>NC_136236.1:7907584-9132584 GCF_963402885.1 Antedon bifida
CTCGATTTCTATAGTATCATAGGAACATTCGATAATACAACATCACATGTTTCACATGTATCACCTACTATCATATACCATAACGTAATTCATAAGCTAATGATAGAGGCATGTGATGTCAAAACACCGTGGCGTCAACTCCGGAGTGTCTCCGGAGTTTTGCTTATTTGGTGTGAAAGGGGTATAAAACATAGTTATGAGGTCATTCAGTCTTAATCCAGTAAAAAATAAGTCAAAATTAGGGTGAACCTAGAACAAATTGCAACTTAAGTGTTTGTTTAGTTTGTCTGGCTGAAATTGTCCAAATGAATATCAACTAAAGATAACCAAAAGGAAACTAATATTAGCATAATTAAATTACAGTATATGACGTCATACGTCATAAACATTACGAATTCTTTTTCGATCGCCAATCAAACAAAATAAAGCCTGTTTTCCTGTCGACGCTATCGTCGTTGATCGTTAACAGTTCAACAACGATCGTTTGAAAACGATCAAGTTGAAATGATAACGAAAAAATAAGAATTCGAAAACGTCGTTATGAGAGACATCTGTTATCTATGTTGATTCTGTTGGTTCTTTTGATAGTTAATAACCGACACCAATATATACTTACCTTTCATATGGTAGAGTCCGTACTGATACTTTTAAATACTCAGGTATAGTACGGTTTCTCAAACTGTGTTACGATCAGAAATAATCTTATTGGAGAGTCGATTTTTTAAGTTTAAACACAGTTTAAAGTAACATTTTATAGATTTGTAACTTTTCATATTTTATAAAACAAAAGTTATGCAAATGTACATGATTTTTAGATTGTACTTTAACTCTGAATTTTTAACTTTTATAGACCTACAATCAGAATGTTCTGATAGCAATTGTCTTTTTATATTGTAACACTTTAATTAGCATTTTATAAATAGCATATTTTTCTATGTATTTTTTTATATTTATTGTTATAATTTCGGTTTTATTTTATCGTTCTAGTTGACAGGGGCTGGTCAAGCGCATCACAAGATGACAGTTTTATTACTTTTGCTTTTCCGCTACTCCCCTATTATACTATAGGCCTATGTTTTGTTTTTTTTGTTATGTAGGAAGATCTAAAATAAAATAAATAATAAATCTACAGTAGTGTGGTACGTAGGCCCTAAACGTATATAGCCTTATCCATTCGTAGTTAGGCAAACTTATGACGTATTAATTTCATTGGCAAAAATCAAATACTGCTATTATCTTCCTCTATAATATAGCGTTATCCCTTCGTTATTACAGTGGTAAGATGGGCTTAGGACGTATCAATTTCATCGGCACGAATGAAAGAATCGTATGAGAACTCATCGTTACTGTTCTTGTAGCCGTCTTCTTCTACAGATAAATGTCCATCATTGACGAATACATATTATCCGTTTACTTCACTGATTGTCGAGATCCATATTTATACCAGGCTATACACTTTATTTTTATTTCAACTTTTTTGATTTCTATAACATTGAGATTTAATTATTTAACTATAATTATCGAAAGATGTTGTTATTCATAAATCTGAGGTATATTAAGAGCCATTGTCTGTAAAAATCAAAGATTTGGTGGCAGATGTAAAAAAATTGATTTCGCTCAAATTTTTACCATGAATAGACATTTCAATAAAAAGCATATCTACAACTTTCATTTTAATTTTTAGCCTCCGTTGTCATGACAACGGTCAATTATCCAAATTTTGATGTTTTTGTCATTTTTCACAGATTTTCTATAGTGAAAAAGTACAAACTTGTATACTTATTTTAACCAAAAATACTTACAGTATACAGTTTTTGTTTATAGCAGTGTAAACAACATGTATTGAGTTCCATTTAATGTAGAAAAAAAAATTTACAAAATGGAGTTTGGTTGATACCATTATTTTAAAAAGGGGTGTTTTTAAAAAATATTTTTTTTATAAAAGTATACCTCATAAACGTACCTATAACTTCCAAAGTGGTGTTTTTATATCAATGAACTTTTGTAATTTGATAGTCAATAGATTTGTCAACAATAATCACGAAAAAAACACTGGGGTAAATTTCGTACATAGGTTTTGTGTTGCCAGGAAAATACGAAAAATAAAATATAAACAAACAAAACACATGAAACACAATTTAAATATGGCTAATACAATAATAAAAATAATGTATATGTGGCTTGTCATAATGCTACCAATGTACTGTAGCAACTGTTTCTATACGTAACTAAGTACAATATTTTTAATATGGGGTTTCATGACTACAAACAATTGATTACATAGCTTTACTACTTTTTCCCAAATTTACTTACTGAATCCCAGAAAATGTCTGACTTTGTGAAAGGGTCATTTGTTGGGTCAAATTATGTCAAAATGTATTATTTATGTTATCTTAGAACCTGTTTCTATGCGTAACTAAGGAAAAGTGGCCGCCTACGGGCGGTCACCCGGACCCTTACGGGAGGTTCTGCCGATAAAGGGCCAAAATCACGTATTATGGCTATACACGATACATGAAAAGAGCCTCTCAATTTTCCAGCTAATTGTATTATTATTTATAATCAGGTGGTTTTGTATTTTTTAGCATTTTCAGACAAATTTTAAAAGCTTTTATCATATGAAAAATGGTCGGTCAAAATCTGTGTAGTTTTCTCATCTCTTCACAGTAATGTTTTTAAAACCGCTTCGAAATAAAGCTAATATAAAAAGAAATACAATAAACATGGACCTCTAATTCATAGGTCCATGCAATAAGTATCACATTTTTCGTGTGGCCGCTTACGGGAGGTCATTTATCATACAAAAAATCTCATTTTTAGTATAAAAAGGTGCCCGCAGCTGCTTACGGGAGGTGTCCGCTTACGGTAGGTACCAAATGCACTAATTAGATAAGAAGAACAAACAGGCTTTTCAAATTGCGTCCGTTAAGGGAGGTGGCCGCTTACGGGAGGTGCCCGCTGTAAATAAAATATGGGGTTTTCATGAATAAAAATAATCACAGAAGAAAGTCCTTATGAATATGACCTTGTGAAACGGTAATTTGAAAATGCAAATAAGGCATGCCTGCTAATAATCTACAAATTTAAATTTGTATAAGATAAGTATGAATAATCTAAAGAATATCTCAATTTTGGTTACCATAGTAACTGTTGCTATGCATAACTAAGGGTAATTAAATAATTATCAGATAATTATTGATTAATAATTAATACTGAATCCAACCATCACAGTAAAAAAAATATAGAATTTAAAACCAATATTTAATATAAAGTGTGATATTTTACATGCTGACCTTAAATGAAATGAAATTTCACATCAGGGCTTCAATATTTGTTATGTAGCATTAACATACCTGAGTATATCATTGACTTTTGATTGGTTGAACTTTGGGGAGGGGAAAGTGGTGGATCCAGGAAATAGTTAGGGGGTGATTGGTCAATTCACTTGCGTTGCGTTACGTCCTTGCGTTGCGTCGCTAGTGGGAACCACGCTTAATAGACAATACATATGTCTATACGGCACGGGCCTATCCGGCCATGTATACACGGTATAATGTTTGCCTCAAAAAATTGTACAGGCACATTACAGAATTAAGGAGGTTAAAGCTAAGACCTCCATTCCAAGCCGAAGTAACGTCTAACATACACCTGATTCTTGGTATTGTATCTCGATTTCTATAGTATCATAGGAACATTCGGTAATACAACATCACATGTTTCACATGTATCACCTACTATCATGTAACCATAACCTAATTCATAAGCTAATGATAGAGGCATGTGATGTCATGATGTTCTGTATTACCAAGTTGTCAGAAAAACAACGTCAACAGTTTCTCCTCCTACCTCTACACACTGTATTCATTTAAAATACGTTAGACCAGCTTAGTTTAAAATGACATTCTGCCGTATGAAACACAGACAGTGTCACAAAAACGACGTTTCTAATACCCCTTTCACACCAAAACATCGAGGCGTCAACTCCGGAGTGTCTCCGGAGTTTTGCTTATTTGGTGTGAAAGGGGTATAAAACATTGTTATGAGGTCATTCAATCTTAATCCAGTAAAAAATAAGTCAAAATTAGGGTGAACCTAGAACAAATTGCAACTTAAGTGTTTGTTTAGTTTGTCTGGCTGAAATTGTCCAAATGAATATCAACTAAAGATAACCAAAAGGAAACTAATATTAGCATAATTAAATTACAGTATATGACGTCATAAACATTACGAATGCTTTTTCGATCTCCAATCAAACAAAATAAGACTACGAAAACGTCGTTATGAGAGGCATCTGTTATCTATGTTGATTCTGTTGGTTCTTTTTTTAGTTAATAACCGACACCAATATAAACTTACCTTTCATTATGGTAGAGTCCGTACTGATACTTTTAAATACTCAGGGATAGTACGGTTTCCCAATCTGTGTTACGATCAGAAATAATCTTATTGGAGAGTCGTTTTTTTTAAAGTGTAAACACAGTTTAAAATAACATTTTATAGATTTGTAAATTTTCATATTTTATAAACCAAAAGTTATGCAAATGTACATGATTTTTTAGATTGTACCTTACTCTGAATTTTAAACTTTTATAGACCTACAATCAGAATGTTCTGAGAGCAATTGTATTTTTATATTGTAGCACTTTTATTAGCATTTTATAAATAGCATATTTTTCTATGTTTTTTTTCTATATTTATTGTTATAATTTTGGTTTTATTGTATCGTTTTAGTTTTCAGGGGCTATTCAAGCACATCACAAGATGACAGTTTTATTACTTTTACTTTTCCGCTACTCCCCTGTTATACTATAGGCCTATGGTTTTTTTGTTATGTAGAAAGATTGAAAATAAAATAAATAAATCTACAATAGTGTGGTACATAGGCCCTACACGTATATAGCCTCATCCATTCGTAGTTAGGCAAACTTATGACGTATTAATTTCATTGGCAAAAATCAAATACTGCTATTATCTTCCTCTATAACATAGCGTTATCCATTCGTTACTACTGTGGTAAGATGGGCTTAGGACGTATCAATTTCATCGGCACGAATGAAAGAATCGTATGAGAACTCATCCTTACTGTTCTTGTAGCCGTCTTCTTCTACAGATAAATGTCCATCATTGACAAATACATATTATCCGTTTACTTCACTGATGGTCGAGATCCATATTTATACCAGGCTATACCCTTTATTTTTATTTCAACTTTTTTGATTTCTATAACATTGAGATTTAATTATTTAACTATAATTATCGGAAGATGTTGTTATTCATAAATCTGAGGTTTATTAATTGCTTTTCATTTGTCATTTTGTTACTATTTGTCAGATTTTATTTTAGGTAAAAGTCCTTTGTTCTGCAGAAAATTGTATTAGGGTTAACTATGTTGTCATTCAACCAGATTTTACTACTAACACTGGCTTTATACTTTTAGGCCTTTTTTGTCACAATATACCTATTTGATGTTATCGTTGTTGTTCCGAAATTAATAAAAATAAATAATCCTTGATCTTACTGTTCTTTGGTAGGCATACTATACATATCATTATTTGATTCTTTTTTAACGGTTTTCAGGTACTTGTACGATAACCAAATAACTACAATACCAGCAAATGTGTTCGATGGTTTGACATCATTGACAACACTGTGAGTGCTTTCTTTTGTTTATCATACTTTTGAAAATAGTAATAGTTTACAGTAATAAGCTTATTGAGCACGCGGAACAAATGTTATATATCTCTTATGAAATCGTCATCGATCATGCATGAGATGCATCTGTTACGTAGGCCCTACACGTAAATCGTTATCCGGGCCCTCCGTATTTAGGTGAACTTAGGACGTATCAATTGCATCGGTACAAATGTACTCACATTGTTAGTGAGCAGGGGGAGGGAGAGAAAGAGTTAGAAGAACTGAAATAAGTCGTGACGTATAATAAAAATCATACAAAATAATAATATAACTAACGAATCCGTATAATATAATAATGTTGTATGTTATAAAGTAAGGTAAATGCGTTTAATATAATACAATTATATTATAATATAATGTATTTTATTAATAATATAATAGTAAATGTTCATAATATAATGCCAAAACCGAATAATATAATACAAAAAGTCAATAATTTGTTACATTTTTCACATAATATATTAGAAATAGATATAATATAATGCTAACACCAAGTAATATAATGCAAAACGTATAATTCATTACAATACAATATATAATATAATAAAAAAATGATATAATAATATAATATTTTGAATACTTCAGACAGCTGAGGCTTGCCATAGTATATACTTGATAACAGAACTTTTGTTCATGAAATTTTGTAAAAAATTAGTTAATCATGATGTTATGCGATTTTATTCTTCAAAATACATCATACATACATTAAATCGCAAACTTTAAAGTTTTTATTCAGAAAAAAGCTTGTCCCACAGTTTTGTGTCATATACCATATATACATAATTTAAATGTGCCGTCTACAGTTTAATGAATGGCAGGGAAAAATTGATTGTGCGTTGTAAACATGCGAAGACATGGAAATAAATCTAGCCGCAAATTATTTTCAATAAAAGAGCTAAAAAAAAGCTAATAAAACAAGGTTTTATAAAAATTACAGTTGCGTACCTTTTGAACGTCATATCCGAACGGTATAGAACTCATTAAATAATTATAATTTCTGGGGTTTTTTTTTCAACTGGAAGTACAATTTATTCATGGATCTAGCAGTATGCACTCTGTCTCCGCTGTCAGACATGCGTGATGTCTGACAGGGTGATCCTGTCCTGTGTCCTATGCTAAATACATCATCTCCGTCACGCTCATCTCCGTCTAATTTCCCAATGTTTCTTTGTGACGGAGATGTGACGGAGATGATGGTCAGTGACGGATTTGACTTTTTGCTATTGCCAGGGGCTTTTTGTTGTAAATTTTGTTTTGTATATCTTTATCATGTTATTACATTGTATATCTATGTGAATATGGTCAATAACCATATTCAAACCAAGTCTTAAAAATCATTTCTGTCACATGATTTTTGAGGTTCGTCATATCCGTCTTCGTCACATAGATATTTTATTCTTTTAAATCCTAAAATATTTCAGTACTGAACGTAACTATGTGGTATAATTGAAATATAAACACTATTTTTTGCGTTCCATACTTTAATGTGGCCGAGTTGACGCAGCTCAGTTGACGTGAGGCCGAGTTGACTTGAGGGCGAGTTGACTTGGGGCCGACTTGAAATTAGCCGAGGCGGCTTAGAGACTTTGATTATAATAAAATACAACAGTATAAGTTTTTATAATATTGAACATTTTAAATTTATTATACTCTTTTTCCTATTGTTATTTTTACTCTGAAAGACCTACGAACCAAAAATATAAAATGGAATTGGAGTTTGGTTGAAGAAATGCTTTGCAGATTTGTAGAATACCTTTTGCACATTTAACGTCAAAACTGATCGTTTTTACATTTAACGGCGAGATGTTTGCACGTTTGCGGGTTATGAATTTTTACAGATTTGCACATTTAAAGGTAAAATGTTTGCACAAATGTGGTTGTTTGCACATTTTAAGCTAAAGTGTTTGCACAAATGTGGTTGTTTGCACAAATGTGACTTTTTGCACATTTCACGACTCCACATACCTCTATTCCATGCCGAGTAACGTCTAACATACATCTGATTCTTGTTATTGTATCTCGATTTCTCTAGTATCATACGGAAATTCGGTAATAAAGCATCACATGTTTCACATGTATTACCTACTATCATATACCATAACCTAATTTATAAGCTAATGATACAGGCACCACATGTGATATACATGAGGCTCTGTATTACCAAATTGTCTTATATACTGGGGAAATAATTTTCATATGTGAAGACTGAGAACCCGGTAACATAACATACTTTTCAGATGCATGACGTTAAGTTTGCGTTCACATGTTCAAGTTTCTCTATGCGGTTGTCCACACGAGAAGGAATGCTCGACATTTTTTCGATTACGTAAAATATTCTGCAATAGTTTTTACAGTAATAAGCTTATTGAGCACGCGGAACAAATACACAATACAGCTATCTGTTTTTTCAAGAATAATACAACAAATAATTCTTGATCGTAATGTACATGAGAACTGTAATAATTATTATTTAACGCATTGTTCACGGTTTCAAGTACTATCCCTTGGTACTGTGTATACTTATTTATCGTATTTTTTACGGTTTTCAGGATTTTATACAGTAATCAAATAACTACAATACCAGCAAATGTGTTTGATGGTTTGACATCATTGACAATACTTTGAGTGCTTTCTATGGTTTATCATACTTTTGAAAATAGTATATTTTCGTTGTAATATAACATTTATTTTTATATTATTTCATTTGTAGGTTAATCCTTTGCAATACTGGATTTTTTTTATTATGATTGATGTATCCGTTATTCTAACATAGGCTCCTGTAGTTGTAGTGTGTGTATTAATGTTTTGATTCGTTTTACAGAAAATTATTATTATCACTTAAATATTATTAAATGAAAAATAATGTAATTATGAGAGGACTCGGTTATTTATCCCCCGTACGGTGTAATAGCACTGGTTCTTTATTCGCACGTGCAACAAATCGGACCTAATTTGGATTGTAGGCCTACGTACATTATTCACGTTATCCGTCCGTAAGATTAACTTAAGTTGAAATGTGAACATACCATTTTCCAGAGTTTATCCATTTATCTGATTTTCAAGTTTTATAAATAAAGGGACCACAGTCAAATAATCTTGATTTCTTCCCTCACATTGTATGGTTCAGTAATAGCTTGCATGTGAGGTGATATCTGTTTCTACACTTTTTAATTTCCCCTCTCTCAGATATGCACCTCATAATGGCAAAATTAGCCTGCCTTTGACAATTATTCGTGTGTCAGAGAAAGTCTAAATCGGCCACTGAAATGAAAAAAAAAATTACATAACTGTACTATGAAATATAGCAGAAAAACTTCATTGTTATTCTAGTTATTGTATTGTTTTATAGTAGTTTTACAATACCTCTTGGAAATGTGTGTATATTGATTTATTTGCAGGTATTTAGATGATAACGCTATAACTACCATAGAGCAAGGTGCATTTTCTGCGTTTGCTTCTGAGTTAATACTTAACTGTGTGACAATTTAATAATCTACATGCAGTTGTTTGTATGCTCTGAACAATTTATCGGTCTACCAAATTCTATTTTACATACAACACACTACGTAGGCCTTTTGTGGTCATAGTCTGTAAAATGTTAAAACGTTTTAATAGAAATACACGTATTCGTAAGGCCACTGGCGTTGGACACCCGATTCTCGTACGGTTGGACGTTTATAGAAAATAAACAACCCCAACAGTTTCTCCTCCTACCTCTACACACTGCATTCATCTCAAATATGTTGGACCAGCCAAGTTTAAACTGACATTCTGAAACTGTACATTTTTTCAGAAAGGATTAAGCAATTAGACAATACATATGTCTATACGGCACCCTATCCATTACACACACACGCACATTACAGAATTAAGGTGGTTAAAGCTAAGACCTCCATTCCAAGCCGAAGTAACATCTAACATACACCTGATTCTTGGTATTGTATCTCGATTTCTATAGTATCATAGGAACATTCGATAATACAACATCACATGTTTCACATGTATCATCTACTATCATATACCATAACGTAATTCATAAGCTAATGATAGAGGCATATGGTGTCATGATGTTCTGTATTACTAAGTTGTCAGATAAACAACGTCAACAGTTTCTCCTCCTACCTCTACACACTGTATTCATTTAAAATACGTTAGATCAGCTTAGTTTAAAATGATATTCTGCCGTATGAAACACAGACAGTGTCACAAAAACGACGTTTCTAATACCCCTTTCACACCAAAACACCGGGGCGTCAACTCCGGAGTGTCTCCGGAGTTTTGCTTATTTGGTGTGAAAGGGGTATAAAACATTGTTATGAGGTCATTCAATCTTAATCCAGTAAAAAATAAGTCAAAATTATGGTGAACCTAGAACAAATTGCAACTTAAGTGTTTGTTTAGTTTGTCTGGCTGAAATTGTCCTAATGAACATCAACTAAAGTTAACCAAAAGGAAACTAATATTAGCATAATTAAATTACAGTATATGACGTCATACGTTATAAACATTACGAATGGTTTTCGATCGCCAATCAAGCAAAATAAGAATACGAAAACGTCGTTATGAGAGACATCTGTTACCTATGTTGATTCTGCTGGTTCTTTTGATAGTTAATAACCGACACCAATATATACTTACCTTTCATATGGTAGAGCCCGTATTGATACTTTTAAATACTCAGGTATAGTACGGTTTCCCAAACTGTGTTACGATCAGAAATAATCTTATTGGAGAGTCGATTTTTTAAGTTTAAACACAGTTTAAAGTAACAATTTATAGATTTGTAACTTTTCATATTTTATAAACAAAAGTTATGCAAATGTACATGATTTTTAGATTGTACTTTACTCTGAATTTTTTACTTTTATAGGCCTAAAATCAGAGTGTTCTGATAGCAATTGTATTTTTATATTGTAACACTTTAATTAGCATGTTATAAATAGCATATTTTTCTATGTATTTTTTTATATTTATTGTTATAATTTCGGTTTTATTTTATCGTTCTAGTTGACAGGGGCTGGTCAAGCGCATCACAAGATGACAGTTTTATTAATTTTGCTTTTCCGCTACTCCCCTGTTATACTATATGCCTATGTTTCGTTTTTTTTTGTTATGTAGGAAGATCGAAAATAAAATAAATAAATAAATCTACAGTAGTGTGGTACGTAGGCCCTACACGTATATAGCCTTATCCATTCGTAGTTAGGAAAACTTATGACGTAATAATTTCATTGTCACAAATCAAATACTGCTATTTTCTTCCTCTATAATATAGCGTTATCCCTCCGTTACTACAGTAGTGGTAAGGTGGGCTTAGGATGTATCAATTCCATCGGCACGAATGAGAAAATTTTATGAGAACTCATCCTTACTGTTACTGTAACCGTCTTCTTCTACAGATACATGTACATCATTGACGAATACATATTATCCGTTTACTTCACTGATGATCGAGATCCACATTTACACCATGCTATACACTTTAATTTTTATTTCAACTTTTTTGATTTCTATAACATTGAGATTTAATTATTCAATTATAATTATCGAAAACTGATGTTCTTATTCATAAATCTGAGGTATATTAACTGCTTTTCATTTGTCATTTTGTTACTATTCGTCAGATTTTATTTTAGGTCAAAGTCGTTTGTTCCGCAGAAAATTGTATTATGGTTAACTATGTTGTCATTCAACCAGATTTTACTACTAACACTGGCTTTATACTTTTAGGCCTTTTTGTCACAATATAGCTATTTGCTGTTGTCGTTGTTGTTCCGAAATTAATACAAATAAATAATCCTTAATCGTACTGTTCTTTGGTAGGCATACTATACATATAATTATTTGATTCTTTTTTTAACGGTTTTCAGGTACTTGTACGGTAACCAAATAACTACAATACCAGCAACTTATTTATTGTATTTTTTCACTGTTTTCACAGGAGTTTATTCAGTAATCAAATAACAACATTACCAGCAAATGTGTTTGATGGTTTGACATCATTGACAAGACTGTGAGTGTTTTCTCTTGTTTATCATACTTTTGTAAATAGTATATTTTCGTTGTAATATAACATTTATTTTTATATTACTTCATTTGTAGGCTAATCTTTTGCAATACTGGGTTGTTTGATTATGATTGATGTATCCGTTATTCTAACATAGGCTCCTGTAGTTGTATTGTGTGTATTGATGCTTGCTTTACAGTAAATTATTATTATCACTTAAATATTATTAAATGAAAAATAATGGAATTATGAGAGGAGTCGGTTATTTATCCCACGTACGGAGGAATAGCAATGGTTCTTTATTCGCACGTGCAACATATCGGACCTAATTTGGATTGTAGGCCTACGTACATAATTCAAGTTATCCGTCCGTAATATTAACTTAAGTTAAAATGTGAACATACCATTTTCCAGAGTTTATCCATTTTTCTGATTTTCAAGTTTTATAAATAAAGGGATCACAGTCAAATAATCTTGATTTCTTCCCTCACATTGTATGGTTCCGTAATAGCTTGCTTGTGAGGTGATATCTGTTTCTATACACAATTTCCCCTCTCTCAGATTTGCACCTCATAATTAGCCTGCCTTTGACAATTATTCGTGTGTCAGAGAAAGCCTAAATCGGCCACTGAAATGAAGAAAAAAATTACATAACTGTACTATGAAATATAGCAGAAAACTTGATTGTTATTCTAGTTATTGTATTAGTTTTACAATACCTCTTGGAAATGTGTGTATATTGATTTATTTGCAGGTATTTAGATGATAACGCTATAACTACCATAGAGCAAGGTGCATTTTCTGCGTTTGCTTCTGAGATAATACTTAACTGTGTAACAATTTAATAATCTACATGCAGTTGTTTATATGCTCTGAACAATTTATCGGTCTACCAAATTCTATTTTACATACAACACACTACGTAGGCCTTTTGTGGTCATAGTCTGTAAAATGTTAAAACGTTTTAATAGAAATACACGTATTCGTAAGGCCACTGGCGTTGGACACCCGATTCTCGTACGGTTGGACGTTTATAGAAAATAAACAACCCCAACAGTTTCTCCTCCTACCTCTACACACTGCATTCATCTCAAATATGTTGGACCAACCAAGTTTAAACTGACATTCTGAAACTGTAATTTTTTTCAGAAAGGATTAAGCAATTAAACAATACATATGTCTATACGGCATTCTATCTATGTATACACGGTATAGGCCTAATGTTTGCCTCAAAAAATTGTACAAGCACATTACAGAATTAAGGTGGTTAAAGCTAAGACCTCTATTCCAAGCCGAAGTAACGTCTAACATACACCTGATTTCTGGTATTTTATCTCGATTTATATAGTATCATAGGAACATTCGGTAATACAACATCACATGTTTCACATGTATCAATCAATCAATCAATCGTTCGATTTATATAGCGCCATTCCAACATTCATTGCTCATGGCGCTGTAGAAAAAATCAGAAAAGGTGAGTTTTGAGTAGTGACTTAAAGTGACTCAATGATGATGTGTGTTTAATGTTCAAGGGTAGGTGGTTCCAGAGCCTAGGTCCAGCAACACTGAAAGTCCGATCTCCCCAACTATGTTTGCTCCTCGGAATGTCCAGTAGCACCTGATGACTAGATCTTAGTTCTCGCTTTCCCTTCTTGACTGTCAACAATTCTGAGAGATATTTTGGAGCGCAACTATTTAGGCATCGGAACACCAGCAGCAGGATCTTAAATTTAACACGTGACTCCATGGGTAGCCAATTTAACTCTTTGAACAATGGTGTGACGTGATCATACTTTTTGGCACACATCACCAAGCGAGCTGCCCAATTTTGCACCTTCTGGAGAGTCCGCAACTGCTTCTTTGGCAGACCATACAGCAGGGAATTTCCCATATCAAGCCGACTGGTAACAAAAGCATGTACAATCTGCTCTGTTGCACACTGGTTCAAGTAACGTCTGATCTTGGCGATGTTACATAAATGGAAAATAGCAGATCGGCAGATTTTGTTGATATGTGATTCCATGGTCATTTTACAATCAAGTTGTACACCAAGGTTACGAACTTCTGTTGATGGATTGACTAGCACGCCACCAATATGTAGGCCATAAAACCGGATCTTTTTTCTCCTTTTTTATCACCTACTATCATATACCATAATGTAATTCATAAGCTAATGATAGAGCCATGTGATGTCATGATGTTCTGTATTACCAAGTTGTCAGAAAAACAACGTCAACAGTTTCTCCTCCTACCTCTACACACTGTATTCATTTAAAATACGTTAGACCAGCTTAGTTTAAAATGACATTCTGCCGTATGAAACACAGACAGTGTCACAAAAACGACGTTTCTAATACCCCTTTTACACCAAAACACCAGGGCGTCAACTCCATAGTGTCTCCGGAGTTTTGCTTATTTGGTGTGAAAGGGGTATAGAACATAGTTATGAGGTCATTCAGTCTTAATCCAGTAAAAAATAAGTCAAAATTAGGGTGAACCTAGAACAAATTGCAACTTAAGTGTTTGTTTAGTTTGTCTGGCTGAAATTGTCCAAATGAATATCAACTAAAGATAACCAAAAGGAAACTAATATTAGCATAATTAAATTACAGTATATGACGTCATACGTCATAAACATTACGAATTCTTTTTCGATCCCCAATCAAACAAAATAAAGCCTGTTTTCCTGTCGACGCTATCGTCGTTGATCGTTAACAGTTCAACAACGATCGTTTGAAAACGATCAAGTTGAAATGATAACGAAAAAATAAGAATACGAAAACGTCGTTATGAGAGACATCTGTTATCTATGTTGATTCTGTTGGTTCTTTTTTTAGTTAATAACCGACACCAATATAAACTTACCTTTCATTATGGTAGAGTCCGTACTGATACTTTTAAATACTCAGGGATAGTACGGTTTCCCAATCTGTGTTACGATCAGAAATAATCTTATTGGAGAGTCGTTTTTTTTTTTAAATTTAAACACAGTTTAAAGTAACATTTTATAGATTTGTAAATTTTCATATTTTATAAACCAAAAGTTATGCAAATGTACATGATTTTTTAGATTGTACCTTACTCTGAATTTTCAACTTTTATAGACCTAAAATCAAGAGCAATTGTATTTTTATATTGTAACATTTTATTAGCATTTTATAAATAGCATATTTTTCTATGTTTTTTTTCTATATTTATTGTTATAATTTTGGTTTTATTGTATCGTTTTAGTGTTCAGGGGCTATTCAAGCATATCACAAGATGACAGTTTTATTACTTTTGCTTTTCCGCTACTCCCCTGTTATACTATAGTTATACTATAGGTCTATGTTTTTTTTGTTATGTAGAAAGATTCAAAATAAAATAAATAAATCTACAATAGTGTGGTACATAGGCCCTACACGTATATAGCCTTATCCCTTCGTAGTTAGGCAAATTTATGACGTATTAATTTCATTAGAAAAAATCAAATACTGCTATTATCTTCCTCTATAATATAGCGTTATCCATTCGTTACTAAAGTGGTAAGATGGGCTTAGGACGTATCAATTTCATCGGCACGAATGAAAGAATCGTATGAGAACTCATCCTTACTGTTCTTGTAGCCGTCTTCTTCTACAGATAAATGTCCATCATTGACGAACACATATTATCCGTTACTTCACTGATGGTCGAGATCCATATTTATACCAGGCTATACACTTTATTTTTATTTCAACTTTTTTGATTTCTATAACATTGAGATTTAATTATTTAACTATAATTATCGAAAGATGTTGTTATTCATAAATCTGAGGTTTATTAATTGCTTTTCATTTGTCATTTTGTTACTATTCGTCAGATTTTATTTTAGGTAAAAGTCCTTTGTTCTGCAGAAAATTGTATTAGGGTTAACTATGTTGTCATTCAACCAGATTTTACTACTAACACTGGCTTTATACTTTTAGGCCTTTTTTGTCACAATATAGCTATTTGATGTTGTCGTTGTTGTTCCGAAATTAATAAAAATAAATAATCCTTGATCGTACTGTTCTTTGGTAGGCATACTATACATATAATTATTTGATTCTTTTTTAACGGTTTTCAGGTGGTTGGACAATAATCAAATAACTACATTACCAGCAAATGTGTTTGATGGTTTGACATCATTGACAACACTGTGAGTGCTTTCTTTTGTTTATCATACTTTTGAAAATAGATATATATTTTCGTTGTAAGATAACCACGATTATTATTGTCATCGTTTTAGATGTTGGTCCATTGCAAATGCAGAATTTTCATTTAAATCTAAAATAATCAAATCCGATGTTTGTTTTAAAATTATTATTAATGTATCTTAATAATGATAAAAAAAAACATGTATTATTTAACACAAGCTCCTGTATGTAGTTTGTTTGGATTCGTCACTTTTATTACAGTAATTTGTTATTATAACTGGTATATTTTATTAAATGAGATATTACATAATTATTATAAAATTGTATTCAGAAGATGCTGTATAGCAGACAATGTTGAATTTAGAAATCATTCCATTCTTTAAATAACTGCACCACTACTATCATGGTAACGACACATTGTGTTGAAAATAGTAGTAAAAGTGTTATATCTATGCACTGTTAAAAAAATTCTTGTAAAAAAAACGGTAAATTACTGGCAATCTGGACACCAGTAATTTACCGTAATGTAGAATTACAGGTACTGTTAATAAAAGGTTTGTGTAAAATAACAGTAAATTACTGTTGGTCATAAAGTCAGTTGTCAACCGTAATGTAGAATTACAGGTACTGTTAAAATAAATTACTGTAAAACTACAGTAAATTACTGTTAACTTGAAATTCGGATGTCAACTATAACGTAGAATCACGGGTAATGTTGATAAATAACTGTAAAACTACTTTCGATTACAATGGTCAATGGTAATGTAAAATCACAGGTGCCGTTATTAATAAATTACTGTAAAAGATTCACTAAATTCCTACCAAACAAAACATTACAAAAATATAAATACCATACAGACAAAATAAATACATGCCCGGATATCTTATTTCAATAACTGATAACAATAACAAACTCCATTATAAATTTTCTTTTTTTACTTGTCTAAATATCTTGTTTCCGTCATGTTTTTATGTTCCCTACAATGTTAATTGTATCTGAACTTGATCTGGGATTCTCTGTAAGGTTTCTTTTTTTTTTACATTTTTTTAACAATAAAATGTTATTGTCTGTATTACATAGATGTTTTCGATCTTCAAAGTACGTCTTCTATTAAAATCTGTTTATCACCTACAGTATATTTAGATAAATTTCAATATAAAATATTTAAGTATTGATATTAATATTTACAATCGATTAATTAAATCTTTAAAAAACCAATCTATTAAAATTAGACCCACCATCTATGCTTGATTGTTAAATAATTATGTGGATGTTACAATTATCAAAATATGCCTTATATTAAAATGACCATCAATTATTGATGATTTTTGAATGACAATCATTACAAAAGACATGCTTTCAATGTTTTCAATTAAAAGTGATAATGACAAATCTATATACTTAATTCAATATACTAATTCTATCAATCTCAGTAATAACTACAAACAAACTAATTTTTAAAATAACATCGAACAATGGAAAATACAAATATGCTGCATTACTACATACAAGCGTTGAACCAGGTAAAACTAATTTTAATTATATTTTAATTAAATTAATTAAATTAAATTAATTTTAATTTAATTAAAATATGCTATAAGGTAACAAAATGTAGAGCAATTCGCTCGTCGAGAAGGTTCCGTGTGCCTATTTTGAGTAGGCCTACAGTATGTCAATATACGTTGACAAAACAATGCACTGTTCTCAACACACTCACATGCAATAATAATCTAATCATGTTAATTTGCAAAAATAAAGGTTATTTTGTTTAATCCAAGCTTAGACATATAAAAACAAAACATAACATCGCTTTATGTACAGCAGAAATATAAAACAATAATAATAAGTACATAATATGTGAAACTTCAATTGGATTATATTTGTTTGGAGTTTCCCACATGAAGTATGAAAAAAGGTTTCTAAGAGTTAATGTGACCAACTACAAATGTTCCAAACTGCTGAGTTCCTAATGCCCACTCATTTTCAAAGTTGGCAAGTGCATTTGAAATAGTTAGTAGTTTTGGGCTGATTGTTGGTTTTTTCCCCTTGGTATTTCTTGCCTTTTCCGATCCAGTTTCCGGGTTGATCCCTAGCATAACTTTGTGAACATAAACAATTTCAACAAATGTCAATTTGGAGAAGCAGGATCTACAGTTTAATGGACAAATTTCAGTCACTGGTCAACATGTACTTAATTTTTCTGACCAAATCTTTTATGATATAATTGATCTTTATTAAATTTGTTTGAAAGTTTTAAAAGGCCTAACAAATTTGATAAATTTCATATTGTTTTAAAATGTGCAGATTACGAACAAACAGCAAACAACCGACCAACCCAGTCTGTTAGTTTGCACATCAATATGTTTTATATAAAAGGAAACTAACCTCTGTATGAATTCTAGAGAAGTGTGACTAGTCGGTGGCCTGGGTGGCGTAGGACCGGTCTAGCTAGCCTAGTGTAGGCCTAGGTCTAGTTAGCCTTATTTATATTATATAATTATTATTATTATAGTAGGGTCTAGCTAGGACTAGGCCTAAGCCTACATGCCTAGCAGGCCTAGCCTGTAGATAGGCTAGTAGTAGTACTAGGCCTAGCCTATAGCCTAGGCCTAGCTAGATAGTATAGGAGGGCCTAGGCTAGGCCTACCACCTAGGCTAGCTAGGACTTGTTTTGTTATGGATATTAAAGTCTACCGTTTTAATTTATTTTATAGGCCTAATCACATGATTAGAAAGGATAGCTCTCTGTTAGTCATACCATAGGCTAGGCCTACTTACCGTTCAAAATTTCACTTTTGTTTCAAGTAACCAAGCTGTTTCGGCAGCAGAGCACACTTCTCACGCCCAGGGTCTACAGGGTTGAGTAGGTTTGGCCAGTATGCGTACCTTTCTATATGGCCAATGGGCGTCCCGGATATTGCGCAATATGGCCAGTGGGCGTCCAATTATTGCGCAATATTTTTTCAATGGCAGCATCCGCTCCGTGTACTGTATCTCGATTTTTACAAGTAACATAACATTCGGCAATACAGCATCATTATTTGTTTATTATATTTTTTGTATCGCCTATTGTCGTACTATATACCATAACCTAATTTTTAACCTAATTATACAGGCACCATGTAATACATTCTACCAAACATAGCCTGATATTTTCAAAGTATAACACTAATTTCCAAGCATCTAGCGCTCTATCTTTTCCAATTTGTTTACCTCAGCCCATGGTGGGCCAAGGTCCTGGGCCAGGATTAGGGAATGGGGGGTGCTCTTTTGACCAACAGCATTGGTGTTTTGGTATACGTTTGATGTTAAATCTTATAAGGCAGTTAATGGGTGGGGGAGGTTACACCGGAGGATAATTCCCACAAGGGGGAATTTTCGTTGTAAGATAACCACAATTATTATAGTCATCGTTTTACTTGTTATGCTTTACAATTACAGAATATTCATGCAAATCTAAAATAATAATACCCGATGTTTTTTGTTGTTTTTTTATTATTATTATTCAATTCAATTCAATTTATTTTCATAAGATACATCATTGTGAAATAATATTACAGTGTTTTTTTGTTTTTTTTATAATTAGAATGCACTTATGCTGGAGAAACATAAATAAGCCCAGAGGGCTTTAAGGCTAGTTCCACCAGAAAAAAAAAAAATTCAAAAAGTATATATAATAAATGTTTCAAAAGTAGTCAATAAATAAATAAATGAAAATAAAATATGAATAAATAAATAACAAGAATAAAGAAAAAATAATAAACAATTTAAGCTACATACACAAGCACAACAAGACACAGGACAAAAACACGTGACAGAACGAGGACAGAAGGGACGAAGACGCTGGACAAGAGTTAAAAAACTGGGTTAGAGGATAACGACTGAATTCTTAGGGGAGATCGATTGAATACTTTGATACCAACGATGATTTGTAGCTAAACTTGAAGGATTCGAAAGAGCGGTTAGTTAGGGAGGTGTGAAAAGAATTCCATAAAATAGGGCCAGTGGATTTAATTGAGTTTCTTGCTGTGGAATGGTTATTGATTGGGATATATTTATTAGAGTTGCGGGTGTTATAATTGTGAACTTCGTTGTTTTTTGTAAAGAATCGGTTAAATGTGATAGGAAGTTTCTGATTACTAAATTTGTGCATGAACAAAGCAGTCTGTAAATTATTTATGTCGAAGATGTTAAGAGTTTTTACTTTGTATAAAAGGGGTTTGGAATGAGTGAGGTGTTGGGAATGGGTACAGATGCGGATCGCCTTTTTTTGTAGTTTAAAAAGTTTGTCAATTCTTGTTGTTTCTGTGCTAGTCCATGGACAAAGTGTTTGGTGTTTAGAATGTGTGACAGCCCAAGCAATGTTGCAATAATCAAGATGTGGCAGGATAAGGGTATTATAAAGGGAAAGTAAAATGTTTTGTGGGAAAGTGAATTTGAGTTTGTTTATTATACCTATAGATCGAGAGATTGTGTTGGAAATTGTATTAATGTGACTCTTCCAGTTCAGTTTGTTGTCAATTGTCACTCCAAGGAATTGAGTATGATCCACTTGTTTGATTAAAACATCGTCTATGAATATTTCGATGGGGTTTTCTTTAGATTTTTTACTATTTGAGAAGTGAATAAAGTTAGTTTTATCAATGTTTAATGAGAGTTTGTTAGTTTTGAACCAGTTTGAGACGTGATGAATTTCGGAATTAAAAGTTGAAATTAATTGGTTAAGGTCGGGATGAGAGAGGAAAATATTGGAATCGTCGGCAAAAAGAACATAAGAAAAAGAACTTGAGGCTTGTTGGATATCATTGATGTAAATGAGGAAAAGGAGAGGTCCGAGTATAGATCCTTGGGGGACGCCACACGTCATAGGAAGGCAGCACGAGGAGTGAGAATTAAAGGATGTGATTTGGGTTCGGTTTTGGAGGTAGTCAGAGAGTAGAGAGTAGGGAGTCCCACGAATGCCATAGTGATAAAGTTTAGATAGTAAGATGGAATGATCAATTGTGTCGAAGGCTTTAGAAAGGTCAAGGAATAAGCCGATTGTGTGATGATGTTCAGAGAGGGCAGAGGAGATTTTGTTAAAGATATCGAGAACGGCAAGTAAAGATCAGTGGAGTAGTTTGGTCTGAAGCCATATTGGTTGTCTTGAAGAATATTGTGATAAGAAAAAAAGTTAAAAAGTCTATTATATATAAGACGTTCGATTATTTTTGAAAAACACGATAGAAGAGAGATGGGACGATAGTTTGCAAAAGAGTGAGGGTTTCCTTTTTTATAAATTGGGATAATTTTAGAAGTTTTTAAGGCTGTAGGGAATTTTCCGGTAGACAAGAACAGATTGAAGATGTATGTTAACGGTTCCGAAATTAGAGGTGAAATGTCTTTAACTACTTTTGGAGAAATGTCGTCAAGGCCCGGACTTTTACCGTTTTTGAATTTTGAGGTTATGTCAATAATTTCTTTTTTAGAAGTAGGAGCGAAAAAAATAGAGTTTTTAATAGGGTCTTTTAGAAAATCAGAATGTCTCCCGGAAGATGATTGAATGTTTGAGGCATACGTAGGACCTATTTCTGCAAAGTATCGGTTAAAATTGGTAGCAATATCAACGGGGTCGGTGATTTTTGAGTCATTGTTATTAAAGAAATTAGGTATATTTTTGGTTGTGTTTTTGCCAAGTGCGTTGTTGATTGTTTGCCACGTTTTTTTAATGTTGTCTTTGTAGCTGTTACATTTGTTTGAGAAGGTTGTTTACGTGATATTTTTATAAGTTTGGTTAGTTTGTTTCTAAAGTCTATGTACTTTGTTTTGTTCTTTGATATTGGTAATTTTAAATATTTTTTGTACAACTTGTTTCGAGTGTTTATGGATTTAATAATTCCTTTTGTTATCCATGGTTTTGCTATTTTTCGTTTGTTTATTTTAATCTTTTTTCTAGGTATGTTTTTGTTATATAAGATTGAAAATTTGTTACTAAATAAATTAAAAGACTCATTTGCTGAGTTATGCTGGTATATTTCATTCCATTCAGTGGTCATTATATCAATTCCTAGTGATGCAATTGATTTGGCATTAATTTTTCTTGAGTAGAAGTTTTCTTTAGCATTGGTTGTGGGTTCGTTTGATGTGTTCAATAGAAGAAATACAGGAAAGTGATCAGTTATGTCGTTGAAAAGAACTCCTGGAGTGATGTTGTGTTTTATTACGTTAGTGAAAATGTTGTCGATGAGGGTGGATGATTTGGTCGTGATTCTTGTAGGTTTGTCAATAAGAGGATAGAGAGAGGCAGCGAACATTGTATTCAGAAAGTCATTGGTGGGTCCGTGGGTTGAAGAGTTTAAAAGATCAAGATTAAAATCTCCACAAAGGAACAAATGTTTATTCTCTTTAGACAAGGTATCAATTGAGGTAGATAGGTTGTTGTTGAATGTATGAATTGAGCTGTTGGGCGATCTATAAACGATTCCTACAATAGTGTTTTTTGGAGATGTATCGAGTTCTATAAAAAGTGATTCGCATGATTGGTTAGATGTCAGGTTGATATCATGTCTGATCTTAAATTTTAGATCATTCGGAATGTACAAGGCAACTCCTCCGCCTTTCTTTCCTGTGCGGTCGGATTGGGCCATTGTATATCCTTGGATGTTAATAAGTGGAGGAGGAGCATTGTTATTATTGAACCAGGTTTCACTGAATCCTATTATTGAAAATTTATGATTAAGAGTGTAAAGATAGTCAGTTATAGAATCAATATTTTTGGTTAGGCTACGGGAATTCATGTGTATTATACTGAATTTGAATAAGTGAGTAAATCTCGCCCTCTACAAGTTGGTTGTCATGGGTAACGCTTCCGTAAACATTTTGACTTACCCGATCTATTATGGTTTCACTTATCGATTTTATGATCGTTTCATTTTCACATATCGATGTAACAATTCTGTTGAGCAGGACCGGCGATGACAAGATATGTTGACTTATACTTTCTGCAACTATGTTTACAAGTTCTTTGTCATCGGATAGAAGGTGTTGTATATCCCTAAGTACCGCCGTATCCGAAAGTTGGCCTGGACCCAAGTCATCGGGCTGCGGTATGCTGGGTGGGTCTAACTCACCTTCGTTGTTGATGTTAATGACAGGCTTAGTAGAATCACTTGTTTTTGTAGATCCACGTTTTGGTTTATTTGCCGACGATCTGGTAGCAGTAGATGGACGATTAATGTTTATTTTGTTGCCAGTGGTTAAGCTGATTATATGCAAATATTGAGTTTATTCAGCGAACCTTTTATGCACGTCAGCTCATTGTCGCACTCGGACGTAATTGTAATTTATCATAATAATAATAAAAGAAGACTGTAATACTTTACCATAATGTAGTTTGCTTGGATTCGTCTGTTTTTTACAGTATTTTTTGTTATTATAACTGGTATGTTTTATTAATTGAGAAATTACATAATTATTATAAAATACATAGGCCTATTAATTCATCATTCTTAAGAGTTTGCAGACAATACGTCACATTGTGTTGCACGCTGTGATAATAAAAACTAATTTATAAATCATGTAATTATTTAATAACTGCACCACTACAAGCATAGTAAGGAACATTTCGCATTATGTTACAATTATACAATTACGTATCAAATCAGTAGTACATCTATGGACAACATTCTTTAAAAAAAAACAAGTTTCAGAAAAGATTTAGCAATAGACAATAGGCCTACATATGTCTCTACGGCACCTTATCCATGTGTACAAAACAAAATTGTACAGTCACATTTCAGAAGTTGGTTAAGACCTTGTGGAGCCGTGAAATGTGCAAAAAGTAAAAGCGATTAGTTTTGACGTTAAATGTGCAAAAGGTATTCTACAAATGTGCAAATCATTTCTTCAGTCAAATTCCTATTACATTTTATATTTTTAGTTCGTAGGTCAGAGTAGAAATAACAATAGGAAAAAGAGTATAATAAATTTAAAATGTTCAATGTTATAAAAACTAATTATACTGTTGTATTTTATTATAATCAAAGGCTCTAAACCGCCTCGGCTAAATTCAACTCGCCCTCAAATCAACTCGGCCTCAAGTCAACTCGGCCTCACGTCAACTACACAGTAGGCCATGTTAAAGTATGAAACGGAAAAAGTGCAAATAAATGAGACAAAATCATTCTAATGAACAGAAGAAAAATAATAAAAACGAAGTACGCATGTATAGGGATGAATATTAGTATGAATGTGAATGTTATATGCACGATTCAAAATAGCACAAAGATTTCGCAATTTGAATCTGCACAAGCTTGTTTATTTTGAAATTGCGCAATTTTAATAACATTTTATTCTTTTAATGCGTTACCCTCTTCATAAAAAACATCATTTCAATATAACATAAGATTTAGTGGACCTAAACTATGGAATAAACTACCTTAAAATAATAAAGATGCTGTATCTAAGAAAAACTTTTCATTTAAACTTTAAAAATATATCACATCCAAATATTAATTTTTATTATATTACATTTTATGATAATAATTATAATGATGAGTAACAAGAAGACGAACAGTTCTTAACTTATACCAAAATTATTTTGTTTAGTTATTTTCTTATTTAGTTCAACCCATGTTATGTAAATTTATATTTTGTTATTTCTTTATTTTCTTTTTTATTTTCTTTTTCTGTGTAGTTTAAATCTCATCTTTGTTTAGGCATGTCTGTCACAAGCTTTTTGCTTTTTTTGAACATGCCTTCTTCAATTAAATTGCCTTTCTTTACACCATTTTGTATACTGTTTTAATTTGAAGAAAATAAATTTTACTTTGAATTGAATTGACTTTATTTTATATTATTTTTATATTTATGCGTAACAAGTTTATTTTAACTTTGGTTTTATCAAATATTAAAATACATTGCACTATTTTTAAATTTTAATCGAGTATTTGGATTCAATTTGCGCAAGGAATTCCACCCAATTTTCGATTGCATAAATTGTTCAAACCTCGCATAACACAAACAAATGTTACATAAAATGTAGAAAATCTAATGGACAAAGTTCATTGTATCTTGTACATTTCCAATAAGAGGACTTTTATTACGAAGTTTTCTTCAGTAAGTGTCTAAAATCGTGTTCCGGTACTTTGGTGTGATAGAGACTAAAAATTCCTTATTAAAAAATACAAATTCTTGACTTAGGCCTATATCATAATCAACATTATTGTAAGAATAATTAATTACATAAACCAAAGATAATAAAATTGATATTGTTAATTAAAAAAAATATATATTTCAGGCAACCCCCTAAAACCCCATGTCCCGATCGTACATCTTCAATTTTATGTTCGCCGTATATACTTGATAAACAGGACTTTTGTTCATGAAATTTTGTAAAAAATTAGTTAATCATGATGTTATGCGATTTTATTCTTCAAAATACATCATACATACATTAAATCGCAAAGCCGCAAATTATTTCCAATAAAAGAGCTAAAAAAAAGCTAATAAAACAAGGTTTTATAAAAATTACAGTTGCGTACCTTTTGAACGTCATATCCGAACGGTATAGAACTCATTAAATAATTATAATTTCTGGGTTTTTTTCAACTGGAAGTACAATTTATTCATGTATCTAGCAGTATGCACTCCGTCTCCGCTGTCAGACATGCGTGATGTGTGACAGGGTGATCCTGTCCTGTCCTATACTAAATACATCATCTCCGTCACGCTCATCTCCGTCAAATTTCCCAATGTTTCTTTGTGACGGAGATGACGGTCAGTGACGGATTTGACTTTTTGCTATTGCCAGGGGCTTTTCTGTTGTAAATTTTGTTTTGTATATCTTTATCATGTTATTACATTGTATATCTATGTGAATATGGTCAATAACCATATTCAAATCAAGTCTTAAAATCATTTCTGTCACATGATTTTTGAGGTTCGTCATATCCGTCTTCGTCACATAGATATTTTATTCTTTTAAATCCTAAAATATTTCAGTACTGAACGTAACTATGTGGTATAATTGAAATATAAACACTATTTTTTGCGTTCCATACTTTAATGTGGCCGAGTTGACGCAGCTCAGTTGACGTGAGGCCGAGTTGACTTGAGGGCGAGTTGACTTGGGGCCGACTTGAAATTAGCCGAGGCGGCTTAGAGACTTTGATTATAATAAAATACAACAGTATAAGTTTTTATAATATTGAACATTTTAAATTTATTATACTCTTTTTCCTATTGTTATTTTTACTCTGAAAGACCTACGAACCAAAAATATAAAATGGAATAGGAGTTTGGTTGAAGAAATGCTTTGCAGATTTGTAGAATATCTTTTGCACATTTAACGTCAAAACTGATCGTTTTTACATTTAACGGCGAGATGTTTGCACATTTGCGGGTTATGAATTTTTACAGATTTGCACATTTAAAGGTAAAATGTTTGCACAAATGTGGTTGTTTGCACATTTTAAGCTAAAGTGTTTGCACAAATGTGGTTGTTTGCACAAATGTGACTTTTTGCACATTTCACGACTCCACAGACCTCTATTCCATGCCGACTAACGTCTAACATACATCTGATTCTTGGTATTGTATCTCGATTTCTCTAGTATCATACGGAAATTCGGTAATACAGCATCACATGTTTCACATGTATTACCTACTATCATATACCATAACCTAATTCATAAGCTAATTATACAGGCACCACATGTGATATACATGAGGCTCTGTATTACTAAATTGTCTTATATACTGGGGAAATAATTTTCATATGTGAAGACTGAGAACCCGGTAACATAACAGGCTTTTCAGATGCATGACGTTAAGTTTGCGTTCACATGTTCAAGTTTCTCTATGCGGTTGTCCACACGAGAAGGAATGCTCGACATTTTTTAGATTACGTAAAATATTCTGCAATAGTTTTTACAGTAATAAGCTTATTGAGCACGCGGAATTTAGGTGAACTTAGGACGTATCAATTGCATCGGTACAAATGTGAGAATCAACATCCTTATAATTATCAAAAATTGAATATGCCACAATTCATAATTTTTTTATATAAAATTAATTACATTTCATTTCTTTTTGTACATTCGTCGTTTTGTTCCGCATAAAATTGTATAGGGTGAACAATGCGTTGTCATTCAACCGGGGGGCTCAGCTGTGTAGTGCTTTGAATCTTGTTTATTTTCAGGCACAGTTTGACCCTAAGCCTAATAATAATTATTGTATTTATACGTTAATACTTTTATCTGTTTCATGTGCAATACGTTCAAACGTAATATCTTTCAATTTGTTCTTCTATGATGAAATAATCCCACAATGAAAAATAAAATAGCAGAATGCATGCATCATCGTAATTTCATAATATGGTAATAAGGGCCAAAGTAACATCAACAAGTATTATTATATCCTTGTGTATACATTTTAATGACTGTACTGTTGGAATGGCACTCCTAATCGGCTACAGAAGCTCTTTGGTTTCTGTTAGCACAATACAGCTATCTGTTTTTTCAAGAATAATACAACAAATAATTCTTGATCGTAATGTACATGAGAACTGTAATAATTATTATTTAACGCATTGTTCACGGTTTCAGGTACTATTCCTTGGTACTGTGTATACTTATTTATCGTATTTTTTACGGTTTTCAGGATTTTATACAGTAATCAAATAACTACAATACCAGCAAATGTGTTTGATGGTTTGACATCATTGACAATACTTTGAGGGTTTACTTGGTTTATCATACTTTTGAAATATGTATATTTTCGTTGTAATATAACATTTATTTTTATATTATTTCATTTGTAGGCTAATCCTTTGCATTACTGGATTGTTTGATTATGATTGATGTGTCCGTTATTCTAACATAGGCTCCTGTAGTTGTAGTGTGTGTATTAATGTTTTGATTCGTTTTACAGTAAATTATTATTATCACCTAAATATTATTAAATGAAAAATAATGTAATTATGAGAGGACTCGGTTATTTATCCCCCGTACGGTGGAATAGCACTGGACGTTCTTTATTCGCACGTGCAACAAATCGGACCTAATTTGGATTGTAGGCCTACGTACATTATTCACGTTATCCGTCCGTAAGATTAACTTAAGTTGAAATGTGAACATACCATTTTCCAGAGTTTATCCATTTATCTGATTTTCAAGTTTTATAAATAAAGGGACCACAGTCAAATAATCTTGATTTCTTCCCTCACATTGTATGGTTCAGTAATAGCTTGCATGTGAGGTGATATCTGTTTCTACACTTTTTAATTTCCCCTCTCTCAGATATGCACCTCATAATGGCAAAATTAGCCTGCCTTTGACAGTTATTCGTGTGTCAGAGAAAGTCTAAATCGGCCACTGAAATGAAAAAAAAAATTACATAACTGTACTATGAAATATAGCAGAAAAACTTCATTGTTATTCTAGTTATTGTATTGTTATATAGTAGTTTTACAATACCTCTTGGAAATGTGTGTATATTGATTTATTTGCAGATATTTAGATGATAACGCTATAACTACCATAGAGCAAGGTGCATTTTCTGCGTTTGCATCTGAGTTAATACTTAACTGTGTGACAATTTAATAATCTACATGCAGTTGTTTGTATGCTCTGAACAATTTATCGGTCTACCAAATTCTATTTTACATACAACACACTACGTAGGCCTTTTGTGGTCATAGTCTGTAAAATGTTAAAACGTTTTAATAGAAATACACGTATTCGTAAAGCCACTGGCGTTGGACACCCGATTCTCGTACGGTTGGACGTTTATAGAAAATAAACAACCTCAACAGTTTCTCCTCCTACATCTACACACTGCATTCATCTCAAATATGTTGGACCAACCAAGTTTAAACTGACATTCTGATACTACATTTTTTCAGAAAGGATTAAGCAATTAGACAATACATATGTCTATACGGCACTCTATCCATGTATACACGGTATAATGTTTGCCTCAAAAAATTGTACAGGCACATTACAGAATTAAGGAGGTTAAAGCTAAGACCTCCATTCCAAGCCGAAGTAACATCTAACATACACCTGACGTGTGAAATTATGCCATAATTAAAAATTAAATAGCAAGTACTTTACTCTTTTTTACGCTTTCTTTCCCAATTTTTCTTTCCTTATGGTAGGATAATTTTTTTTCTCCAGATTTATAGGGGGCGTGCGGAGGATGCGCCCCCTGGATCTGCCACTGTGTAACCGTCTTCTTTTACAGATACATGTCCATCATTGACGAATACATATTATCCGTTTACTTCACTGATGGTCGAGATCAACATTTATTTTTATTTCAACTTTTTTGATTTCTGTAACATTGAGATTTAATTATAATTATCGAAATTTGATGTCGTTATTCATAAATCTGAGGTATATTAATTGCTTTTCAATTGTCATTTGCTAATATTAGTCAGATTTTATTTTAGGTAAAAATTCGTTTGTTCCGCAGAAAATTGTATTATGGTGAACTATGTTGTCATTCAACCTACTACTAACACTGGCTTTATACTTTTAGGCCTTTTTGTCACAATATAGCTATTTGCTGCTGTCATTGTTGTTCTGAAATTAATACAAATAAATAATCCTTGATCGTACTGTCTCTTGGTAGACATACTAAACATATAAATATTTGTTTCTTTTTTTAACGATTTTAAGGTTGCTGTACGGCAACCAAATAACTACATTATCAGCAAATGTGTTTGATGGTTTGACATCATTGAAAGAACTGTGAGTGTTTCTATTGTTTATCATACTTTTGAAAATAATATATTTTCGTTGTAAGATAACCACAATTATTATTGTCATCGTTTTAGTTGTTGATCCTTTGCAATTGCAAAATTTTCATTTAAATCTAAAATAATCGAACCCTATGTTTATTTTTAAATTATGATTAATGTTACTTAATAATGATAAAAAAAACATGTACTAATTTAACACAAGCTCCTGTATGTAGTTTGTTTGGATTCGTCAGTTTTATTAAAGTAATTTTTGTTATTATAACTGATTTTATTAAATTAGAAATTATATAATTATTATAAAATTGTATTCAGAAGATGCTGTATAGCAGACAATGTTGAATTTAGAAATCATGCCGTTCTTTAATTAACTGCACCACACTATCACATTGTGTTGAAAATAGTAGTACAAGTGTTATATCTATGGATAACATTCTTCAAGAAGGTATAATTTGGAACAAGTTAAAAAAGGATTTAGCGAAGGCAATACATAGGTCTCTTCACCAGGCTACTGAGGTATACAAGGTATAGTTTTTGCTTAACACAATCTTACAGGCACATTTCAGAACGTGCTTGAAGCGAAGACCTCCATTCCAAGCCGGAGTTACGTATTCTGGTCCGATTATCGGTACTGTATCTCAATTTTTACAAGTAACATAGAAAATTCGGCAATACAGCATCATTATTTGTTTATTATTGGATAACATTCTTCAGAAGAAAAAAAAGTTTTAGAAAGGATTTAGCAATAGACAATACATATGTCTCTACGGCACCCTGTCCATGTGTACAAGGTATAATTTTGGTCTCACAAAAGTGTACAGTCACAGAAGAAGGTTAAAGCTAAGACCTCCATTCCAAGCCGAAGTAACGTCTAATATACACCTGATTCTTGGTATTGTATCTCAATTTCTCTAGTATCATAGGAACATTCGGTAAATACAGCATCACATGTATCACCTGTTTTCATAGACCATAACCTAATTCATAAGCTAATGATACAGGCACCACATGTGATACACTTGAGGCTCTGTATTTCCAAATTCTCCTATATACTGGGGAAATATGGTCATGTAGAAATTGAGAACTGGGTAATATATGAGGCATTTCAGATGCATGACGTTAAGTGTGCGTTCACATGTTCAAGTTTCTCTATGTTGCTGTCCACACGAGAAGGAATGCTCGAAATTGTTCGATTCACATAAAATCTGTAGCAATAGTGTTTACAGTAAAAAGCTTATTGAGCACGCGGAACAAATGTTATATATCTCTTATGAAATCGTCATCGGTCATGAGATGCATCTGTTACGTATAGGCCCTACACGTATATCGTTATCCGGGCCCTCCGTATTTAGGTGAACTTAGGACGTATCATTTGCATCGGCACAAATGTGAGAATCATCATCATTATAATTATCGATAATTTAATATGCCATTATTCATAAATTGTTTGTCTAAAATTAATTACATTTAATTTCTTTTTGTATTTTCTTCGTTTTTTTCCACATAAAATTGTATCGGGTGAACAATGTGTTGTCATTCAACCAGGGGGCTCAGCTGTGTAGTGCTTTGAATCTTGTTTATTTTTAGGCACAGTATGACCCTTAGCCTAATAATAATTATTTTTACATTAATACTTCTAAAGTATCTGTTTCATGTGCAATATATTCAAGCGTAATATCTTTCATTTTGCTCTTCTATGAAGAAATAATCCCACAATGAAAAATAAATTAGCAGAATTCATGCATCATCGTCATTTAATAATATGGTAATAAGGACCAAAGTAACATCAAGTATTATTATATCCTTGTGTATACATTGTAATGACTGTACTGTTGGAATGGCACGCCTAATCAGCTACAGAAGCTCTTTGGTTTCTTTTAGCAAAATACAGCTATCTGTTTTTTCAAGAATAATACAAAAAATAATTCTTGATCGTAATGTACCTGAGAACTGTAATAATTATTATTTAACGCATTGTTCACGGTTTCAGGTACTATCCTTTGGTACTGTGTATACTTATTTATCGTATTTTTACGGTTTTCAGGAGTTTATATAGTAATCAAATAACTACAATATCAGCAAATGTGTTTGATGGTTTGACATCATTGACAATACTTTGAGTGCTTTCTATTGTTTATCATACTTTTGAAAATAGTATATTTTCGTTTTAATATAACATTTATTTTTATATTATTTCATTTGTAGGCTAATCCTTTGCAATACTGGATTTTTTTTTATTATGATTGATGTATCCGTTATTCTAACATAGGCTCCTGTAGTTGTAGTGTGTGTATTAATGTTTTGATTCGTTAATTTTACAGTAAATTATTATTATCACTTAAATATTATTAAATGAAAAATAATGTAATTATGAGAGGACTCGGTTATTTATCTCCTGTACGGTGGAATAGCACTGGTTCTTTATTCGCACGTGCAACAAATCGGACCTAATTTGGATTGTAGGCCTACGTACATTATTCACGTTATCCGTCCGTAAGATTAACTTAAGTTGAAATGTGAACATACCATTTTCCAGAGTTTATCCATTTATCTGATTTTCAAGTTTTATAAATAAAGGGACCACAGTCAAATAATCTTGATTTCTTCCCTCACATTGTATGGTTCAGTAATAGCTTGCATGTGAGGTGATATCTGTTTCTACACTTTATAATTTCCCCTCTCTCAGATATGCACCTCATAATGGAAAAATTAGCCTGCCTTTGACAGTTATTCGTGTGTCAGAGAAAGTCTAAATCGGCCACTGAAATGAAAAAAAAAATTACATAACTGTACTATGAAATATAGCAGAAAAACTTCATTGTTATTCTAGTTATTGTATTGTTATATAGTAGTTTTACAATACCTCTTGGAAATGTGTGTATATTGATTTATTTGCAGATATTTAGATGATAACGCTATAACTACCATAGAGCAAGGTTCATTTTCTGCGTTTGCTTCTGAGATAATACTTAACTGTGTAACAATTTAATAATCTACATGCAGTTGTTTATATGCTCTGAACAATTTATCGGTCTACCAAATTCTATTTTACATACAACACACTACGTAGGCCTTTTGTGGTCATAATCTGTAAAATGTTAAAACGTTTTAATAGAAATACACGTATTCGTAAGGCCACTGGCATTGGACACCCGATTCTCGTACGGTTGGACGTTTATAGAAAAAAACAACCCCAACAGTTTCTCCTCCTACCTCTACACACTGCATTCATCTCAAATATGTTGGACCAACCAAGTTTAAACTGACATTCTGAAACTGTACATTTTTTCAGAAAGGATTAAGCAATTAAACAATACATATAGCCTGGGTGCAGTACAAATTTAGCTGGAAAAAAGTATAGGAAAATTTTTTTTGGGTTTTTCTGATAGAGTATACCATATAGAATGTCAGAAAAAAAATCCCCATCTCAGGGTCTTGGGGAAAATTTTTTACGCCACTTTTAACTTTTGGCCTATATAAACACACACAAATTCCTATAAACACACACAAATACCTATATATAGGGGATAGGGAAAACCAATTCACGTTTTTTTTAACTTGGAGTTGTGTTATGATGATTAAAATTAGCTGAGGCTTACTTTAATAACTACTTATCATAGTAGTTGATAAATCGAGTCGATAACAATGACATCATCATGCCAGAATCCAATATTGCGTCCAATTTGGCGGGAAAAACAGGGTATTGCTAACTTCCCGCAAACCCCCAAAAAAACATGGCAAACCCCACCGAACCAACATAAAAGTGATTGAATCATGTAGTGTACGACCCACTGGGTATATCCATGTAAAAAAAAAAATTAAATTTCTACTGTTAACTACTTATTTTTGGGGTAAAACATAATTTTTTGGTCAAAAATGATTGCTAAACCCTGAAAACCTCCAAAAAAATATAGCAAACCCCAACGAACCAAAATAATAAAAGTAATTGAATCATGTAGTGTACGACCCACTGGGTATATCCATGTAAAAAAAAAAAAAAAATTCTACTGTTAACTACTTATTTTTGGGGTAAAACATAATTTTTTGGTCAAAAATGATTGCTAAACCCTGCAAACCTCCAAAAAAATATAGCAAACCCCACCAAACCAACATAATAAAAGTGATTGAATCATGTAGTGTACGACCCACTGGGTACATCCATGTAAAAAAAAAAATAAATTTCTACTGTTAACTACTTATTTTTGGGGTAAAACATCATTTTTTGGTAAAAAATGATTTCTAATTTTTAACCAAAAAATGATGTTTTATCCCCAAAATAAGTAGTTAACTGTAGAAATTTAATATTTTATATACCCAGTGGGTTGTACACTTCATGATTCAATCACTTTTATGTTGGTTCGGTGGGGTTTGCTATGTTTTTTTGGAGGTTTGCGGGGGTTTGCGGGGTTTAGCAATACCCTATTTTTCCCGCCAAATTGGACGCCATATTGGATTCTGGCATGATGATGTCATCGTATCGACTTGATTTATCAACTACTATGATAAGTAGTTATTAAAGTAAGCCTCAGCTAATTTTAATCATCATAACACAACTCCAAGTTAAAAAAAACGTGAATTGGTTTTCCCTATCCCCTATATATAGGTATTTGTGTGTGTTAATAGGAATTTGTGTGTGTTATATAGGCCAAAACTTAAAAGTGCCGTAAAAAATTTTCCCCAACACCCTGGGATGGGGATTTTTTTTCTGACATTCTATATGGTATACTCTATCAGAAAAACCCCAAAAAAATTGTCCTATACTTTTTTCCCGCAAATGTGTATATTAACTGTTCTGCACCCAGGCTAATATGTCTATACGGCACTCTATCTATGTATACACGGTATAGTGTTTGCCTCAAAAAATTGTACAGGCAAATTACGGAATTAATGAGGTTAAAGCTAAGACCTCCATTCCAAGCCGAAGTAACGTCTAACATACACCTGATTCTTGGTATTGTATCTCGATTTCTATAGTATCATAGGAACATTCGGTAATACAACATCACATGTTTCACATGTATCACCAACTATCATATACCATAACCTAATTCATAAGCTATTGATAGAGGCATGTGATGTCATGATGTTTTGTATTACCAAGTTGTCAGATAGACAACGTCAACAGTTTCTCCTCCTACCTCTACACACTGTATTCATTTAAAATACGTTAGACCAGCTTAGTTTAAAATGACATTCTGCCGAATGAAACACAGTGTCACAAAAACGACGTTTCTAATACCCCTTTTACACCAAAACACCGGGGCGTCAACTCCGAAGTGTCTCCGGAGTTCTGCTTATTTGGTGTGAAAAGGGTATAAAACATAGTTATGAGGTCATTCAATCTTAATCTAGTAAAAAATAAGTCAAAATTAGGGTGAACCTAGAACAAATTGCAACTTAAGTGTTTGTTTAGTTTGTCTGTTGATATTGTTCAAATGAACATCAACTAAAGTTAACCAAAAGGAAACTAATATTAGCATAATTAAATTACAGTATATGACGTCATACGTCATAAACATTACGTATTCTTTTTCGATCGCCAATCAAACAAAATAAAGCCTGTTTTCTTGTCGACGTTATTCGACGCTATCGTCGTTGATCGTTAACAGTTCAACAACGATCGTTTGAAAACGATCAAGTTGAAATGATAACGATAGTACCTTTTCCTGTAAATCGTTAACATTTCAATGTTTACGTAGAAGATCGCCGATTATTGTTAACGATAGCGTCAAATAACGTCGACGAGAAAACAGGCTTTAGACTACGAAAACGTCGTTATGAGAGGGATAGTACGGTTTCTCAAACTGTGGTACACTGTATTGCGAAAAATTCACTGTGTGTTGCTCGACTTCTGTTTTACAAATATGGCGTAAGATTTCGATACTATACGTTTAAACAATGACACTATGTACGTTTTAGGCATTGGAAAGTGTTTTGGAACATGGGTAGTCTTGTATTTGTTGATGTTTCAGAGAATATATTCTTTATCCGGATTCATTAAAGAGCCTGGGGATGAAAATCAAGCAGAAGGTGATTTGACATATTTCAACTGTATTGTACGAGCACTTGATGTCACTCACTATGTTTCTTGGTTGCATAATGGACGCAAGATTAGTAAAAATTATGACATTATATCAGATAAAAATCGATATTCAATCGAGTTTGATTCTAATTCTATAAAATACAACTTTGAAATTGAGAATACTCAAAGGCAAGATAAAGGAGAATACGTATGCGCTGTTTATGATAGCAGTGACAGCATCGTGGTCAAATCTAGAACAGCTAACTTAACAGTTTCAGAAATTCCTCAAGAACCTTACCCTATTTGTCATAACGCTAAGCTAAGCTATTCCGCTGGACAAAGTGTGCTTCTTTCATGTATATCTGAAAAGACATCTCCTCTTGCTCATTTGAAATACTTGGTACTGAAGCTATCTTTATTTGTTATATTGATGCAAATCCACAAGAAGCTACGTATCAATGGAGTTTTGATCCACCTATAGACGAAACTATGTATTATTTAGAAAATGAATTTAATAATCATCTTATTGGAGAGTCGTTTTTTAAAGTTAAACACAGTTTAAAGTAACATTTTATAGATTTGTAAATTTTCATATTTTATAAACCAAAAATTATGCAAATGTACATGATTTTTTAGATTGTACTTTACTCTGAATTTTTAACTTTTATAGGCCTAAAATCAGAATGTTCTGAGAGCAATTGTATTTTTATATTGTAGCACTTTTATTAGCATTTTATAAATAGCATATTTTTCTATGTTTTTTTTCTATATTTATTGTTATAATTTTGGTTTTATTGTATCGTTTTAGTTTTCAGGGGCTATTCAAGCACATCACAAGATGACAGTTTTATTACTTTTGCTTTTCCGCTACTCCCCTGTTATACTATAGGCCTATGTTTTTTTTGTTATGTAGACAGATTGAAAATAAAATAAATAAATCTACAATAGTGTGGTACATAGGCCCTACACGTATATAGCCTTATCCATTCGTAGTTAGGCAAACTTATGACGTATTAATTTCATTGGCAAAAATCAAATACTGCTATTATCTTCCTCTATAATATAGCGTTATCCCTTCGTTACTACAGTGGTAAGATGGGCTTAGGACGTATCAATTTCATCGGCACGAATGAAAGAATCGTATGAGAACTCATCCTTACTGTTCTTGTAGCCGTCTGTCTTCTTCTACAGATAAATGTCCATCATTGACGAATACATATTATCCGTTTACTTCACTGATGGTCGAGATCCATATTTATACCAGGCTATACACTTTATTTTTATTTCAACTTTTTTGATTTCTATAACATTGAGATTTAATTATTTAACTATAATTATCGAAATATGTTGTTATTCATAAATCTGAGGTTTATTAATTGCTTTTCATTTGTCATTTTGTTACTATTCGTCAGATTTTATTTTAGGTAAAAGTCTTTTGTTCTGCAGAAAATTGTATTAGGGTTAACTATGTTGTCATTCAACCAGATTTTACTACTAACACTGGCTTTATACTTTTAGGCCTTTTTTGTCACAATATAGCTATTTGATGTTGTCGTTGTTGTTCCGAAATTAATAAAAATAAATAATCCTTGATCGTACTGTTCTTTGGTAGGCATACTATACATATAATTATTTGTTTCTTTTTTAACGGTTTTCAGGTTTTTGAACTCTAACCAAATAACTACATTACCAGCAAATGTGTTTGATGGTTTGACATCATTGACAACACTGTGAGTGCTTTCTATTGTTTTTAATACTTTTAAAAATAGTATAGTTTCGTTGTAAGATAACCACGATTATTATTGTCATCGTTTTAGTTGTTGATCCTTTGCAATTGCAGAATTTTCATTTAAATCTAAAATAATCGAACCCATTGTTTATTTTTAAATTATGATTAATGTGTCTTAATAATAATGATAAAATAAAACATGTACTAATTTAACACAAGCTCCTGTATGTAGTTTGTTTATATTCGTCACTTTTATTACAGTAATTTTTGTTACTGATTTTATTAAATGAGAAATTATATAATTATTACAAAATTGTATTCAGAACACAGCTGTTTCAACCAATGTAAAATAAATAGAAAAAGTCAAGCGCCCTCAATATTGTCAGACGGCGATATAGTACAGGAAAACTATGAAATATGGTTGAAAAAATTGCAACAGAATTTATTTCACCACAATGCATTTCTATAAGGTCCCTATATGAACATATTAAAAGTCTAGAAAAATCCAGGTAGGGGAAATAGGTTTTTTTAAACAAAATGGCCGCCAATGTCGAAAATGCCTAAAAAGGACAAAAAAACATAAATAGTAGATCTAATTACCACTTTATAGCGGTTTTTACAATGGTTTTTATATTTCTTTACAGTTTCGAAGATCTGAACTACAATATACACATTATTTTAAGTGTTGTTAATTAGAAAATGGCCGCAAAACAAATGTTTAAGTATCTAGATATATCCCTATTGTTATAATATATAAAACGCAGTCTTTCCTATGCTTAATGCATAGGATTACGGTGTCTAATAATAAATCAGTTCATTTACATTTGTACTGTTATAACAATTATTACAAAATTGGTGGTGCCAGTGGGGAGGGGTATAGGGATGGGAGATCATATGGGAAGGGTGAGGGAGTCTGTCCGGCCCCCTAATCCCCCATCCCCTCTCCCCAATTGGCTATTTTCGGGAGTATATGTAGACAATATGATATTTCCTAATATAAAACAATAACCCATTGAGTGCTGTGTCAAAGATTTTCATTTGTAAAAGTGACTAAAACTACCCTTTACTGGTATAATATTGTCGGATCTTTTGGGTGCGCTCCCATTGATGGCCCAGCCAATTGACGCTAGCTGCGCTCTCTCCAACCCCCCCCCCCCCCTCCCCTCCCCCCGGGAAAATCCTTGAGCCATCACTGGACTACAATCTATTACCGTATTTATTCGGATAAACGCTACATTTAGAAAAATCGAATAAACACCCCCCCCCCCCCCCCATTAAGACATCATTTTGAATAACCTACACCACCGCACCCCCTCCCCCCGCCTCCATCGGACATCATTTTGAATTTATTTCGTTGAATGTACGCCCCGCCACATGCATATTATACATAATATTGTGTTTTAACACATCTCTATTTGTAATAGAATTCACTGAATGATATGATGGTGTTGTATTTGTTCATATCTAAAGGGTGTATTTATTTGATTATACATGTTACCACATTACACCCACAAAAATAAACGCCTCTCCGAATAAACTCCTCACGACGATTACATGCCCCCACTACCCTCCTTAAAAATCAACCACCAAGGGCATTTATTCAAATAAATGCGGTAATTTCACTTTCATCTTGTCAGTATCTCATCCTCCATCTATTGGTGGGGAATTGAGCATGTGCTGATGCCGTGGCATTCTTAAAAAATAGTGGAGCAGCAGCCCAAACCATATTTTCTGCAACTGCAATTCATTTTACTACAACCTTATTTACAGGTACATCTAATCAACTTTAATAGTTTCTCTGGTGCTGGTAGTAAATTTGTCATCAATACTTTCCATCCCTAGTCTGTGGGTTGAAGAGTATTTCCTATCCACTGCTATACCTGGTAATAAAGACTCACGAAATGAAATTTTGCAGCAAGGGAATAGATTTGCTTTTTGCAACTTTCTCAAAGAAAAGTAGGCTGTCTAAAGTCTCCATTGACTTCCCTCCATATATAGCTACCAATGCCAAATTCCTGATGCAATATTTTCTTTTTTTTTGGAAACTGTTTGGTTTACAGAATTTGACATACAACTCCAACTGTGATGTGATGATTTTTAAGACCAACACCTTTTCCTAAACCAAATTTACTTACGGCCCATAATTATAGCCATTAAACACAAGAGTTTACTTTGCCTTCACATAACATGGTACATAATAAATGTCTTGAAATGTTGCTGTTTCGGGCCAAGAGGTTGATGTAGCAGTGCTCCCCCATTGATAACATACAGTGGGCAGTGAGATGAAGGTTTCTGAGTAGTCTAGCAGTGTGTATGGTTACTCCATGGTATGGAGTAAATGGAGTAAAAGAGGGTTGCAGGAAAAGTACAAGGTTCTTTTTAAACAAATGATGCATTGTGTATGACTGTCTCACATAGCCATCAATGATGAAATAGTATATGTGAGGGAATGTGCACTGCTTCTCTATTGATGAATATGGTTGATTTTGACCCATGTGTAATAATATGTTCTTTCCTCTTAAATTAATATTGTGTCACGGTTGCTTCATTCATTGATTTAATACCGTATGTTCTCGATGGGGAGCACTGTGAATGCATGTAAAGTCTTTCCTTGTTGTGAAGCTCTCTAAAAATTAATTTGCTTTTTATACATGGAATCCAGGGATGTGATGCTACATCCCATCTATTTGGTAAAAAAAAAGGTGTTAGTCTTAAAAAGTCATAACACCTGGGCAGTAGTATGCTTACAAACTCTGTAAAACCAAACGTCTCCAAAAAAAAAGAAACCATCGCATCAGAGGAATTGGCATTGGTAGCGCTATGGAGGAATACGTTCTGGGAGAAAGTAGCAAAAAGCAAAACAGCACTTGAAATAAAGTCTATTCCCCCCAACAACAAATGCTGCAAAATGTCATTTCCTGCGTGTATATTACCATGGTACAGCAGACAGACTGGGGGATGGAAAGTTACAAATGGCGTGATGTGTCCATTGATGACAAATTTACCACCAGTTACCACTGTTTGTGACGAATACCACGGCATCAGCACATGCTTAATTCCTACCTATAGAGAGAGGATGATAACTGGACAATGAAAATGAATGGATTAATAGATTGTAAGATTGTATAATTCTATTGTAAATGAACTGTTTTATTAGACACCGTAGTCCTCCATTATAATGCATAGGACTACGTTGTCTATTATTATAACCGTGGTGATATCTTGATACTTAAATGTGTGTTTTTGCTGCTAAATAGCACTTAAATTAATATGTATATTGCAGTTTAAATGTTTGACACTAAAGAAATATAAAAAGCATTATAAAAACTGCTATCAAAGTGGTAATTAGATATACAATATATGTTTTTTGTTCATTTTTAGACATTTTTCACCATTGGCGGCCATTTTGTTTAAAAAAACCTATTTCCCCTACCTGGATTTTTCTAGACTTTTAGTATGTTCATATAGGGACCTTATAGAAATGCATTGTGGTGAAAAAAATTCTGTTGCAATTTTTTCAACCTTTTACTGATTCTGAGCATATCTTTCCTGTACTAATATGTGCCTAGAGTGTGACGCCGCGCGAGTGGTTGAATCTTGTTCAACTTTCGCGACATTTGCAACTTTTATAACTACACTTTAAATTAATTTAATCAATTTCGTCATAAATATTATAAAACCATTTTTATACTATTTGTTAGAAAATAAGTTTTTTAATTACCGATTTTTTTGGAAATAATAAGTAATTAAGCATAACACCGAGTTTACAAAATTATTTACACCCGGAAGTTTTAAAAATTAACATCGATCGGCCTAGCAAATGTAAACAATGGAAAGTTTGAAAAAATGCTTGTTAAATTGTACACTTTTTGTTTTTATTCGTAATTTTCATAAATACTTGGAAAATCTAGGTAAAAGTTTGATTATATATGCTTACATGAGACATTGAATTGTTAGGAGGTGACGGTGAAAATCTCAAGAAAATTTCATTGAAAAACTCGACTGTTTTGTTAAATGCGAAACAGCGTATTTGGCGAGAGGTCGATGAACGCGGCTGATACCCGCTCGCTAGGCTGTACGCAACTAGGCCTAGGTTGTAGCTAGGCCTAGTTGGTATGTATAAGTAGTGTAATCATGCTATACATCATTTTAATTTACAATAGATTAAATAATAAGCTTAATTATTATCATTGTATTTATTTCAACTGAATATAATTCATCATAAATGTAAAAATTTAGTAAAACTACTAACTACCAGGCCTAGGCCCTTAAAATTAAAGCCTATACAAAAATACTCAAACTACTGTATGATAAATATAATATAAAATTAAAGGTTGGTAAAATTAACATTTCTTTTCTTTTTTGTAGGCAACACAGTTTCACGAAAGGCTTTACGTTCTACTTGCTTTTGTTGTGGAACAAAATTTAAAGAAAAGGATAAAAAATACAATTTAAAAAATATGAAAAGCCATCACAAATTTGCACTAAATCTAACAAATGTAAAATCACTACCTATATACATTTGTACAACCTGCCATTCATGAATTTGCAATGGATACTGTATACTACCACGCTAACATTTAAATTAACAGGGCATGGACAAAATTGCTAGGCATGCTACAACTATGACCTGGGCCAAAACTACATTCACAAGTGAAAGAACACACTGGCGTTTAAGGGAACAGTTTTTTGTCTGGTACAGCTGCTCCATAATCTTCTTTTCTTCCTTATATCTTCACTCTTTTTGAAAGTTTATAGTATACTAACAAATTTAATTAAATGAACATACCTCATAATCAAATAACTGTTTTAACGTCCTAATTTATATGCATAGTTTAAAAACCGCCAACTTTCAATTAAGATTACATCATACATTGTACCATGGAGGTATAAAATATTTTATTTATTTTATACCTCCATGATTGTACATTTCTATTCAACAAAATTGTCAGAACTTTTTATTATTTAAATGTCTAAGATAGTCAGGTCTCGGGTCCATTCTACAGTCACCACAGATTGACTTTTTCATCACAAAATTTCTGAAATTATAAAATATATTAATGTGTAAATTAAGTATTTTTAGCAAAATACAGGCATATTGCACCAGGTGTAATACAGCCTAAGCTGCATATGCTTGAGCACCATGCTATTGCATTCATGAGAGAATGGAAGGTGGTCTCTGAGCAAGGCAGGGAGCTAATACATGCCAAACTCAACCGTCACAAAACAGCAGTGTGGATTAGAGTCAAACTTAGACTCATCTGACTTTCACATCTCCAATGATACAAAATGAAATAATAAAACCCAACAAATGCAAAAAAGCCAACGAAGAATTCATTAACCTTAATGATCATAAAATATTGTACATTTTTAAATGTTAAAGGAATATTGCATTGTATTGATTTCCTTTTAACAATGCCTAATGATAATGAATATGTAAAAGTAATACTAGAGTATGTCTATATTTCAATTACTAACTAATTACTATTGATTGATAGTACTACTGCTGTACTGTACAATTTAATATTTGCTAGTTCTTGAACAGTAAAATAAACTTGCCTATATAGATGGTAGGTATTGGTCCAAATCTGTTTAAAATGATTTTTCCACTTCGGGTTGCCGCTATGTACCTAAAAAATAGTAAAACATTATTATAAGAATTACTTAAAATTAGCTTATTAAATTTAATATGGTTGCATATATACTAATTTGAATATGCAGTGATAAGCAAAAACGAATGTTAAAATTCGTTATTTATAATATTACATACAGGGTAGGGGTATATGCCCTATGTCATTGCATAGGGTATATATAATCAGGTATTCTCATAATAAACATTATTTAAATAAATACTGTAAATATATTAAAACTAAAATTAATAATAATTAAATAATAATAGGCGTAGAGCCTAGACCTAATTAGGTAGTCTACTTATACCTAGCCTATTGCTCTAGGCTAGGCTAAATAAGCTGGAAAGCTGCTTCTCTGTAGGCTGCTAGTGCTAGAGAGCACAGGTTTAGCTAGTATATTAAAATAAAAATAGGGCCTATAATAGGCCTAGCCTACCCAGCCAGTGGTAGTGATTGATTGTTAATATTACAAATTAATAGCATGGTAAACACAATTTAATATTTGCTACTTCTTGAACAGCAAAATAATCTTACCTATCTAGATGGTAGGTATGGTTCAAATCTGCTTAGCCACTTCAGGTTGCTGCTCTATATATGTACCTACAATAGTATAACATTAATAATTATTATAACAATTTTATAAAATTAACTTAACTTATTAAATTTAATATGATTGCATACTAATTTGAATATGCATTGATGAGCAAAACCAAATGTTAATATGATGCTTGTCATTATTTATATTGTAATTCATACAGGGTAGGCCTATAATATTCCCTATGTCATTGCATACATAGGGTATATATATATATATATATAATCCTCATAATATTAAATTTACAGTTTTTGTAATGAATACTGTAAATTTATTAAACTAAAATTAATTATAATGATTTAATAATATTAATAACATATAAGCCTAGGCGTAGATCCTGGGCCTAATTTTAATTAGGTAGCCTACTAATACCTACTAGGCTAGTAGGCTAGCCTACTCAAAGGCCAGGCTAACTAAGCCGGAAAGCTGCTTCTCTGTAGTAGGCTGCTAGAGAGCACAGGTCTAGCTAGGGCGTAGGCCTAGTATTAAAATAAAAATAGGGCCTATAATATTGGTATATGCCTACCCTACCCAGCCAGGCCTAAATAATTAAAATAATGTAACATTTCCAAACTCATTTGGGTCAGCTGTCACATGAAAGGCAGTGTTGCAACTAGAGTAGACACAAGCCTAAGCCTAAAAATGACACAATTTGAAACGGCCATAGCTCAAAAATTCAACCATCACCTCTCGACCATTACTATGTTATAACATTCACAGATAACTAAATTATCATGCAGTACCAAAGAATTAGAGTGAAAATTACATTTTTTAAAGATACGGACAAACAAACATGTACCTAATTTGGAAATATCACTCACGTGCGTTAATTGGTCTATGCTTGTAATTTATGGTCCACCCTTCCATTAATTTTCAGCGTTGCATTCCTTGTTAAAAACAAAAACAACAACTTGCTTGTTTCATCCAGGGACTCTTTAATGAATATTCATATTTTTAGCGACCCTTTATTTTTTTATCTCATTCTCATTGGCTGTTTAAAACATGTCTTTAAATGACGATTGACTCCACTCTGCACACGTGGATTTGTAAGTAATTGTTTATGTATTCTTACTCCAGCGATACGACTTGTAACGTTGAGGGCGCATGACTTAATTCGTATGTTTGAAACAGCTGTGAGAAGATGCTGTATAGCAGACAATGTTGAATTTAGAAACCATGCCATTCTTTAAGTAACTACACCACTACTATCATGGTAACTACACACCCGGAGACTGTTCAGCTGTTCAACTCCGCTGTTTTGAACTCCGGAGTTGCTTGATTTTACCTTTCACACCAAAACACCGGGGCGTCAACTCCGGAGTGTTTCCGGAGTTTTGCTTATTTGGTGTGAAAAGGGTATAAAACATTGTTATGAGGTCATTCAATTTTAATCCAGTAAAAAATAAGTCAAAATTAGGGTGAACCTAGAACAAATTGCAACTTACTTATTGATTTTTAAAGACAATGGCTCTTAAGTGTTTGTTTAGTTTGTCTGGCTGAAATTGTCCAAATGAATATCAACTAAAGATAACCAAAAGGAAACTAATATTAGCATAATTAAATTACAGTATATGACGTCATACGTCATAAACATTACGAATGCTTTTTCGATCGCCAATCAAACAAAATAAGACTACGAAAACGTCGTTATGAGAGGCATCTGTTATCTAAGTTGATTCTGTTGGTTCTTTTTTTAGTTAATAACCGACACCAATATAAACTTACCTTTCATTATGGTAGAGCCCGTACTGATACTTTTAAATACTCAGAGATAGTACGGTTTCCCAATCTGTGTTACGATCAGAAATAATCTTATTGGAGAGTCGTTTTTTTTTAAAGTTTAAACACAGTTTAAAGTAACATTTTATAGATTTGTAAATTTTCATATTTTATAAACCAAAAGTTATGCAAATGTACATGATTTTTTAGATTGTACCTTACTCTGAATTTTCAAATTTTATAGGCCTAAAATCAGAATGTTCTGAGAGCAATTGTATTTTTATATTGTAACACTTTTATTAGCATTTTATAAATAGCATATTTTTCTATGTTTTTTTCCTATATTTATTGTTATAATTTTGGTTTCATTGTATCGTTTTAGTTTTCAGGGGCTATTCAAGCACATCACAAGATGACAGTTTTATTACTTTTGCTTTTCCGCTACTCCCCTGTTATACTATAGGCCTATGTTTTTTTGTTATGTAGACAGATTGAAAATAAAATAAATAAATCTACAATAGTGTGGTACATAGGCCCTACACGTATATAGCCTTATCCATTCGTAGTTAGGCAAACTTATGACGTATTAATTTCATTGGCAAAAATCAAATACTGCTATTATCTTCCTCTATAATATAGCGTTATCCCTTCGTTACTACAGTGATAAGATGGGCTTAGGACGTATCAATTTCATCGGCACGAATGAAAGAATCGTATGAGAACTCATCCTTACTGTTCTTGTAGCCGTCTTCTTCACTGATGGTCGAGATCCATATTTATACCAGGCTATACACTTTATTTTTATTTCAACTTTTTTGATTTCTATAACATTGAGATTTAATTATTTAACTATAATTATCGAAAGATGTTGTTATTCATAAATCTGAGGTTTATTAATTGCTTTTCATTTGTCATTTTGTTACTATTCGTCAGATTTTATTTTAGGTAAAAGTCCTTTGTTCTGCAGAAAATTGTATTAGGGTTAACTATGTTGTCATTCAACCAGATTTTACTATTAACACTGGCTTTATAATTTTAGGCCTTTTTTGTCACAATATACCTATTTGATGTTATCGTTGTTGTTCCGAAATTAATAAAAATAAATAATCCTTGATCGTACTGTTCTTTGGTAGGCATACTATACATTATAATTATTTGATTCTTTTTTAACGGTTTTCAGGTGGTTGAACTATAACCAAATAACTACAATATCAGCAAATGTGTTTGATGGTTTGACATCATTGACAGAACTGTGAGTGCTTTCTTTTGTTTATCATACTTTTGAAAATAGTATAGTTTCGTTGTAAGATAACCATAATTATTATTGTCATCGTTTTAGTTTTTGATCCTGTGCAATTGCAGAATTTTCATTTAAATCTAAAATAATCGAACCTGATGTTTGTTTTTAAATTATTATTAATGTATCTTAATAATGATAAAATAAAACATGTACTAATTTATGTAGTTTATTTGGATTCGTAACTTTTATTACAGTAATTTTTGTTATTATAACTCGTATATTTTACTAAATGAGAAATTATATAATTATCATAAAATTGTATTCAGAAGATGCTGTATAGCAGACAATGTTGAATTTAGAAATCGTGTCATTTTTTAATTAACTGCACAACTACTATCATAGTAACTACACATTGTGTTGAAAATAGTAGTACAAATGTTATATCTATGGATAACATTCCTTTAGAAGGTATGAGTGGGAACAATTATTTAGCGAAGGCAATACATATGTCTCTACGGCAGGCTACTGAGGTATACAAGGTATAGTTTTTGCTTAGCACAATCTTACAGGCACATTTCAGAACGTGCTTGAAGGGAAGACCTTCATTCAAAGCCGGAGTTACGTATTCTGGTTACGTATTCACCCGATTATTGGTACTGTATCTCGATTTTTACAAGTAACATAGGACAATTCGGCAATACAACATCATTATTTGTTTATTATTGGATACCATTCTTCAGAAAAAACAAGTTTCAGAAAGGATTTAGCAATTAGACAATACAGATGTCTCTACGGCACCCTGTCCATGTGTACAAGGTATAATTTTTGCCTCACAAAATTGTACAGTCACAGAAGAAGGTGGTTAAAGCTAAGACCTCCATTCCAAGCCGAAGTAACGTCTAACATACACTTGATTCTTGGTATTGTATCTCGATTTCTATAGTATCATAGGAAAATTCGGTAAACACAGCATCACATGTATCAGCTGCTATCATAGACCATAACCTAATTCATAAGCTAATGATACAGGCACCACATGTGATACACATGAGGCTCTGTATTTCCAAATTCTCCTATATACTGGAGAAATATGGTCATATAGAAACTAAGAACCGGGTAACATAAGATGCATTTCAGATGCATGACGTTAAGTGTGCGTTCACATGTTCAAGTTTCTCTATGTTGTTGTTTACACTAGAAGGAATGATCGACATTTTTTGATTCACATAAAATCTGCTGCAATAGTGTTTACAGTAATAAGCTTATTGAGCACGCGGAACAAATGTTATATATCTCTTATGAAATCGTCGACGATCATGAGATGCATCTGTTACGTAGGCCCTACACGTAAATCGTTATCCGGGCCCTCCGTATTTAGGTGAACTTAGGACGTATCAATTGCATCGGTACAAATGTGAGAATCAACATCCTTATAATTATCAAAAATTAAATATGCCATAATTCATAATTTTTTTATATAAAATTAATTACATTTCATTTCTTTTTGTACATTCGTCGTTTTGTTCCGCATAAAATTGTATAGGGTGAACAATGCGTTGTCATTCAACCATGGGGGCTCAGCTGTGTAGTGCTTTGAATCTTGTTTATTTTTAGGCACAGTTTGACCCTAAGCCTAATACTAATTATTGTATTTATACATTAATACTTTTATCTGTTTCATGAGCAATACGTTCAAGCGTAATATCTTTCAATTTGCTCTTCTATGATGAAATGCATGCATCATCGTCATTTAATAATATGGTAATAAGGGCCAAAGTAACATCAACAAGTATTATTATATCCTTGTGTATACATTTTAATGACTGTACTGTTGGAATGGCATTCCTAATCGGCTACATAAGCTCTTTGGTTTCTTTTAGCACAATACAGCTATCTGTTTTTTCAAGAATAATACAAAAAATAATTCTTGATCGTAATGTACCTGGGAACTGTAATAATGATTGTTTAACGCATTGTTTACGGTTTCAGGTACTATCCTTTGGTACTGTGTATACTTATTTATCGTATTTTTTACGGTTTTCAGGAGTTTATACAGTAATAAAATAACTACAATATCAGCAAATGTGTTCACGGTTCCAGTTACTATCCTTTGGTACTGAGTAGGCCTATACTTATTTATTGTATTATTTCACGGTTTTCACAGGGATTTAACCTATAATAAAATAACAACATTAGCAGCAAATGTGTTTGATGGTTTGACATCATTGACAACACTGTGAGTGCTTCCTATTGTTTATCATACTTTTGAAAATAGTATATTTTCATTTTAATATAACATTTACTTTTATATTATTTCATTTGTAGGCTAATCCTTTGCAATACTGGATGTTTTTTATTATGATTGATGTATCCGTTATTCTAACATAGGCTCCTGTAGTTGTAGTGTGTGTATTAATGTTTTGATTCGTTAGTTTTACAGTAAATTATTATTATCACTTAAATGTTATTAAATGAAAAATAATGTAATTATGATCTGAGAGGACTCTGTTAGTTATCCCCCGTACGGTGGAATAGCACTGGTTCACGCGCAACAAATCGGACCTAATTTGGATTGTAGGTCTACGTACATTATTCACGTTATCCGTCCGTAAGATTAACTTAAGTTAAAATGTGAACATAGCATTTTCCAGAGTTTAGCCATTTTTCTGATTTTCAAGTTTTATAAATAAAGAGACCACAATCAAACAACTGGTCTCTTGATTTCTTCCCTCACATTGTATGGTTCAGTAATAGCTTGCTTGTGAGGTGATATCTGTTTCTACACTTTTAATTTCCTCTCTCTCAGATTTGCACCTCATAATGGCAAAATTAGCCTGCCTTTGACAATTATTCGTGTGTCACAGAAAGTCTAAATCGGCCACTGAAATGAAAAAAAAAATTACATAACTGTACTATGAAATATAGCAGAAAACTTGATTGTTATTCTAGTTATTGTATTGTTATATAGTAGTTTTACAATACCTCTTGGAAATGTGTGTATATTGATTTATTTTCAGGTATTTAGATGATAACGCTATAACTACCATAGAGCAAGGTGCAATTTCTGCGTTTGCTTCTGAGTTAATACTTAACTGTGTAACAATTTAATAATCTACATGCAGTTGTTTGTATGCTCTGAACAATTAATCGGAATACCAAATTCTATTTTACATACAACACACTAAGTAGGCCTTTTGTAGACATAGTCTGTAAAACGTTTTAATAGAAATACACGTATTCGTAAGGCCACTGGCGTTGGACACCCGATTTTCGTACGGTTGGACGTTTATAGAAAATAAACAACGCCAACAGTTTCTCCTCCTACCTCTACACACTGCATTCATCTCAAATATGTTGGACCAGCCAAGTTAAAACTGACATTCTGAAACTGTACATTTTTTCAGAATGGATTAAGCAATTATATGTCTATACGGCACCCTTTCCATGTATACACGGTATAATGTTTGCCTCAAAAAAGTGTACAGGCACATTACAGAATTAAGTTGGTTAAAGACCTCCATTCCAAGCCGAAGTAACATCTAACATACACCTGATTATTGGTATTGTATCTCGATTTCTATAGTATCATAGGAACATTCGATAATACAACATCACATGTTTCACATGTATCACCTACTATCAAATACCATAACCTAATTCATAAGCTAATGATAGAGGCATGTGATGTCATGATGTTCTATATTACCAAATTGTCAGATAAAAAAAGTCAACAGTTTCTCCTCCTACCTCTACACACTGTATTCATTTAAAATACGTTAGACCAGCTTAGTTTAAAATGACATTCTACCGTATGAAACACAGAGTAACAAAAACGACGGTTTCTAATACCCCTTTCACACCAAAACACCGGGAGTCAACTCCGGAGTGTCTCCGTAGTTTTGCTTATTTGGTGTGAAAGGGGTATAAAACATAGTTATGAGGTCATTCAATCTTAATCCAGTAAAAAATAAGTCAAAATTAGGGTGAACCTAGAACAAATTGCAACTAAAGTGTTTGTTTAGTTTGTCTGGCTGAAATTGTCCTAATGAACATCAACTAAAGTTAACCAAAAGGAAACTAATATTAGCATAATTAAATTACAGTATATGACGTCATACGTTATAAACATTACGAATGGTTTTCGATCGCCAATCAAGCAAAATAAGAATACGAAAACGTCGTTATGAGAGACATCTGTTACCTATGTTGATTCTGCTGGTTCTTTTGATAGTTAATAACCGACACCAATATATACTTACCTTTCATATGGTAGATCCCGTACTGATACTTTTAAATACTCAGGTATAGTACGGTTTCTCAAACTGTGTTACGATCAGAAATAATCTTATTGGAGAGTCGATTTTTTAATTTTAAACACAGTTTAAAGTAACATTTTATAGATTTGTAACTTTTCATATTTTATAAAACAAAAGTTATGCAAATGTACATGATTTTTAGATTGTACTTTACTCTGAATTTTAACTTTTATAGGCCTAAAATCAGAATGTTCTGATAGCAATTGTATTTATATATTGTAACACTTTAATTAGCATTTTATAAATAGCATATTTTTCTATGTATTTTTTTATATTTATTGTCATAATTTCGGTTTTATTGTTGACAGGGGCTGGTCAAGCGCATCACAAGATGACAGTTTTATTACTTTTGCTTTTCCGCTACTCCCCTGTTATACTATAGGCCTATGTTTTTTTTTTGTTGTTATGTAGGAAGATCGAAAATAAAATAAATAAATAAATCTACAGTAGTGTGGTACGTAGGCCCTACACGTATATAGCCTTATCCATTCGTAGTTAGGAAAACTTATGACTTAATAATTTCATTGTCACAAATCAAATACTGCTACTTTCTTCCTCTGTAATATAGCGTTATCTCTCCGTTACTACAGTAGTGGTAAGGTGGGCTTAGGACGTATCAATTCCATCGGCACGAATGAGAGAATTTTATGAGAACTCATCCTTACTTTAACCGTGTTACTGTAACCGTCTTCTTCTACAGATACATGTACATCATTGACGAATACATATTATCCGTTTACTTCACTGATGGTCGAGATCCACATTTATACCATGCTATACACTTTAATTTTTATTTCAACTTTTTTGATTTCTATAACATTGAGATGTAATTATTCAATTATAATTATCGAAAATTGATGTTCTTATTCATAAATCTGAGGTATATTAATTGCTTTTCATTCGTCAGATTTTATTTTAGGTCAAAGTCGTTTGTTCCGCAGAAAATTGTATCAGGGTTTACTATGTTGTCATTCAACCAGATGTTACTACTAACACTGGCTGTATACTTTTAATCTTTAATTCATTTACTGTAGAACCACCGGCAGACGTGTGAAATTATGCCATAATGAAAAATTAAATAGCAGAATACATGGATCATCACATCGTTTAATAATATGTGTGTTTGTAATAAGGCTATTGTCGGTTGTATTGTATTGTAGATGTTGATCCATATCCACGAATCATTTTATTGATATGGTAATTACATTGATGTAAAAGCAGTTAATGAAACATAGTTATTAATACAGTATGTAAACAATGATAATATAAGGGCCGAAGTAATATCAACAAGTACTATTATTTTCTAACTAGTATTATACAATTACTATTGCACTGGCACTCCTAATTGGCGACAAAAGCATTTTGGCTTCTTTTGGCACAATGTAGTAGCTATTTTTTGTTGTTTTTAGAAAGTAATAACATTATAATAACATATAATATGGTTGTTTACTGTACCTTGAAACTATACATATCATTATTATTGCTTTTTCACGGTTTTCAGGGATTTGGGCAGTAATCAAATAAAAACATTACCAGCAAATGTGTTTGATGGTTTAACATCATTGACAGGACTGTGAGTACTTTCTCTTGTTTATCATACTTTTGAACATAGTATATTTTCGTTGTAAGATAACCACAATTATTATAGTCATCGTTTTACTTGTTATGCTTTACAATTACAGAATATTCATGCAAATCTAAAATAATAATACCTGATGTTTTTTGTTGTTTTTTTTTATTATTATTATCATAATAATGATAAAAGATGACTGTAATACTTTACCATAATGTATTTTGCTTGGATTCGTCTGTTTTTTTACAGTAATTTGTTATTATAACTGGTATGTTTTATTAATTGAGAAATTACATAATTATTATAAAATACATAGGCCTATTAATTCATCATTCTTAAGAGTTTGCAGACAATACGTCACATTGTGTTGCACGCTGTGATAATAAAAACTAATTTACAAATCATGTAATTATTTAATAACTGCACCACTACTAGCATGGTAAGGAACATTTCGCATTATGTTACAATTATACAATTACGTATCAAATCAGTAGTACATCTATGGACAACATTCTTTAAAAAACAAGGCCAACAGCCATTAAGTCGCGTGCTACAATGCATAGTGATACCGGACCGACAGACAGACAGACCGACAGACAGACAGACCGCGCGACTAAAAACAAGTTTCAGACAAGATTTAGCAATACATATGTCTCTACGGCACCTTATCCATGTGTACAAAACAAAATTGTACAGTCACATTTCAGAAGTTGGTTAAGACCTTGTGGAGCCGTGAAATGTGCAAAAAGTAAAAGCGATCAGTTTTGACGTTAAATGTGCAACAGGTATTCTACAAATGTGCAAATCATTTCTTCAGTCAAATTCCTATTACATTTTATATTTTTAGTTCGTAGGTCTTTCAGAGTAGAAATAACAATAGGAAAAAGAGTATAATAAATTTAAAATGTTCAATATTATAAAAACTAATTATACTGTTGTATTTTATTATAATCAAAGGCTCTAAACCGCCTCGGCTAAATTCAACTCGCCCTCAAATCAACTCGGCCTCAAGTTAACTTGGCCTCACGTCAACTACAGTAGGCCATGTTAAAGTATGAAACGGAAGTGCAAATAAATGGGACAAAATCATTCTAATGAACAGAAGAAAAATAATTAAAACGAAGTACGCATGTATAGGGATGAATATTAGTATGAATGTGGATGTTATATGCACGATTCAAAATAGCACAAAGATTTCGCAATTTGAATCTGCACAAGCTTGTTTATTTTGAAATTGCGCAATTTTGATAACATTTATTCTTTTAATGCGTTACCCTCTTCATAAAAAAACATCATTTCAATATAACATAAGATTTAGTGGACCTAAACTATGGAATAAACTACCTTAAAATAATAAAGATGCTGTATCTAAGAAAAACTTTTCATTTAAACTTTAAAAATATATCACATCCAAATATTAATTTTTATTATATTACATTTTATGATAATAATTATAATGATGAGTAACAAGAAGACGAACAGTTCTTAACTTATACCAAAATTATTTTTTTTAGTTATTTTCTTATTTAGTTTAACCCATGTTATGTAAATTTATATTTCGTTATTTTTTATTTTCTTTTTTATTTTCTTTTTCTGTGTAGTTTAAATCTCATCTTTGTTTAGGCATGTCTGTCACAAGCTTTTTGCTTTTTTTAACATGCCTTCTTCAATTTAATTACCTTTCTTTACACCATTTTGTATACTGTTTTAATTTGAAGAAAATAAATGTTACTCTGAATTGAATTGACTTTATTTTATATTATTTTTATATTTATGCGTAACAAGTTTATTTTAACTTTGGTTTGATCAAATATTAAAATACATTGCACTATTTTAACATTTTAATCGAGTATTTGGATTCAATTTGCGCAAGGAATTCCACCCAATTTTCAATTGCATAAATTGTTCAAACCTGGCATAACACAAACAAATGTTACATAAAATGTAGAAAATCTAATGGACACAGTTCATTGTATCTTGTACATTTCCAATAAGAGGACTTTTATTACGAACTTTTCTTCAGTAAGTGTCTGAAATCGTGTTCCGGTACTTTGATGTGATAGAGACTAAAAATTCCTTATTAAAAAATACAAATTATTGACTTATATCATAATCAACATTATTGTAAGAATAATTAATTACATAAACCAAAGATAATAACATTGATATTGTTAATTAAAAAATATATATATTTCAGGCAACCCTCGATCGTACATCTTCAATTTTATGTTCGCCGTGTATACTTGATAACAGGACTTTTGTTCATGAAATTTTGTAAAAAATTAGTTAATCATGATGTCATGCGATTTTATTCTTCAAAATACATCATACATACATTAAATCGCAAACTTTAAAGTTTGTATTCAGAAGAAAGCTTGTCCCACAATTTTGTGTCATATACCGTCACATATTTTAAATGTGCCGTCTAAAGTTTAATGAATGGCGAGAAAAATTGATTGTGCGTTGTAAACATGCGAAGACATCATGGAAATAAATCTAGCCGCAAATTATTTTCAATAAAAGAGCTAAAAAAAAGCTAATAAAACAAGGTTTTATAAAAATTACAGTTGCGTACCTTTTGAACGTCATATCCGAACGGTATAGAACTCATTAAATAATTATAATTTATGGGGTTTTTTTCAACTGGAAGTACAATTTATTCATGTATCTAGCAGTATGCACTCCGTCTCCGCTGTCAGACATGCGTGATGTCTAACAGGGTGATCCTGTCCTGTCCTATGCTAAATACATCATCTCCGTCACGCTTATCTCCGTCAAATTTCCCAATGTTTCTTTGTGACGGAGATGTGACGGAGATGACGGTCAGTGACGGATTTGACATTTTGCTATTGCCAGGGGCTTTTTTGTTGTAAATTTTGTTTTGTATATCTTTATCATGTTATTACATTGTATATCTATGTGAATATAAGTCTTAAAATCATTTCTGTCACATGATTTTTGAGGTTCGTCATATCCGTCTTCGTCACATAGATATTTTATTCTTTTAAATTCTAAAATATTTCAGTACTGAACGTAACTATGTGGTATAATTGAAATATAAACACTATTTTTGGCGTTCCATACTTTAATGTGGCCGAGTTGACGCAGCTCAGTTGACGTGAGGCCGAGTTGACTCTAAATTGATTCGCACGTGCAACAAATCGAACCTAATTTGGATTGTAGGCATACGTACGTTATTCACGTTATCCTTCCGTAAGATTAACTTAAGTTAAAATGTGAACATACCATTTCCCAGAGTTTAGTCATTTTTCTGATTTTCAAGTTTTATAAATAAAGGGACCACAGTCAAATAATCTTGGTTTCTTCCCTCACATTGTATGGTTCAGTAATAGCTTGCTTGTTAGGTGATATCTGTTTCTACACTTTATAATTTCCCCTCTCTCGGATTTGCACCTCATAATGGCAAAATTAGCCTTCCTTTGACAATTATGTGTGTGTCAGAGAAAGTCTAAATCGGCCACTGAAATGAAGAAAAAAATTACATAACTGTACTATGAAATATAGCAGAAAATTTGATTGTTTTTCTAATATTGTATTGTTATATAGTAGTTTTACAATACCTCTTGGAAATGTGTGTATATTGATTTATTTGCAGGTATTTAGATGATAACGCTATAACTACCATAGAGCAAGGTGCATTTTCTGCGTTTGCTTCTGAGATAATACTTAACTGTGTAACAATTTAATAATCTACATGCAGTTGTTTGTATGCTCTGAACAATTTATCGGTCTACCAAATTCTATTTTACACACAACACACTACGTAGGCCTTTTGTGGTCATAGTCTGTAAAATGTTAAAACGTTTCAATAGAAATACACGTATTCGTAAGGCCACTGGCGTTGAACACCCGATTCTCGTACGGTTGGACGTTTATAGAAAATAAACAACCCCAACAGTTTCTCCTCCTACATCTACACACTGCATTCATCTCAAATATGTTGGACCAACCAAGTTTAAACTGACATTCTGAAACTGTAAATTTTTTCAGAAAGGATTATTAAGCAATTAGACAATACATATGTCTATACGGCACTCTATCTGTGTATACACGGTATAATGTTTGCCTCAAAAAAATTGTACAGGCACATTACAGAATTAAGGTGGTTAAAGCTAAGACCTCCATTCCAAGCCGAAGTAACGTCTAACATACACCTGATTCTTGGTATTGTATCTCGATTTCTATAGTATCATAGGAACATTCGGTAATACAATATCACATGTTTCACATGTATCACCTACTATCATATACCATAACCTAATTCATAAGCTAATGATAGAGGCATGTGATGTCATGATGTTCTGTATTACCAAGTTGTCAGATAAACAACGTCAACAGTTTCTCCTCCTACCTCTACACACTGTATTCATTTAAAATACGTTAGACCAGCTTAGTTTAAAATGACATTCTGCCGTATGAAACACAGACAGTGTCACAAAAACGACGTTTCTAATACCCTTTTCACACCAAAACACCGGGGCGTCAACTCCGTAGTGTCTCCGGAGTTTTGCTTATTTGGGGTGAAAGGGGTATAAAACATAGTTATGAGATCATTCAATCTTAATCCAGTAAAAAATAAGTCAAAATCAGGTGAGCCTAGAACAAATTGCAACTTAAGTGTTTGTTTAGTTTGTCTGGCTGAAATTGTCCTAATGAACATCAACTAAAGTTAACCAAAAGGAAACTAGTAAACGTAGACCCTACACGTATATACAGTAGCCTTATCCATTCGTAGTTAGGCAAACTTATGACGTATTAATTTCATTGAAAAAATCAAATACTGCTATTATCTTCCTCTATAATATAGCGTTATCCCTCCGTTACTACAATAGTGGTAAGGTGGGCTTACAGTAGGACGTATCAATTCCATCGGCACGAATGAGAGAATCGTATGATAACTCATCCTTACTTTTCTTGTAGCCGTCTTCTTCTACAGATACATGTCCATCATTGACGAATACATATTATCCGTTTACTTCACTGATGGTCGAGATCCACGTTTATACCATGCTATACACTTTAATTTTTATTTCAACTTTTTTGATTTCTATAACATTGAGATTTAATTATTTAATTATAATTATCGAAAGATGTTGTTATTCATAAATCTGAGGTATATTAATTGCTTTTCATTTGTCATTTTGTTACTATTCGTCAGATTTTATTTTAGGTCAAAGTCGTTTGTTCCGCAGAAAATTGTATTAGGGTTAACTATGTTGTCATTCAACCAGATTTTACTACTAACACTGGCATTATACTTTTAGGCCTTTTGTGTCACAATATAGCTATTTGATGTTGTCGTTGTTATTTCGAAATTAATACAAATAAATAATCCTTAATCATACTGTTCTTTGGTAGGCATACTATACATATCAATATTTGATTCTTTTTTTAACGGTTTTCAGGTACTTGTACGATAACCAAATAACTACAATATTAGCAAATGTGTTTGATGGTTTGACATCATTGACAGAACTGTGAGTGCTTTCTCTTGTTTATAATACACTTGAAAATAGTATATTTTCGTTGTAATATACATTTATTTTTATATTAAATCATTTGTAGGCTAATCCTTTGCAATACTGGATTGTTTGATTATGATTGATGTATCCGTTATTCTAACATAGGCTCCTGTAGTTGTATTGTGTGTATTAATGTTTTGATTCGTTAGTTTGTCAGTAAATTATTATTATCACTTAAATGTTATTAAATGAAAAATAAAGTAATTGAGAGGCGTCTGTTATTTATCCCTCCGTACGGTGGAATAGCACTGGTTCTTTATTCGCACGCGCAACAAATCGGACCTAATTTGGATTGTAGGTCTACGTACATTATTGACGTTATCCGTCCGTCAGATTAACTTAAGTTAAAATGTGAACATAGCATTTTCCAGAGTTTAGCCATTTTTCTGATTTTCAAGTTTTATAAATAAAGAGACCACAATCAAACAACTGGTCTCTTGATTTCTTCCCTCACATTGTATGGTTCAGTAATAGCTTGCTTGTGAGGTGATATCTATTTCTACATTTTATAATTTTCCCTCTCTCAGATTTGCACCTCATAATTAGCCTGCCTTTGACAATTATTCGTGTGTCAGAGAAAGTCTAAATCGGCCACTGAAATGAAGAAAAAAATTACATAACTGTACTATGAAATATAGCAGAAAACTTGATTGTTATTCTAGTTATTGTATTGTTATATAGTAGTTTTACAATACCTCTTGGAAATGTGTGTATATTGATTTATTTGCAGGTATTTAGATGGTAACGCTATAACTACCATAGAGCAAGGTGCATTTTCTGCGTTTGCTTCTGAGTTAATACTTAACTGTGTAACAATATAATAATCTACATGCAGTTGTTTATATGCTCTGAACAATTTATCGGTCTACCAAATTCTATTTTACATACAACACACTACGTAGGCCTTCTGTAAAATGTTAAAACGTTTTAATAGAAATACACGTATTCATAAGGCCACTGGTGTTGGACACCCGATTCTCGTACGGTTGGACGTTTATAGAAAATAAGCAACCCCAACAGTTTCTCCTCCTACCTCTACACACTGCATTCATCTCAAATATGTTGGACCACCCAAGTTTTAACTGACATTCTGAAACTGTACATTTTTTTCAGAAAGGATTAAGCAATTAGACAATACATATGTCTATACGGCACTCTATCTGTGTATACACGGTATAATGTTTGCCTCAAAAAATTGTACAGGCACATTACAGAATTAAGGTGGTTAAAGCTAAGACCTCCATTCCAAGCCGAAGTAACATCTAACATACACCTGATTCTTGGTATTGTATCTCGATTTCTATAGTATCAGGCTTTCGGTAATACAACATCACATGTTTCACATGTATCACCTACTATCATATACCATAACCTAATTCATAAGCTAATGATAGAGGCATGTGATGTCATGATGTTCTGTATTACCAAGTTGTCAGAAAAACAACGTCAACAGTTTCTCCTCCTACCTACTCTACACACTGTATTCATTTAAAATACGTTAGACCAGCTTAGTTTAAAATGACATTCTGCCGTATGAAACACAGACAGTGTCACAAAAACGACGTTTCTAATACCCCTTTCACACCAAAACACCGAGGCGTCAACTCCGGAGTGTCTCCGGAGTTTTGCTTATTTGGTGCGAAAGGGGTATAAAACATTGTTATGAGGTCATTCAATCTTAATCCAGTAAAAAATAAGTCAAAATTAGGGTGAACCTAGAACAAATTGCAACATAAGTGTTTGTTTAGTTTGTCTTGCTGAAATTGTCCAAATGAACATCACCTAAAGTTAACCAAAAGGAAACTAATATTATCATAAATAAATTACAGTATATGACGTCATACGTCATAAACATTACGAATTCTTTTTCGATCGCCAATCAAACAAAATAAAGCCTGTTTTCCTGTCGATGTTATTCGACGCTATCGTCGTTGATCGTTAACAGTTCAACAACGATCGTTTGAAAACGATCAAGTTGAAATGATTACGATCGCGAGTACATTTTCCTGTAAATCGTTAACATTTCAATGTTTACGTAGAAGATCTCCGATTATTGTTAACGATAGCGTCGAATAACGTCGACGGGAAAACAGGCTTTAGACTACGAAAACGTCGTTATGAGAGGCATCTGTTATCTATGTTGATTCTGTTGGTTCTTTTTTTAGTTAATAACCGACACCAATATATACTTAGCTTTTATTATGGTAGAGCCCGTACTGATACTTTTAAATACTCAGGTATAGTACGGTTTCTCAAACTGTGTTACGATTAGAAATAATCTTATTGGAGAGTCGTTTTTTTAAAGTTTAAACACAGATTAAAGTAAAATTTTATAGATTTGTAAATTTTCATATTTTATAAACCAAAAGTTATGCAAATGTACATGATTTTTTAGATTGTACTTTACTCTGAATTTTCAACTTTTATAGACCTAAAATCAGAATGTTCTTAGAGCAATTGTATTTTTATATTGTAACACTTTTATTAGCATTTTATAAATAGCATATTTTTCTATGTTTTTTTTTCTATATTTATTGTTATAATTTTGGTTTTATTGTATCGTTTTAGTTTTCAGGGGCTATTCAAGCACATCACAAGATAACAGTTTTATTACTTTTGCTTTTCCGCTACTCCCCTGTTATACTATAGGCCTATGTTTTGTTATGTAGAAAGATTGAAAATAAAATAAATAAATCTACAATAGTGTGGTACATAGGCCCTACACGTATATAGCCTTATCCATTCGTAGTTAGGCAAACTTATGACGTATTAATTTCATTGGCAAAAATCAAATACTGCTATTATCTTCCTCTATAATATAGCGTTATCCCTTCGTTACTACAGTGATAAGATGGGCTTAGGACGTATCAATTTCATCGGCACGAATGAAAGAATCGTATGAGAACTCATCCTTACTGTTCTTGTAGCCGTCTTCTTCACTGATGGTCGAGATCCATATTTATACCAGGCTATACACTTTATTTTTATTTCAACTTTTTTGATTTCTATAACATTGAGATTTAATTATTTAACTATAACTATCGAAAGATGTTGTTATTCATAAATCTAAGGTTTATTAATTGCTTTTCATTTGTCATTTTGTTACTATTCGTCAGATTTTATTTTAGGTAAAAGTCCTTTGTTCTGCAGAAAATTGTATTAGGGTTAACTATGTTGTCATTCAACCAGATTTTACTACTAACACTGGCTTTATACTTCTAGGCCTTTTTTGTCACAATATACCTATTTGATGTTATCGTTGTTGTTCCGAAATTAACAAAAATAAATAATCCTTGATCGTACTGTTCTTTGGTAGGCATACTATACATATAATTATTTGTTTCTTTTTTAACGGTTTTCAGGTGGTTGGACTATAACCAAATAACTACAATACCAGCAAATGTGTTTGATGGTTTGACATCATTGACAGAACTGTGAGTGCTTTCTATGTTTATCATACTTTTGGAATAGTATATTTTCGTTGTAAGATACACAGGTCTGTACGGCAGGCTACTGAGGTACCGTATACAAGGTATATTTGTTGCTTAACACAATCTTACAGGCACATTTCAGAACATGATCGAAGCGAAGACCTTCGTTCCAAGCCGGAGGAACGTATTCTGGTCTAACACACCTGTATCTCGATTTTTACTAGTAACATAGGAAAACTCGACAATATAGCATAATTATTTGTTTATTATTGGATAACATTCTTCAGAAAAAACAAGTTTCAGGAAGGATTTAGCAACTAGACAATATGTCTCTACGGCACCTTGTCCATGTGTACAAGGTATAATTTTTGCCTCACAAAATTGTACAGTCATAGAAGAAGGTGGTTAAAGCTAAGACCTCCATTCCAAGCCGAAGTAACGTCTAACATACACCTGATTCTTGGTATTGTATCTCGATTTCTCTAGTATCATAGGAACATTCGGTTAATACAGCATCACATGTATCACCTGCTATAATAGACAATAACCTAATTCATAAGCTAATGATACAGGCACCACATGTGATACACATGAGGCTCTGTATTTCCAAATTCTCCTATATACTGGAGAAATATGGTCATGTAGAAACTAAGAACCGGGTAACATAAGAGGCATTTCAGATGCATGACGTTAAGTGTGCGTTCACATGTTCAAGTTTCTCTATGTTGTTGTCTACACTAAAAGGAATGATCGACATTTTTTTATTCACATAAAATCTGCTGCAATAGTGTTTACAGTAATAAGCTTATTGAGCACGCGGAACAAATGTTATATATCTCTTATGAAATCGTCATCGGTCATGAGATGCATCTGTTACGTAGGCCCTACACGTATATCGTTATCCGGGCCCTCCGTATTTAGGTGAACTTAGGACGTATCAATTGCATCGGCACAAATGAGAGAATCAACATCCTTATAATTATCGATAATTTAATATGCCATTATTCATAAATTGTTTGTATAAAATTAATTACATTTAATTTATTTTTGTATATTCTTCGTTTTGTTCCGCAGAAAATTGTATCGGGTGAACTATGTGTTGTCACTCAACCAGGGGGCTCAGCTGTGTAGTGCTTTGAATCTTGTTTATTTTCAGGCACAGTTTGACCCTTAGCCTAATAATTATTATTGTATTTATACATTAATACTTCTAAAGTATAATGTACAATACCTTCAAGCGTAATATCTTTCATTTTGCTCTTCTATAAAGAAATAATCCCACAATGAAAAAAAAATTAGCAGAATTCATGCATCATCGTCATTTAATAATATGGTAATAAGGGCCAAAGTAACATCAACAAGTATTATTATATCCTTGTGTATACATTTTAATGACTGTACTGTTGGAATGGCACGTCCAATCGGCTACAGAAGCTCTTTGGTTTCTTTTAGCACAATACAGCTATCTGTTTTTTCAAGAATAATACAAAAAATAATTATTGATCGTAATGTACCTGGGAACTGTAATAATTATTATTTAACGCATTGTTCACGGTTCCAGGTACTATCCTTTGGTACTGTGTATACTTATTTATTGTATTATTTCACGGTTTTCACAGGGGTTTATCTAGTAATAAAATAACAACATTAGCAGCAAATGTGTTTGATGATTTGACATCATTGAAAGAACTGTGAGTGTTTCTCTTATTTATCATACTTTTTCGTTGTAATATAACATTTATTTTTATATTATTTCATTTGTAGGCTAATCATTTGCATTACTGGATTTTTTGATTATGACTGATGTATCCGTTATTCTAACATAGGCTCCTGTAGTTGTATTGTGTGTATTGATGCTTGGATTCGTTAGTTTTACAGTAAATTATTATTATTACTTAAATGTTATTAAATGAAGTAATTGAGAGGCGTCTGTTATTTATCCCTCCGTACGGTGGAATAGCACTGGTTCTTTATTCGCACGCGCAACAAATCGGACCTAATTTGGATTGTAGGCCTACGTACATTATTCACGTTATTCGTCCGTAAGATTAATTTAAGTTAAAATGTGAACATAGCATTTTCCAGAGTTTAGCCATTTTGCTGATATTCACGTTTTATAAATAAAGAGACCACAGTCAAACCATTGGTGTCTTGATGTATTTCCTCACATTGTATGGTTGAGTAATAGCTTGCTTGTGAGGTGATATCTGTTTCTATACAATTTATAATTTCCCTTCTCTCATATTTGCACCTCATAATTAGCCTGCCTTTGACAATTATTTGTGTGTCAGAGAGAAAGTCTAAATCGGCCACTGAAATGATGAAAACAATTACATAACTGTACTATGAAATATTGATTGTTATTCTAGTTATTGTATTGTTATATAGTAGTATTATAATACCTCTTGGAAATTTGTGTATATTGATTTATTTGCAGGTATTTAGAGGATAACGCTATAACTACCATAGAGCAAGGTGCATTTTCTGCGTTTGCTTCGTCACTGTTACAACTGTAAGTTAATACTTAACTGTGTAACAATTTAATAATCTACATGCAGTTGTTTGTATGCTCTGAACAATTCATCGGACTACCAAATTCTATTTTACATACAACACACTACGTATCGTAGACATAGTCTGTAAAATGTTAAAACTTTTTAATAGCTCGAAATACACGTATGCTTTAGGCCACTGGCGTTGGACACCCGATTCTTGTACGGTTGTACGTTTATAGGAAATAAACAACTCCAACAGTTTCTCCTCCTACCTCTACACACTGCATTCATTTTAAATACGTTGGATCAGCTAAGTTGTAAACGACATTCGGCTGTATTAAACACAGTGTCACAATAACGACGTGTCTAAAACATTATTACGAGGTTATTAAATCTTAATCAGTCAAAATTAGGGTGAATCTAGAACAAATTGTAACTTAAGTTTTCGTTTGGTTTGTCTGTTGATATTGTTCAAATGAACATCATCTAAAGTTAACAACAAAAAAATGAAAACAAGAAGTATATGCTTATCTTGCCGAGTAGGAAACAATAAAGTGCTGAATAAAATATACTACTCCAAATCTAGGTTCCCACTACTTGGACGCAATGCAACGACGTAGGCAAAACGCAAATGAGTTGACCAATCACAACAATTCGGATGACCTATTATGTTATGTCGTGATTGGTCAAATTGCTTCCTTTTACGTCCTTACGTTAAGTGGGATCCAAGATAACTCTCCAATCATCTTACGGTTAGTAACGTACAGGGTTTAACCAATAATGAGAAATGTCCACAGTGACCCCAACTCAACTTTGGCTTTCTTCATGACCTAACACCACTGAATTTTTTACTTATTTTTATTCTTAAATGTTTTTTTGCAGGAGGATAGAAGGCAACGGATTAAAAAATTACAAAGATAGTACTTTTGAAAACTTGATCAGCATAAACTACTTGTAAGTATTCACATAGTTTTATTAATATAATATACCATACATGAACCTACAAGTCGGTGTGAAGTTTACATATTAATATTGGTTCCATCAAATTAACTTAAAGAAATTGAATTTCACATAAAATATAAGGTAACTTAAATCTATAAGTAACTTAAAATCAACGTATAGTCAGGTAAGAAAGTATTATCGAATTACTATGTCGACATAGTAAGACATTTCGACATAGTGAATTCGATAATAATAATTATTGTATTATACTTTTATTATTGTATACCCAACAAACATAAACAATAACAAATAATAAAATCAGACTTTTCATTTTCTATTTTTTTAGTTTTAATAATGTTTATCATTGCCGTAGTAAAAACAGACAAAATAAACGCCAATCTGACTTTTCTTTTTACAGTTTTTTTATATAATTTTTTTTTCGATCCATGGTCAAAGTGAATAACTATCATGTGATATCAAAATGGCACATTCAACAAAACAATTCAAAAATCCCTTTTCAGGAGGACGAATAAGATTTCGTAATAATGCAATATATACACGTTTACATTACAAATAATACTGTTTTTATTTATACATCACCAAAATAGGCAATCGGATTTTCCTCGCATATGCTGTCTTGTGGGTGACATTGAAATCTGCAAGCCGACCGATGTCTTTGCTTCATGCAAAGACTTACTCAAAAGAGAAGTCTTACGGGTGTTGATGTTCCTTATTGGGATATCATCCGTCATCGGAAATTTAGTAGTAATAATTTCAAGATGTTATGAAAAGGATGACAACACCGGTAATATCAACAGCAGTGCGAAAAAAGTTCAAACCACACTGATCACCAACCTTGCCGTGTCCGACCTGTTAATGGCTATTTATTTAATAACAATTGCAAGTGCGGATGTTTATTACAGAGGACGATACTGGGTAGTTGCAAAGGATTGGAAGGACAGCTTCTTGTGTAGCTTTTCCGGGGCTGTTTCTACTCTTTCGGGTGAATGTTCGGTGTTTACTTTAACGGTTATGAGCGTTGATCGCGCTGTTAACATCGTAAACCCATTTAGCACCCGACGTCTCAATCGCAAATACTGCAGAATTCTCATCGGAATCGCTTGGCTGGTTTTCTTTGTGCTTAGTTTTCTACCAGTTGTGCACAAACTAAACCTCATCGACATACCGTATTTTGGCGACAATTTCTATGGAAAGCAAAGCGTATGTCTTGCCCTTCCGCTAACCAGAAGCCGATGGCCAGGATGGGAGTACGCCGTTGCCATATTTGTTGTGTTTAATGGAATAGGTTTTATCGTCATCGCTGTGAGTTATGCCACCATTTTCTTCTCAGTTCAGAGGTCAGGAGCCACCGTCTGTAGAAGACAAAAACGAAAGGAGCAATTAAAAATGGCGCGGAAATTAGGAATCATTGTCTTTACCGATTTCTGTTGCTGGTTCCCGATAATCCTAATGAGTTTCTGTTCAGAAATGGGGTGGTGGGATATTCCTGAGGAAATTTACGTGTGGGCAGCGACGTTTATTATACCAATAAACTCGTCGGTCAACCCTTATCTTTTCACAATTGCCTATATGTGCACATGTAAACATAAGTAAGCCCAAGTTCCCACTGAGTTACACGTAAAAAGTGTTTCGCCGGAAGCTATAAAATATGTTTTGTACTACAAAACAATTGATAGAGAACGTGTTTATTGAAAATTAAATAAAAGTGGGACGATCCCATAAAAGACGTAAAAAAGTACATTACATATACATTTATCGCTGTAGTTTAGTGGATTGTATTAGGTTTATGTATGTAAGATTTGGTAGATAAAATGTAGGCTTAGTTTTTATTTTAATTATTTATGTTGGCTTTTACATTACTATATATTCATTTATCGATGTAATTTGGTGGATTGTATTCAATTTATGTAAGATTTGGTATATAAAATTTAGTTTTTATTTCAATTGATGTTGTTTTTTTCATTAATTATAACATATACAATTATCGATATAGTTTGGTGGATTTTGTGAATTTATGTAAGGTTTGGTAGATAAAGTATTTACTGTATTTTTATCATTAAAATTAATGTTGGCTTTTCACTAATCATTAAGATAAAATTATTAATGTGAACATTTCGTACGTTAGGCCTATATTAAACAAATAATATTTGTTTAGCATCCCGGTCCCTAATACGGATGAAGTGGAGCGACATGATTGTATTTCTCCTTTAGAAAAAACGAATTGCTGATGTGGGGTACTATGTCCGTTTTGATGACATACCGTAAAATCTATTTTTAGAAAAGCCGACCTCGAAAAGAAGCCCATCTCGAAAAGATGCCCAATTCGAAAAAAAGCCGCTCCTTAGTTTGAAAAAAAAAAAATCTCGAAAAAAAGCCCATCTCGAAAAGAAGCCCTTTTTGTGGTTTGAAAAAGTGATCTCGAAAAAATTCCCATCTCAAAATCAAGCCCATTGGGTTTTTTTCAAGATAGACTGCATTAATGTAAAAGGAATAGAAATGTATGATCGTGTTATCATATAAAGATATTAATGACCTTACAATCCTTGTAATAATTAAAATTATCTGATGAAGTGGTACTTTGATTGTATCTTCTTCTTGTCTGCTACCTTGGCAAATATATGTATTAGCAGGAAATGTCTAAAAATAATATTCTTGTACAGTGTAGCATTTGACAGCATTCATTGAGCCCCCCTCTTCAGTTTTCAAAAGTAATCTCGACAAGAAGTACATCTCGAAGAGGCACCCAGCTAAGAGCCCTAAAAAATAAGATGCCCACGGGCCTTATTTCAAAGTTTTACGGTATAGTCACTTATCGATGTACAGTGTAGTTTAGTCAATTTGATAATGTTGTTTTATTTCAGTGTATATGTTTACTTTTTCATTAATATAACATTTACATTTAATGATGTACAGAAGGTCGAATGTATTGTTTTATGTAAGATTTGGTAGATAAAATGTAGTATTTATTTCAATTGATGTTGGCTTATTTCATTAATATAACCTATACATTTATCGATGTAGTTTGGTGGATTGTATTTAGTGTTTTGTAAGATTTAGTATAGATAAAATGTAGTATTTATTTCAATTGATGTTGGCTTATTTCATTAATATAACATATTCATTTATCGATGTAGTTTGGTGGATTGTATTAGTGTTATGTAAGATTTGGTAGATAAAATGTAGTATTTATTTCAATTGATGTTGGCTTATTTCATTACTATAACCTATACACCTATACATTTATCGATGTAGTTTGGTGGATTGTATTAGTTTTATGTAAGATTTAGTAGATAAAATGTAGTATTTATTTCAATTGATGTTGGCTTATTTCATTAATATAATCTATATATTTATCGATGTAGTTTTGTGAATTGTATTAGTGTTATGTAAGATTTAGTAGATAAAATGTAGTATTTATTTCAATTGATGTTGGCTTATTTCATTAATATAACCTATACATTTATCGATGTTGTTTGGTGGATTGTATTAGTGTTATGTAAGATTTAGTAGATAAAATGTAGTATTTATTTCAATTGATGTTGGCTTATTTCATTAATATAACATATTCATTTATCGATGTAGTTTGGTGGATTGTATTAGTTTTATGTAAGATTTAGTAGATAAAATGTAGTATTTATTTCAATTGATGTTGGCTTATTTCATTAATATAACATATTCATTTATCGATGTAGTTTGGTGGATTGTATTAGTGTTATGTAAGATTTAGTAGATAAAATGTAGTATTTATTACAATTGATGTTGGCTTTTTCATTAATATAACCTATACATTTATCGATGTAGTTTGGTGGATTGTATTAGTGTTATGTAAGATTTAGTAGATAAAATGTAGTATTTATTTCAATTAATGTTGGCTTATTTCATTAATATAACATATTCATTTATCGATGTAGTTTTGTGAATTGTATTAGTTTTATGTACTAGAGGGTGAGCTCGCTTCGCTCGCTCCCCCTCTAGGAAGTGTAGACGATGGTTCTCGGAATGATAATGTTCTTCTTTTACGTTTTCTGTCGGTTACCATTATTGAAAATGCTTGACATTTGTAAAACTAAACTATTCTGTTTCACAGTGTCTTAGATGATTAATAACATTTTAAAGTATAGTCTTTATTATTTGGTAGGGCCCTTATAGGGCGGAGGTGGGGAGGCGGAGTTCATTTGACTCGAGGGAGGGGCTTATTCGAGGGATATATGTTAAATTGTTTAGTTTTAATAATATGGTAACATTTATAATCAAATGGAATCCTCTATCTAATAGATATGAAAAGTGGTAAAAAAGAACAAATGCTTGGTAAATTGTAGATAACAGTGCGATGAATTCTACTACAAATAGTATAATTGTGTTATTATAAATGTGGATGGGATGGACGTTTATTAGATAGTTGGGTTGCCGGGGGGGGGGGGGGCATGGGGTGTTGATTATTATTCAAAGTGATGTTTTATTGGAGAGGCGTTTATTCAAATAAATATCATTCTAATAAGTATTAATACATTATTTAATTTAAACATCTTTTGAAACTAACTGCCGTGACAGAGTGGGCCATTTCGGCCCAAGAAAGAAGACATTACGGCTTGCAACATGGGCAGACATCTCGTACACAGATAGCCTACAGTTATTCCTGCCAGCTTACTTAATAAAACTCAGCTATCGGGATTTCACTCGATTAATGTCTTCGATCAAATCTCCCTATGTAATTTTATAATACTATTCCCCACAATATATTCCGATTCTTTATGGTGTATATTTAATTTGATCTTTATTAATTTGCAGTATAATTTTTATTTTTTCACTACTGTACCTTTCACACGCGCAATCCGTTCCTAAAATAAACAAAAAACTAAAATGGCTATGACTAATGGCCAACTTAAGCTCCAGTCCTACTATAGTATCTGTTTTTTTCTTCCGTCTTCCAAAGGGACACTGTATTGATTGATGGAAAGTGCCTGTTCCCAGTCACCTTTAGGGTCAAATCTATTATTTTAACTGCTCCCTTGTGTATAAAAGAGAGAAAATAGTTGAAACCAAGTTGCTGCAAGATGAACTTATCATAAACCCGGAAATAACTTGACCGCCAAGAATTGAAATTGAGTAGAAAATCTACTGTTGAAATCATAAATGTTGTTAAAAAACTCTTTATAATATCTTGCTAAGATAGAAATATGGAAAAATAGCGTCGAACTGCACATTAATGTTATCAAATCTACGTTTCGCGGTACATCTGAGATAGATAAGGTAGGTATCCAAGGCGGATATTTGTACCGAAGTTTTTGCATTGTGCTCGCCTATGTCAGAATTAACCATAATTTATATATAGATGATTTGATAGATAAATACTGATTATTATTATAATTAATGTTCGCTTTTCAGTAATTATTATAAAGATAAAGTTATTATTTAAATATTGTATAGGCCATATAAAACAAATACTATTTGTTTAACATATTGATCCCCACTGATGAAATTCCTTTATATGAAAGAAAACGAATTTCTAAAAAAAGAAGCCGACCTTGTAAAGAATCCCACTTCGAAAAAAAGAACACATTAAAAAGAAGCCTCTCCTTAGTTTGAAAAAGTAATCTCGAAAGGAAGCCCATTGGAAAAATCCCCCTATGATTATCTGACTTCTTTTTAAGATAGTTTAGGCTTCTTTTTCTAGAGAGTCGGTTTGGCAGTGCAACGGATGTAATGCGAAGACATTTGTTGACCGCTCATTTTCAGTTACAATTTGCCGGATAACTATAATGTAATTAATAATTTAAAAACCGTAAATAAAGACTTTTTAATTCAACCAATGTTGTGACAGTAGCTGATTGTGTGCTTTTCATAGAAATGTGCGCTAAATAAGTGTTAATTGATAATACTGTAGGCATATAACGAATGTGTTAACGTGAACAGAAACATGGTTCAAGATTTGATTGGCTGATAAGATATATATTATCATAGTGGAAATTTATAAAAGAAGTTAATGATAATTGACCCATGGCCTCTATCGTTAGTTTAACTTTGTTGGTACCACAATATATCGGATTATGATGCATAGCCAAACGGTATGATATCAAGTTAGTTTGATATTATTTCTTCCTTGATGTGTACATTGTGGTAGGTCGACTATAAGTGACCGCGTTTATTCTCATCTAATTATTTCCTTAGAAAAAAAAACAGAAAAAGAACTTTACAAAGTTAAATACTTATTTCATATACTTCATATCATTTTTTGTGAACTTTATTGTTATAAATATACCATATTAGTTTTTATTTTATTTAATGTAATAATATAATTTTAATAGGGTTGGTGAACCTATCCAATTATATTATAGCGTCATGGGAGTAATGTACATTATTTGTTCATATAGGCCTAGGGGTTTTCTGTCCACAACGGGGCCCTCAACAGAAACATATAATTACATCAACTCCGGTCTGTAATTTTATTAGCTGTATCATGTTTTGATTGATTATGAGTACCGTATCAATGTATAGTCTGGTGAAAAAAAGTATTACTGCATGTTTGGTATATTACTAACGATTGGTTCCACTAGAGAGACGCAATGCACAGAGCGCAACGTTAGCGTCCAATCACAAGCGATGTATTATTCCAACTGTCGTGTGTGATTGGTTAACTCGCTTACGTTGTGTTTACTCCCTTGTGTTGTGTTTCTTAGTTTTTCGTTCCGGAATGAAGACGTATGTTTTCTGTATCTGGTTTTAAACTGGTTTTCAGTTAGTTCAGTTAAACGCAACGGAACTCAGTAAACATATATGGACACTTAAAGACTCTAAAACAAATTACTCAATTTAATGGAAAATTATAAAGAAATGCAAACCTTACTCAAATATTAACAAAAGATGTAATTTATGTATATATGAAAAGTATATTATTATATGTCAACCAGAGCTATGCTCACTGAACCGTAAGAACGAGTTAATTTCTACTTGCAGACATAGGAAAAAGTTCTTACTAAATTGCAGATCCAAATAATTTATCTAATTGAAACAATAGGCTATTGTATACGACTTCCTGATGACTCACTTCAATTAAGCCCTGTGATATAACTGTGTCAAATATGTTTTATATTTCACCTGAAGAGTGCGGCCAGCTACATGCTGGTCATACGAAACAAATTTGTAGTGATTAAAATAATGAAGTAACCAAGTTTTCTGCTCGTTCCGGAGGTAATTTTTCTTGCATATCATTAAAATTAATGCATAATGTACACAATAGTTATTAGTTATTAGGGATAAATGTGACCTCGTGAATGAACGAGTGTTGTGGTAGGGAAATGTAGAAAATCCGGAAATTTGACAAAACCTTATATCGTATTATCTTGATTTCAGCCTGACTCAATATTTGAAATAATGATAACTTTGTTATAAGTGATAGTGTATCTTTATCATATCGTTTAATATTATTAAAACACACCTAGTAGATTCTTGTCATTTGATTGGAGAGTTGTCGGTCACATGCAAACAACTTCAAGACAATTACATCATCAACCGTACACTGTTGTATGTCATCGTTGAATATCGCTATGACCGTTGAATTTCGTTATAATAATGTTCTCGACACAAGGCTGTTCAAAATCTTTCTGTAGTTGATTGTTGTGTTAACACACCCGGTGTGTTGATTGCTCTACTCCGTATCCAAAAGTACGTACAGTAACTGTCCTTATCGAATTGTTTAGGCCTCTTGTTAAAAGTAGGTGATTTATAAACACAAATGTTTTATATTCGTCCATTCAATGGTACTCATAATACCCAAATAACGGTGAAAAATAAATGATTCTATTGTAACCTTATAAAATTATTTGGACCATTGCACTGTATTTTGTGGCGCAATGGTTAGAGGACTTTTGGTCCAAGCTCCGATCCGGTCATCGGGTTGCCGGGTTCTTGAGCAAGAATCTGTATCCAACTTGCTCCTCCCAACTCAGTTGACAGAAATGGGTACCGGTATGCATGTACAACGGTACAGCTAAATCAGACTCGTTTGTGAAGAAGAAGTGCCGTACCCGGTACGCACACTAAACTAGTCTGGCCCGCCCAGACGCTAAGAAAATGGAGTCAACCATGACCGTTATCAAAATACACCGAATTTAGCTTATCAACTTTACCGTAGAAATAATACACTTAACAAATGTATAAATATTTTATTAGTCTCTAGGCCTATAGATAACTCTCTAAAAGGGTTGTTATTTACTTAACTATGGCGTTCCATACTTAACTATGGCGTTCTATGTATCATCCGGGATTTACAGAAAAGGCCGAGCCCATTCGTTAACAAATTATCTAACAGTAAAAGAAATACAACTGGAATTTCATAAAATTAAAACTACAATAATTATTGAATAACATTTTTACAACTTGTCTAACTTAAATCATAGTAACCAAAGGAATATCATTATCTGAAGAATGAGCAATCCGCGATTTTTGCATTAGAAATTTGAGAATCAATAACAGCGACCGGGATAGTATAGTATACTTTATAAATTAAATACAAACATTACAAAACGTCCCATTACATAAACTGAAATTATAATATTTTATTTTGTTGGTGTTCAGACTTTTGTACAGTGTCCTAAAAATCAAGCATGCATTACAAACAAACAGTTTATCTATAAATCCTGACGTATGCGGAGCTAGACTTACCCCATGAAAAACCTGACGTATGCGGAGCTAGCCCTACCCCATGACAAACCTGACGTATGTGGAGCTAGCCCTACCCCATGACAATCCTGACGTATGCGGAGCTAGCCTTACCCCATGACAAACCTGACGTATGTGGAGCTAGCCCTACCCCATGACAATCCTGACGTATGTGGAGCTAGCCCTACCCCATGACAAACCTGACGTATGTGGAGCTAGCCCTACCCCATGACAATCCTGACGTATGTGGAGCTAGCCCTACCCCATGACAAACCTGACGTATGTGGAGCTAGCCCTACCCCATGACAATCCTGACGTATGTTGAGCTAGCCCTTACCCCATGGCAAACCTAAGCCATCATTTGGATCTGTGGGAAACCATATTATTACCATGGATGATTATTTAAAACTCATCCATGCTGTTGTTCAAGTATAATCAATGATTTATCATTCCTCTGATGTATTTGCTTTGCTTTAACTGTAAACGTTCAGATATAATAAAATAATATAGATATAAAGATAACACAGTTTAAATTGCATACATAATCTTAAATTACGCAATATTAAACAGCCTCAGTTTTCATCGATTTCGGACATACGGGCATCGTTTTGTTTTCCCTAATAAAACATGTGTATAAATCAAAATAGCATATATTAACGATAGTAAACAGTTTAAATTAGCCGAAGTATTCAATTACATACACAGTTCATGTTGTTCATTCAAACTGGAAGATGTGCGAGAGTTTACCTGATGCTGCTTATTAGAAAATTAAATAAAAAAACTGCTTTTATATGATCTGGAAATTCTAAGATTTTTTATTGACTTTTGATTTTGTTTCTGTTTTATTTACAACTTTTTGGTTTTTCGGTGAAGTCTTTTTAGATTTTGTTCCTCGAGATGCCTTTTCTCTAGGCACGTTGTCTTTGACTGGAGGAGACGTCGGGTGCAAGCCTTGTTTCTGCATAAAACGTCTAATCAAGCCGGTGTATTGGACATCGCCTCTTAGTAAATTTTCACAGAAAACTGACCCAGTCATATTTCTTTTCAAAACAAACTTTTCCTCCCTTCTATCCCGTTTATTCGTCCGCTGTTCGTCAATACATTTCTGTATAGCCTGATGTTCTCTTTGCCGAAATTCAGCAAGATCAGCATTGAAACTCTCTCCATATTCTTTAACTTTCCTCCACAATGTTTTGTTGAAATGATTGTACATCATGACGTCAGCACTGCTCCACTTACGTATTCGTGTACGCAGTTGATCGTTGATGACGTAACGATGACTATGACTTCGTATTCCGTTCGAAATATACAAAATATCATCAAAACTCCAACACATTAACTTTTTCAGTAATATCAATGATTCGTCAAAGTATTCAGACAATAAAATTAAATCGAATTCCGAATCTAATTGTTTGATTTTGTACTTGACTGTAAAGAAGTCGCCGTGATTTTCGTGATCCAGGCCTAAGTCATACAATTGACCATTTTTGGCTCTCTGCCACATATAGAACTTCTTTGCCAAGAACCTACTTGGCGTTTTCATGAACATTTCAATCGGGTTGCTAAAGTTTGTTAATTTTAACCGTTTCGCCATTTCAAAATATCCAAAGCAAGACTCAAAATGCGCAGAAGGTTCCCGAATAATCGTAATATACTTTGCATTTTGAACGACTGCATCCATTTCTGGCCGGTTGTATCTCACGTGATTAGTGAGTAGGTTATAGCCGGTTAGAGATTTATTGAAGAGCTTTACGTTTGGCGGAAGAGACGGTATCATTTTGCGATTGAACAAGTGTGTACTCGACAACACGTGACCACGTTTTCCAAGTGTAAATAGCAAATTTCTTGTGTAACCGAATCTTTGTAAAATCGATGCTAGTGTTGTACTGGCTGTCTTATGAGTTTTAACAAATACAATATTTCGTGATTCGTTGCAATATTCACGTTTTGCTGTAGGCCTGGGTATAACCGTGTTGACTCGACCGTTATTCCTCGTTTGTGTAGATAACGTGTCTGGATGGTGGTCCACGTAAACATCATCTCTGGAAAAAAAGAAGATTCGTCTAACTCAAGCAAAAATGAAATGAAGGTAATTAATTTTAAATGCTTAAAGCTGAGGTACAGGCATGAATTTTAAATATAATATCTGGTTAATTGTACAAAAATAAAATATTTGTAATAGAAAATCAAGACGTAAAAACATGAATTTCCCTTAAAAAGGTCAAATACAAAATTTGGAAAATTTCTGCTATAAAAACCAGGAAGAGCTTTTTTCAGTAGTTAGGTAGTTTAACCTAATGTTATAACATGTCTGGTGTCTCCATAGAAGGTGAAAAAAGATGGTGGATATACAGTGAATAATTTGTGCTATAGCATGAAAATAAAACTCTGAAGTTGAATAAAAATACTAGAAATGTACAATTCAAGTTATATTACCTATATTTAGTCATCTGATAACATTTTTTACCACACAGTTTATTTTTCATAGTTTTTTTTTAAAATGCCTCTCCATTTACAACATTTGTGTACAAAAGAATACAGATTTTATTGTGTAATTTCAACTATCCCCCCACTATTAAAAAAGTGCTTATTTTAAACAAGCTGGTGTAACAAAAATAAAATCCCAAAAATTATGAAACATAGGGGAAACTATAGATCGATAATTATTGGAATGTATGATCAATAGACATTGTTTGCCCGCACCTGGCATTTAATACGCATTCGCGTGTTTCCATACTTAATTAAGCAGGGACGATCGAAGGTTGACTTCTAAGTATAAATCAATGGGTATTTGTTTATTTGTAAGTGATTTGGGAAATTATTGATTAATATTAATTAGTAATTATCTATACTGTAAAAATAGTGTTTAGATTTTAAACATGTATTTTGTAGGCCTACTCACTTTTTCCACACATTTAGCCTTAGAAGAATGTTTAGATATTAACATGATCAGGTTCTAAATACATTGTAAACATGTAGTCTGTATCCAACTCAACACATCAGTGACGTGTTGATGGTTGTAGAGCAATGTGGAGCAATGTAAAGACACATTTAGGTTTTAAACGTGTTTATGTGTGGATCTTTTTTCCGCCACAGTAAAATCATATGCCTGCAACGCTAAGCACGTACAGAAACATGTTGACTGCTAAACAAGTGGAGGAAAACAACATGTAGCTATAAACACGTTTAGGTTTAAACACGCTAAACATGTAACTCGTGTTTAAAAGATAAACGTGTGAAAAAGTGGGTACAAAATAGATGTTTAAGATCTAGAAACTATTTTTACAGTGTATTCACCAAACCTTTATGAATAAATGAATACGTTGTAAGCTTACCCATATGTCCAAGACAAGGACTTTCCTTTGTTTCCGATGTTTTCTTCGTGGCCGCTTAGAACGCTACTTTGTAATGAAAACAGGCATAGGAGACTCACTAAACAGACGAATAGTAATGTCGTAAAAATGGTATCTTTTGAGCGATAAACCAACACACCTCGCGCCATTATTACCTGGTATCTGAAAAGAATAATCCAAGAAGACGAAGTGAAGAAATGAGTAATGTATCGACAGTAAGAAATGGGCGCACATACTGCAGATTCTTATTCAAAAAATAAAAGCAATATTGATCGATATGCTACAGTACTAGTCATTTAGGGCAATGGATATAATGCCGAGGATTGTTGATTTAGTAATTAGCACTACGTTACTGTTCAATAGACCTAATAAGAAATGTACACGACACATTGTCATCGTCTGCCTGTATGTAGAACCGGGAAACAATAAGCAGGGGCGGGGGAGGGTGTAATTCCTAATAAAAATATAGAAAAGAATCAGCAAATTTAACCCGACTGTCTTTTGAATCTGCATGCGTGGTATCCAAACCTTGGTTTCCACTAGGATGTATCAAAACGACGTTTAAGTAGTTTAAAGCTTAATTCACACGTAGTCAAAACGTAATACAAAATGTATTACGCGAACTGTTGCTAAAGCCTGGTTCCCACTAGCGACGCTACGTAACGCAACTCACGCAACATAAGCAAAAGGCCTTCCAATTGTGTTTGCCCCCGCCTGGGTGAAATCAAACCTGCTTGTTGCGCGTCAACGTTAGCATGCCGTAGACTCTCTTTTGTTTTGTTTTTTTAGAAAAATCTTAGCTGATTTGAACCAAAGATCATGGGATCGATAGGCGAGCATCCAGACTACAACTCCACTATGTAAATACTACATTAACAGAAACGTCCTACATGACAGTTTTATGTAAAACATTTACAGTGTTAGATAGGTTTCGCAACGCTACGAATACGATAACGAAAACGAATACGTCACGCACACGTATTCGTTTTTGTAAGCCACTCAAAATCTGTTTCGAATGGCAACGAAATATTGAGGGCGCCGTCCAAAATATGACTTGAAAGCCCATGTACCTAGTGTAACATCAAAGCGAGTGAGGACTTGTTATTTATCCAAATTTACCTGGCACTTTAGTAAATCACTTTTAATAAATCTATAATTATATTATAATCATGAATAATTTCTGATTCAAATGCAAAATGTGCAAAATAGATCAAAAACTATACTCGTTTTGTAGTTACAATATGACTGATGATGTTCGTCACCACGAAAACGCTTTACGAATATGAAATGGGGATCAGCTCAAAAGTTTCACAAATGTGTAACGTATCCGTTTTCGTTATCGTATTCGTAAGGTTGCGAAACCTCCCTAATAGTAATAATACACTGGCGTCGGGCGTCGGAAGGAGTTCACACCAAAAAAGTTAGACGTGTGTCTCCTCTATATATTTAGGCCTACGTCTTCCATCCTAAACTTAGTGCTTCACTTTGGGACCTACATTGTGGATAGATCGCCCCCTCAATCTCACCCAGTCTCCCCACATAGGCGGTACATTAACACTGCCATTTAATTCACATGCCTATGTGAATGCGTGGCATTTCGTAAGAATATCTGTAGATAAACCGCCACCGTTTTAAGTCAATAGAATAGGTCAAGTGTAAATTAGCATATTATTTTGCCATGAGTGTAGGCGTACTTTAGGAGGACCGATTCCTGCTTGGTAGCTCACTAACCGTTTCAGGTAATGAAATACGTGTTTAAACTTAAATACCTTTAAATAATGATACACATTGGAAGATTACTACTATATACCGTAAATAAAAATAAAACATTTTAGCAGCCGGCCCAAAAGCTAGCCCACCATTATAGAAACTTACCGTTTAGGCCGATAAAGGTGCACAGGTCATCTAGTGGAGTTACCAAGAATCAAACAGCCACAATCGCTAATATTATTTCAGACCTTTTATGGTGTCTTGATCAAACAAGATGATTATGCGTGTATTAGGATAGGCCTATGTTTGACTTGGTTTACTTTCCTTTATGTATTATAACAAAGTCCACAGTCTTAGACACACTCTACACCGAATACATATAAATCATACATATAAAGCACAAGATGCAAAAACTTACCGAACGTCGTGAAGACCACACGGAAGAATCAGTAAAATAATGAGTTGTTACTGGCCGCGTAAGGTACAGCTAGCTCCCACATAACACATGTTCTGTTATCATTTTAAACCTTTCAGTATTTACATTGTTCGGACTTTAGTACAGATGTGACGTGTACGGTTAAACAATCAGACGAAATAAGTTAATTTTTGACAACTCGAATTATGCCTAAATGATTCTACGGCCTTCTACAATCTACAGTATATAATTGCGTATCGTGTTGATAATTTGGCTTTAATGTGTAGCATACCTATTGTACACAATGAGTATAATTGCTATAAGTGTAATTATGCAGGAACACGATACAATTCCTTAACAATGATGTTTGACGTCACAATAAAATTGCAGTAGAAGAAATAAGATGAGAAGATGACAAATCTCAATAGCATCTCGCGTCAACCAAGATAATCCATTCTATTTCTTAAGCTCTGTCTACACTATCAAACTTTGTGTGATAAAACAATATGATGTATATGGACACGTAGACTTGCCCCAAGTCTGTATTCATTGTCTTTTTTTTATTTATTACCTCCGCCAAGGAGGTTATATTTTCACCCGTGTATGTTTGTGTGTGTGTGAGTCTGTGAACAGCCGGGAGGCCACAGTTTTTATCCGATTCTCACCAAATTTGGCCACATGAATGATCTATGTCCCAAAAGCTCAGACGAGTTCGAAATTGAGGGGAAAAGGTTATAGGTCAAGGTCTCTGCCTAGAGACCACAGTTTTAATCCGATTCTCACCAAACCTAGCCACAATGATCAATGGCTCATCATATAATTGTGGTTAAATTTTGAAGGGTCAGGGTCAAAGATCAAGGTCCACAAAAAAAAAAGAAATAAAAAAATAATAATAAAAAAAAAGCCTCAGCGGGACTTGAACCAGTGATCTCAACTGTGAGAGGCTGGATACATAACTATTATACCAAACTCTCATCCACAACTTTGTATTGTGCAGTTAGCCTAATTACACTTAGAACTATAAAAAAAAATTTTTTTTAATATATATATATTTTCCGGGGACATTTTATGTAGGGGAATTTTATAGTAGGCGGAGGTTTGTACTCTCCGAGTACCCTCTAGTTTGTTTTTATTTTGACCGCGATTTTTGTCTGAAAATATCCAAAATCAAGTAGTATACGTATGAAACGCCATATGTGCCAAAATATTTATCTTTTTACTAATATTAAGACAAAACTCCGTCTGGAACCCAGACTAATGGACACGATGATGTCATCACTACCTTATGTGGGCACATCGCCACTATTTTTTTGTCAAACTAGATTGATAGTGTAGACAGAGCTTTATGCAGTCGCCCTACTATTTGACCTCTAAGGGTTTTCATGTTAGCAATTGTGTATTCTTTCACTTTCAGAAGGATTACCCCAAATATCCATATCTGTTGCACTCTCCTTGTTCGGGTTTGCACAGCGGAATATTTGAACTTTAGGAAGGTATACAATATTATTACAATCTTAATGTTATCATTTAGTCATGGAGTGGCATACAGTAATCTAATGAAGTTTACAACAGATTCTATCTACGAAAGATAAACAATTCCAGTCTTGTGTCCTGTTTGCTCTGATTAATATGTTATTTTTCTGGTTCCAGCTCAACCGCCCGTCCGCTCCGCGTTTTCTTTAAAGATGTAGTGTCCCTTGAAACACAAAAAAATGAAGGTCAAAATATTCTAAATTTAAATTGGTCATATCAAAGTAGTATTAAAGTTATTCACTTTAAGTCGAAAAACCAAAAGGTTACGTAATTAACAGGTAAATTAATTTGATTACATTTCGTCTGGAAAATCGTCATGAGCGAAAGTAAACAAAGATTTCAAACCATGAGTATGCATTATGCATGATGCTAATTAGGATTATTTACAACTCGTCACGGTTGAGAAGGTCTTTTCACACAGATCGCGAGGACGTTTTATGATTATGCATACAGAGTAGCCAAATAAACGCGTTGCATTATGAGATATGTTTTGATCGAAAACTGTGACTGGAAGTCAAAGTTATTTTTTGAACCAAAAAACGTCTGTATTTCAGTTAAATGATTTTTTTTTCAACTAATTTTTAGTGAAAGTTAATAACTCTATAATAAAATTTTTATTTTTTATTTTTTTGGGATTAGTCAAAGGGACAATACATCTTTAAGTGATTAAGAAATAACATAGATTCTATATTTTTGTTTTCCACTTACCGCTTACAAATGGCGTAGTGAGATTGGGAGACTTTCATATTTCGAAGTCCCCATGCAACTATATTTTTAATCGCGTGCAACCGTGAAATCACGTTTGTAATCATATCTTCACAACCATGAATCACAATTAAATAAAATTTGGTACTCATAAATTTCAGGGCATAAATCACTATATGGCAATACAATTACGTACGTAGCGCATGTAACGCATGCGTACGCGCGCTTAAAATTTTCAAAATTTATTTTCGATTAATTTAAGAGCACGTTTCAGGCAATTGCGCACTGCGCGTTAAATGTTATTGCACTCTTTTTGCCCGATTTCTGTTTTCTTGACTTACTTTATAACTCGAAATTACGTTATACGAGCACGTCAAAACTGCTACGCACGTGTAAATTAAAAAAATATAAATGTTTTTAAACATTTCAACATTTTTAAACATGTTCAGCAATTTCGGTCGGTTAGTAGTTTGGTCGGTCGGTCGGTCGGTCGGTCGGTAAACACTAACTTGAGCACGCGACTGCAGCCATCTATATGGCCTTGTTCAAAATTGTCTTAGCTCCACCCAAACCATTGTGGGCTGATCACTTATAATTTCATTTCATATGTCAATGTAAGTGCATTTTCCGGGCACCTAGCAGCTCTATATTTAAAAAGTTTCATAACTTCCAGTAGGGCTGGTTCTTGAGACTTATATATTTATCTCCGCCAAGGAGGTTATATTTCACCCTTGTATGTTTGTGTGTGTGTCTGTCTGTCTGTGAACAGCCTGGAGGCCACAGTTTTCATCCGAATCTGGCCAAATTTGGCTACAATGATCTATGCCCCAAAAGCTCGGACGAGTTCGACTTTGAGAGGAAAATGTCATAGGTCAAGGTCACAAATAACAAAAAACTATTTTACTGCCTAGAGGTCACAGTTTTTATCCGATTCTCACCAAACTTAGCTACAATGATCAATGACTCATCGTATACTTGTGGTTAAAAATTTGAAGGGTCAGGTCAAAGATCAAAGTCCACAAAAAAAAGAAATTAAAAAAACCTCAGCGGGACTTGAACCAGCGATCTCAACTGTGAGAGGCTGGATACATAACCATTACACCAAACTCTCATCCACAACTTTGTAGTGCGCAGTTATCCTATTTATTGAACTATACTTTCAATGTTTTCTTAGCTCCACCCCAACCATATTGGACTGTAGACTTATAATTAATTACGTTTCTTCATATATCAATGTATAAGTGCCATTTTAGGTTAGTTAGTTCCGCATTTACAATGTTCGCACATCCTCAGGCAGCAACCAACCTACGTCTCTGTATACCGTTACTACTCTGGTCAATTTCCAATATTGGCCTACATTTTATATGTATTGATGATTAAACAGGTTTAAAGATGTATTGTCCCCCAAAAACATCTAAAATGAAGATTAATTAAATCAGACTTTGAATAGGTTATTTTGTAGTTTTAATAAAGTGAATCACTTCCGTAGAAAAAAAAACGCAAAAAAATAATGTTTTCACTTATAAAATAACATGATAAATGGTTAAATTCAACCAAAAATCCAATTTGACCATTTTTTGCTTTAAATTCAATTTTTTTTCAAGTAAATACATTTTTTTTCGATCCAATTTTTGGTCGAAGTCAATAACTATTATGCGACATTAAAATGGCATATTCAAAAAAAAAATTACAAAAATTATTTTTCAGGGGATAATATATCTATATTTAGGCCTTTCTTTTTCCTGTTTTCTAACGATTGTGTGCCGCAGTTACTTTGAAGCAAACGACAACAAAGTACATTTTTGAGAAAAAAATGTTTATCACATAATTAATCTTTCTGAATGAAAAAACAAAAAGCATGCCTTGCCATATATTTACTTTATATTTTAATTGCTACTATGGTAAAAAGGTTTGTTTTGTTTGTATACATTGTATATGCATACAAATAATGATTACAATTTCAGGCAATATGTTAATATTAATAATAAACTGCTTTGTATCTTTTGAGTGAAAATATTTTGCCTAAAATTAAACTGATTTAAAAAACACGGAATATTGTACATTCCTCTGTGTTTAGCCCTAGGCAAACACTGCATTGATATCTAATTGTTTAACCATATATTTAAAAGAATAAATTAACCTATACTCTATGCCTGCTCCTAGTTGTTACTTTTTATTTAGCCAAATTTCCAAAGATAAGTGATTCTCTTTCGCAACCCTGTTCAATATGTATACAAAAAGATGCTCTCGAAAACAACGTCTTTTTTTGTCAAGAGAAACTTTGGATTTGGGCCCAGGATCCTAACATGATGCATCCTGTGTTTTTTAGCCATATGACACCAAGCTACAACTTCACACTCAATCCCAATTGATCTGGCCTAGAATATATGGGAAAGAAAGCTAATTACTATAAACCTATACATACCGTTTGGGCTAATGTTTTAACTGGCAGACGAGCACAACATACACACTGAGCACGATTGCCTTGGTTAAAGCATGGACCTAAGTATTATATTATGCCCATGGTCAAAGATTTATAATTTTGGCTGATAATGAAAGGTGCAGTATCCGGTGCGGCCGATCCTCAACAACCACACGCACTAAGGGACTATTATGTCTCGCTGTCTTCTTGGTTACCTTTGTATAATGAAAAAACACATAGGCCTACATGAAAACACTTCTTCTTACCCGTTATTAATGATATGTAACACATCGCGGTAGACTCCATCCTTTGAAATTCAAAACAAATCGATGTAAAAAGTAATCATACCATAAAAAGTAATACTATTATAAAAGCCTCCTTCCATTTTATACTGTTTCATTTTAATCTTAACGTTTTGATCAACTTTGTACTGTTATTTTGTAAAATATGGAAAATACGATATGAATAAATTAACACCATACTCAACCCAGGTATCTAATGTAAACTTACTGCACGCAATTATACGTAAAGCATTTCACTCATCCATCGTTATGCCTTTTAATATCTTAAAGTAATAAATAAAGTAGCCAACATAATAAATTGTAAATAAATGTCATTATTTGAATCTTTCATTGATCAGTTGCCGCAAAACAGCTCATTAAGTTTTATATTAAAATGTGTTAATGCAAGTTATCGATGCCTCTAGAAATAGCAACATTATGACTAAATCGATTACCACAAGGATACCGTATGTACTTTATACAATTACAAATAAAACAGGGACCGGTGTTACAACCGCTAATGTAGAAAACGCTAGCTAATGACGTTGAAACAACCGTTAATGTAGAACAATCCACCCCTAATGTAGTAAAACATCCAGCTAATGTAGAAACACCAACAGCTTATGTAGCAAATACAAATTAATCAACACCAGATAGAAGAGAGATGAGATCATCAATCGGTGGTCGAGTTTGCTTGCATCTCATGGCCTCCATCTTTTGCAACTCGTTTAAGCCTGGTTTCCATAAAATCGCTACACCGTGTCGCCGACTGCTGTCGCCGACAGAGCGTAGCGATTCTATGGAAACGCTAGAATATATCGGGGATCTAGTACGCGAGCGCTAAATATTCTTTGGTACACGCGTATACGATTCATCGCCGACAAAATCGGCAAAGTTGAACATGGTTGAACTTTGCCGATTTGTTAGTCCATGGGATTTAGCTAAAAAATGACCCTTTTCTCACACAAATTGCAAGAAAAGGTTTTTTTGATGAAATGTGTTCTTTAGACCCTACTAAACACATTTATCAACGTTAGGACATTTTTCGACAACGGGAAGTAGCCTAATTTGCATAATTAAAAATGGCGGCCATTTTTAATAACGTACTCTGTATCTTGGAAACCGCTAGTCACAGATACTTAATTATGGTGTTAAAATTGTTAGAATATATGTTTTTATATTCACTTTAATGAAAAAGTTTGTCCAAAAATGAATGGAAGTGCTATTTCTAACATTATTGACCTTTGACCTTGATTTATCATATCTCAGCAACCACTAATCGGAGATATACAAATTAGGGCTTAAATTGTTCAGAAACTACACATTTATATCCAGTCTAATGGCATGTTTTTACAAAAAATGGCGGATTCTAACATTATTGACCTTTGACCTTGATGTATCATATCTTAGCAAACACTAATCTGAGAGACACACAATATGGCTCAAACTGTTCAGAAACTACATATTTATATTTAGTCTAATGGCATGTTTTTACAAAAAATGGCCGATTATAACATTATTGACCTTTGAACTTTGCACTACATAAAATCGCATAACTTTGAAAATATTGTACATATGAAATTATTTTTAGTGTCAAATTGTTCAGAACATACATGTTTCTATAGAGTTCAATGACACATTTTGTCCAATAATGGCCTATTGTATGGTTAATAACATTTGAACTATATTTGAAAAGGATTTAAACCCGGAATCTTCTTCATGTGGACATCCATTAGAACATTTGATTTGGCACTCTAAAATGTAAGAGTTGCAACGTTGACTTATTATGTTTAGTTTAAAGTAGGCCATGGTACATTACATTTTTTATAAGCATAAACTATTGCATTCATCCATAAACTGCCTACAAGTTTACACGTTTGTTTATTTTATTTCTTATCGTCTTCGCAGCTGAAGCTGAATGACAAGAGGTTTTTACTGTATACGGCGAAAATATTGCAAGTGGTGGTCAGCCTAACTATGAGTCTCGATAGCCAATTAATTAAACTAAACTAAATATGTTGCATTAATATCGATCTTTTAAAATTCCAGTTGTCAACAATGCGTCTAGTAGTAGAAAAGGCCTTCTTAATAAATAAGACTATGTTTCAACCTAAAAGAATGCCCTGAAGAGTGATGCTATCCTTAACAAAATATAAACTAAATAATCTTTAGAAATTTGTTTTTTTGAATATGCTATGTAATGCCAATTTAATTTGATCAAAAAATAAATTACTAACTTGAAAAAAACTTTAATAAACCTGCAAAATGGCATGGCCTATTTAAAGTATGTACAATATATCATAAAAAAACCTACATCTTTGTTGGCTAGCTCTGTTAATAGTGTCAACATCAACTTTCTCCTGAGTAAGATGTAAGACCTAATTTAAAATTTATTAATAATCCAAACCTATAATGTATGTATACATAGTCTAATATTTTTTTTTTTAAGTGAATATTTTCAGTAACTAAATTAAATCAACTGGTTACATGTACTTTAAATTACCACCATATTCTAAACAAGTAGTGCCAAATCACATGTTCTAATGAATGCCTACATGAAGAAGATTCCGGGTTTAAAAATCATTTTTAAATATAGTTCAAATGTTAATAACCATACAATAGGTCATTATTGGACATAATGTGTCATTGGACTCTATAGAAACATGTATGTTCTGAACAATTTGACACTAAAAATAATTTCATATGTACAATATTTTCAAAGTTATGCGATTTTATGTAGTGCAAAGTTCAAAGGTCAATAATGTTAGAATCGGCCATTTTTTGTAAAAACATGCCATTAGACTAAATATAAATATGTAGTTTCTGAACAGTTTGAGCCATATTGTGTGTCTCTCAGATTAGTGTTTGCTAAGATATGATACATCAAGGTCAAAGGTCAATAATGTTAGAATCCGCCATTTTTTGTAAAAACATGCCATTAGACTGGATATAAATGTGTAGTTTCTGAACAATTTAAGCCCTAATTTGTATATCTCCGATTAGTGGTTGCTGAGATATGATAAATCAAGGTCAAAGGTCAATAATGTTAGAAATAGCACTTCCATTCATTTTTGGACAAACTTTTTCATTAAAGTGAATATAAAAACATATATTCTAACAATTTTAACACCATAATTAAGTATCTGTGACTAGCGGTTTCCAAGATACAGAGTACGTTATTAAAAATGGCCGCCATTTTTAATTATGCAAATTAGGCTACTTCCCGTTGTCGAAAAATGTCCTAACGTTGATAAATGTGTTCAGTAGGGTCTAAAGAACACATTTCATCAAAAAAACCTTTTCTTGCAATTTGTGTGAGTTAAAAGTCTAAATCTCATGGACTATGTCTGCGATGAATCGGGGGGAGACCTCCCCGATGCGCGTCGGCGACATCTGCGCGTGTAGCGATTTCAATGGAAACGGTGTAGCGATTTTATGGAAACCAGGCTTTAGTTGCTGCCAATGGCATGCCTGGGAGGCATTATTTGTTTTCCTATTAGGTTAAGGCAGAAACTATAGAGGGTGTGTATGTATCATGAATATTCATTTTGCATGCCTGAGCTCATGACGTCATACTTTCAAAACACGCTGTCTGCTGCACGTTTGGGCAGTGCAGATCGGCGCGACTGTACTCTTTTTCTCTCATATTATATGATTTTGGTTTTTTACCTCCGCCAAGGAGGTTATGTTTTCACCCCTGTATGTTTGTGTGTGTGTGTGTGTGTGTGTCTGTGTCTGTGAACAGCCCGGAGGCCACAGTTTTTATCCGATTCTCACCAAATTTGGACACAATGATCTATGCCCCAAAAGCTCGGACGAGTTCGAATTTGAGGGGGAAAGAAAGATCATAGGTCAAGGTCACAACTAACAAAAAACTATATTACTGCCTAGAGACCACAGTTTTGATCCGATTCTCACCAAACTTAGCCACAATGATCAATGACACATCATATAATTTCGGTTAAATTTTGAAGGGTCAGGGTCAAGGTCCACAAAAAAAAAAAAAATAAAAAAAAAAAAAAAAACTCTCTTAACTGTGAGAGGCTGGATACATAACCATTACACCAAACTCTCATCCACAACTTTGTAGTGTGCAGTTAGCCTATTTACACTTTAGAACTAATAAAAAAAATGTAAAAAAAAAAACATTTTCGGGGGGAATTTTATGTAGGGGAATTTTACAGTAGGCGGAGGTTTGTACTCTCGGAGTACCCTCTAGTTTTTAAATGTGTTTTTGATAGTGTACAGAAAGCAAATTTCTGATTTTGTATTGGAAAAATAAACAGCTGTGGAAGCAGCAGATTCATAAGAGATAGGTCAGAACATCATTTAGACGTTGAATTGTGGGTTGAATTCTTATTGGTTAGAGCAAAAAAACACTTATAAAAGATAATAATAATAATTGTTTAAGTGAAAAAAAAAGAAATTGATTACATTTTTTCACTTATTATCGCCTGATAGGCCCGAGGGTGTAGTTCCGTACTATGCCTATTATGCTTATGGCCATATTTTAATCTAAAGGTCATTGTGTTAAACTGACAATTAATTAATTAATGTAAATGCTTTTTATATATTACAAATGTCAATACATACATAATAGTTAACTATCCCATAGTCTAGAATGTATTAGTAACTGTAAAGGTAAAGCCTACGGAATCGAGAAGCTGCAGGCTGAATGGTCTTGGTCTGCTGGGTTTTGATAAATGAATATTCAAATAGTACCTCCTCATTAATATTCATAACAAACCTGCATGACTGGTGCCGCCCATATAACGCTTACCGTAAAAAAAACGTGTGTGTGTAACTGATGTGTTAATATTTGCGAGTAAAGTGATTATCACGATTCATAATATTAGTATTATAAGCTAAAGAAATAGTTAATTGAATACAGGCCTAGCCAGGCTAGAAGGTAAACTTTTATTATGTCATAATAACCCCATTGCTGCTGGGCGATACTGGGCGACGAACGAAGATTATGCCTGGCCTTAGTTAGGCCTAGCATAAGCTAGCTTTAGGGCCAGGCCTAGAGCTAGGCCTAGTCCTAATACTAGGTAGGCCTAAACTAGCCTACTAGGCTAGCTAAGGTATGCTTTATTTAGACCTAGCCTATGCTAGCTTATCGCTCTGTAATGTATGTGTATATATAGGCCTAAAAGTAGCCTAGCTAGGCCTAGCCTATTTATTATTCTGGCAGAAAGACTCCCATTGATTGGTCAATTGAAAATCGTTCATTCATGTACAACACTGATTTTTTTTACTGGTTTGTTTAGTCATGGAGGTATAAGCTGGCTGAAATTTATTATATTAAAATTCACTGTCTCAAATGATACTTCAATTCCATGGGCTTAGTCAATGGTGTGGTACTGCGGCTAGTGGTTTTTTAGGTTCAATTCTCGATCAACTTTAAAAAAAAAACTATTAAGTATTCCTATAGCTAAACTTATATACCCCATCCCAGAAATTTGTTGATGTTTTGTAAAAATAATGTTTTTTTTTCCTGTGGCCGTTTGTTGAACTTAATGAATACACAACAGATAGAAAAACTATGGCTATGCTTAACTGTATTCATTCATTCTTTATTTGGTCCAATATAAAAATACATCAGAAATTCTTCTAAAGTTAATAGGCCTAACTATATATGCCAAATATGTTGTATTTTTAAATCAATTAAAAGATAAAAATATGAATTATAAGTCTAAATAATATAACATGTTTGTTAGATTGCATTCATTGTTTTTCATAGATTACAGTATGGTGTGTATGATTGGAACTAGTGTATAATGAAAAGCACCATATATGGAATGTCAAAGTGCATGGGTCATGTGGCATGTGCAATGTCTGGTGGTGTGGACAGTGCTGTTGCTGCTTTGATCCTTAAAAGTCAAGGTAAAATATGAACCTATTTAAAAATACACCGTGGCTAGGGATGGTACAATATCTTTTGACAGTACAGTAGAACCTTCATTTTACGTACAGTACGGGCCCAAAGGGCGTGCATAAAACAAGGGTTTCGTAAAATCCAAGTTGACCTTAAATTGACCCCCAAATACGTAGATCGTAGCTAAAAAGGCTTCTGTGTTTGCCTACTTTGTACAGCATGCAGGTGGTCACTAGCTTAGCTAGGCCCTTCCTAGACAGACTAATCTAGGCCCTTCCTAGACAGACTAATCTAGGCCAGGCTAGCAGGCCTAGCAAGACGTGAGGCCTAGAAAAGTACTGTATATACAGGCTGTGCGATGTTTAAATAAAGTGTTAAAATAAAATATCAATGTTCTTGTATTTTCTATCAATAAAAACAGTCGCTGCTGTAGGGGAATGCACATGAGTTCCTCACACAGCCGTGCTTTGTTGTTCTTAAATTGCGCCCTCAATGTAAGAAAATGATGACGTCATTTTAAGGGTACATAAAATCAAGGGAACGTAAAATCAGGGTACGTAAAACGAAGGTTCTTCTGTATTGAGAAGATCTGTCCTCTAGCCTTCGAAACCTAACAAAGCCCATCCCTCTAGGCAATGGTTAGAAAAAATTGCTAGTAAAAAAAACAAAATTAAGTACAAGTTTCGAAATCCATAATCCACTGGCATAACATATTTGGTTTACATCTATAATTACATAGCGCCTTTTATAATTACAGTACCTGGATACAAGAAATAATGTATATTATATAAAATTATATTGCCCAATGAAAAATTTATTTTTAAAACATCACTGTTGAATATTTTTTTTGTAATGTTCACTTTAACCAAAATTTAAAATATTTACTGATACAACTGTAATTTAAATTTCATTCTCAATGGGTTTCTTTTTGAAATTGAAAATTGACCTGTTTTTATTTTGTCTTATTGATAAGCAAAATCATCATTTTTTGGCAAAAGTAATATTAATAACTTGATAGCTAAAATAGCTTATTTAAAGTTCCTGAGGTCAAATCCTGTCAGAAGTCGAATCATGATTTTTTCTCACGACATTGAACTTCCCTCTTCCAAAGACTTTAAAAAAAAAAGAATAACAAGACTCCGGAAGGACGACATTAACATGACATTCACTCTCTAAAGCTCAGTTTACACTATCAAACTACTACTAAAAAATGTGTGATGTGCCCAAATATGGTAGTAGTGATATGACATCGTGTCCATTTATGTGCACACAACATTTTGTTTTCACATAAAGTTTAATAATGTAGACAGAGATATAGGAATCCTTTGCTGTACAGGCTGTGAGCCTAAAGAAAAAAGAAAGAAGTATGTAGTTTATATTATGCAACTTTTTTTGTACAAAGGATATAAAGTGACTGGAGTGTTTATGAAAAATTGGGATGTCGTAGATGAACACGGTGAATGTGTGGCAGACAATGACGCAAAAGATGCAGAATATGTTTGTCACAAACTTGGAATTCCGTTTCAACAAGTTAATTTTGTAAAAGAGTATTGGCATAAAGTATTCAGGTTTGTTAATATTAATTTAATAATTAATTAAATAATGACAGTATCTTTTTTTAATCACAGAATTTGATTGGTCAAATTATCTGCGTTGCGTCCTATTGGTTACCAAGAATCACCTAGACAACCAACCCCCCCCCCCCCCCCACCAATTTTTCATGATAGCATTACATACCCCCATCTGCTTCTTACTAATGCTCAAGTGTGCTGACCTACCTGAAAAAATATGTAATGCCATGCGTGGGTCTAAGATATGTTATGGTTCTGACTGAGGAGTTTAGTTTTAATGTCTGGATAAGCTGAGGCTAAACATGTTTAATAAACATGATGTCTTTGACATTTGTTCCCGCTATAGACGCAGCGTTGATCAATGAAAAGCAACAGTTTAAATAATGCATTGCTTGTGATTGGTCAAATCTCTTCCGTTGTGTTACGTTGTTGTGTTGCGTCCCTAGTGGGAACCAAGCATAAGATAATCTACATTATTTCCATTATCTTCAGCTACCTGATAAATGAATACCAGACTGGATATACACCAAACCCAGATATTCTATGTAATAAACATATCAAGTTTGATCATTTTCTGCACCACGCTCTTCACACAATTGGTGCTGATACCCTAGCAACTGGTCACTATGCCAGGTTACAAGAAGATGATTCTACAAAAGAGAGAAGTAAGTGTTTGCTATCAATAAATTATGTTATAATAAATAAATAATATCCTAAATCATTTTGATTGAATGTTTAGTTGATTGTGTGTCATCTCTTCCCTTATTTTTCTCCCCGAAAAATAAAACTCTCCCAAGATTGTATTTTGTAACCTACCAACATCTTACTCTTAAGCTCTGTTTACACTATCAAACTAGTTTGACAAAGTCAAGTAAATTTATTGTCAATTGTAAACATATAATAACAAGGGGCACTTGGCGGATAACCAAAAAACATTTACATTGAAATTTGTTCAGCTAACAACAAATAAATAGAACTTAAACTACATGGTGAAACTATCCCCTGCCGGACACCATCCTGGTATTTCTAGAACTGGTTTCGGTGTTGTTAAAAAACTAAACCCTGCCATTCCGTTATTTCAAGGGACAAATGTGTGATGTTGCCAAATATGGTAGTGATATGATGTCATTGTGTCCATATGTGGGCACATCACATTTTTTTGTCACATAAAGTTTTATAATGTAGACAGAGCTTTAGTGAACCTTTCCATAAAACAAAATCCTGCAATGGTATACTTTATACATTAGAATTTTCAACTGGTTGCTTACAAGTTCCTAAAACTGCTCACAAAAGATCTACTTGCACTCTACGTAAAAAAACAGCGGGGAGTTCGAAGAATTAAATCTCCTCGAAACAGACCAGTCAGATATGCCTTATGAATAGACCAATACTGCCAACTTGTTTAAATTTAAGACTCATTTTCCGACGTTTTTTTTACCTAATTTTAGTAATGACATGGTTTATTAAATTTTTTTAAATTGTTATACTAACATGATTTATTGTTTGGCCACACATTTATAATGTTTCGTAAAATGTCACCTATCCAACATATATGGGCACATCACATTTTTTTGTCACATAAAGTGTAGACAGAGCTTTAGTGTAACTTTTCCATAAAAAATGCTTCGTAAAAATGTCACCTATCCACCTGGGGACTTCTAACAATATAAAAGAATTACATGTAACTTTATTACCACGATTTATGTTTTTCAGGAGTAAAGTTAATGAAGCCAGTGGATACTTGGAAAGATCAGACCTTCTTTTTGTCACAAGTAAGACAGGAAGCTCTGCAAAAGGTTATTTTTCCAATTGGCGACTTGACAAAAACTGTCGTTAAAGACATCGCACTCCAAGCTGGCTTGGAGAAAATTGTTAAGAAGAAGGAGGTTAGTTGATATCAATCATGTAGTTTCTTTTATTCATCCATAAGAAAAAATAGTAAAAAGCATAAAAATATCAAAATAACAAAGTGAAATATAGACAAAAAGGAAAGAAAATGCATGTGAGCGCAACTTCCACTGGTGTAGTAGGTCATTTGGTTTCTGCTGTCTCAGCAATAGAGGGTAGCATATAACTATTTGTGCTCTCCCAACAATAGAGGACAGCATTATTAAAATTAATACAATTCAATAAAGCTGGGATTGTTTTCTATCAACGTCTTTAATCTTTCAACAATGATGTAACCACATAATGGTGGCCTTTGCTTCACTACAGTCGAAACCTATGTAACCCAACTATATTTTCCCCACAATGCCAGGTTATGCCATATATTGACGCTTATTCCTTTTTTGAGAAGTTCCCTTAATAAAAGGGGTGTCCAAAAGGAGTACTATATTGTGCTTAAATAATATGCTATTATGTCTATATTATTTTATGTAAAAAAATATGTTTATATTGTGATACTGAGTATTTACCAAGATTATTTTTATTTTAGATGTATTTTTTATTTATATTTTTTTTAAGAGCATGGGAATATGTTTTATAGGTCAGCGAAATTTTCATCAATTTATTCAACAGGTAAGACATATATTTTGTTCGTTTAATTTATTTTTACTATGTATTTTCTGTCACATGCCAGCAATTCTTGGATGGTATCATGTTTAACGACAATAAACAGCCTGGAGTATCGTGTCTGTTGACAGCAACAGGCTCAATCAAAACACCAACACTTAAATAATTATTTTCACCTAATACCCTTTTCACATATTTATAGATTGTTAAAACTGTTAACATGTTGTAACATACATTGATCTCCAGACTTATCACATTTTTTTTTATTACACACGCATTGGCCAACCTTTTGAAATCTTGGTAGAAGTATTTAAAAAAAATAAACAAAAAAATGTTGCACTCCAATAATGTGTACTGTGATTGGTCAGTTATATCAAAGAACTAAGTACACATACGCAGTACAAACTTGGGAAATCTTGGGGAAAAAGAACTGACCTATTGCTGGTGTGTTTTTCTCCCAAATTTTTTTTTACAAACTTTCCTTCACACTATGCAACTGGTAACTTGTTACTTTTTTAGGAAATGGTATAATTCTCTTAATTCTACAAACCAAATGATAATAATACACTAACCATTCAGTCAAAAAGCTGCCTTGCAGACAAGTGTTGATATATTGCTTTTGAAAACTGGGGCAATGTATAGCAAAAAGCAACACAGTTGCCCATGTGAGTAAATTGTCATCTACATGATACCATAGGCTGTTTGTTGTCGCCATACACGATACCAACAGTCTATCGAGTGTCCCCTCTGTTTTCTAAATGTTTTTTACCCTGAAGATACCATAATTAATGCAGTATATTGTGTTTTCGTAAAATTGTTAAAGTTATGCAAATATACCTGCTAATTATTATTATGTTTATTGACAGTATGTAGAGCCAGCGCCTGGAAAGTTTATTTCAATTGAAGACGGTGAAGTTATTGGGCACCACAATGGTAAGTTTTTAACTAAATAAGAATTGCTATTTCATGCAGGTCACAAAACCATGTTATTCATTAGAATACCGAAAATAAGCCCGTCTGGGGTTTGCGAAAGTATTCTCGAAAAGAAGCCCATCTCAAAATCAAGCCCACTGGGCTTCTTTTCAAGATAGTATGTGCTTTTTTTTCGAGATAGACTGTATTTGAATGTCATGTCAGAGGAATAGAAATATAAAATCGCGTTATGATATGGTATTAATGATATACAGTACTTAATTGTACACTTTATTGCTTTCCAAATGTTACTTTGATTGCATCATGTATCTTCTTCTTGTCTGCTTCAAATATGTAAAAAAAATCATGTTGTAGTAGAAATTCACAAAATTTACAGCATTCGTTTCTCTTCAGTTTGCAAAAGTAATATTCTTGAAAAGAAGCCCATCTCAAAAAGAAGCCCATCTCAAAAAGAAGCCCATCTCAAAAAGAAGCCCATCTCAAAAAGAAGCCCATCGCAAAAAGAAGCCCATCGCAAAAAGAAACCCATCGCAAAAAGAAACCCACCCAAGAGTCCTAAAAAAAGAAGAAGTTTATTGGCTTTATTATTGTTCATTTTATTTTTGCAGGATGTTTTCTTTACACACTCGGACAGAATGCCCGCATACCTGCACAGAATAACAAATGGTTTGTAGTAGAAAAAGAAACGTCAACAAGAACTATTTATGTTGTAAGTTTTATTATTTTGAGAAATTGCTCAATTGGCTCTTGTTGTGGTATCTTTTGACAGTGGCTGTGTGTGTGAACTAGTACACCTGCTTAACCCGCTACTCGTCTCGAAAGATGTACTAGGTTCTTAAAAGTGCACACAAGCCAGATGTGTACACTGGTCCTACGGTTTATAGTCCTTATCTGAGAAGACTCATTCTACCACCAGAACCATGGAGCGAGTAAGCCTCAAACCTTGCCGATGTTGTGGCTACGTATTACGGTTCCACTGTCGTAACCGCTCGGCCACTCACTCGCTCAATTTTGATTCTTAAAGTCACAAGGCGAAATATAGTTAACAAATAAGGTTATGAAGTCGGATCAGATCACTGGACCTACGGTTTATAGCTCTCCACCACAACTAGAAGCGAGTCGGCCTCGAAACCCATATTGATATTGTTGGCTCTTTAAGTACAGTAAACAACGCCCCTGTCCTAACCGCTTGGTCACTTGAATCTCATTTTTAATGGTACTGTAATTTATCTTTTAGGCACCATCAACAAATCATCCGTCACTGTTTGCAGAATCTGTTGTCACTGAACCTGTTCATTGGATAAGTTCAATGCCCTCATCGTTGCAACTTAATAAAACATTTGAGTGCCAATTCCGTTTCCAACATGAAGACGTCCCAGGTAATTTATATACCATTGTAAAACAATTGTGGGAGGTTATCTAAGAGTACGTTCACACGTACAGTGCAAGACTGGCGTGGCTTACACAAGCTGTATGAAAATGCCATGGTGTTCACACAGTTATATTATGCATTAAAGATGTATTGTCCCCAAAAACATGACAAATGAAGATTAATTAAATCAGACTTTGAATAGGTTATTTTGTAGTTTTAATAAAGTTAATCACTTCCGTAGAAAAACATAAAAAATGTTTTCACTTATAAAATGGTTAAATTCAACCAAAAACCCATTGGCGGCAGCCAATTTGACCATTTTTTGCTTTAAATTACAGTTTTTTCAGGTAAATACATTTTTTTTCGATCCTATTTTTGAACAAAGTGGATATCTATTATGTTACATTAAAATTGCATATTAAACAAAAAATGTGTTAATAATTATTTTTTTCAGGGAGACAATATCTTTTACAGTTTTCAATTCAGCCTGAGGTCCTATTTTTATTTTACACAGTTATGATGGCAGTCTATTTTTTAAGTGATCATTTCTTGAAATATACCACTTGATTTCCAATTCCTGAGTTTATTTCTTCCCAAAAGTCACTCTGCTTTTGGCCATTATATACTTTTAAACCAAAGTTTGCCCTTACCGTTTGAGGTGGCTCAAATTATGTCACACGTATGTAATTATTGTACACACAAACAATCTTCTAAGAATTTACTTTTTGTGTTCATCTATGTTAGAATATATTATTTTTATTTTTTTAGTTGATTGTAAACTGACGTTGAATAGTGATAACAGTTTGCTAATTTCATTGAAAAAACCTTTAAGAGCACTAACACCGGGCCAGGTAAGAATTTAATTAGTATACTTACAGTTAGGCCTATGTCTCGAATGGAATACTGTAAAACCTCGAAAAGAAGCCCATGGGCTTCTTCTTTTTTTATTATTTTTGAGTGGGCTCTTTTCAAGATGGCCTTCTTTTTGTGATGGGCTTCTTTTCAAGATGGCCGCCTTTTTGAGATGGGCTTCTTCTCAAGATGGCCGCCTTTTTGAGATAGGCTTCTTCTCAAGATGGCCTTTTTGAGTGGGCTCTTTTCAAGATGGCCTTCTTTTTGAGATGGGCTTCTTTTCAAGGTTTTATGGTAGTTTGTTAAAGGGTAGTGTTTATTATAAAGTACAATATTATCTACGATCACAAGTTAAGGATTCAAAATACCAGAATTGGATCTGGATATAGAGGACTTTAGTCCTGCGTCCAGTATATCACCTAAGTAATCACCTAAGTAAGTAGTATTGATAGTAACCGCACATATTTTTTGTCAGCGGTAAAGTATAGCGAGCATCGTGAAATAAGCCTCTCTTTTAAAGTTGTTCTACAGGACTTTTTAAATTAAATTTTAAGGGATTTTACTGATTTTCAATTACTTACAATTGAAAGGGAATTGTTTTAAATAATTGAAATAGTATTTTCCTGTGTAAAATTGATTGTTCTTTCAATTTATATACTTTTTCTAAAGCTATCAAACTAGTTGGACAAAAAAGTGTGATGTGCCCAAATATGGTAGTAATATGACATCACTGTGTCCATATATGGGCACATCAACTGCCATGTAACTCTGATAGAGAAATGAGGAGTTAAACATAGCTACTACTTGTGTGCACTAGTTGTCAGTTTATATTGGAACACTTTGTTTAAAACTAATATCAAAATAACAATAGGTTATACGCATTGTCTTGCATAGTTTAATGCTCTTGTTTCTCCTTTACCATGCCACCAAGATTGTTTTAGATCTAGTTTAAGTAGGGCAGGAGGCGCTTGAGTCCGGGATGACCGAGGCACAACTGGTGCTGACCGGGGTTCAACGAAGGTGTATCCCCTTACTTCGGTTTGGGTTTTTTTGGCATGGTTGGAATCCCTTTTATCGTATTAGTTTTTGTACAGCGCTTAGAGGTTTCACAGCATTAGGCACTATATAAATCCATGATATTATTATTATTACACACATTTTATGTTTCAAGCACTATTATTGTCTTTTTATTGAAACACTTTAATTTTTCAATTTTGTAGTTTGCAGTGCTCTATGTTGGAGATGAGTGCCTAGGCAGTGGTAGAATACTACATTGTGGTCCATCATTATATGCTTTACATAAAGACACTTATCACGCTGGTACATGGTCAATGACATAAATGTAGGCCAACCTAGTGACACTAGGTAGGCCTACCTAGTGTCACTATGTAGGCCTACCTAGTGACACTATGTAGGCCTACCTAGTGACACTATGTAGACCTACCTATTGACACTATGTAGGCCTACCTGGTGGCACTATGTAGGCCTACCTAGTGGCACTATGTAGGCCTACCTAGTGACACTAACAAATAGTGTACAAGATCAAGTAACTTGCGATGTACATTATCCGAGTTCATGGTTTGGAAACGCTGATTTCTACAAAAGCTGAGAGATATGCTACAGAATAATAAAGTAATAAATAATAGTACTATTGTATTAAGATTTTAACATTAACTTTATTATACTTTATTTTATGAATTCTGGGTGTGCCATTGTATTATAGCAATTCGTAATAATAATAATTTATTTGTAAAAGATAAACATTTTGGCACACATGGCGTGTCATACATATGCTTTGGCTGGGAAAACGACAGCTTGTGGTAATATGTAAAAGAAACAACTTGAATCAGTACGAATCTGTGGCAATCAGAAGAATAATACATATTTGTGACCATGTGGACATGGTATAATTATAATAGTCTTTAATCTTGTAACAGTGGTACACAATAACTATGCGTTCACACAGAAAAAGTAAAACACATTATACATAATATAACACAAAACAGTAAGTAACAAAAGTGAAAAGCGATGCTAATCAATTAATTTAAAGAAACAATATAAATGTAGGCCCATCAAATAAAGTAATATATTTTAAGTTTGTACAATTGGTATATTACAAATGTTCAATACCTGTACATCAATTTATTTTGTAAAAGTAAAAACTAGGTCAGCAAAAACTTTACTTGTTTAAAACAAATAATATAACAAGTAGTGAGAGTTAGTTTTAAAATGGCATTTCGTACATTTAAAATTGGATGTTTTTTTATCCTGTCATGTTATATACATAATAAATATGGAGACGAGAGATAAAAACTCGTTTTATACTGTACTTTATTATGCGTATATATATAATATTAGAAATAAAGTTCGGTATGTTTATCATGGTTTTATTCTCAAATTATTTTACTTCTTAACTTAAAGATGTATTGTCCCCCAAAAACATGAAAAATGAAGACTAATTAAATCAGACTTTGAATAGGTTAGTTTGTAGTTAATATAATTTAGTATAATAACGTTAATCACTTCAGTAGAGGAAAACGGGGAAAAAACAAAGTTTTCACTTATAAAATGAGAAAATAAATGGTTGAATTCAACCAAAAACCCATTGGCTGGCAGCCAATTTGACTATTTTCCTTTAAATTACAGTTTTTTCAGATAAATAAATTTCTTTTCGATCCAATTACGTGGCATTAAAATGGCATATTCAACCAACAATTTTGAAAAAATATTTTTCATGGGGACAAATACATCTTTAATCTGCCCGCATTCCTTTGTACGTATTGTTACTATAATTTTGTTGTTGTTACTAAAAAGTTAAGCTGGTTGAGTTGGCCGTTGCCTCAAAGTTTGTAGGAAAGTTCATCGGCATTCCTTTGGCAGAAAATTCGCTATTTTTACATCATCGACTATTGCACATATTTAAAGAAAAGAAATATACGACTAACTGTAGGGTTTGACTGACTTAAAATGGAAACCAAAAGTATAGCAATGGAGTCGATTAGATGATTTTCTAATTGTATAATCTCCCATGATTCAGATTGTAACTATGGTAACGAAAATAATAGTAAGTACATAAGTCATTGTAAACGTAATAATGTAATAACGTACCGCTAATATACGATATTGTAAAGATGTTTTAAAAGTTTCCAGATTATAGAATGGTGAAGCAATCGCCCCTCCCGTATTGTCACGTAATGCAGTCGTAAACTTTTGATTACTATTATAGACTGACATTTTATTCAATCGGGGTCGGCATTAATTGGCCTATAATAATTTATTGAAACTACACCTTTACAACGGTGGCACCCGTTCATACACGGTGCGTTCTATATACAGATAGACATTCAACAGATACAAATTAATAAAAACAAACAGATACAAAATAAAATTATCAACCGCCGACTCGATCGCTATCGTAGTCGTACGGCACTTATGCAAAATACAATGAGTTAAAAAGAAAAGAAATACAAACAATTTTTAAGTAGTACAGTAACTGAAAAAAAAAAAAAAAAAAAAAAAAAAAAAAAAAAAAAAAAAATTGTACCAAAATTTAAAAAAAAAAAATAGTAATATTAAAAACTCAAAATAAAAAGATCTCTATACCGCAACAAAACAAAAACATTACATGCTATCTGCGAGTTGTATAAGATTGTTTCGTATTTTCCAAGATCTTGCTAGGTATACTTTACAAAATTTGTCAAGACTCAATAGAACATTATTACTGAGGGGAAGTGTATCCGTCCCCAGAACATATAACATTTTTTCGTCATTGTTACTGGTGCAGAATGTTTCCCAAACATCTAACTCGTTATGAAAAATTAAGTCTTGTTTAAGTATATTTAGCTGTTCTTCTCTTACACATTGTAATGCATCACAACTAAATAAAAAGTGAGATATGTCCTCTATATTTCCAGAGTTACACAATAAACAGAGACCATCATTATCCACGGTCCATTTACTTAATTTAAAATTTAAAGGGAGAGTATTGGAACGGGCTTGAAATTTAAGACGGGCACCATTAAAATTTGTTTTATCAAGTAAAAACTTTTCAAGATCCGGCTTTGATTTTAACTTTGCATAAAAAGATAGCGACGTTTTAGATGCGAGGTCCTCTGACCATTGATTATTTACATTATCTAAAATATTTTGTTTCAGTAAATTAAACCAATTTTCCATAGTGCGATTTTTAATAACATTGTTAAAAATATGCATGCATTCAAATCTACAGAAAGTGGTTCGTACACAACTAAGGAATTTAAATCGTAATTCTTTTGTGTTGTAATTAAGCATAGTCTTGTACAATAGGTTGGGCCATCGTTTTTCATTTAACCCGACTAAACGTTCAAAGAATTTTAGTTGTAATATGTTATGAGATACGGTTAAGGGTATCCATCCTAAATCTCCATATAAGGCCACTTTGGGTGTATACACTGGTGCTTTTAAAATATATCGTGCCATCTGCATTTGAAGCCGTTCCAGTCTCTCAATATCTGAATTGGACCCTCCAGTCCAAACAGAGCAAGCATAATTAATAGAAGGTAAAACTATTGTTTTCCATAGGATATTTCCGTAATATACTCTGTCAAAGTCATCAAGATTATCAATTATAGATTTAACATATGAAACTAATCTATTACCCTTTTTAACAACATTGTCAATATGCGGATGTTCACATAAATTTCTTGATATTAGCACTCCTAGATATTGGTAGGTGTCTGTTTCTGTGATGTGATGTTTGCCAAGATCCCATTGTTTATATTTATTTATCTTTTTTCCAAAAATCAAGACTTTTGATTTTTCATAGTTAAAATTAATTTTCCAATCATTTGAAAAATCACCTGCTAATTTAAGCATCTTTTTAAGGTCATGCTCATTATTGGCAATTAGCACGACATCATCAGCCCAGAAAAGACTACCCATCCATTTATTTTGGATCTTAACACCAACATTATTTGACTCTAACAACTTCTTAAATTCATTAATAAAAATGGAAAAGAGTACAGGAGATAGAGTACATCCCTGTTTAACTCCCTGATCGATTACAAATGAATCAGTAGAAATGTTTCCAAATTTTACATATCCTTCAACATTTTTATATAATTTGTCAATAAGTTTCCATATATTACCCCTAATACCACAGTTCCATATAGCTTTTAGTAGCCCTTCTCGCCATACACTGTCGAATGCCTTTCGGAAGTCCAGGAAGGCCATATAGGTGTTTTCCCTTCTGCAAATCTGCAGGCAGCAATACTTTTTAATGTAAAAATGTGATCCTCACACCTATGCTGTGCGCGAAAACCTCCCTGTACTTCCGAAAGGACATCCCCTTCTTCAAGAAAATCAGTTATTGAGAAAGCAATAATCCTATTGAAAATCTTAGATATACAGGAAGTCAACGAAATACCTCTATAATTATTTAAGTCTAACCTATTTCCTTTTTTGAAAATAGGGATAATAGTAGATTTGTTCCATTCATTTGGAATTTCTCCTAGTTCGATAATTCTTTGGAACATAAACAAAAGAGAGTATTCAATATAAACACCCCCATTTTTAAGGAGTTCGTTTGTAATTCCATCTGGTCCTGGCGCCTTATTATTTTTGGCATGTGCAAGAGCAATTGAAACAGTATTAATATTTAATTTGATATTATGTAGGAATGATTCCGAGTGTTCATTACTATTTGCATTATTATCATTAATATTAGTATTATTAGGATTGTCTGAACTTAGATCGGAACGTACCTTCTGGATAAACATCGACGTGTTAAGTGAGATGCAATCAGACATATTCATATGCATTTTTCCTAGAGTTTCCCAGTATTGTTTTACTGTTTGGTTCATTTTAACCTTTTCTGTAATAATTTCGTCCGAAAAAGGTGATTTAATACAACTGACCACTTCCTGTTTATGTTTAGGGCCTCTTAGGGCTTTCCAGAAATCTTTACATCTTGGTCCACCTTTATTAGCAATTTTAATTGAATTATCGACTCTTTTCTTGTTAATCTTTTGTTTAATTAAAATTTTAGTATCGGCACGTTTTTCCAGGTAATTATTCCATAAAAATTCTGAAGTAGCATTATCTTTATCTTCTCTTTTGATGTACTTTCTATGCGTTCGTGCAGCATTTTTCCTACGTTTTATTGCAATATCAGCTTCTTTATCAAACCATGGTTTATGTTTATTATTAATTACTCTCTTTCCAATTCCATTTACCGCAGCTGAAATAACAATTGACTTCCATGCTTCCCAAATGTCATTAACATTATTGAAGTTGTTAACAATAACATCCCAGTTATCAAATCCTAAGTTCAGTTCTTGGTGGTAAGCAGAATAATCTTGACCTTTATGTGTATCCCAAATAAATGACTTATTCTTTCTTTCACCTAAACTATACTGATTATTTTCATTATTAATTAAATTTAGGATCAACATGTTATGATCACTACCAATACTATTAAATTTAGGATCAACATGTTATGATCACTACCAATACTATCTACTAGCCTATGCTACTACTGGCCTATCTATCTGTCTACTGGCCTATGCACTGTTATTGAATAGCAATTATAAGCACTATACTTTTATATTTGCATGGTTAGTCCATGGAGTAAAGTCCTAATCTGACGTTAGAATCAGGTTGGTGGTTTATTAGCAAGAAGTTACGCCCCCTATGTCACATGTATGTTTGTTCACACACCTTTTACGCCATTGTATAGTAATCATTGATTATTGTCATCGTGTCATCGAGCTATTGTTTCTAAAAATAGAACTAACCTTAGCATTATTTACTATTACTGTGCTGTATTGTACTACCACCACTACGCTATACCGCGCCTGTCAATTCAGTCGAAAGTCCAAGCTGCCGCGAGAACAATAATACCCCTGAGTGTAGCCTATACTTAATACTCCAAGATGCAACTGGTAGGCCTACTCAGTATTTCATTATTAACGATTTTTGTTCGCTGTAAGTATTACCTGTCTTTTTCATTCACTTGCTTTAGATAATAGTGTTCTAATCATGTTGTAGACTAGCTAGGCTTAAAGTTAAGGATGTCTCGAAGTTTCCGACAGTAAACTATATAGCCATGGAATAATACGATTATTACACACTCCACGAATGGTCACGTACGTATAAACAATAGTTTTGCGAGTCATCATTTTGTAAATTGCCTACAATACAAGGAAGTCATTAAGATGCATACATCTGTGGCCTTCTACAATGGTAGAAGCAAATGCACGTTTTACCCTATTCCAATAGCTTGCTAATATTAGGTTTTAACTCCGTTCTATATGCATATAAATCAATGCAATACTCGAGCTCTTCTCTTACTACCACCAGTACGTTGACTCAGTCCTGTTTATAGACCGAATAGGACCATGGAGTAAAGTACAATTGGTACCTGTAACACTAAACTTGATAGAACGAAATTCAATAACTACGTATACAAGAAAATAAGTAGGCTTAAAGCTCAGAATCACAATTATGATAATGCTTATAAAATAACAATTTATGAGAAATAATAATAGAAAAAGTAGTTTAAAAAACACAACAAATTGTGTAGCAATAAATAGACAACAACAATAATAGTGGCCTACATTTTATGGCAAAATTCCACATTGACAATTCACTTTGATAAGTTTAATCGATTTCCAAAGTGTCTTCTGCATCAACGAATACCAACAGAAACGTTATTTTAACTGTTCATTAATCCTAAATTAACATTTGCGTCAGGACGTGTTTTGGAACATCTACATTATCATTGATATGTGAAAGTAATTTGAACATACCTACTGTATATATAGAATTCTCGATCATAAATGAATACAGTATTATTATAATTATATTAAGGAATGATCAACAGAAGATAATAATGAGAAATATCCTATCAAATCAATTTAATCAACTAAACACATATAGCCTAATAATATGACAGTTAAAGGTATATTGTCATCCTAAAATTAAGAGATATTTTTTTTTAATTGTCATGATTATGCCAATAGTTATTTACTTTTACCAAATTTGGATCGAAAAATAGAAGTATTTACCTTAAAAACTGTAGAAAAATGTTTAAATTGTCTGACTATGGTTTTTGGTTAAATTCTTGCGTCATGTTTTTGGAGGACAATAGGTTATCCTTTTTAACCTCTGTTACTATTTGAATGTGTTATTAATATTTTATCATTAAGCTACACTCCCGTAACCTCACCCCCTTTATTTTTTGTTGAGACACCCTAAAGTAGAATACACTTTTCAGTGAAAAGAACGAGGAGAAATGTATGTTTTAGCACTCGCGACCATTCAGGGGGACACCCTATTAAAAGGACACTTTTGTAGGTCCAAAAGTTTCCCCTTAATTTCTTGTACGCTTTTCCTTTCATTAAAAAATCAGGATTTTTTTTAACTTCATACGCGACGTCCAACAGCGATTGACCGCCAGTTACAGGATAGATAAACTATTTTGTAATTCGTTCTTATAAACTAAGTCTCATTTGAGGCTTGGAGAGTGGAGCTGAAAGAGTTGTGAGTGGTTACAAGTACCCTGGCACGAGGTCAGGATTGAACCCAGGACCTTGGTATCGGAAGGCAAGCATGTTGACCACAGTCCTACAGCTTATATTGATATCTGAATGATATTCAGAATTAATATTATTTGATCTGGCGATTATATGTATGTAAACCTACTTAATACGAAATCTAATTTACAGATCATAAAAATAGAAAATCAACCAAAGTACAACAGTAAATTATATAGGGATTTGAGTGAGCATTATGCCTAATAGTAATCTCTACCTCGTTCGCTAAATATAACCATGGAGAAATAACTTAACCTAACTTATTTCTCCATGATATAACAATAGACGGATGCGCCTTATGTAATCTGCTCTGATTTAATCCAGAGATTATCTTCCATTAGGATTACTGTATTCACATTGTATCATTCCTATCATTCGATCAAGCGTACTACCTATGAACAAAGGGTTGGCGAACTTGTTTCTCTTGATTAGACTCAATCAACGTCATCATTAAAGCAATGGGCTTTAAACCACCATCGAGGGATTACTTTTTTAGGCTGTATTAATTCCTAATCGTATAGAATAAGATAAATGATAGGCCACCACACATATAACAATATTGCAAATTAGTGAAATTTGTAGACCATTTCATTACAGCTTCCATGAAATTGTCAGCTAGGCCTCCTACGGGACGCACGAAAAAAGAAATGTCCAAGCAAGCCTAACCGATGTGTTTAATTATGTTGCACTTGGAGTTTTTTTTATAGATTTCACGCTGTTAAGAAAATTCTCAGTTTCTTAACGTTATCTCTGTTTTCAGCAATAAAAATCCGTTGTAGGAGGGGGAGTATACACACTTATGTCATTGGGGTAGTAGTATCTGATAAATAATAGTCTCTACGCATTCCGATATTTTACAGTTTAAACGCTGGGATAAATTTAAGAGTGCGTTCTGCTAATGGCTACCACATATAACAATTATTATAAATTAGTGGCATGCATATTTTATATGGCAGGCACGTGGTCAGCTTCATGCAACCCTAGTGATCCGAACTGGGTGCCGCTTCCACCCGAGCAGTATGGTAACTACACAGCACTCTTTGATCCTGATGGCAGACCTCTGGGCTTCCAGTCTTCTGTCATAAGGTATTTTGAAACCGACGCAGGACAGCCCACTCCTTGCTATTCAGTCGCCAATGTAGATGATAAGAGGATAGAGATCATGGTAAGCTTAACACCAATACTTTCTTGGTTAAAGATATATTGTCCCCCTAAACATTTTTCTTGCCATTTTAATGGAACACATAATAGTTATTCACTTTGACCAAAAACTGGATTGAATAAAAAATTATTTACCTTAAAAAAAACAAAATCCCCTTATATGACAGCTAATTGGCTTCCAGTTGATTGTTTTTAAGTGGGACCGTAGAATACAGTAAGAAGGTGCCACTTGGACGCAACACAACGGCGTAGCACAACGATAGGTTGACCAATCACAAGCGACAATTCGGATAGTGCGGCGCGTCGTGATTGGTCAAAGTGCTTCCCTCCTTGTATCGTCAAATACGAAAGTGGAAAGCGTCATGCGTTAACATAAATCGGTGGACTCAAATAAGCGCAATATAAATTATCATCAACGAAGTCTACTAGGCCTAGGCTAATTCATTTTTATCAAATTGTAGGCCTAAAATATTTGTTTTATGTTTTTTAGGCGGAATCGTCACCTCCAGGATCAGTAATTTGGTAAGTAAAATACAGTGATGGATTTATTGGCACTCGTTTCGTAAGAATATCCAGACATTTTTGTTACACCAAATGCAGTGTGCAAATGCTGCACACCGTAAATATTGAACAAAACACGTAACATGCAGTGGCGTAACGCAGATGCCCCTGGTTTATTAGCAACACCAAGTGGCCCTCAGACGCTGGAGGCCTCGGGCGTTTTTAGAGACTTTTCGACATATTTTAATGCCTGTATTTTCCTCTGGACATTGCTCATGGGCCACCATAAGCTTCGGGACCCCTGTGTTTAGCCAGTGAGCGCTCATAAGCCGTCACTCCACATGTCAATTCTATGTTACATATTTTAATTTGTGGTACAAGATTTAACTGCGTTCAGCAATAATGTTGTGCAAATTTCAATGTTGTTTCTTTGGAAAGCATTTTCCGACAAATCACTGTTTTATTAATTTGTTATGTTTCAGTGTTGAAGATCAGCTTGGTCGTGAGTTTTGCGACACCAAGATATACGATTGCCGTCAGGCGCCAGGGAACACTGCTTTCTTCAGATTCTTCTGTGACGCTCAGGGTTGCAGTGACAGTGACGTCACATTCTGGTTCCGCTTTTCAGTCAGTTTACCTCCGAGTAAGTATACGATCCGGTATTGGAATTTCGAGTGGTTTTTAATATATTCCGTCGATTTAAAAGTAAACTATACATATTTAAAATAGTAAGGCTTCATGGAAAGCGATCACTCATCAAACTTGATTGTGATTGGTTTAAAGTTGACCTATTACGATTTACCTTTAATATAGAGTCGTCGATTTGCGGCGCACCTTTGATGTGCGTTCGATCGTCGCCTTGGTAAATTATTTAATATTTTATTTATTTTATTTTCAATCTTTCGACAATCAGAAACAAACAAGTTGAACGGGGCTGTCGAGGTAAAGCAAAAGTTTAAAAAACTGTCATCAAAAGATGTGCTTAACCAAACCCACGTCAACAATACATATCAACAAACAAAATTCAATACAAAAAAACATAAAGCAAATAAAATACTGTGCAAAAATTACATTAGATTAGAGAGATTATAGAAACAGATGCTTATATTATAAAAAAAAGGATTATTGTACATTAGAGATTGATTTATAAAAATAGATACTTGTATTATAAAAATAGATTATTGTACATTCGTCATTATATTTATGTTAATATATGCATTACTTTGTCGTCATCGTCTACGATTTCGAATTTTCGCGTCGAATTGCCAGACCCAAACACATGAACAAAATAAAATGACGTCACATGTTCTATGTCATAGGTCGGCTCCCTATTAGTACTTGCACTTCCAAACTCTAATCGAATGCAGTAATTCTTTTACGTTCATTGTAAACTTGTTTACAAAATAAATATACTCTTACGGTTATTAGGTAAAATTACGTTTTTTAACTAGATTCGTCATTGTATCATTGTATAATAATACTGTATTGTAATTCTACTGTGGAGTAGCTTTGTACGTAAGTACATTGAGAATACTAGCCTGGCGTTCATACCTCTAGACCATCGAGCTTGCGCTGATGGCTAAGAGGTGATCTGGAGGTCGTGGATTCGAGTCCCACCCGAGAATTACGTTTTTTTTCGCAAGTATTCTCAATTTACTTAGTATGAAGTATAAATTACGTCAGAGTAGGGCAAAACATCTGACCAATACTGTATTGCTTAACTGATTTCTTTTGTTTTGTTATTTTAGATGAGTTGGACCCAGAATTATGGTGTAACGATCGCAACACGGATGAATATCCAAGTTCTTTAACAATACCTCTGCCAACAGGGCGAGACCTCATACCCATAACTCCACCAAGTGCCGCCTCAGCTTTGACGAGTTCGGTCTCTGTTGTTTTTGCTATATTATTTTTAGTTACTATAGGCGTACCATTTCTTTAAACGTGTAGCATTTCTTTAAACGTTAAACTAATAACTCGTGAACTTCCGATTTGCGCTGACATGGCACAAGTTCGATCATGAACTCATTGTGCGACATGATGATGTCATATCACTACCATATTTGGGCATATCACTACCATATCACACATTTTTTGTCAAACTAGTTTGATAGTGTAGACAGAGCTTCAAGTCGTCGCAAATCTAAATCTAACTATATACAGTATGCCAGCGGCAATGATTCAGCTGTATAAAGCCACAGTTAGTCACACTTATTCCGTTTGACTGTCAATTGGAATAAGAATATAAATAAGAGAATTTTTCTACATCATACTGAGGGTAGGCCTATTAATAATAACTTATAGGCTTTTTTAAAGTTTACCATAAGCCCAGACCCGGAACGATAGCTTGCGGAAAGATAGTGGCCAAAAATTACCACTATAAAGGCGATTTTCCACTAGGCGATTTTTTTTCGCGCGAATCGAAAGCGTCAGCTTATACGCATGCGTAGAGAGAGATATGGAAGATGGAAATTTGAATACGCATGCGTATAAGTTGACGCTTTCGATTCGCGTGAACAAATTGGCCAAGTCAGCTTTAGCATTAATTTTCCATGTCTGGCGCACCATCGACCTGAACCGGGAATTAATACACTCGCATAGAATAATTTCCTCATTTGTTAAAGATGTATTGTCCCTTGAAACACAAAAAAATGAAGGTCAGAATATTCTAAATTTAAATTGGCCATATCAAAGTAATATTAAAGTTATTCACTTTAAGTCGAAAATTCGAGCCAAAAACAACAATTTTACGTAATTAACAGCTAAATTAATTTGATTACATTTCGTCTGGAAAATCGTCGCGAGCGAAAGTAAACAAAGATTTCAAACCATGATTATACATTATGCATGATGCTAATTAGGATTGTTTACAACTCGTCACGGTTGAGAAGGTGTTTTCACACAGATCGCGAGGAAGTTTTATGATTATGCATACAGAGTATTCAAATAAGCGCGTTGCATTATGAGATATGTTTTGATCGAAAACTCTGACTGGAAGTCAAAGTTATTTTTTGAACCAAAAAATGTCTGTATTTCAGTTAAATGATTTTTTTTTCGACTAATTTTTGGTGAAAGTTAATAACTATTATGATACTTCAAAATGACCCACTTTTTTTCGAAATCTTTTATTTTTAATTTTTTTGTAATTTGACAAAGGGACAATACATCTTTAATATCATTGAAGCCGATTTTCCACTAGGCGAAATTGTTATACGCATACGTATTCATGTTTCTATCTTACAAACCAGTATTCTACGCATGCGTATAACATGACGCTTTTGATTCGCATGGAAAAATTAGGCTTTTAATTAATTTTGAACAATATTGTATGTCGACATGAACTTCCTTTTCGATCAAATGAACTATGACATTGACATTGTATTTTTATAACTGGAAAACAACCTTCTGTATTGGTATTTGCAGCATAACGTTAAGTAGATTCTTTATAATATATTCATCTAGTATCATTATGAGTGGTGATTCAGTTAGCAATTTTTTATAATATAAATAATACTGCGCAGGTCGTAATTTTAGTATTATAGTTGATTTTTTTTTAATTGTTGAAAATACTCTAATACTCTAGTTGTGAATATTTTTATAATAAACTTTAATAATTTTATACAATAACGATACGGCAATAATTTGTCTTTTGTTGCATTTGACATTGGGTCCAGAAGTTCCAGCATACACATTCATTTTATACAACAGTGTTCTCACAATATAGAAATCAAGTCCAATAAAGCTTGGTTCCCACTAGAACGTAACGCAATGACGTAAACGCAACGCAAGCTTGTTAAAGCGTGGTTCCCACTAGCGACGCAACGCAAAGACGTAACGCAACGCAAGTGAATTGACCAATCACAAGCGATGGCTTATTCGCTTGTGATTGCTAACTGTCTATAACTTCGCTTGTCATTGGTTAAAACGCTTGCGTTGCGTTTACGTCCTTGCGTTACGTTCTAGTGGGAACCAAGCTTAACCAATGACAAGCGACAGTTCGAATAATACATCGCTTGTGATTGGTTAATTCACTTACGTTCCGTTACGTCCTTGTGTTGCGTCTCTAGTGGGAACCAAGCATTAGCGGCGTACCGAATTATTATTTATTTATTTTTTATTTTATGTCTTTAGGCAATGTGGCCAAGGATTACCAATAGTGAATTAATCACTGTCCTATCAGATAGGTGGTAATCCCCCTGATACAGGGGCTATTGTGTGAACCAGTTCACCGGGGTAACCCCCTACTCTTTTTCGAATAATGAACTGGGTTCTTTAAAGTACACACAGGTTATAACTGTGTACACTGGACCTACGGTTTATAGTCCTTATCCGAGAAGACTTGTTCCACCACCAGAACTAGGAGCGAGTCGGCCTCGAACCCTTGCCGATGTTGTTGTTGGCTCTTTAGGTACGGTAAACGGCGCCCCTGCCTTAACCGCTCGGCCATATGACTCGCTCGTAACGCAACGTAAAGCGTGGTTTCCACTAGCGACGCAACCTACGCAACGTAAGAAAATACCCTTCCAATAATTGTGTTTTCCCCCGCCTGCGTGAAATCAAACCTGCGATGTTTGCAGCACTATTGCGTCGTCGGTTCCCATTTGTGATTACGCAATACAACACTTTGCGTCGATACGTCGCTGCGTTGCGTTCTAGTGGGAATTTTACCAAGTGATGTATTATTCGAACTGTCGCTTGTCATTGGTCAACACGCTTGCGTTGCGTCTACGTCCTTGCCATGCGTCCCAGTGGGAACCAAGCTTAAGAGATAAGAGTTTCAATTGTATGTATAATTTCCACTTAAATACCGGTTGGAGCTGGCAATGTTCGGAAGAACACTGCTACCATTTGTAAAGCACATTTTGAAAAAGAATAGGCTACTTGAAAAAAAAATATCTTGCACCTGCTACAACCAGCAAAATGAATTGAGGTGCCATAAATTTAAAGCAATATGTTATGTTTGAATGAAATCTTAACGTCACTCATGGTATTAAAAATTCGTATCTCCGCGCCTATATGTATTGTAAATTTATCTTAAACCGGCACGCATAGAGACATTTAAATCGCTTCCTATATGCAATGTCGTGGATTGGCACGAAATATTAATGTCAAATATCGTGAATCTAAACTTGTATTAATTTATTTTAAAAATACGATTTTAAAAAAAAGTTTAGTGACCTTTAACCCCAAAATAAAGCAATAATGAAAATTTTAATTTTACTGCCTAATATGATTAATAACAGATACACATTTCATGCAGTATCAACTCCATTGCTTTTTTCTAGAAACAAAATAACAGCGAATTTAACTAAACTGTTGAAGTGAAGTGAAATTCTATGGTCTCCTTCAGTATCCATGGTTACAAGACACTATTCAAATGTACCAAATATACAATTATTAGTGGATTTATATAAGATGTCTTCTTCCTAATCCAATATTAAAAAGTTTGGATTGCCACATTTACCATTTTGGACTTTTGACACTTTGAATTGATTCTGGCCCACCGTGCGACCTTATGTAAACAAAACAAAGACAACGAACCAATTATAATTCACAAAATTATCTTTATTTAACATAAATCTATATAATATCTGGTCATTTGTCGAGATATGACCTATTTACGTATTCAGGCCTATTTACACAAATTGTAAACTGACTTCGAAGCCTATACATTATACAAATATATACACACTCATCATGGGTACCTTTTAATGGAATATTGCATACTCAACATGGAGATGGTGAAAAACCACCAAGAACTTCTAATATACAATAATTAAAGATGTATTGTCCCCCTGAAAAAATAATTATTTACATTTTTTGTTGTTGAATAAGCCATTTTAATGTCATATAATAGTTATCCACTTCGACCAAAAATTAGATCGAAACAAAATTTAACTGAAAAAACTTAAAAATAGTGAAATTGGCTGCCAGTCAATTAATTTTTGGTTGAATTTAACCATTTATTTTGTCATTTTATAAGGGAAAACTTTATTTTTTCGTTGTTTTTCTACGGAAGTGATTAACTTTATTAAAACTACTGTACAAACTAACCTATTCAAAGTCTGATTTAATTAATCCTCATTTTTCATGTTTTTTGGGGACAATGCATCTTTAAACATCACATTTTCTGTATCGTAATTTAATTTACATTCGCTACAACTAATTGAAAGCTTAGGTAACTATACACTTATAGATTTCTATAAACATGTAAGACTCTTCAATCAATTATAAAACATTTATTAAAAAATTAATTAAAAAAAATACACAAATACAAATAATAGAAAATATAAATAGTCATCATTTCGATCATATTACGATAAACCCATTCGAGAAGATGGTTGTAACTTTGCTCTCGCACTAATGAAAGAATAAATGTTAATTACCATAACTAACAAGCGAGCACACTTTATTGATTTAGTTTGATAACATGTTATAACTGTAGTACAGTTACATGTTGTGTTACACAGAGAAATTGAAGTTGCTATTTAAAAAAAGATATGGCTGTTAAATTTTAGTGTTTGGGGGGGGGGGGGGGGTGGTAAAGCCTGTTTAGCCCTCGCCTAAATCCGCCCCTGGAGGCATGTTAACTTTCACTTGTTTGCCAACAAAGTGTCCCCTTAATAGGGTGTCCTAAAAGAGAGACCTGTTGGAATCATAGCATAATAACATCATAAATAAACTTCATATTTCAATCGTAGCGAAAAGAAGATAAACACAGAATTTCCAAACAAATCATTTATCAACAATTCAATTACTGTATATCTTTTCATTGTATTATGACAATAGTTTGGAATAGTTTTACGGTGTGTGCATTTACGAAGTCATTCAGTTAATATTAGATAAACAGAGTCAACCATCCATATATATTTGTAGAATTTCTGTAATTGTTGACAAAAATAAACCAGCAACACAACAATTAACGATTATCCGCGTGATTTGGCGTTTTATTCGCCAAATAGAAACTTGGTATTTAGATAGAAACCGATAAAGAACCAACAAATACCGATAAACTAATTTCTTATGCTATCTATTTAGATTATAGTTTTTTTTCAATTGTAAGCCATGCGCTATTTTGGTAAATTTGGTGCCAACGCACATTCTACAATAGGCCTAGAACCTTCTGGTCCAACACATTGTCCCATTAATAGAAGTGTTCCTTAAGCATGGTTGGCACTTAAATTTAAAGATAATATTGCCTCTAGTTGTTTCTTAGGAAATGTACCCTTACTGGAGGTGTCCCCTGAACAGATGCGTCCCATATGAGAGTGTCTACAGTATTTGCTTTATCGGAATGAATGAAAAAATATTATTAATCAATAACTTATCAATCATTTTAAATCAATACATGTTATAGAAGTCATTCAATAATTTGTATTTTATTTAAAGGGTAAAAAAATAATTTTTTTTTAAATAGTAGTATTTCTTTTATAGTATTTTGTATGCTATTTGGAAGTTGTACAAATATATTGAACTTCTAAAAGTTTTATTTTACTTAAAGATGTATTGTCCCCCAAAAACATGAAAAATTAAGATTAATTAAATCAGACTTTGAATATGTTATTTTGTAGTTTTAATAAAGTTAATCACTTGGGTGGAAAAAAAAATGAAAACAAATAATGTTTTCACTTATAAAATGACAAAATAAATGGTCAAATTTCACCAAAAACCATTGGCTGGCAGCCAATTTGACCATTTTTTGCTTTAAATTACAGTTTTTTCAGGTAAATACATTTTTTTTCGATCCAATTTTTGGTCAAAGTGGATAATTATTATGTGTCATTAAAATGGTATATTCAACAAAAAAATGTAAAAAAAAAATTCAGGGGGTCAATACATCTTTAAGTAAATGTTTTGATGATAATTGATTGATAAATGTTTTTTTCTATAATAATAAACATAAAAAAAACATATACATAAAATATATAATTTTATATGCAAGTTATATAAATATTTATATCCTGCTATATTTATATTATCATAATAATATTAATCATTATGAAATATTATTGCAATTAAAAAAAAGTAGCGTAAAAATATATGAAAATAATCTGTTACTAACAGAGTTGTATTTGGTCATTATTTTTTTAACTTTTCCTGAAACTTTCGACAGTACAATAAGCAGTGTGACGTCTTGATGTGTACGTGCGTATTTACAATTTTCTGCCCCAAAGATTTTCAAGGTACAAAAATAAAAACCGGTAGTAACCCCGTTCTTAAAACCCAGTGACATTTAAAGTCAATCTATTGATGGTACATAAATAGGCATGGGTGTTCAGTTCAACCATGTGAGGCCTGGTGACATGGTGGTACCAGGGAAGATTGTAGGCCTACAGATAGATAGATCTGTAGCCATGGATGACATTTCAAGTCAATATTATTATTGGTGGTATGGATCATCAAATTAAAATCATATCTTCACTGTTACTAGAGAATAAAAAAAAAGAATATCTTCCAGAAATTGCTAAGTTTGTCAATTAACAGGTCCTTCACAATTTACATCTTCAAAATCAGAAATGTTGGCATAGTGAAACAATGCCTGTCTGTGGGTCATACCATTTATTAATAGGGGTGTTTATAATAGGGATGTATAGTTATTTTTATCCACAGCCAAGAGTCTTACGGATACACATTACATAATGATTATTGTAGATTATTAAATGTATTTTGACAATTAAATTATTTGCTTATAATTTTGATTTTTTTTCGTTTGTTTGCACGATAACATCTATAACTTTCTATTAATGTGATTGATTTTCACAATCGATATACTGTATTGGTTACGTCCCAAAATTGTATTTATTATCTGTATCTTCAATATGGGCCGAAATATAAAATAGCACAACCTTTGTTGCTCTGTGAATTTAGCCAAAAATGTTCTCAGTTCCTGAGCACTTACTATTTTTACAATCTTTAATGATGGCCTATACATTATATGCTATTACATTTATTATGTTACAAACTAAATTGTAATCATGTTATATAGGATCCATGTAGATAAATACTACCTTAACATCTAAGACAATATCCCAATTATGAACACCCCTATTACTAAATGGTACGACCCATGAACTATGAACTCTATACATCCTTATTTCACACATTCTCCGGACTCTGCTTTTCTGTGCCAGCATTTAGACTGTATGTTAAATCATTACTCAGGTAACTGTTAGGGTTGGTATGTCCCGCAAACTCTGTGCTTTCGTACATGATGTTGATGGGCGAGTCTGGTATTCGGGTGATGGTCCGAGGAAATGTGTGAGTTTCATCATCAATTTCATCAATTTGAGGCTTGTAAGAAAATAGTAGTGCTGGCTGTGGACTTCTAAATAAAACAAAATTAAATAAAATTTTAACAAATTTACATTTTCATTGTACCATTTAATAAAATGTCTTGTTATTTTGAATCATTTTTTAAACGTTATTTTATATTTGTTGTTGTTGTAAGAGGCATGCATGTAAGAGCTTATCAGATTTTGTAAATCCACAGTGTGTGGTTTTGTTACATTTTTTGGAAATAAAGTTACCTATATATTTATGAAATGGAATTGGAAAAAAAAAAGCATTTCCTGCTCAGACCATGGAGTAAAAATTAATATTAATTATTATTTTATAATAATTAATAATTATTACTCCATGCTCAGACATACTGATTATCAAAATCAAGTGGAGATGTTCTCTGTCATACTCAGACATAAACCATCAAAGTCAATGGCAGTGAAGCAGAATGAGACATAAAGCCACCTCTTCAAAAATGTGATGCCACATGACTTTATATTGTTATAAAGCTCTGTATACACTATCAAACTTTATGTGACAAAAAAATGTGATGTGCCCATGAACACCATGTATTAATACCATATTTGGGCACATCACACATTTTTTGTCAAACTAGTTTGATAGTGTAGACAGAGCTTAAGATACTGTAGAGAAGTTACCAAAATTGACTTTTATATAATTCTAAGGCATTTTGAAAAGTAAATCTGTAACTATAGAGCTATAAATTATAGCTTAATTTAGCTAAAATAGCTTCATGGTGTCTGTTGACATTTAAAGAAAACCCTGATCCCTATCACCTACACAAAGAACTATACATGAACAATTGTTTACAATAAATTAAGCTTTGAAAAAGATTAAAGGGAGGTCACTAAGATTAGTTGAAAAGGTAAAAAGTTTCCTCTGAGAATATATACCTATACAAATTAAAGTTAAAGAAAGAGTTAAGGACCACCGTTTCTTTACAGAAAAAAATGTGTTCATTTTCACTTTGCATGTGGATAAAGCTCCTGTCCCACTATCGGTTTTGTTCTTCAGTCTTCCAAAAGGACACATACAAGATGGACAGGTAGGAGCACCATTGGGGCCATGATAACCTAGGCATTTAAAATCCTGAATCCACCACTGTATGTGTGCAATTTTGTATGTAAAGATCGAAGTTATAATTGAAAGAAGTCAGTTAAATTTAAAGCATTAATTTATCAAAACATCAAAATAATTGACAGCTCCAATAATTTGTGTCATTCATTACTCAAAGAGGCCTTAGCAATTCACAGCAACAAACCATAATTGTATTATTTTTCGAGAGCATCAAACAAGCTAAAATTGTTTATGTGACTTTTACTTGTGTGCCTGCTGCCCTTTGTTTTGATTTTTTATAACACCTGTAGCCTGTACATGGCTAATTGTTTATATCTCATTTACATGCTTATGTAGTTATAATTGTCTGCCTTTGGAATTTGTTCATCCCTGATGATGATCAAATAAAGATCGAAACGTTGAATCATGGCTTGACTCTCGTTAGTTGGAGAAAGTTTTATACTATCAATTCGATTTCTTTTAAATTATGGACATTTTTCATCATCCAAAACAAAAAATGCAACAGAAAAAAGAAAATTTGCTAACTCTTAACATACATTTTAGTTATTCAGCATATGTTTGCAAAGGTCAAGTTCAATATTGAATATCGAAACGTGGCAGGCTGAAGGCGCTTGACCTTTGACAAGATCGCCTAACATTTTTTAGTATATTAACTTTACAATACTTAGTGTTGTATATTCTGGTACAGCCGCTCCATAATCTCTTTGCTTTTCTTCCTTATATCTATATTTTTTAAATTTATACTAACAAATATCTTTTTATTAATATTATAATAATAATAATATATCAACAATTTATTAAATAATATTTATCGCATAATATACAATCTACGATAATTTAATTAATTTATATAAAAAAAATTTATGAAATAAATAACATCATTTGAATAAAAGAACAAATCACACATCTACACATAATCAAACATCGTATACTCTATCTCTACCAATTTTTTTTAATCTTCTATCGACTAAAGCCGAAGTATAGTCGTTATCTCGGGACCGTTCTATGGTCACCACCAGGTAGGCTTACTTCATCAAGGCTTCTATGAATGGATGTACTGGTTGGGAGCAGGAATGCTAGTAGATGAAACCCAGTACCGTTTTGATTACGATCAATCGGGATATTACCTCACAACAAGAATATTACAACTATTCAACATACGTTCCATGAAATTAAAAATGGGTCTATATTTTATTTAAACATAAGCAGTGCATCTATTGGTATTTGTGGAAGACTAGTCAACTCACTGAATTTCTAATACAGTACACTAAACCTGGTTGGCGGTCCCACTTAAGGTACGACAGGCCTTTGGTATGCTTACCTTAAGAAATTGTGCAGAAATGTAAGATAGGCAAGTGGAGCAAAACAGGTGAAGTACAAGTAAGTGGTCACATCAATTATACTGAAATCAAAGAAATGAAAATTATTATTATTTATTTGGTCCTTGCGGAAAATCATAACACAATAACATACACAATTATTATATAAGTAAAATAAATATCCAAAGGCAAATTACTGAAAAAATGACAATGCTGTGGGTATCAGTGGCTGGATCTCAATGGAGATACAAAAAAACAAAAACGAAAAGCTAAATCAAAACGATAAGTAAAACAGCCAGAAAAGTTAGCAGAGCTTTCGGGCAACACTAGCCCTTCATCAGTGCAAGTAAAATAAATATAAACAAGTAAAGAGTTGTAAAAAAAGATACACTATACAAAATAAACTACAAGGTGATTTAACAGTAATTGTCATTGAAAGCATGGATGGAAAAAGGTACGAATGAATTTAGTTCTATAAGTGTGCTACGTAGTCGCTTTCCTGATCTCAACCATACATAATCTTGGTGTAATGGATGGAATTGTTGAAACCAAATTTAGTGCCTGGACATAGAAATTGCCTATAACATATTCTATGTTATATGCATACACGAGGCACTGATGAAGGGCTAGTGTTCCCCGAAAGCTCTGCACATTTTTCTGGCTGTTTTACCTTACCGTTTTGATTTAGCTTTTTGCCTATTGTGTATTTTCATTAAGGTCCAGCCACTGATACCCACATCATTGTCATTGTTTTCAGTAATTTGCCTTTGGATTTACATGACACACACATTTCTATTTGTAGTAGAATTCATCAACTACCACCATATGATCTACAATTTACCAATCATTACTGTATTTAATTACTTCCTGATATTAATTGTATTGTATTTTTTATATTTAAGGCGAATTTATTTAATTATACATGTTACCATATTACACCCAGTAAAATAAACGCCTCCCTTGAACAACTGTCCCATTAAAACCCTCCAGAACTCTTTGACTAAATACATAACGTTTGACATCCCCTTAACGTATTATATTTTCTTGTGGGATTATAATGAAAATATAGTCTTGACAGATGGGATATATCATCATCTCATTTCCTTTTGTCTTTTAGGGTCCTGTTTCTGCTGCATAAAATAAACAGTAAAAATCAGTGTGAATAAATGAACTCCAATTTCTTGGGAGCAGAAACAGGACAATTTTGTGGTAACTGGTTAAAAGGCAGCACCAGGACCCATTGCATTTTGGGTAATTCTAACGACCACATACTGATTTAAACGGTTATTTTGGAGCAAAAATTGAGCAGAAATGCAGACAATATAAAAATTACAATTTTAAAATAATCGGTTTATTTGGCGCTATGGAGCAGAAACAGACCTTAAAAGAAAAACAAAATTGATTATTATAATACAGAAATTCTAAAGACAGAACCATGCTATTATTGAATATACTTACCATAAACCCTGTTCTATATTATAGAAGAGGATAGCACATCCAATTAGCTGGACACAGTTGACAGTTGCAAGACAAGCACAGTAATAGTAAAATGAACGTTTAGCTGCAAATAAAAAAAATAAAAAATAAAAAAAAGCAAAAGTAATAATAAATGCATCCATACTGTAGATAAAACATGAATGCTGATATCTTAATTCTAATTCTACTGTAACACAGTGCATTACAGAAATTGCTAAATAATTACCTCCGGCTAAAATAATAATAATAATATCCTGGATTTACATAGCGCCTAATGTTGTGAAACCTCTAAGCACTAACATTATTACCCCAGTCATTTTGGATCAAACACGTATGGAAACATACTCCCATAATGCAGCTAAATCAGCACAAGGTTATGTCTTGATCTAACCAGGTTCCCATTTATACACCTGGGTGGAGAGAGGCAAACGTAAGTAAAGTCTTGCCTAAGGATACAACCAATGCGGCGAGTGTTGGATTCGAACCTCGATCTCACGATCAGTAGTCGAACGTCCAACACACTGCGTCACATGCCCTCAATGTTGTATTTTCACTCCTATATGTTTGTTTGTAAACTACCTAGTTAGAGGCCACAGTTTTTATCCGAATCTGATCTGACACAAATTATTTCCTATACTTTCCTTATTTTGACCGCCTACAGGCCACACTTTTTATATATGCCAAAAAAAGCACATACTTTTATATTATGTACTTCTAATTGAATAAAATTATACAGTGATAATATATTGATTGAATATTATATTATATTTGGGAATTCATTTTAGAAATTGTATTTTTAAAATATTTTATTGCCTCTGTTTTAGTCACTATCTGTGCTTTGGTCTTTTACAAATTTGTTTTATTCTTTCTGTATTTTCACTCTTTTTATCATAAAAATGTACATATATTTTTGACCTAATTTGTTTTTTTGAAAACAAGTTTTAAAGAATTCTGTATGCATGTTTTAACCTTTTATTTTCTATAAACAGGACCATATGTAAAACAGGTGATACATGTTATACCTGATGTTTGTATCCTGTATAAATATGTTTTAAATAAATAAAATTGAATGATATGTTTAATAAAAATTATTCTACTATTGTTGGGCACTCAGGGCTACCAAAATTGTTCTTGTGGAATTGTCCATTATTAAACATAGAAAACGGCAAAAGACAGCCCATGTAATATCAGTATAAAGTTGCAGTACAACAACAGAGGGCTCTAATAATAAAATGATAGGTTTCAAGCAATGAATACACAAATCCTAGCCTATAGAATTTTCCCATTTTTTTCTAAGCATACCCTATAGGATTTTCTCTTTTCCCTAAGCATACCCTATAGGATTTTCCCTATTTCCTAAGCATACCCTATAGGATTTTCCTCTTTTTCTAAGTATACCCTAAAGGATTTGCTCTTTTTCCTAAGCATATCCTACAAGATTTTCCCTATTTCCTAAGCATATCCTATAGGATTTTCCTCTTTTTCTAAGTATACCCTACAAGATTTTCCCTATTTCCTAAGCATATCCTATAGGATTTTCACTATTTCCTAAGCAAATACAGGATTTTCCCTTTTTTCTAAGCTAAGTACACCCTATTAGGAATTTCCTTTTGTTCCAATAATAAATAGGTGTAAATTATTATTGAAATCCTTATGTATGTAATGATTCTATTGCTCTCAATGAGCATGTTTAAACTATGTGTAATTGCTGTGAAAGACTTTAAATACAGCTTTGCAGGACATCATGTGAATGTTATGTTTCGACCCCTCCATTAGAACACACCTATTATTAAGAGGACATGGGAAACAAACAAAAGGAAATAAATGTTATAAAGCCTTGTCTACACTATCAAACTTTATTTGTCAAAAAAGTTTGATGTGCTCATATTATGGTAGTGCTATGCTTAAATATGACATCATCATGTCCATATATGGGCACATCACATTTTTTTGACACATAAAGTTTGATAGTGTAGACATGGACCTATAAATTACAAGGCTTAACACTCTCATCAGGGGACACTCAATTTAAGTGACACTTTGTTGGGTTATAAGGTGTCCAATTAACAGGGGTTGTACTGTAATATAATAGACTGGTAGGTAACAACCAATCAGTTTCCTTTTTGGAATCACATGCTGTACTGTAAGTAATTTCTACATCTATTGTACTTACATGGTAACTTTATAAAATCTCTTAGTCTGGTTAAAGGTAAAATTAGTACAACGGAATATATCTAAGGAGAAAAAATATATACACATTAACTGTAGTACACTCCTTTATGAAATATTTCAGCCACAAAATAAACATTTCTTACACACAGCAAACAGTTTTTATGACTAAAATAATATACAGTAGACGCAATCTAGGTCTTCTCTTTCAAAAATGTCGGGGGAACTACAAATTGCACTCTTAGACACATTCAGGTGTGCTGTTTATATCTAGAAGTGGGCTGTATATTGCACACCTCATAGGCATTTTAAGAGTGTGTTACTGTTAGGCAAGTGATCGAACCATAAAATGCCTGGCAACAAATATAAATATAAAATATTATTATTTTGAGGCAGTCTTTACCAAAACATCTCACAGCCCTTAGAATAAAAAAGGTGTGTTTTAAAAAAAACTTAAAACTGTTTCAACATAGACAAAATTATGTATACAGTGAGGTAGTGCATTCCACAGCCGTAAAACATGCCCTGTGAGAAGTGGAATTTGCCAAGTTTGTCCTACTTGTACGGTAGGAACTGAAGCATGAGTTTATCAGTGCCAACGGAATAATATCAGGTTGATAGAAAAAGATATTAAAAGGTACATACCAAGAAAAAAATGAGAGAACTTGTAAAAAAGAAGATGGTGCCTCCATGAGAAAAAACATCAAACACAGCGTTAGGATTATCAAAATGACTATCAGGATATTTAATTTCAAGAACACCCTAAAAAAAAAAAAAATATATAAACAAAAAAATCATAAAAATGTATAGATAAATATAAAGAAAAACATACTTCATGAAAATTATCAATGAATTTATTCTACAAAAGTTAAATTTAACAAAATGTAAAATATTGAAAGAGATAGAGTGGTTTAAAATCACACATTTTCAATGTAAGTGATAACAATACAAAACACACCTGTACGGTCGAATATGCTAATGAGATGCAAGTTGTAACCAGAAGAGCTTTTTTGATACTGGCTGTACTATCAAGGTGCCCGAATGCTAGCCCGAATGTGAGAACACTTAATTCCGCACCCAGTAGAAAGAACTTTAGTATTAACCACAGAACCTAAAAGAAAAATGTTCAGTAATTATTTAAAGATGTATTGTCCCCCAAAAACATGAAAAAATAAAGATTAATAAAATCAGATTTTGAATTGGCAATTTCACAGTTTTAATAAAGTTATTCACTTCTGTAGAAAAAAAATCATCAAAAATAAGTATTTCACTTATAAAAAGACAAAAGAAATGGTTAATTTCAACCAAAAACCATTGTCTTCCAGACAATTTAGGTATATTTTGCTTTAAATTACATTTTTTTGGTGTAAAATGTTTTTTTTTGGATCAAGTTTTTGGTCAAAGTGAATAACTATTATGTGATATTAAAATGGCATATTCAACAAAAAAAATTGAAAAAATTATTTTTTAGGGGGACAATATATCTTTAACTTATGTGTGGAAGACAAAGAAATTGTACAGAGGTAGTATTGTTATGTGTACAGTACATTATTTAATTATTTATTATTTATTGAAGTTCATTAAAAACAAAATACACTTTGAACTAATAATTATGCAAAGATCCATGCTAGCTTCTGTACAGTGTAGTGTAAATACTAACAAATTCTAACGATATATTTAAAAAAAAAATAAAAAGTTTTATCACTGAACTGGAGGTTCAGTGTGAATGAGTGTCTAGAAAACATGTACATCTCTAAAAATTAATTTCTTCACTAAAAAAAAAAAGTAAAATGTTTTTATATGTAATTTTTCCAGATCTTTTTATTTCTGGTATTGTTATTGCGTATACATTGCGCAATTTCGCGTAAATAGACACTTTCCCCCGTTGGGTCCAATTGGGTTTTTTACTTTGCTAGGGAGTATGATCACGTGACATTTCTCATAACATTTTTCACACTGCAGCTGGCGATCTGTTATTGTCGCGATGTTATTTTTGACGGGCGAAAAGTATATTAAAACATTCTGGATGTGACCCTATCATGTTTCACAGTGTAGCTTCTGTACAGTGTAGTGTAAATACTAACAAATTCTAACAATATATTAAAAAAAAAAATAAAAAGTTTTATCACTGAACTGGAGGTTCAGTGTGAATGAGTGTCTAGAAAACATGTACATCTCTAAAAATTAATTTCTTCACTAAAAAAAAAAAGATTTTTTAGAAATTAGTTTTTGAAAAATATTGTATACTTTCAATTAAACATACTTAAACATAATATAAGCTGAGAAAGTCTGAGTGTAGCTCCACTTTAAATTAATAAGTGTACACAGTTTGAGTCAGTAATGTTGGTTTGTATTGAATACCCTTAGTATAAAATTGTACAGTAATAAGGTAGGATCTCTATAAATGGGACACTTTCAGGACCCAACAAATTGTCCCCTTAATAGGGGTGTCCCCTGACAGAGGTTAGTCGTGTCTTACGAAGTGAAAACACAACAAGGAGGGCTGTGGAATAATAATAATAGTTCATTCTTATATAGCGCATATAAGCAAGCTCTCAATGTGCTGAACATTATTACCCCAGTCATTTCCTGATCAAACACCTATGGAAACATACTCCCATATATGCAGCTAGTAATCAGCGCAAAGTTGTGTCTTGATCTAACCGGGTTCCCAATTATACACCTGGGTGGAGAGAGGCAAACGTAAGTAAAGTATCTTGCCTAAGGATACAAGCAATGCGGCGAGAGTTGGATTCGAACCTCGGTCTAACGATCAGTAGTCGAACGTCCAACATACAGCGCCACACGCCCTCATAGACATGTTGAACAATTACGCGAAACGCTATCGATATTGCCACCACAGTAAATACCGGAAGCGACCCCAACAATAGAAACACCACCTTCAATAGCGAACAATCAGCAAAGCGAAGAAGCAGTAAATAATGAAATCACGAATGCTAGTCGTGGTGCTAAAACATATATTGCCTCTAATTCGTTCACAGATGTCCCCTGATTAGGGGTTTCTCAAAAGAGAGGTTCTATTGGACAAAAATTGTACACTAAATTTAGTGATAACATTTGGTTTAGTCTATACAGTACTTACTGTATCAACGATATCACCTGCACTGTTTGTTGATGACGATACCATCATTGAAACCACCGCCCTCACTACACTGATAACTGCTATCGTGAATACCTAAACAAAACAATAGAAAAGGTTGTAAATATTATTTATTTGACTAAGTATCATAATAAAATTAATATGAAAGTACTTTCCTGATAACTGACATAATAGTTACTTTATTTTTTTTTTACATTTAGGGATCATTTCAGAATATTCTACAGCAGTTACTGACAGTAACTAAATTTTGTTTAGTTAATTATTTTATATACAATACATTAACTATTAATAAACATTATACATTAAATTGCAGTTATCATTATTACTGCAGTAGAATAATATTTACATAATTCCTTATATAAAAATAGGTGAAATTATATTTTTAATCCTCAGTATGAATACCGTTGTTTCTTATTTAGTAATACATTTCTAATCAGTTTATCTAAAAGCAGATGGCAAATTCCCATTAAATTTGATATTAAATTGTCTCAATAGATGCCAGCATATTTTTAGTTTCTCAGATCTATTTTAACATAATAAATCGAACTATAAATAATAATAAATCAAAGAGTAGATCAATCTATCAAAATTCACAAACACAACATTAAAACATCTATCATAAACATTCCATAAAGAATAAAATAAAGAGTAGTTAAGTTTTAGTATCATGCTATCGTGTCTAAAGCTCTGTCTACACTATCAAATTTTATGTAACAAAAAAATATGTGTCCATATGATGATGTCATGTATCGCTACCATATTTGGGCATTTTACTACCATATTTAGGAACATCACACTTTTTTTGATAGTGTAGAGAGTTTAAGACTCACATCTCTCTAAACATTTTTTTGTCATATTCCTATGATACTTCAGAAATAGATACAGTACCGAGAATTGGCTGTTACTACTGTACGTTAGAACCCAGTAAAATTACGAATATTACAAATATACAATAAAACGATTAGATAGAATTTGATGTAAACAAATGATTAAATACTCAAACAAGGAAACAACCACAAAACTATGTTGAAAAAGGATCTGATAACGATGTCTTTTGTCGTTGATTTTTGTTAAACCTAGAATAATGGTAATGTTGTCAAATTTATAGCTAGCTCTTTTTAACAATCAACGCCCTTAAAATTAAATTGGGAGAAAAACAGATTGAATACACGATGCTAGTTGAGTTGTAAATCGTAAGGTACAGTAAAAGAACTATTAGGGGGAAACCTTCAGGACATATAAAAAGTGTTCCTTTATAGTGGTGACATGTTTTCATTATGTCTCTGTCTTCACTGGGTAATAAACAACTAAAATCATTAGTCATTTATATATAAAATATAAACATTATATGCAATAAAAAGATAGTAAATATATAAATTCATAATAAATGTTAAAATCGCAACATATTACCGTCCATGTTCACTTACAAATAATGTGGTGTGCATATACAGTAGTTCCAACATTGGCTTCTTTAAAAATACAAAATTATAAAATTATTATTAAAAATACATTATAAACCTACAGTAATTACTTACCGTTATATAACAAGTAACAAATATTGGGCTAGTTGTCTGTCTCAGCTTAGCAATGGCACTTTTAGCCTTTACAATCATAAACACTAAGAACAGCATATTTGGGATTAGAAGTGCAAGGTCCCAATATCGTATTCTGCAAAAGAAAAAAATGTTAAAAATTAAAAATGTTACTTTACTTTTAACACTGACTGAGGTCTAGTATACTAACTGTAGAATTTTGGCAAGATAAATTCTTAGTCTTAGATTAAAATCTTACTTGCTTTAATAACATTTCACTGAAGTCTAGTATACTATTACTAACAAACTCAAGATATACGAAAACTATACAGTAAAATATGGAACAGTTGAGGAAAACTTAAAACCCAAGCAATTAGAATAACATTTCTATCCCCTTTTGAAGTTGGACATTTTGGGAAATTCGAAAAGTTGTTGAGCAGAAATGTTATGGTAAGGCATGACATGTTACTTCTGAGTGGTACATAAAAAGAAATGGTTATGTTAGTTAGTGCATGATATAATGGCTTGCAATACTGTATACATTTTTAATATTTTATTTATTATATTTAAAGGGAAAGGCCTAATAAATGTGTGTCAATTTATCAAGGTTAAATTCCAAATTAAAAATGATGAAACTGAAGTGTTCTTATGCTATTGTTTAGTAGAGATAATGTTGAAATTTATAATAATGCTGATAACAATGGAAGCAGAGAAATGAAACTGAAAACAGTAATGATGTTATTAACTGTGTGAAAATGGTTGTTGGGAAAATAATTAAATTATAGTTGTGTAAAAACAACTTTGCAAGGAATCTTGGTCCATACAGTATATCACTGGTATATTTTATTAAATTAATCATTTAAAGTTATGATTGATTAATTGAATAAAATGTATCAGTGATATAATTTATATATAAAAATACATTCATAATCATTACTTAGATAAGTTTTAAACTATTCAACGTTAAAACATTGACCAGAGAGACTATTCTATGACCTTAAAAACCCATCTTTTTTCTTTATCATTTCTTTCTGTTTTTTCTATCAGCGCTTTGGGACAATCTTTTGATTGTATTTAAGCGCTATAAATTGAACAACATTACATTTTTATGATCTTACGGATATGCTAAACAGTATTTAATTTTATGTTCTAATTGTTAATTTACAATACAAAGGCGTTCATCGTAACTAAACAATGAATGAATTCCGAGCAATACAACAAAATGGACAATTTTTTTTTTTAGATGACTTACTCTTTGTGTCCTATTTCTGCATAGAGTACAAGTAGACAACAGTGGACCTCACCCAGGTTAGACTCATTCTTTGCAGTGGTCATTGTGGGTATCAGAGTTGTGGTGAAGTTGACTGGAGACTGTGTCACTGTGTTTATGGATCCAGCCAGAGACTCTGATAACACAAGCGCACCGTCCATCATTTTATTTTACACAGAATTTCTTCCTTTTGTAGAATTGTAAACTGTAAAACACAGAAATGTATTGCAAACTGGAAAAATGCAGTTAATATTAGTGGAAAACATTACATTATGAGGTATGGTAATTTAGGTTCTTAGGATTTGAAAAATCAGCTGGTAAAGTCATTAGAGAACTGTCAGTTTTGATATCACCATCAAAAATATGTTCTTAAAAAATTAGAAATTATTACAGTATTAAACATTTTTTACCCCCTTACATCTCAAATCTGAGAGATCTGTGCCACTTACACCCTAAGTAAAAGAAATTAATTCATCATCCAGGTGACCGAATCATCTGAATGAGGGCTGAATCGTCCCGCTACCTACTGTACTAACTAGTAGTATTAATAATGAATGGTTCCGTATCAATTATACAGTATATGGCCCTGCTCGCTGGGTCATATAATATTATATTTTAATATGAAAACAATATTATGCTAACATTAATATTATTAATAAATTAAATAATATTTAATTTAATGTTATTTGTGATATTCAATTGTAGTTTTATACATTTAGCTACACTAGACCTTGTCGTCTAGCTAGGCATATCTATATTCCTGTTTTTATATTCCTAGGCTACCTATTCCAACTAGGTCTACTAGGGCCTAGGCCTACGATGTGTACGCATGGACGGATAGATGGAGGGCCAAGGCCTAGGCCTAGGCTATCTATTTTATAGTAATATAATAGCCTAGTCACTACACACTGACTGACTCAACGAACAAGGAAGTTAGATTTAGTTATTGTGAGTCAATTCATTGAAAATAAATACTAAGAAACATACCTTATTATTTATTAATGCTGCTTATTTATTATTCGTTTAAGGATCAGGTGCCGTTTTCGGCCACCTCGACTTATATGGACTATACCATTATTATGATAGGGGTATTATTATAGTGTATTATGTTTTATGTAGAGAAGGGTGTCTATTGAATGGGAAGACAATACAATTGTTCTGTTATGTAATCTACAGTACAAACTACAAGGAACAATACTACATCAAAAACTAGCAATGCATGTACTTTTTATAAGGCATGTTATTATTAGGTACTGTGTTAGGGAATGCCAAGATTTTGTAACAATATTATATTAACTAAAGATATTTTAAATAAAACAAATTTTATAGACAAATTTAATGAAGAACCATCTACTAACTGGATAAAGCCATTTAGGAAAAATAATAAACAAGTTGATCATAACGAGTGGTTTTCAAAGGCCCAATGCAAAACAACGTTAACGGAATATACTATGTATAAAGGAACTCCAAACCTTGAACAATATTTGTTAGATAAAACTAATTTTAAGAGTATCAATTTAAAATTTAAAGCAAAATCAAACTCTCTAGATCTTGAGGGTCGTAGACAATCCTGGTCAAATCATAACACAGGATTATGTAAGATGTGTAGTACTAACGAAAAAGAAACAGTAAACCATTTTTTATTTAAATGTCCTTCATTAAACTCTGTTAGACAATAATATGTACTGGGATAATTTTTGTTGGCTCTCAGGAATTAAAACACCATTTTATGCTAGACAATTTATTCACTGAAAATGAAACATTAGGAAAAATCTTTGATTTTTATTGTAAAAAATATTTAATGAAAGCATGGGTTACTAGATCTACAATTTTATCAGCATTACCTCTCTCAACTAATTGATTAATATAGTAAACAAGCTACAGACATCTCTATGAGGATGTATCTGTAAGTTTTATTTATTTATTAGGCCTATCCTGTATTTTTGTTGTTTTGTTTTTATTTTTGTAGTTATATATTGTACAATTTACGTATTATGTAATCTAATTAATTAGTTAGTTTACATTTTGTTTTGATGTTATGTATTTGTATTTAGAACTTTGTGGCTTATGTTATTTGTAAATTGGATGCACCATTAACTGATAAATGTGTGACACTGATATAAAGGTGATTCCTATGAATAAATAAATAAATAAAAACTATATAAGTAGGTATACTTACTTATTATATATAAAAACTAAAGTTAGTAACTACAGTATAATCAAAATTAAAGCATATTAAATACTAGGCCCATGTTATTCCTATCTGGATTTAAACACTTTAAATTTTAGAATTTACAATCGGATTCGAAATTAGAAAATCTTAAATACTACAATACAATCGGAATTAAAACATGTTAAACTACAATACAACTAAATACTACAGTACAATCGGAATCAAAAAATATTAAAACTACAGTACAATCGGAATTAAAACATCCTAAATACTAACAGTACAATCGATATTTAAATATCCTAAATACTACATTACAATTGGTTAAATTACCTACACTCTATAATGTTGTGAAATATGTAAAAGAATGTTAGCAAATGCATTCTAATCGGCCCAATCCTATCGGTAGATAAATCATGTTTTTTATTTGCAACATGGATTTTAACCCAAGAACCTGGCATCAGTAATTGGTCTGACAGTATACATTAATTAAAGTAAAGGAAGTAGAGATCGTTAACAATTATAAGTATGTGGCAGTAGTGTTTTTTGACTAAAACTTAAATGGGTGCACATGTTGATCGTAGTTAAGAAGTTAAATACAAGGCTGTACTGCTTGAGGAAACTCGGTTCTTTGGGGTAAAGCAGGATATTTGTACTATAGAATGTTTATGTTTTACTAATCAGTGATGTTCTATTTGGGCATATTGTATATTGGGCTAGGAATATCAGTAAGGGAATGTAAGGGGGATAAAGACCGAATTGAGAAGGTGCTGGGTAGAGCGGGGAAAGTAATTGGTTTGTCTATGCAAATGCTTGACTCGTTCTACAGCGAACGGCTTGCCGATTATATTGGAAGACACCAATCATCCTCTTCATGGCGACATCAGCTCCGTTTTGCATTCGCTATTATAACGTTTTGATGCAAACGTTGTTCAATTAGAACATGTATTTCTACACAGAAACGTTTAAAAACGTGTTTAAAACATTTTAGAAAAACCAAACCTAAAAACATGCAATGTCAAACGCTGTGTTTTCTGGGAACAAAATGGTACAGATTCATTGACAAAATTATAATGTTTATTTGTTTTACTGATTACCTAATAATCAGTATGTGATAGATCTTATTAAATGTACTACTGTCATCTTTATTAAATGTAGGCCTACTACTGTGTTATCGTTAGGTAAATTATATTTTTTATTTGTAAGTGGAATAAAAACTTTCTTTATATACTTTCTGTATCTATAAATCCGTAAAAATTATTCAATATCCACCTTAGGGAATCCACCTAATATATTAAGGAAGGATACCTAAAAATTATATAGAAATAAAGAGCCATAATATACTGTAGGCCTATTAACTTGAAAACTGAAATTAATTCTACAGCATGCAGGGCGTAGTTGTTTTCCCTTTGTTGCTGAAACATAATGCACTAAACAAAAGAACAAAAGCAGCAGTATTTTAACACATTAACACACTCAATTAATAAATGGGACACCCCTATTTTCCCATCTTTTTATAATGGTATAGTCCATACAAGTCGAGGTGGCCGAAAACGGCACCTGATCCTTCGTTTAAATATCACATTTTACAAAGTAATATATCGGCTGTACAAAACGCTTCGTTCTCTCTTCCTTTTTTGCGATCGTTATCGTACGATTTTTTGTGTGTGATGATTTTTAGATCAGAAACATAACCTTTGACCAATACAAAAATAAACTTTGACCCCATTTAAAGGCCATTCAATATTTTCCCGCGGCGAGTTTGGAAAACGATCACATGGGCTTATTGTATACTTTTTTAACAACATTGTAATTGAACTTCGCACATCAGAACAAACGATATGGCAGTAAGTAGTGTTAATTTCACCTTTTGCTCGAACTTATGTAAATAATTTTAAATCACTGACTCTAGTCTAGTAGTATTCTAGGCCTATATAGTAGGCTAGTAAAGTGGCTAGCAGCATAATTAGCCTAGCTAGGCCTAGGCCTAGGCCTAGTATACTATAGGCCTAGGCTAGGCTATAGGATAGGCCTAGGCTAGACTAGTTAGGCCTAGCTAGAGGCTAGGCTATCTTAGGCCTAGGACTATATAGTTATTAAATATTAGTAGGCTATCTAGGCCTAGGCTAGGCATATACTATAGTATAGTCTATAGAGCCTACTACAGGCCTAGCTAGTAGAGACAGTAGGGTTCGGGGTTTATTCAAGGGAGGTTTTATTTTCTTGGGTGTAATTTGGTAACGTGAATCAAATAATAAAATACCCCCTATTAGTATTAATTAAACACAATATGAAGAAGTGATAAAATACAGAAATTGTATCAAAATGATTGGTGGTATTGATTGTACAGTAGATCATGTCAATAAATGAATTCTTCTACAAATAGAAATATGTTGTAGGCCTAATTCTTTTACAGGATAATATGAACAGTCCAGATGGTCGTGATGACCGTTCACTTGGAGTGGCACCAACGTCCAGTCCAGGACGTAGTGATCTTGCACCGTTTGAAGATGAGTCCGAACTCTTGGGAGACGGAACAATGGTTGAAGAAGAAGAAGGCGAAGGAGAGGAGTTGTTTGGAGATAAATTAGAAAAGTAATTATCACAAAGTTCTTATATTGGTTCTGCTTACATTTATTTTTTGCTAATTTTTTTTTCTGGAAATGCCCAAAGTACACTGGGGCCACTGACCTTAGGATTTTAAAGTTTTTTTCATTAGATAGAGTCCAGGCCTTGTCTTTTAAGGTGAGCGAGTGCGAACACTCACCTAACACACTCCTAAACTTCCCTTGAGGTGTGCTATTTACAACACTCTTAAAAATTTGGTAAAATTCTACACACCAACATACAAACAACACACCTACAGCACCTCTGAATGTATTGAGGAGCGCAATTTGTGGCACACCTACAATTTTCAAAAGACAAGGCCTAGATAGTAAAATCAACTATTTCCCAAATTAGTTAAAAAAATTCAATGCAAGCCAAATATTAAATTTACTTTACTGCAGTATTCAGAAATAAATTTAAACTATATGTTGGTGATTAAAGCAGATTGCCTGTTGTGGATTTCTTCTATTCTTTCCTCTAATGCACCATCTTCTTGCATTTATCATTTAAAGGGGAATTCTGGGTTTAAAATTGCTTTTAAATACCGTTTATTTATTACAAAACAAATATAATAGCAATATAGACATGTCACTGTCAGAATGAAAAGTAATAACGAGAAATAAAAAAAATGAAATTTCATATACATTTTAGGGTAAATTCATGAAAAGTCTATTTTTCAGCAGCTTAGGGAAGCTCATTAATATTCATGAGATATTCACAAAATCTATTTATCAATTTTCACCTTCAAAAATCATTTTCAATGCTTATTTTCTTAAAAGAAAAATATTCTGACTTCCATTTCTTCATTGAGTATCCTATTGCTCTACTCAAGCACACTTTTCTTTGTACCTCTGATTTGTCTTTCCAGGAGATTTTTATTTTTCAATCTTATATCAAAAGCCTGTATCCCGTTGATCATATTTTTGTTTAGAGTCCATGTTTCTGCAACATAATGAAATTGTAACCATTCTGTCATGCATGTACAATACACAGATAAAGCTAGCTAGGTGGTGTATCCATTTGACATACATTGCATTTCAATTACATGCCATGCACAGTGTATATCATACTTGACAAGCACAGTATAGTGTATCAACTTTAAAGGTAGCTAAAACAGTAGGTCTGCCTACACTGTACCAAAGTAAATAAATTAAAACAAAGTTTATATTATTTTCCAAACTAGTGACTATCGTGCAATACCGGAGCTTGATGTTTATGATATGGGTCAACTGGATGAGGACGACTATGAAGGCATGACGATGGACGAACGAATGCAGGCGGAACAAGTGATGCGCAAGAGAGACCGTGATGAAGCTCTTGCTACTGGCCGTATGAGACCTGGCCTGCTGTATGGTAAGAATGCTATAGATTTAGAGCTAAAACTGTGTTAAACAATAAAAACAAGGATATTTCTTGTAAAAACTCTGAACATCAATTTGTTTTGTACAATAGTTCGGCCTGGTGATTTTCATTTCAAGTTATAATTTTGGCAACTTACAATAGAATATCTACTATTTATTTATCTTCATTTTTAGGCATAAGTATAATGTGTCTTAGTGTTTTAGAATTGCTCCCTGGAATATGTTACCACAATCTGTAGTATCAAACTATTAAAAAATATTTTAATGCAATAACTGTACGTTAAACAACTTGAATTACGGTAACCCTTTTCTTTTTCCTGTCATAGTTTAAGATTATTTGAAGTGGAGGCCTCAGCTATGTGGATGTCTGGCCAAACTGTCATAAAATACAACATTTAAAAATTGTAATTTTTTTGTATGAGCTTTTTACTTTCCTAAGAATTAAACAATGTTTTAAATTAATTAAAAATTAAATATTTTAACTTTGTCAACTTTTCTTCAGATGAAAGTGATGAAGAGGATGAGCGTCCAACTCGTAGGAGGAGATTAGCAGAGAGGGCAGCAGAAGGCTTTGAGGAGGACGATCAGGTAGAATTTAACAATTGTGGTTCAGTTTAATGTCCAATTACGTAGTACAGATTCTGAGAATTGCATATGATTCTAAACAAAACTTGGATGGCTGGCCATCACTACATTTGAGAGCAATATTAAGCAAGCGTAGTTAATAATATTCTTATAAATTTAAATCACTTCTAGGCCTAATTATGGCACATCATTACCTTTTCGGAGCCATGATTTGATTATTTTATCTGAGCATTATATCATCGATTGCGCACCATTCATTATTAAATTTCCGCGGTAAAATGGTAGAGCGTGTTCTTCCATAATCTTCCCTATGAATGTGTACATATATACACAGCCTTACCACGTTGAAACACAGGTTCTTGTCTCATCACCAAAGTTAAACAACGTTGGGCCTGGTTAGAGCTTGGAATGACACTGTGGCAATATCGGGTGCTATATAGCTATTTGGACTTGGGTCCCATCAGGCATTTGAAATCAGCACTGCTAACTCTTGCAGCCTCTTCATCTAGTATCTTACCTCAGACGTATTGGCCCATGCCTTTCCTCTTGTCAAGGAGGGCAATGGACGAGAGAAGCCCTTGATCAATGATAGGACTAAACCAAGGTGCTTTAAACAGTCCTGGCTTAGTTTCATCCATCATTCAAATGGATGTAAGAAACGACAAAGTCGGCCATAAATAATGTCTTATACAAAGGCATTGTTTTACATATTGCTAATTTTTTCTATAGATGATTGAAAGTATTGAGAATCTGGAAGATATGAAAGGTCACAGTGTCAGAGAATGGGTTTCCATGCCAGCACCAAGGCTAGAGATTTTCAATCGATTCAAGAATTTTCTCAAGACCTGCGTGGATGAGAAGGGTCACAATATCTATAAGGAAAAAATTCGACAAATGTGTGAAGGTAATCTTTAGCCTCGGTACACTTCTAAAAACTGAATCATTCAGAATTTCACGATTTGGCCATTTTCCCACGGCTATAGGGTCTTTCACACCTGTTACAGCAGGTTTCTGGTCCGGTGAATCGAACAATAATGTTTAGTTTTCACTACGCTTCATGCGTCTATGCGGCAATCGATATGCACATAGCCGCGTAAAAATGAATCATTGATGTTTGATTGGATTTGCCGGTGCCGGAACCGTGCCGGAACAGGTGTGAAAGACCCTTTAAAAGTGGTCCAGAATTGGGATCCTGTTTTCTTTTCCTGTCTTTTCGTTGTTCTCTATATATATATATTGCAGAGGTTCGAATTGGTAAATATTCTTCATGTAGTTTTGACGTACAGCCTAAAATTAGTAAAATAATAAAAGTGATTTCTTCCGAGTCTTTTCTGATGATATATTTATCTGTGGTTTAAATTTGCTAAAGATCTGTTTTGTAGTTTTGACGTTATCCTGCTAAGAGACAAACAAACAAATATCACAAATACAAATAATAGTCTCCTCGCGGAGGTGATAAAGATCGATTGAATGAATCCACCCAGTTTCATCCCATACAAATCTAGAGATGTATTCTGAATTCACCACTTTTCAAAATCTTGTCCCCTTATTCATACCATTCTTACAGCCAACAAACAGAGTCTTGTGGTCGATTACAACATCCTAGCTTCTAAGGAACACGTTCTAGCATACTTCCTTCCCGAGGCACCGACAGAGATGCTGAAGATCTTTGATGAAGCTGCCAAAGAAGTTGTTCTTGCCATGTTCCAGAAGTATGAAATGATTGCTAAAGAGATCCATGTAAGGATTGCAGAACTGCCATTGGTTGAAGAGTTAAGATCACTCAGGTATGTACACTAGAAATTTTTCGAGAATGTTCATGTTTTCATAATGATAATTTTTCTTATTCAGTATACAAACTACGTTTACATACAAACAGACAAAAAGTAAAAAGTGAAAAAATAAGAATCAGAATGTTATTGTTCATACGTTACTTTTCAACATTTGTTTGAATTCCAGACAGTTGCATCTAAACCAGTTGGTACGTACCAGTGGAGTTGTAACCTGCTCAACAGGCATCCTACCACAGCTTAACATGATCAAATACAACTGCCACAAATGTGGATTTGTACTAGGTCCATTCTACCAAGGACAGAACCAAGAAGTTAAACCAGGATCATGTCCAGAGTGCCAGTCATTTGGACCATTTGAGGTCAACATGGAACAGGTGAGCACTTTACAAATTAAACGCCTGCAACTCATCCAAGATACAATCACATCAGTCCTGCTCTCCGTAGTCTTCATTGGCTACCAGTCGAAAAGCGCATAATTTTTAAAATACTTCTCTTTAAAGATCTCTCGCTCAAATCCCCTTCATATCTTTCCGACCTCCTTCCTTTTCACATACCTTCAAAAAATCCTCTTTCCATTCCGGCGTTTAATACTAAAACGTATGGCCTAAGCACCTTTACTTCTGCTGCCTCTCGCTTATGGAATGACCTACCCGCCTCCATTAGGTCATGTTCTCCTACAATCGCCTTTAAATCTGCCTTGAAAACTCATCTTTTTCTTTCAAATTGAGCTCTCTCATACACTGCGCCTTTGATCACTTCTGCTGGAATTGACGCATTACAAATTCATATTATTATTATTAGTATCAGAAAAGCCAAACAAAAAAAAGGAGTTAAAACTCAAGTGGAACTCTTTTAACATTTTAGCAAGAGTTTAGGAAAAATAAAACAGCTTTAACTACAATAGGAGGCATTCGAGTACTGACGCTCTACTAGTGCCAATAGTAGTTCATACTTTAAACTCTGGCTAGTGGTGATGCCGTTTGATTGCTGGCATGGACATCTTTCCCCTTTTCAAAACCATTAACCTTCATTCATGTTTCTTCCAAGGTTTTAGAACCATTTTGTAGCCGGTCAAAAAAGTGTTGAATACCCCTTTTTGAATCATTTCTTAATAGTAGTGTTTTCTTTTTCTTTCAGACGCTATACCAAGACTATCAGAGAATCACAATACAGGAAAGTCCTGGAAAGGTTGCCCCTGGCAGATTGCCAAGATCGAAAGACGCAATCCTGTTGGCTGATTTAGTTGACTGTTGTAAGCCTGGCGATGAAGTAGTAAGCCAATATTATTAATATTATAATTTTTCTGAACTGTTTGTTTAGATACATTTTCTAATACTACAATGAACTGTAGGTGGTTTGTGTGGCTTCCATAACTAATATATCAAATGCTATACATGTGGTTCCAAAAGAAAGACCAATGACCAGGGTTTAGGTGGACCAAATTAAACATTTTCCATTCATTTTTCCCTCCGATTAAACTTTTAATGTTGATATCAAGTTTGCGGTACACCACATATATTAATTCTGAAAAGAACTGTTGAGTTTCTCAAAGTTTTGATCAATATGCTTTGATCGTCCTCAGGAGTGAGAATGATTTCGCGATGCAAACCTTCAAACAATACATAAACTTTTAATATTATTATTATTATTTTATTTATATAGCGCTTTTCCAAATTAGTGTAAAATGATCAAAGCGCTTTACATCAGCAGACCCAACAATGAGTTACTTCTTAGGAAATAGATGTGTTTTGAGGGCTTTTTTAAATTTTAAAACCGTGGTTTGTTCCCGGATCACAGACGGGAGTTTGTTCCACATCACCGGTCCAAATTTTGAGAAAGTATTATTTCCAGAGGTCCGCTTTTTGAGACAGTGATCCAATCTAGTGTGATCTATCTCGGACCTCAGGCCTCTCTTAGCACATCTATACACCCGTGAGAGATTGCTCAGATAACAGGGCGCAATGATATATGTTGTTATGACTGTATACATTAAAATAATGCATTTTATAATGAGATATTTCTCCCATCATTAGTCCTTATTAGATCTCTTTCTCGAACTGGTAGATATAGAAAATCATTTATTCCGAACTACATAACTCAACAGTAAAACATCTAGATAAGATTAGTATAACTCTAAACTGTGTGTCATTGTAGGCCTCATGACGATTTGTTATTGGAATTTCTCTTTTATCTACATTATGCTATTTGTATCTTTTGATGTGTTTTTTCATTATCATGTTTTTTGATGTTTTTCATAATTTTAAGAGCTTTGTCTGTGTACAAACTACAAATTTTAAATATAAAATAAATTATATACAGTCAACTTTCCAAATTCCGGACTGTTTGAAAACCAAAAACTCTCCCAATACCAGACTTTCCTTGAGGACCAAAAGGTCCCAAATTCCATTTTACCATTAAAAACACAATCCGAATACCAACAGACTTTACAGAAAACAAGACATATTTGGCCGGCCCAAAGGTGTCCGGTATTGGGAGAGTTGACTGTATTTGATAATAAATGCTGTGTAAGCAGCGCATTCAGAGACCTTTATTGACCACACAATAGTAGTAGTAGTATAAAATGTATATTAGTGAGTATATTTGCGACAGCCATCATTATTGGACTTATTTTTTATGCCATCTTATCCGTTATTGCACCTACAAAGTAGTTTTTCTTGTTTCCTGAATTTGCTTATATTCAATATTAATAATATTTATGAAATAACTAGCAATATTTGTTTCTGTACAGGAAATAACCGGCATCTATCACAATAACTATGATGGTTCCTTAAACACAGCCAATGGGTTTCCAGTCTTTGCCACTGTTATCATGGTCAACTACATATGTAAGAGGGATGATAAGATGATAGTTGGCGCCCTCACGGACGAGGACGTAAAAGCCATCATTGCGCTTTCAAAGGATGAGCGTATAGCTGAGAGGGTGAGTTGGCCAGCAGATAGCTGTGTTTTTAATATCTAGATCTGGGGTTTTGAACAGGCTTCCTGCACATGAGCCTCGATTTCATCAAATAATATATAATTATTATTATATAATATACAGATATTGACTGCTTAGAGGTTAAATATAAGATTTGACATCCCCGAGGGAATGATGTTTTGTTCGAGGGAATATATATTTCCCGAAGCGGTAGTCATGTGATGCAGTTTCAACCAATCACGTTCACATATTTACATAGGCTATGTAATATAAAGAAAAAAATAGGTGCTGCATAGGCAGGATCATGTATAAAAATAAAACAGACAAATATCTTGTTTCTGCCTCAAAATAAAATATTTATTATACAAGTACTTTCGACCATAGGTCATCATCAGGTACTGATAGAATATTGGTAAAAGACGAATACATATAGAAAAATATAATAAATATTTTATTTTGAGGCAGAAACAAGAAATTTGTCTGTTTTATGTAATATAAAGATTTATATAGTAGACTCTATTGTTTAGGTGTATTGAGAATCATTTATTTTAACAATATGAAAATTTTATAGCACCCTCCATTTCCTCAACATATGATACTGACATAACCAAACAAATAGCTAATAACAGTGTACAATAAACACCTAAATTAAAAATTAAACAACAAATTTTAATATTTTTTGATTGTTCAGATCTTTGAAAGTATTGGACCTTCGATCTATGGACATGACGACATTAAACGTGGCTTAGCTCTCAGTTTATTCGGTGGCGTCCCAAAAAACCCCGGAAAAAAGCACAAAGTACGTGGGGATATCAACATCTTAATCTGCGGAGATCCCGGAACTGCAAAGTCACAATTCTTGAAGTACGTAGAGGTCACTGCTCATCGTGCCATCTTCACCACTGGTCAAGGTGCATCTGCTGTTGGTCTGACTGCTTACGTCCAACGTAGTCCGGTCACTAGGGAGTGGACATTAGAGGCGGGAGCTCTTGTGTTAGCTGATAGGGGAGTCTGCATTATTGATGAATTTGATAAGGTACAGTATGCATTAGAATGTTAGTCATTATTAACGCTGTCTAAACACCGTAACATTGGAAGAGTTTGACTCTATTTTGAATAACAGCGTAGCAGCAACTTCTCCATTAATTTGGAGAATTTCTAGTTCACAAATTGGTCCTCAAACACAAGAGGGTTTGACCAGAAACAAGACAGTGGCCTAGCAGTTAAGGCAGTGGAACCGTACTCCATAGCCTAATGGCAATTGTTCAAGGCTCACTTGTCCCATGGTTCTCATGGTAGAATGAGTCTTCTGGGATAAGGACTTGTGTGCACTTTAAAAACCTAGTGTGTCATCTTTCGAGGCAAGTTGAGGGTTAGCCTGATGTACTAGCTCACACAGCCACTGACTTAATGTGACCCTAAGAGAGAAGCATGTAGTTGAAAAGTGTAAGTTCACAGTGTCATGAGCAATGATCTTTGGAATGGTGCTATACAAATTACATTTACATTACAGCTACCCAGCCACTATTGTCTTGTGTAGTCTTTGGGTATTAAGCTCTGTCTACACTATCAAACAAGTTTGCTAAAAATAGTTATATTACCAAATATGGTAGTAATATGATATCCTGTCCATATATGGGCACATCACATTTTTTTGTCACAAAGTTTTATAGTGTAGACAGAGCTTTAGAGATATTGACATAATTATGATCTCCCATTGATAAGTGACATTTGGTTTATTCCAGATGAATGATGCTGATCGTACCAGTATTCATGAGGCTATGGAACAGCAGAGTATCTCCATCTCAAAAGCTGGTATTGTGACGTCTCTACAAGCCAGGTGTAGCATTATTGCTGCAGCCAATCCTATCTCAGGAAGATACAATGCAACTCTCACCTTCTCAGAAAATGTAAGATAACCATTTATTATATTTTTTTGTAAATATAATTGTAAAATATTAGTCAAAATGTTTTAATCTCTATCAGTGATCTTTATTAATTGATTGCTTGGTGATAAGCAACCAGGTGATGATGTCATCTGTTTTTGATATGACATCATCCAAAACATCATCCAATTGATTGGCCAGGAGAGGATGTGAAACATTCTTAGTTTTACTATAGCTTTTTATTAATAAAAATTATTATACATTATACATAAAGCTTATAGAAGCTAAATGAAATTCTTTAAAAATGTGTGGTATCATTTAAAATATACAATCTCACTTTAAAGATGTATTGTACCCCTGAAAAATAATTTTGTTTGTTGAATATAATATAGTTATCCACTTTCACCAAAAAATGGATCTAAACAAAATGTATATACCTGAAAAACTGTAATTTAAAACTAAAAATGGTCAAATTTGGATTTTATTTTCTTATGTTATTTTATAAGTGAAAACATTATTTTTGTTCGTTTTTTTGTCTACGGAAGTGATTAAACTTTATTAACTACACAATAACCTATTCAAAGTCTGATTTAATTAATCTTCATTTTTTTATGTTTTTTGGGGGACAATACATCTTTAAATTCTTAGAGTTTTGATTCTGATGTTATAATTTTTCTATGTAAATAGTGATATTGTAAGCTATTGCATAACATTGACTTTTTCTCTAAACTTTTCTAAAAAAAACAATATATATAAAACATATTATTTATGGTTTTTTTAAATTTATTATGGTAGGTTGACCTTACAGAACCGATTCTGTCACGTTTTGATATTCTTTGTGTTGTCCGTGATACTGTCGATCCAGTCCAGGTAAAAACACTAAATTTCTCATGGTTGTTTTCTTTTAGAGCTGTTCAGATTTTAAAAAAAAGAGGTTTATATATTTGTTTTTTAATTATGCTTTGTAATAAGATACACCAGGCCTGTTGTGCTTATACAGGAAAATCCACCAGTATTATGTGTGAATGTCTGAGGCAGATACTGTACTAGATGCAGTGACTACCATAAGGGTCAGCAGTGCTGATTTCAAATGCCTAATGTGATCCCAGCTCCATATATACAGCACACAATATTCACAGATGGTCTCCCATCCAAGCTCTAACCATGGCCCAACGTTGCTTAACTTCGTTGATCTGACGAGTACCAGTGTTTCAATGTGGTAAAGCTGTATGTATTAAGATGGATGTAAATACAAGTAAATGCTGTTTATTTTCAGGATGAGCTACTTGCCAGGTTCGTAACTAGTAGTCACATGATCCATCATCCTTCAAATGATGCCACTGACGATTCTTTATTACCTGTAAGTTCTAAACATTTATTTTATTTTTCATACGCATCTAGCAGCGAGCACAAACTCGCCAATTACAGGATGGATAAACTATTTTATAATTTATCATGCTTATAAACTAAGTCTCATTTGAGGCTTAGGGAGTGGAGCTGAAAGAGCTGTGAGTTACAACCCTGGCACTAGGTCAGGATTGAACCCTGGACCTTGGGATTGGAAGGCAAGCATGTTAACCACCGAGCTACAGTTCCACTACGTTTAGTCATTGTTTTTCTGCCTTATTCTATACTTTCACTACTAAGATTGAGGCTTGAGAATGTCAAGATTTAACTGGTGAACCGCAGTTCGAACCCAGACCTTATCCCTATGCTTGGGTGCTGGCATGAACTTTCCCGTATATTTCCTTTTCACTTGTTTTCACAGCGCTTGGAGACTTCTCTTATAAACTTAAAAACTTTAACCATTCTAAGAAAAAAAATGTAAGAACTTCAGTAATAAAAAAGCTGCAAAAGTATTGAGGTAAACATATGATAGATATACCACTGTGGCAATTGTACAATATAAGCCATGTTTCACACTATACTCTACACATATGTAAGCCAAATGGGCAGTTGTGTGTTTTATCAGCTGCGTCTGACCTCTCATAACATTACATTTGATAACTTTTACAGGAACTTCCAAATGCATCTGGTCTAGAAAAAATCCCACAAGAACTACTTAAGAAATATATTATCTATGCCAAAGAGAAAGTGAATCCAAGACTACATGATATGGATCAAGATAAAGTGTCAAACTTGTATGCAGAATTGAGAAGAGAATCTATGGTATGTACCAGAATACAGTAAAACCCCTATTTAAGATAATAAACTAGGACACAACGTTAAGAAGCAAGCACAATGCAAGTTATTTGACCAATCACAAGCAATATATTTTCAGAATTGTTGTTTGCCATTGGTCAATGCTCTTGCGTCCTTTGATTCCATCCTAGTGGGAACAAAGCTTAAGGGACGCTTTTTGAACCCAACAAAGTGCCCTTTTAAAGATGTATGTCCCCCAAAAACATGAAAAATGAAGATTAAAGATGTATTGTCCCCCAAAAACATGAAAAATGAAGATTAAAGATGTATGTCCCCCAAAAACATGAAAAATGAAGATTAAAGATGTATTGTCCCCAAAAAACATGAAAAATGAAGATTAAAGATGTATTGTCCCAAAAAACATGAAAAATGAAGATTAAAGATGTATGTCCTCCAAAAACATGAAAAATGAAGATTAAAGATGTATTGTCCCAAAAAACATGAAAAATGAAGATTAAAGATGTATTGTCCCCCAAAAACATGAAAAATGAAGATTAAAGATGTATTGTCCCAAAAAACATGAAAAATGAAGATTAAAGATGTATTGTCCCAAAAAACATGAAAAATGAAGATTAAAGATGTATTGTCCCCCAAGAAAAATAAAGGTTAATAATTTAAATAGGCCATTTTGCAGTTTTAATAGTTATTCACTTCTATAAATAATAACAAATAATTATTTCATTATAAAAAGACAAAAGAAACGGTTAATTTTAACCAAAAGCCATTTTGTCTGACTGACAATTTAAGAATTGTTTGCTTTAAATGACATTTTCTTTAATAGATAAATAATTTTTTTTCGATCCAGTTTTTGGTCAAAGTGAATAACTATGATGTGACATTAAAGTAGCATATTCAATAAAAAAAAATTCAAAAAAAGAAAAAAAATTATATCTTTAATAAATATTGGAAACATTTGTAGGTAAATGAACAAGCTTGATGAAATCTTCAGCTGAAAGTTCAAAGTATCATGCTGGCGAATTAAAATTTGTAGGAACTTGCTCAATGCTGTGGCTTTCATAGCAAATGATCTCCAAACATAGAAAAACAACCTGATTGAAAAACTTCTAGTGATATATACTATATTTTGTTATCCCTGTTGTAAATACCACCCGATTACGGTCCAGTGCTATCTCCACATACTATCTACTTCTGAAATATCATATAGGAATGTTTGGTAATACAGCATCTCATTTGATATCACATGTGTGCCTGTATCATGTAAGGTTAGGTTAAGTGTTATTTTACTACTAGATACATGTGAAACACTTTTGATTTTTTATTACAAAATATTCCCATGATGCTTTATAAATAGATAGAGTACCGAGAATCGGCTGGTAAATACAACAATATAATGTAAAGGTATTGTATTAAAATTTGGAGTTATTGTTTTTCAAAATGTTCAATTCTTTAGTCTACAGGAAGTGTGCCAATCACAGTACGACACATTGAGTCTGTGATCAGGATGGCAGAAGCTCATGCTAAGATGCACCTGCGAGATTATGTAAATGAGGATGATGTAAACATGGCGATGCGAGTCATGCTGGAAAGCTTCATTGATACACAGAAGTTTAGTGTCATGAAGAGCATGAAAAAGGTAATATTTCATTGTAAAATAAAAAATGTACCAAGTTATTAGGCAAAAAATGTTGATGACTGGTATACTGGCCTGTTAAAGCCAGGCCTAGGTCTGGTGTAGGCTACTGCTCTATGCCTACTGACAGTCGGTCATAATATGTCTAGTTCAGGTCAACAGTGCCTGCAACATGCACTAGTCTCAAGGCCTACACATCTATAGACTTTCCACCACACTGCTTGCGAATTCTGCGTGCTGTGCAAATGGGTAATTCCGCTTACCGTGACCGCTTACTCGTTCGTGTAAATTGGCCTTTAATATATTTTGAATGTGTTTTAATTATGAAATTTTGGTTTTGCAAGAGAGTCCAGTATTCGACCATAAACTAATACATTATACATAAATTTTGTTGTTGTTTATTTTAATCAATGTTATTATTTTCATCAACCTAACATTTTTTCTTTGTAGAACTTCTCCCGTTATTTGGCATTCAAGAGAGATAACAATGAGTTGCTGTTGTTCATCTTGAAGCAGCTTGTTAGTGACCAAATGACATACCTAAGAACACGATATGGTAAACAACAAGATGTCGTAGAGTTATCAGAGAGAGATCTACTGGACAAGGTAGTATGCCTTTATAAACAAATGCTTTCAGAAAGGTGTATTCTCTGACTTGCTGATAGCTTGTCTACTCTCAGTACTGTACCTACATTTCTATGAGAGATTATACACTCAGTCTTTACTGATGGTCTTAACTCCCTGATCTTTCACAGTTCTGGCACGGTTTCGCTTCCGCTCCGGCAAATCAAATCGAACGTCAATATTGTGATTGGCGCATAGCTGTGTGGAGTACATTGATGCTCGATTTGATTTGCCGATGCCAGACCAAAACCTTGCCGGAACAGTTGTGAAAGATGAAAGACCCTTTAAGCCGGCTTTATCGGATAGACTGTCTTACTAAGGCCACCCATGTTAGACCATTGCATGCTATAAGCAAACCGTATAATTTTGAGGGTGCACTTTAGGCGTAGAATACCAAATAAGGTAATGTTTGTCACGTCTGCTCAATCCACAATCATAACAGTACGTATATTCCTGAAATATGTAGACTTTATTATTAGGTATGATAAACAATGTTCATTTTGGTTCAATCATAATTTCATTGTTTCTCTTTTTCAGGCAAGACAGATTAACATCCAGAACCTCCTGCCATTCTTTGAGAGCGATATTTTCAAAGCACACCGATTCACGTACGACAGTAGACGACATCTTATTGTGCAAACATTGTAGCTTGGACTTAATAACAGAATGAACTGATAAAACATAGGCTTGCTTCAAACATGGACACAATACAGGGACAAACCACAATGCAAGTAATTTGACCAATCACGACGCATGGATCATCTGAACTATCGCTTGTGATTGGTGGTGCTGCTCTACACATGTAATCAAAGCCTTTTGAATAAATAAAATGGTCAACATTGAACATACACAAAAAAAACAGCTGTTGATCAAGTTTAAAATTGTTAGTAACCTATAGTTTACCCTGTTTATTGAGATTTACAAAAGATGTACAAAATGTAACCGTATTCTTTAATTTACATTTGAAATCAATTGTTATGTATTGAAGAATTCAAGACTATGTGAAGGTTTTAGTACCTGGACAGAGTACACATTCCAGTCATTCTCAAAATGAAAGCTCTCTATTAAGAGGCAGACGAGAGGCCTTCTTATCTCGACGCAACCACCACTGTGGAGAAGTAGGCTGTTGTAAAAATTGAGGCAAAATACATTTTGTTTATTTCCCTTTAAAAGTTTGTATAATGTAATATACGCATCTCATCATTCCATTATATTTAAATCATTTTATACATACTAAGAGATTTTTCGTAAGATTTTTTTACCATAAAATAACTAAACAAAACAAAAAACTGATGGTAATTTTGTTTTCAGTATTTATTTATACAGTTTGCTTGCATTGAGAACACTATATGTAAGCTATCCATGTTATACTTTTTCGATTTTGAACACACTTTTGAATCAATTTTTAATGTTATGCAATTATTGCTGTTTGTGTTCCCAGCATTAAATAATTATGATGTTAGATAATAACAATGTACTGTAAAAACATTAAACAATGAGTGTAACAGCTCTAGCAAATTTTTGAATAATGCATCTCTTGTTTTTGTTTGTTTACTTTGTGGAGTTGTAATATAAGCTAATGCATGTACCAACATCGACGTGCAAGTTCATCTGGTTGCAGCATTTCTGCAGTAAGTTTATTCACACTAAACAACAGGATATCAAGTATCAAGTATAATCTTTATTCGTTCCCACAAGGAGAAAATTACATTGCTCGTCTTAAAATAAAAATCCATCATAATTACAATATTTATAACAACACAAAACAATACCAATTTTAAAACTTACATCAAGAACATATTATTCCATGGTGCTCATCTGGATGAATTCCGCTGACGTCTCAGATATCAAATATCTCTGTCTACACTATCAAATTAGTTTGATAAAAAAGTGTTATTTGTCCAAATATGGTAGTGATATGACTTCATCGTGTCCGTATAGGCACATCACATTTTTTTTGGTCAAACTTTGAAAGGGTAGACACGTGGTGGTATTGTTCACGTTCTTGAGGGCGCTATTGCTGTTTTTGACAAAAAAACATGTGTGTCTCTTTTTCTGGGTGGTGAAGGTACAGGTAGACTTTTTTTACGGAAAAAACAAGGCTTAAAATGTTATTAAACGAGAACAATCAGTCTGAGTCTATTGTGTATGGAAGACTACCATGTGAGTTGTTTAACTATATAAGTACAATAAAACCATACATTCATAATAATGCCTAGGCCCATGCTAGCTAGGTAGGTTTTTTTTTGGTAGGCGGCAACCGGCCTAGCCAAAGCCATATCCTACCTCTGGGCCTACTAGCCTAGGCCTAGCCTACTAAAGCCTATCTCTAGTAGGCCAAATAAGCCAGGGAGTTCAGTGGTATTATCTAACTAGGCGGCCCTATGCCCAGGCTAGTAGGCCTACACACAGAGTAACATTAGTATTAGCTTCAATCGGTAATGACAATGCTCCTACTTTTTAAAATTCTCTTCCATCCGACTTGCCTCATCTTACTCTTCCTTCAAATTTCTGCAAACCATCTTCTTGTTTTCTTCCTTTATCCTATCTTTTCTTCTGAGAGGGCCAATTTAATTCAATTTATTTAATTTTTGATTCTAAATTGTTTGTGCTTTATTTTATCTTTATACATTTTATTTAATTTAATTTTTATTGTTACATGTTTATGTCTTGTCATGATGTATTTCTGTGAGGGTCCCTAATGATCAGCTTCGGCTGGATGGACCACCCTCGTAAAATATTGTTTAAATAGATAAATAAATAAGTATAGACGTATTTTACAGTCTATTTTAGACCTAGTAGAGGGACAGAGGGCCTAAAAATAATATTGTATAGGCCTAGCTACTAAAGGTCTAGGCCTTGCATATTTTCATCCTTTGTATGATGGGAGGTTAATCAGATTGTTGAAATCTTATATTATGCGAAAATGTATTATTTTCAGGTCCGATAACTGTTAAAATTGAACCAGTAGGCAGGTGGTATGAGGCATTCTCTCAACGTCGTCGCAATAGACTCACTCTATCGCACAATGAATCTGTACAATCCAGTAGCTCATCTGACGAAGAAGAGGAAACGATATTCGACGAAGAAGATGACACTATGCTTAAGACACTAAATCCAAAAGATTGGAAGGTATAAAAATGGTTTAAAAATATAAAATACTGTGAGTGAGGGAGATTGCAACTTAGTGGAATGCTTGGCTACCATTCCCAGGCATAGATGTTCAAATCCAGTCACATTTAGATTTTTATTATTATTTATTATTTTATTTAGATTTCTTTTACCATAAAAATAAACCTTCCCAATTTAGAAAGATAAAAAAGGCATTTTTGTGACATGGATAGATCCCCTTATCAGTTGCTGGTTTCTCCCTTTCCCCAACATCCTGGAGACACTATGCCTAGACAGCTTATGACTTGCGATGACCGACAACCAAACTTTGCCATGTTTATTGTTAGTTTGTGTGTCCTCACTCCTCACATTGTCACTGGTTTTATGGTTTCTAGGTCCAAGTGATTGACCTGACCTAGATTCGTTGTCTGTCCTCAGTGGTCACAAATCGAAAGCTTCTTAATGGAAATTCATATTGTTAAATATTTGATTAAATCTTGATTGATACAGGACCAAGACCACTATGCTGTTTTAGGCCTCTCTAAGCTGAGGTATAGAGCCTCTGAAGATGACATTAAGAAAGCATGTAAGTTACTAGAAATTCAATAGTGTTTAATACATTTTACTGATTTACAAATTTCATTTAAAATTAAAATTGATTGATTTTTAATACTTATTCTTGATTGATAAATTGCACTTGAATACTTATTCATTGATTGGCTGATAAGTTACACTAGTACAAGTTATTCATGATTGATTGATGAGCAGTAGCACTCTAGTACTTATTCATGATTGCCTGATGAGTTGCACTCTAGTAGAGTACTTATTTATGATTGGTTGATATGTTGCACTTGGATACTTATTCATGATTGGCTGATAAGTTGCACTCTAGTAAAGTACATATTCATGATTGGCTGATAAGTTGCACTCTAGTAGAGTACTTATTTATGACTGGTTGGTAAGTTGCACTTGAATACTTATACATGATTGGTTGGTAAGTTGCACTTGAATACTTATTCATGATTGGTTGATAAGTTGCACTTAGATACTTATTCATGATTGGTTGATAAGTTGCACTTGGATACTTATTCATGATTAGTTGATGAGTTGCACTTGGATACTTATTCATGATTGGCTGATAAGTTGCACTCTAGTACTTATTCATGATTGGCTGATGAGTTGCACTTTGGTACTTATTCATGATTGGCTGATGAGTTGCATTAGTACTTATTCATGATTGGCTGATGAGTTGCATTGGTACTTATTCATGATTGGCTGATAAGTTGCATTGGTACTTATTCATGATTGGCTGATGAGTTACATTGGTACTTATTCATGATTGGCTGATAAGTTGCATTGGTACTTATTCATGATTGGCTGATGAGTTGCATTGGTACTTATTCATGATTGGCTGATGAGTTGCACTTTGGTACTTATTCATGATTGGCTGATGAGTTGCATTAGTACTTATTCATGATTGGCTGATGAGTTGCATTGGTACTTATTCATGATTGGCTGATGAGTTGCATTGGTACTTATTCATGATTGGCTGATGTGTTGTAGTCTGGTACTTATTCATGATTGGCTGATACGTTGCACTTGGATACTTATTCATGGTTGATTGATGAGAAGCACTCGTCTAGTAGGCCTACTTATTCATGATTGGCTGATGTGTTGCACTCTAGTAGAGTACTTATTTATGATTGGTTGATATGTTGCACTTGTATAATTATTCATGATTGGCTGATGAGTTGCACTAGTACTTATCCATGATTAGTTAATAAGTTACACTAGTACTTATTCATGATTGGCTGATGAGTTGCACTCTAGTAGAGTACTTATTTATGATTGGTTGATATCTTATACTAGTACTTATTCATGATTGGCTGATGAGTTGCACTCTAGTAGAGTACTTATTTATGACTGGTTGATATGTTGCACTTGAATACTTATACATGATTAGTTGATAAGTTGCACTTGAATACTTATTCATGATTAGTTGATAAGTTGCACTTGAATACATATTCATGATTGGCTAAAAGTTGCATCTAAATCCTAATTCTATTTTTTTATATTATTTATTAATTTATTTTATATTAATGTATTATTTATTAATTCATGATTCAGTAATAATTATAATAATAAAATTTTCAGATAAACATAAAGTGTTAAAACATCACCCAGATAAACGAAAGAAACTTGAAGGCACTGTGCAAGTCAGTGAAGATGATGATTACTTCACTTGTATCACAAAAGGTAGACATTAATTTTCATTATTTCCAAATGTCAACATTATTATTATTTTATTATTATTATTTATATTAAATAACATAATTACCAAGTAAACTAAAAAAACAATTTATTTAAATCAAATTTATATCCTTCATTTCAAAAAGCTAGTCATGTTTAATTCTTTAACTTAGAAACAACATAATAATTCTCACTATACAAAGCTCAAAACAGCTAATGAAATAAATAGTGGTGTATTATTATGGAAAAATAAGTTATAAATTAAATACAATTACTTACTGTTCTTGTAGCTGTATCCATTGACGAATACATAGTATCAGTTGACTTTCACTGCTTGTTTTTAATGGAGATCCAAGTCTATACCATGCTATACACCTTACTTTATTTTACTACAAACAATTAAGACTTTTGCTTACTAAATAATACTGAAGATGTATAAAGCTCGGACTATACCATGAAACTTTATGTGAGAAAAAAGTGTACCTCAATATGGTAGTGAGTGATAATGATATGCTTAAGTATGGTAGTGATATGGCATCATCATCATGACCATATATGGGCACATTACATTGTTTTGTTCGATAGTGTAGACAGAGCTTTAATATACCTATTTGATTGTATTTTGTCTCACTTAAATAAAAATACATCCACCTTCTTTTAAGATTTTTTTTGTATTTAGTATTTATTTGATTATGCAACATTTTTATTTATGTTCACTTTTTATTCAGCATATGATATCCTTGGCAACCCAACCAAAAGAAAGTCATATGATAGTGTTGATCCTCAGTTTGAGGATGACGTCCCAAGCGTCAATACATATTCAAAAGAAAACTTCTATCAAGTATTCCGAGATGTTTTTAAAAAGAATTCTAGGTAATATATTGTTTATATCATCCTTTTTTAGGAGTGTAATGTTGTTTCAGTTTACACATTGGAATGTATGTTTTTTTAGTGTAAAGCAAAATAGACAATATGAAGTTGATTTTCTTCTTCCTTTTTCTTTGGCATAATACTTAGCTCGTTCTATATAAATTATTTGTGTAAAATGTTGCAAAACCCATAACCTTTGACCACCGAGCTTGCGCTGATGGCTAGGGTTCCAGCCCAATCTAATGGTAATTGTTACTACAACGAAGAACTGCGTTTTTTGTGTGTGTCAAGTATGAAGATGTTTTGTAAAACTTTTGTAATTCAGTAAATACTATTATAATTTATTTAATATTATAAAATGATATAATTGTTATTGTTTTTGTTCAGGTGGTCCCTGAAACCAAGAGTGCCAGCGTTAGGTGGTGAAAATGCTACGTTTGATGAAGTCAACAAATTCTACAACTTCTGGTTAGATATTTTAAAAAATCAAAATTTTATTTTCTTGCCTATTAACAAAAATGAAATATTAAAAATACTGTAAGAAAAAATTAAAATCTTGTATAATCAATGATTATACACTTTATTATCTACTTTAGTATTTAATGTAAATGTATTGTTTACTAGAAAATAGTGAGATTAAATAATTAATTTTTCATAATCATAACATTTTTTTTTACTTAAAATCTATATTGTATATACATTTTATAAACATATTTAAATTATATTTCAATTTCAATTTGTAATCTGTATTTAATTTGAAATCTTAAAGAAATAAATGTTGATTTGATATTCTAGGTATAATTTTCAGTCTTGGAGAGAATTTTCTTACCTAGATGAAGAGGAAAAAGAAAAGGGAGAAAATAGAGAGGAGAGGAGGTGGATTGAGAAACAGAATAAAGTTGAAAGACTAAGAAGAAAAAAAGAGGAAGTAGCTAGAATAAGGCAACTTGTAGGTAAGTTTACCAACTGTCTTTTCTGACTGATGACGATTGACTTCAATTTCCAATTTAGATTTCTCTAACATGGTTTGTTTTAATTTGTGAGATATGCAATATCTCATTTGATTTGTGTTCTATGATTTTGGTTAAAGTTCATTGAACTAAACCATTATTTATCAAATTTACTAATTTAAAAACATTTTTCTCACTCTTAGGATATGTCGGAAAAATACAATTAAATATAATAACGTCATTATTTGCCAAAATATAATTTTGCTATTAAGTATAGCACTTGTTTTGTTTTTTTGTTCGCACACATTTTCAAGATATCGTCCTGAATGTTTTGGTGTCTACAGAGATTCATACTTACAGAACATGCCTATTGATTTTCAGGAAAATTGATATGGTGACATCTAAAAAACTTATATTAAAATCTGGGTTACATGTATCTTATAGGAACTAAAAATGTTAAAAAGCACACCCTCTGAATTTTTTTAACATCAAGTAGTGATCCCTCTTTCTCATAATGTAGTTTTTCCTGATATATTTTGCCAAGTACTTCACTCAGTTTCAGTTATTTTTATTCTTGCAATGTGTTTATTTTATGTCAGACTGATTATTGATTAATTTTATAACCTATTGATTGATTGAAAAATAATTGAATTGCTTTTCCAGTCACTCAGTTTGTCAGATGTTTTAAAATATTTATATCTAACTTGGTCTTTTAAAATGCCACTTTGTAAATATTCAAGTAATATGATAAATTCATTAATTTTGTTTAAAATTTCATGAAACAGATAATGCATATGCCTGTGATCCTAGAATTAAGAAATTTAAAGATGATGAAAAAGAAAGAAAAGCTGCCGAAAAGAAAGCCAAGCAAGACATCATTAAGGCTGCTGAGATGGCAAGAAAGAAGGTATGCATGATTGCTATGAACAGATATAGATCATCTTAAACCTGTTGTTGCTGGCAAATTTATTTGCGCAAATTCAAAACAACGGCTTATCTTCATCATCATATCAATTATTGATTACTAGGAGGCCTAGATGTAGATTTCTCGAAAGATGTACAGTAGAACCTTCGTACCCTGATTTTACATTCCCTTGATTTTACGTACGCTTAAAATGACCGATGACATCATTTTCTTACATTGAGGGCGCAATTTAACAACAACAAAGCACAAAGCCATGGCTGTGTGAGGAACTCATGTGCATTCCCCTACAGCAGACAGACTGTTTTTATTGATAGAAAATACAAGAACATATTTTATTTATAACACTTTATTTAAACATCGCACAGCCTGTATATACTGTACTTTTCTAGTTAGTCCTCACATCTTGCTAGGCCTGTAGTGCTAGCCTGGCCTAGATTAGTCTAGGAAGGGCTAGTGACCACCTACATGCTGTACAAAGTAGGCAAACACAGCAGCCTTTTTAGCTACGATCTACGTATTTGGGGTCAATTTAAGGTCAACTTGGATTTTTACGAATCCCTTGTTTTATGCACGCTTTTCGGTCCCGTACCGTACGTAAAATGCAGGTTCTACTACTAGGTTCTTTAAAGTGCACACAAGCATTTTGTGTACACTTGACCTACGATTTATAGTCCTTAATTTTTTTATGGTTTATAATGTAAACTTTTATTGTTTTAAAGGAAAAAGAATCTGCACTTGAAGCTGAGAGGTTAGCTAAAGTAAAAAGAGAAACAGAAGAAAAAGCTAAGGTAATTTTGAATTTTAATACCGAATTGAAAAACGTTCATTCAACACTATATATACTTTTACATTTGTGATAAAAACTTGATGGATTAAAAACTTAAAGATGTATTGTCCCTTGAACCACAAAAAATGAAGGTCAAAATATTCTAAATTTAAATTGGCCATATCAAATTAATATTAAAGTTATTCACTTTAAGTCGAAAATTCGAGCCAAAAACAAAAAGTTTACGTAATTAACAGGTAAATTAATTTGATTACATTTTGTCTGGAAAATCGTCGCGAGCGAAAGTAAACAAAGATTTCAAACCACAAGTATGCATTATGCATGATGCTAATTAGGATTGTTTACAACTCGTCACGGTTGAGAAGGTGTTTTCACACAGATCGCGAAGAAGTTTTATGATTATGCATACAGAGTAGCCAAACAAGCGCGTTGCATTATGAGATATGTTTTGATCGAAAACTTTGACTGGAAGTCAAAGTTATTTTTTGAACAAAAAAAACGTCTGTATTTCAGTTAAATGATTTTTTTTTTTATTAATTTTTGGTGAAAGTTAATAACTAATATGATACTTCAAAATGACCCACCTTTTTTCAAAATGTTTATTTTTTTTGGAAATAGTCAAAGGGACAATACATCTTTAAGCATTGACCACTTAATCTATTTGATTATACTGAACTATGCTTGATAATTTGTTTTTATTATAATTCATAATATGATGATTGACCTTTGAGAATTCTTCACTTTTTTTCAATGCATTCTTCATTATGTGATTTCATGTACATTTTTTAGGCCGATGAAGCTAAGAAAGAAAGAGAAGCTCTGAAGAAAGCAATGCGACAGGAGAGAAAGGCTCTTAGAGACACTTGTAAGGTGAGCCTCACTTGACATTATATTGCTCTGTCTTGGCTTAGCTTTATTATACAGTTAATCAAAGAACTTATAACACAAGAATCTCCTGTTCTTCAATTTGCATTTAAAACACAGTATCGGAAGTACAGGGTTAAAAGGTCAAACTGGGCGACGCCATTTCACAGCATGGAGCAGCGCCCCCTACAAACTAGGAAGTCAAAACTATTAATTCCTATAGAGGGCTCAGTCAATTACTCTTTATCCCACAATGCCTTTCGAAATTGTTACGCGCTTCGGACGAACAGGAGATTCTTGTGTTATAAGTTCTTTGAGTTCATGTATCTATATAGTGTATTTCACACATCTCAATGCGCTGTAGACTGATGTTGCACTTTACATGCTTCTCCGTTTGGGTTACGTCATGTCGGTGTTGCCAACTACTACTATTTCATTCGTTCATTTATCAACTTTTATCAAATATATTTGTTCTACTGTTTTAGAAATATAACTATTTTCTTGGTGAAGATGGCGATTTAGTGAAGCGATTGGAAGCTGTTGAAACCTTATGTCAAAGGTTAGATTTACAAAGGTCAGTACTTGTAATAGGTTATAATTATAATACATAAATTAAAAATGTTAAATGTATTATTCTTGGTCCTCAAGTTTAACTGGAAACTGAGGAAATTCGGATTAGGCTCTCCAGCAGTGCAGCGCCTACCAGATCAGCACACCGGGAGACGATCCCCTACTCTTTTTTGATAGTGTATTAAGTTCTTTAACATGCACTGTTAAGTAAACAAGACCACGGCTTTACATCTGATCCGAAGGACGAGGCAATGAGAGTAAAGCATCTTGACTAAGGATGCAATTAGTATGGTACAGATAACCTCAAACCCATGCCTATCACATGCTAGTCCGATCCATTACACCATCACTCTCCAGTATATACAGCACCCGCCGCTATTTCTAGACGGTCTTCCATCCAGAATGCAACCGGGGCCAACATTGATTAATTTCAGTGATCTGACGAGAACCGGGGTTTCAACGCAGTATGGCCATACATACACAAGCATTTATAAAGTGCTATAAAAGTAAAATTCTATTTAAACAAGTGAGTTTTAAGAAAGACTTTTAAAGTCAGTAAAAGTCCTTCATGCAATTTAAAAACTGCACTGAAAGACTTATACTGACACAGTGCTTCTAACGTAATAATAAATATATTTAATTCCTGGAAATTTTGGTTTAAAAAACGTATTTTGTCATAAATTTATGTAATTTTTATATTGTATTGAGTTTAACTTCGTTAAGTATAGATCTTTATAATTGTCATTTTAAAGAGTGACCTTTTAAATCGGCTGGCCTGCTGGTTTATTTTGAAGGGTAACTTGCTCTAAATAAAGTTGAAATAAAAAAAACAAAACTAAAATAAATTGCAAGGTCCCAAATAAGGTTTTGCTCTAGTATATGTAAAATACATTCTGTAAACTGAATATCTAGTTACATAATATTACTTTTATATTGCTTGATGTATGTTATTAACAAATGTTTTACATTTGTATTAGTCTACAGAAATTGAATGCAGGAATGGCAGCAGAGAACTCATCAAAGACAGTGTTTGAAGCACAGGTTTGTATAGAGTTCTGCGGTGTGACGTCACAACGGTAGATGGCGCTGCATGGTTGCTAGCACAACCAAAAATGCGCTATATGTTGATAAACACTATATATTTGTGTTTCTATCAAATTATGTATCTTAGCTTAATTTTTTTTAACTTAAACTGTAGTTGAAGAATAAATAGATTATTAAAAACAAATATTTAGTGATCTTTTGAAATTTTAGTTTGTTTTTATTGAAAATTATTAAGTTTTAAAATGACTACTTTAATAAGCCTATTCCAAACCATTGGTGAACTAGGAGTCACTCAGGCAGGTTGAACGCATATTTTGGTTGGCTAGCAACCATGCAGCGCCACCTACTGTCCACGCTGCGCCACCTACCGTCGTGACGTCAGTCAGAAATACAATAAGGTGGTGTATAATTTAAATGAAGAATAACTCAAACTAAGAAATAAACGCCCCGCCACATGCACATAATACACAGACAATCGTAGTAGTAATAGTATAAAAATAAACATTTTTTCATGAAAGTTAGTAGGTTCTTGATACAGTACTCTTCTCTGGCTTTCCAAAATATAACATGGGTTTTTTGTGTGTGTGCTGAATTGAATAAAATAATAAAGAAAAATACTTATAAACTATCTCATTACAGCTGAAAGAGGTAACTGAACAGATTGGACAAGAGAGAGAAAAGGAGCTTAAACGGCAGCAAGAACTATCTGCAGGCAAAGGAGCAACAGGGGGAGGAAGTGACTCATCACCTTGGAACAATGAAGACTTACAGCTACTTATCAAGGCTAACAACCTATTTCCAGCTGGTACAGTGTCCAGGTAGGCTTCAGATTACTTGATTGGCAAATGAATGTCAAAGGTTAGCTGTTTAAAATGTCGGTTTCTATGTTATAAAAAAATACTTTGAACCTTTGTAACTAAATATAATAATGAAAAATTCTTGTAGCACCATTTTTTTAAATGGACATTTTTTTCTCAATTTTCTCGTTCTGCTCAAAAATGTCGAAAACGAAATGAGATTATTAACAATGTTGTTGCAAAGGTTTTTATTTTTTAATAAACCATTTAAGTATACTTGTATATTTCTTGATACAAAAGTAATTTGTCAGGTTTTTGACAGCTAATACAGTTCCTCGTATACAGTAAGACTTGGTTTTGAAAACATGGTTTCCAACATTTAATTGTTTAGTTATGTGCTATCGGTTGGTTTTGTGAAAATAAAATAAAAACAAGGACAACTGCGAAATATAGTCAACCACAATCTCACAATTTACAAATTGAGCATTGAGTACTTTTTTTTTATGTCAGGTTTGGCCAAATATCACTCATTCTTGTGTTCATGTGCTCCCTATTATTTATTTACACATTGTTATATTAACCTACAGGTGGGAGGTGATAGCCAGTTTCATCAATCAACATTCCACCACTGGCGTCACAAGAGTTGCTAAAGATGTTTTGAAGAAAGCGAAAAATTTACAGAAAGTTGGTAAGTGTATTGTGGTAACTTAAATGTTTGTTATTATTAATACTGGGCGACTTCTTCGGTCAAAGACTAGGTTCACATGAGCTATATGTGTACACTGGACCTACTGTTTATAGTCTTCCGAGAAGGCTCGTTCTACCACCAGAACCACAGAGTGAGTGAGCCTCGAACTCTTACCGATGTTATGGCTACGTATTATGGTTCCACTGTCTTAACCACTCGGCCACTTACTATGCATTTTTATTAAAGTAGTTTTTATGATGTATTGCATTATGGGTAATATTATTGTGTACGTTTGGTTGATCGTTTGACTTGATAGCTGGCTGTTTTGTATTGATAATTTATTATTGGGTGCGTTGATTAAGATCATATTACAATTTGATTAGATTATTGACTGTTCCCTAGATTGATGTGGTGTATGAATTAATTAGTTTATTGATTGATTGATTGATTATTTGTTTGATTTAATGATCAATTAATTGATTTATTGAATTTTAAAATTGGTTGGTAACTTCTGTTTTTACATCGGCAAAATGTATCAAGTTGTAACCAGGTTTGCATAGTGCGAATTTTTCACAAAATTGTACAAACAAATGATGAGATGCCAGTTTTTGTTCCAAGATGTCCCAAGTATGTATTTTCCTGGTATTAAACTGACCAATTATACTGATCAAATAAAATACAACTATAATTTCTCCCGGTTTGCGTATGCATGTGTAAAAGCGTGTTATATATCAGAAGATTAATCCTAAGTTGTAACAATTTATGCAGATTTGAAAAGAGTATATGTTAATTTTCACAGTATATAATATTACATTACAGTTTTATTTTTATCCCAAATATTTTAGATATGAAACAAATGGCTAACAAAAATGCGTTTGAGAAGTTTGAGCAGTCGGTGCAGAAGACAAAAAAGGCAGACATTTCAAATCCCTCCGAACGTTCTGATGGTGAGTTTTATAATTAATAACTTTATATTTTAACTAAAGCTCTGTCTACACTATCAAACTAGTTTAAAAAAAAAGTGCGATTTGCCCAAATCTGGTAGTGATATGCCCAAATATCAAGTCAAGTCAAGTATCATTTATTGTCATTTGTTTTAAGAAAAAACATAGACATTCTGTATGCCCAAATATGGTAGTAATATTCCCAAATATGGTAGTGATATGACATCATCACATTTTTTGGTCACATAAAGTTTGATAATGCAGACAGAGCTTAATGTTAATATATAAATCACTTTATGACCAATACCATAATACATTTGCAACTTAATTAAACAAAGATCTTCTGTGTGTAAAAGATCTCTTAGGTCAACTAAGACGGTGGGACCTCATATTTTATACAGCCATAATGCATTGAAGCACCGGTTCTCGTCAGATTACCGAAGCTAAGTATTGAACCTGATTTCGTTCGTGCATGAGAACGTCTGGGAATTGTGGTGGGGGATGTATATACCGGAGAGTGATGGTGTAATGATAATATCGGACTAGCATGTGATAGGCATGGGCCTATCTGTACCATACTGATTGCATCCTTAGTCAAGATGCTTGTCTCTTATTGCCTAAGCCTTCGGATAGGATGTAAAAACCGTTGGTCCTGTGTACATAATAGTGTACATTAAAGAACTTGGTACGAAATCTAAAAGTCCCTATTAGGAATCAGCAGCAACAACTATCATGTGACCTATATTATTTTTGGTTTATTTCATAGCTGATCTTCCAAAAGCATGGACTAGTGAAGAGCAGAAAAGTTTAGAACAAGCATTGAAATCTTACCCTAAAGATTATGGAGCGGACAGATGGGATAAAATAGCCGAAGCTGTGCCAAGTAGAACGAAGAAAGAATGTATGAAGAGATACAAGGTAGGTACAGATTTCACAATCAGACTTGAAATGACAATAATTGCTCATGTGGACACAGCAACTGAGTGGAACTAATCACAAAAAAAACCCATTTTTTGAGCTACTGAACAAACCGGATTGGAACCAGTGTGTTGGTGCTCAACACTGGAATGGACCCGAGAACGCTTATTTTTTAACATCAAACTGATCATCACTGGTCACGATTACGTGATTTAAAGTTGCCTTTAGTTCGAGAAAAGAAAATGTTCAAATCAAAGCAACTCCACCTACGTCGACATATTTTCCTTTCGTTCAATTTCCTGGAGCGCTTATATTGACACAGTTAAGTTGCATTCAGTTCGCTGTCGACATAAGCCCCCTTTAAAGGTTGGTTCCCACTAGAGACGCAACTCAAGGACGTACGCACCACACAATCGAGGTGACTAATGATAATCCATCGCTTGTGATTGGTCAAATCACTTGCGTTGCGTTACGTGCTTGCGTCGCTAGTGGGAACCAAGCTTAAAACATTCAACAATGATATTAGGAAATAAAATATAATATCTAAAATCTAATCTCTTGTCATTCCTTCCATTTGTGTGGTTACCGTAAAAATTGTTAGCCCGACGAGAAGTAGTAGTAAAATAGACAAATATCTGGTAATTTAACCAATAACAGACAAAGCAAATGCCTTTAATATTGTTTTAATGTCTACTATAATATTGTATTGAACATACACTTTTGTAACAGTGGCACACTTCAACATGAAGGTTCTCTTAAACGACAATGTTTACCAACAACCAACTGAGTTAACAATCAAATTTATAAAATTAATAATAAAAATGTAAAAATGACAACCAAACTGTGCCCTACTATGTACCGCCCACCAACTTCCACCACCCCCGCCCCCAATCTAAGCTCTACAAATCCCCATTTGTCTAAGCCAACATTACAAATAATTATACAGTGATAATCCAAGTTTTACACAACACAAAAAGTCTATTTATGAGATAGCTCTTTCGATCGAGATCGGTCAATTCACAACAAACATGGTCATTTCCAAGAATAAAACTTTTTTTTTTTGATTTCCAATTTTTCGAAATCATCTAATAAGTAATTTTCAAAAACCAGTTTATTTTTTATTTCCATGTAAGCTTGAATTATTAATAATTATTTATTATTATTCCAGTTGGAAATTGATAGATCTCTTATTGGTGCTTTTATATGAGCTGCCCATTCTGAGTTTTTGTCATTTGCAATATCATAACATCAATAATAATACATTCATCTAATATATTCAAATCCATATTTTGAGTGTAAATCATTAAGGTTTTCTGATATATCTAAAAGTATTTTTAAACATTATTTTGGGCCGACATTCTCATCCATCTTTAAAAGTCTATCAACCTAATTTATTCTCTATAAAATTTGTATGACACACATTTTTGACCATCAAAGGCATATAGTAGTAGTGTGAGTGTTACAGGTTGATTTCAGAATAAATCTTGTATAGTAATGTGGAAGTTTACAAAATAGATCGGTAAAAAATGCTTCATACAGATCTAACAACAAAATCAACTTACAATATTAATCCACATAATTATATCTAGAAAGAGTGAGACAATGCTTTGTTTATTTATGACGTTTTTTTGTCGGAAACAAACTTTCCGAGAGAATAGAAAATAATAAAAAACGAAATAAATTTAATAATATTTCATCTTTTTTTCTATTTATATTAGGAAATTGTGGAATTGATAAAAGCAAAGAAAGCAGCGCAAGCACAAGCAAAGAAGTGAAATCAAGAAAACAGAAAAATGTGGCCGTAAATCAATGATATTTGTCAGTAACAATTAGTCCTATACTGATTCAGTTAGTTTACTCTGTAGGAAAACTGTTTTATTTACATTTTTAAACCACCGTCAGTAGAGAGTAATTATTTTACCAACATTTTGAAACCTATGTATGTGTTGGAGGAAAAAGCTTGAACATTTTGATATCTTATCATTGTATTGGTTTACTTAAAGACAATAAAGAGGTTTCGCAACTCTACGAATACGATAACAAAAACAGATATGCACACGCACACATATTCGTTTTCGTAAGCCAGTAAAAATATGTTTCGCATGGTTATGAAATATTCAGGCCGCCGTCCAAAATACTGTGGTAAATTTTAACGAAGCACAGGTACGTGTTGATTGGCTGCCTATGACTAGCGTAACAACAAAGCGAGTGAGGACTTTAAAAACTTCTATTTGTCAAAATTGGCCTAGCATTTTAGTAAATTACCTTTACTAAATTACTTTCAATAATTCTATAATTATATTATAATCATTAATCATTCCTGATTCAAATGCAAAATAGATCAAAAACTATACTCGTTTTGTAGTTGACATGACTGGTGATATTCGTCAACACGAATACACTTTACGAATATGAAATGGGGATCATCTCAAAGGTTTCACAAATGTGTGACGTTTTCGTTATTGTATTCGTAAATGTACCGAAACCTCCCTACTATCCCGACATTTGTTGACGTTCTGTAAATATTACTTTAAAAAACATTATATTGTCTTACATTAAATGTACATTTATTTGCATAATCTGTTAAAACAAATTGGAGCGGGAAAACCTGGTATTTTTACTGAAAATGTATGATTCTTCCATTTGTTTTGGCCTTCACAAGATCAATCAAAAATGAGTGAATCGCAGAAGGAAAACGAAAATATCAATCCACACGCAACACATGCTGGTATTTGATATTATTAAAGACAATTAAGAAAATTATCACAATAGGCCCATATAGTATTTAATTTTACATAAAAAACAGTTTGTGATCTTAAATTAGATTGAAACAACGTAGGGAATGCGTCTTTAATATCATCGTATGTTGTTCATCATTGATCATTTGTATATTCTACATTAAAATTACTACCGATGGCCTTCAAATTAAAAAAATGACAATTTTTCTCTCGTACCACAAGAGATACTTGTGGCATATTCAGCAAAAAAAAAATGTTTTTTTCAGGGGACGATAATATCTTTAAGATAAACGACATTGAGGTCAAATGTGCCTGAGGTCATAGTAGATTTCTACCCACTATTTTGACGTCTCCATACCATATTAGTACTCAGTCTGTATCAAGTTTGTAATAGAATATATAACCGACAATCAAGTTTGTTTCGTTGCAATTTAAATCTTTCTTTGACTTTATTGAATATAACAATCTGCAAACGAATCTCACGACTAGTTTGGAGAATTTGAATAATAATGACAATGATAAAGTTTGTATTGTGCATGCAACATGTACGTGTTTAATACCCCTTTTAAATTTGAAGACGTTATAGTACATATAGGAGTTATACAGTCCGATCCTGCGATATTTGACCTCTATCTTGGAACGCGTTAGTTGTTACTCGCTGATACGTACGCAAACGCGCATAAGATATACGCACATGCGCATAAGATATACGCACATGTTATATCATGGCAACACTTTTCAGTAACCATCACAAACAAACTCGGAGTTGTCTTTAACGGCGGAAAATGTTTTCGCTCTCGAAAAAATGTTAATTTTTCTTGCTTTACACAAGCACTTTAAGTTTGAACTTGTTATAAAACTATGCACAATGAACCAGTCAAAGTGAGTTATGTATTTTGTTTGTATTTTTTCTTTTATTAAATATGTAACCTTATAAGAAAGGAAGTACAAGAATATAGTAGGCTAAGTCTATAAGAGTAGTACTCTACTACAATAACAGCAACAACAAATACAGATATACACCACCAAGATCATGAGGGGAAAGAGACTGAGAACAATTAATAGGCCTAGAGAGAATATTCCGCTGTGCTATTTTTGCTACAACAGTACTAGCTAGGCCTAGGTAGGCTTAATTAGGATGGACTAGACGTTAATGAATGTACTGCTCGGCGATTTTGAATTTACATTTAATTGTTGATTCACAAACAAATATATATATAAAGCCTGTTTTTCCAGTAGGCGAATATATTCGCGCGAATCGAACATTCTTGAGTTATGATTTGATGCATTTTCACGTCAAAACACTTTTTGATTCTCCACTAGGCGAATGGGTTCGCATGAATCGAAAGCGTCAGCTTATACACATGCGTATTCATATTTTCATCGTTCAAATCCCTTTCAACGCATGCGTATAAGCTGACGCTTTCGATCCGCCTAGTGTAAAATAGGCTTTACTGTTATATGTTAACCGCGCGTAAATAAAACACGTGCTATACTACGCTGTGGAATGGTACTGAGAGAAATATGGTGCTTGCCACCTACCGTATTTATTCGAATAAACGCCCCCACCCCCATAGAACATCATTTTAAATAAACGCCCCCGCGAATAAACGCCCGGGGCCTTTATGTATTTCTATGAAAAACGCCCCGCCACATGCACACTTTTACAATTATTGTATTGCAACATATTTCTATTTGTGGTAGAATTCATTGATTGACATGCTAATCATATGTTTGTATTAACATTCCATTTTAAATTGTCTCGTAACCAAATAAATATAACCAAACTAAATATTTATATATTGAGGGGTTTTTCTTCTTCTTCTTCTTCTCCTCGTTTTTTTCTTGTTAACGATTGTCCCGTTCAGGGGGATTGTCCCGTTCAGGGGGATTGTCCCGTTCAGGGGGATTGTCCCGTTCAGGGGGATTGTGCCGTTCAAGGGGATTGTCCCGTTTAGCATCATCTTTCTAATTCGTTTGTTCATCTGTTGTGACCCTTCGGTATGATATTGGCATTCCTTGCTAGAATTGCGTATTGTATACTTCGTACGTTTCCCACCAGAAACCTGCCCGTCGACGCATTTACGCCGCAACTCTGACGTCATATTACGGAATCGCCCAAGATCTGCTTCAAATGATGGTCCGTAGTCAACTATGCGTTCATGCAGTCGTTTTAGAAAATGATTATACAGCAGTGTATCGGCATGGTTCCGTTTTCGAGATTTCTCACGAATCTCTTCAGACAAAGCATTTTTTTTAGATGTTGGTCTTATATTTCTTGGAAGATATAATATATCCTCTAGACTCTAACAAAGTAGTTTACTTAGTAACACTAAAGATTCGTCGTAGAACTCGTTTATGAGGACTAGGTCCATATCTTGATCAAGTCTAGCTATTGTCTTATTTATTATTGTTTCATTAAGAAAACTCTTCTTAGATAACCCAAGATCAAACATTTGATCGTTATAACCCATGATAGAAGAGGCAGCTTTACGATATTTGGTCGGGTTAGAAACAAACGCTTCAAAAGGCGGAATACCTTCTGCTGTGCTGTTAACGTATTTTCCAAAATGGAAAAACATAAACGCCGATTCTAACTGTGCCGATGGTTCTCTTATTATTGTAATGTGAACAGGATCTTTTTTCATGAATGTATTTAACACTGCTCTATTATAACGAACATGCAATGTAAATATATTGTATTTATAGTTTGAGTAATCTCCCTTAGTTACATTGGGAGGTGGTAGAAACATCTTACGGGATTTATAATTCAAATTTCGATTACCGAAATGAATTGATCGCCCTTCTCCTATTTTCCTCACGAACGTTAGTGAATGTTTGTATCCGTACAACTCAATGAGTCTTGCAAGAGTTGTACTACCCGTCTTGTGAGTCTTCAAGAAAACTATAGTTTGTCTTGGGCTGCATTTTGAAACATCAATCGTAGGCCTATTGATAGAGAGAATAATTGTTTATCATTGTATTCCATGTAGCGCAGACTATTAGTGTATTTAAATAATGAATTAGTGTTGAGTAAACATTTTGCAACTAGTTTATGTTGTGCGCGCAAAGATAGAACGTTAAAAAGATGGCTCTGCACTTGCTTTTATATAACAATTATAAGTTTTAATACATTTTTATACATTTTAATTCCATAAGATCGAATAAGAAAGTAATATGTAATACAAACATAACAAAAATTGGGAAAATGGAATAGGATACGAAATTGGCATGGATACTTAAAAAATAAGGTATCTACGTACGTTTAATCATTAAGTATATACGTACGTTTAAAAATAAAGAATCTACGTACGTTTAATCATTAAGTATATACGTACGTTTAAAAATTAAAGATGTATTGTCCCCCAAAATCATGAAAAATATAGATTTTTAAAATTGGACTTTGAATAGGCCATTTTGCAGTTTTAATGAAGTTGTTCACTTCCATAGGGAAAAAAACGGGGAAAAAAATATTTCACCTATAAAAAGACAAAATAAACAGTTAAATTACCCAAAAACTCATTGTCTTCCTTCTATTTATCTCGTATATTTTCGTGTTACACACTCTATCTGTTAATTTAATATCGAAGAAGACTAAAATGGTATGGACACATAATTAGATTACCGGATGTTACCCCAATCAAACAAACAATGAAGGAAACTAACAGGAAAGTAAAACGACCCGTAGGAAGACCAAGAAATAACTGGATGAATCAAATAAAGAAAGACTTACAAGGACAAGTAGACACAAACATAATAACATCCTGCCATAAACAGAAAAAAATGGAAACAAATTGTGGAAAGCGTAATGTCGGAAGACGGAAAACGACAAGAAGAAGAAGAATCATTGTCTTCCAGGCAATTTGACCATTTTTTGCTTTAAATTACATTTTTCTCAGGTAAATAAATTTTTTTCAGACCCAATTTTTTGTGAGAGTGAATAACTATTATGTGACATTAAAATAACATATTCAACAAAAAAATTAAAAAAAAATATTTTTTTAGGGGGACAATATATCTTTAAGTATCTACGTACGTTTAAACATTAAGTATCTACGTACGTTTAAAAATTAAGCATCTGCGTACGTTTAAAAATTAAGCATCTGCGTACGTTTAAAAATTGCATCTCCGTACGTTTACAAATTGCTTCTACGTACGTTTACAAATTAAGCATATGAGTACGTTAAACAAAATTAAGCATTTACTAAGTTTATAGTTAGAGAAGAAGTGGAAGTGACTGTGTAGTGAAGGAAAATATAAAATCTTCAAAACGAAAGAAAATAAAATGATTTCAATTTGTATTCTGATCATTTTCATAATAGTAGTAATAGTAATAATAGATAGTATTAACATAAAGTACCGGTATGCGTTCCTCAAAAATATCGTTACAAAATATTAGTGCATTTTAGTTATGGACAAAATGTCAAATATCATAGGTTGTTAAATGATATACTTATAAAAACCTAAAAAAATAAAAATGAAATGCATCATAGACGTAACTCTCCATAGCTCACTATGTCGGTCGGTAAACACTAACTCATATTCATATTTTTTCGTTATTTTGACACTGGATATTAATACTTGGAGGCAAATATAAATGTTTTATAAATTGTTCAACATTTTTTAACATTTTGCAAATTCGATAGGTTGGTAAACACTAACTCATATTCATATTGTTTCGTTATTTTGACACTGGATATTAATACTTGGAGGCAAATATAAATGTTTTTAAAATTGTTGAACATTTTTTAACATTTTCAGCAATTTCGGTCGGTTGGTCGGTCAGTTGGTAAACACTAACTCATAATCATATTTTTTTCGTTATTTTGACACTGGATATTATTACTTGGAGGCAAATATAAATGTTTTTAAAAATTGTTGAACATTTTGTAACATTTTCAGCAATTTTGGTCGGTTGGTCGGTCGGTCGGTAAACACTAACTCATATTCATATTTTTTCGTTATTTTGACACTTGATACTTGGAGGAAAATATAAATGTTTTTACAAATTGTTCAACATTTTTTAACATTTTTTAGCAATTTCGGTAGGTTGGTCGGTCGGTAAACACTAACTCATTTTCATTCATATTTTTTTGTTATTTTTGACAGTAGATATTAATACTTCTTGGAGGAAAAATATAAATGTTTCTTAAAAAAAAATATTCAACACAAAATAAAAAAAAAGAAAATATTTTCTTAAACAGATAATGATAACAACAGATTTGGTAACCTTTGGCTCGCATTACTAAAACTCTGTCTACACTATCAAACTAGTTTGACAAAAAAGTGTTATGTGTCCAAACAAGGCCATATACATAGCTGCAGTCGCGTGCTCAAATTTGATTTAGTGTTTACAGGTCGACCAACCAACCAACCGACCGACCAACCGACAGACATATAGTGAGCTGTAGAGTTGTGTTGCACGCGACTAATAATGGTAGTGATAGTGTTGATAGACCTACTCTACTCTGCAAGTACTGTCTAAGCACATGTGCAATATAATTACATTAGTAATGATTCCTCCACAACAAATTAAAATAAAATACAATACAATAAGGTAAAATTATCGTGTTATTGCTATTCAAACTATAATTTTTAGTTTATTCACCCAATTATATTTCAAAATGTAGCATTGGCATCTTACCGTTGCGAATTTCGTAATCGTGCTGTATAATCCCTGGGTATTGGTGATGCAAAGGATTCATACTGTGGTGACACATTGTAGAATACGCAGCATAGTATCATGCACGATGTTAAAACAACAACGAAGCTCTATAGTGAAGAAAAAGAAATATTCTTACAAAAAACTCCGCTAGATTTTTTACTTACTTTATTTTAATTACATATTGTTCTTTCTTCAATAAAATATGCTTTTATATTTATATTCTACTTAATAATTTAAGAAATAATGATTGATTATCAATTGTTTTGGTTTGACAATCAGTAGTAGTAGTCTGAAATGCTCTATTAATTATAGCGTATCGGGGATTAAATACATAGATGTTTTGAGGATGTGTATTATGATTGGCTTCAGTTTTACTTCTCTAGTTGATTTAGCTAATCAATTAAGCAATCAATCAATCACTTTTTATTTCAGAACAAAGTCGTGGCCTATACTGTATAGAACAAATCATATCAATCCTATAACTAAACTATAATACTATGCATATTCCGGGTCTGGGGCCTTACTCCCTAAGGTTGGAGTGACCAACTCATATCCAGAAACACAATTTCTATAAATTGACAAATAATATCAATAATATCCTGACGGTAATTATACCCGACCGCAATGCTAGCCGGCCGCATTATTATTGCTTTCCTATTAGGTTAAGGCAGAAACTATAGAGGGCCTGAATCAATACATGAATATTCAGGATGTGACGGCAAACCCTGGAAATAGTTTTCAAGCGGTACACTGTACACTTTTTGTGTAACAATTATCTCAAAAAGTTAAATGTCAATGATCACACACATTTCACAATATCTTTCAAACAATTTAACTTAATCCTAATAAGCTTTTCAGTGTGGTCACTCATCCGTGACGTCATTTATACGCCATATTGTGAAATCACATTATCAATCATATCTGCATAACTTAAAAATGTAAACTTCAGGTGAAGGGTAAAAATATTAGCGAATAAAAACTTACGCGTTTCAAAGTCATGCACGTGAAATTGCTCGTTAACAATTAAACAGCTCAAAATTAAGTTTTGATTAATTTAGAGCATGAGTTAGGCCATTTACGTGTTTTAAAAAATAGTATCTATAGTTACAATGCACTTAGGTGGTCTAAAACCAACCGTTAAGGAGATACGGAGCTTCAAAATGGTATAGTAAATAGCGGCTATTTTTTGACTTTATGATTATTAACCCACTTCGTCCGATTTTGGTAAACTTTAGAAACTTGTTCATTTCAACAAGAAAATGTTAAGAAACTTTCCTGCAGATACTAAATTGTTTGCATAGTAGAATGTCATTGTCAAAGCAGTTAAAAAAGTATATGCCGTCACAACTACCATGGCGTCATAGGTACGTCATATAAGAATTTAAATATGCTAATTATAATGTTTAATATCACATTTATATTTACTTGTAATGCACATGTCCGATTTTGGTAAACCTTGGATATGATGTTCATTTGAACAATGTTAGGGACGACGGGAAGCCACAGGACGGTGCTAATGAATAATTTATGTATGACAGGAGCGGTCGCAGGACTGTTCCCCAAAGATTCCAGGGCTGTAGACACTGGGTGAGTATCTGAGCAAGCAAATTGTTAAATGAAACCCCTAGATGGCCGCAAATGGTACTCTCGCACGTAAAACTCATGATAAATTGCACCCCTAGTTCGCCGGAAATGTTACTCGCTCTATAGTGCGCTACTAGAAAACAGAGGATTTTAGCCTATATTATTCGGCCGGTAACAAAACATACGCGACTAACAATATAGGATAACATTTTTTTTCGTTCAATGCGAACGTCACGGGGAAGTCCCTGATGAAGGTACTTCTGGTACGGTAATACATTCTAATAATTAATGTAAATTAATTATCAATTAATAATTTTAAAAAGTTATACAAAAAATATAAATCTGCTGCTATAAATATATTGATTATTTTGAATTAAATGCTAAAGAAAGTCAGATTTTAAAAACCACAATTTCCAAAATTTATTTTTATTTATCCACTATATACTTTACAAAAGTGTTGTTTATGATTTGGCCTAAAAATTGGCCTTAGATTATGGAAAACCCCCTGCAAAACGCAATAATTATGGACAAATCGAGTATTAGCCTTGGCAATATGCCTAATATTTAAAACGCAATGTTCATATTTGAATGCTTGATCCATTAGAGGTAAATCTGTGATGTCACTAGTAGCACTGCTATGCGTGGGTAATTTGTGAATGACGTAGCTATAATAGGGAAGATCTGTACGTACTGACGTTCGTTGAGAGAGGAAGGTGAAGTCCGGTGATGTGTCATGATAATGTAACAAGCCAGAGATGAAATAAAATCACGAATACATTTAACTGATTGTCGGTGTTTTATTCGTCGTCAGACGTTTATCGACCGACATCTATTTATTTTTTGTGGCAATAAAAGTTGAATATAGGCCTATATATATATATTTCTCATATGTAGTAGAGCGTTTCTTTGATTGAATATTTTTTTTTGTATTATAACACAAGTTCATTTTGGATTTTCAGTAAATTAACAATGGTTTATTCAAAGTCGATACTGTAGCTAATCCCTAACTATTCAATCGAAATGTATTATACTAGGCCTACATTGTTGAAAAACGGATTGTGTTATATGAAAATGGATCGATAGTAAAACGTAACAAAGATACGTTCTTGTCTGGTTATTAGGTATTCATGCAGTGATGAAGCGGAGGATTCTTTTTAAAATCAATTTTACTGCAAGAAATATTTTGGGTGTGAAGGTTAAATTGACAATGAAAAAATGTCCGGGTCCTGACACCCACCTCCCCTAAATGTTAAAGGTGACCATTTTTTAGATAACACACTAACTAAATTTGTGTTTGCAGTCAATGCGGTACTTCTGGTACGGTAATAAATAAAATACTATTAATTAATGTAAATTAATTATTATTATCAATAATTATTGATTTTAAAAAGTTAGACAACAAATATGAAGCTGCTGCTATAAATATTGAGGAAAACGTTAAATTGTATTATTTTGAATTAAATGCTAAATAAGTCAGCAGTTAATTGAAACCACAATTTTAAAAATTCATTTATCCACTATAAACTGTACAATAAATAATAAATATAAAACAAATAAATTAATTATAGGAAATTTGCAGAAAGAACGGAAAAACAAAACTATAGGCCTACGCAAAATTATGATTTGCCCTAGTGTGTGTTGGCCTTCTTTCGTAGGAGAGAGATACAACTCCCTGCTCTCATGGCGCGCGTACCACAAGCAACTAGTCAATCATAAATTCATTCTACGCATGCTCAGGAACGTATCTACACTTATCTCTGTGCGCGGTATAGTAGGCCTATTGGTGACTGCTGTGCATTCTGCCAATTTACAAATATGCTCTTCCAGACTGGACTTCTAGAAAGTATAAATATGGATATTGTATACGATGAAATGGGACTCAATTTTAATTTAGTGGCAGAAACAACATTTAGTATGAAATAAGGGTGTTGCCCGGGCCCAAATTCCAAATTGGCTGCCAATTTTATATAAAATGTGCATAAAATCAGATCTAAATAAGATAGATACACAATCTTGGTGTCTAAACACATGCACTTCAGACACGGAATCAAACCAATTTGACAAGTTTTTGCCTCGTATTAAAATGGCGGCCATTTTTCAAAATGGCGACCAATTTTATACCAGATGTTCTTATAATTTAAATATGGTAAATTCACGATTTTGGTTTCTAAACGTATGTTCTTCAGATTTATAATAAATATGATTATGTTAAAAGATAATTGTAAAGAGTGCTTAAAAGCGGAAATAATTAAGCTAGATAAATGATCATGTTTTTTCAGGCAAGGAATCCATTAAATCTATAATAAATAAAATTAAATAGTTTGTTTGATTAACTAAATTTTTAAAGTTTTATTGAGGATTAAATCGACAGTAGCTAACGTTTTTCAAAATGGTTGCCTAATTTATCAGTTCATTAAATCGAAAATCTGGAATTTGCTTCTCAAATTGGTAAAGGTGTATCATATCATAGTTAATTCTCATTCAATCAATTCATAAGTACTAAGTGTAGTTTACGAATGCCAGGTATTTTATGGTTTCTAAGCATCTTTTCAGATTTTTGTCCTAGCCTATATTGTATGTTTTAGTTAATTTGGAGACACTGTAGAGACATTAAAAAGTCCTGGTGCCATATTGCTTTATATTGTAACTTGTGTCTGTTTCCGAATCTCATGTGAACCGTATTAGACAGACTTTGCCTTAAGCCTTTTTGTCCATGCAAAAATGAGCTCCAAGGCAAATATATCTCCTATCATGATACTTATGTTTGATTGATACTGTAGCCTCTAAGAGAGTTATAATTTGTTCCCTCAGAGATATTAAGCTTGGTACTGTTGCTGCGGATTGTTTTAGTTTCATTTCATCGTTCAACCCGAAGCTTCGTCTAATTTAAAACCTATTATATAAATCCGATTTGAATCCGAAAAATGAATAAGGCTAAACCATTGACGACACATCATCACCAGCCAACTCTTGACGTTAGGGGTATAAAGTACGTCATACTTAACCAAATAAGCAGGGCAACATCCGTATGCTTAATATACGTATGGGTAAAAATCTGTGACAATTTTGATGCGTATCGACGTGCCGATTGCATTTCATATGTTTTAGATTTATTCGTTGAAAATTAAGTTGTTAAATGCGGTAAAGATAACATTTTACCAGCATAACTTAAACATAGATTAAGAAATATATACATGAGATTGCTCAAACTCTAATAAGACCACGTCGTTCAAGTTACAATGTAAACCACCAGAACCATAAGTGCTCAGCCTGTTTTTTAAAAAGATATTCTAATAAATAAAAAAAAGCTACATTAACTATAATAGATTCATAATTTTCACAATCTATATGATTTTACCGAGTTTATAAAGTGAGCACACGAATACAAGTAACAAGTGGTGACTTCGAGTTATGAAAATTGAAAAGGCTCAAATAATGTAAACACCAATTCGCCTTTGCCAACTTCATTCAAGTTTTTAAGAAAACAACATACAGCATCTGTTGCAAATTACCATGGAAGGGTGAATACTTATTCATGCGCGTTTTAAATAAACATCATCAGAAAGACTAACCAAGAAGCTATAACAAAAGGCATTCAAACATCGTTGTAATCCTTGTTTTTATTTTTGCTTGTCTTGCCTGGGGTACTTACACACTGATCCGCAGTTAGCGGTGATGATGTATCCCCATACCCCCATATAGGTTGGTTGCTTGGTGTTTTTGTCTTTTTGTTCTCTTTCTTTTGGTTTCCACTCTTTTTCTTTATTGTCGAGCGCATAGAGACATCGTTTATTTGCGCTATAGAAATCAATCAATCAATCAATCAATCAATCAATCTATCTATCTATCTATCTATCTATTATTATTATTATTATTTTTTTTTTTTATACATTTACAACTTCTAGGATAATAACACATTCAGGAAATTCTTCTCGTGAAGATATTTAACATGAGAGATTTAATAGACGACGCCATTGTTGATAATACAAATTAATTAATAGTTCATTCTTATAGCGCATATAATTAAAACAAGCTCTCAGAGTTATGCTGCTCATTATTACCCAGGTCATTGTTGGGATCAAACACGTATGGAACCATACTCCCATAATAATACAGCTAGTGATCAGCGCAACGTTGTGTCTTGGTCTAACCGGTACCCATTCATGTATTCAGTTTTGCCTTCTCTGCAGCCTGTAATGGACTGACGTTGAGCAGTTGTCTCTCACCAGGGGCGGTCGCAGGACTATTTTTAAAGAGGGTTGCCCAAAGAGTCCAGTAGACACTGAGTATTTGAGCCACAGTCCATATCGTGTGGCCTATGTCGAAGCGAATTGTTCAATGACACCCCTAGATGGCCGCAAATGGTACGTAAAATTCATGATAAATGGCAAATTATTTTTGTTGTTGATACAAAGTTCATGTGTGAATGCTCGATCCATTAGAGGTAATTATGTGATGGCGCTAGAAACACTACTATACGTAGGAAATTTGTGAATGACGTATTACATACACGAGCCTAGGCAATCTATTAAAAAAAAGGGGGGTAACCCCAAACAAATTGCAATAGTTTTCAATCCTTTTTTATCTGATTCAATATCTAGTAATATTCAATTTTTTATTTTGTTATCCAAAATTACAATTTTTCAAGAATTATATTTTTAGTAAAAATGTATTTTGCCTATAATATTGTCATGGTACGGAATTAAGAAATTTAAATAGAAACACTCAAAATTTGAGGTTAAACTGATCCAAAGCAGGACAAAACTGTCTGTCTATTAACAGAGACCATCTGCTAGAACACAATATTGTGTAGTGCTTTTACAATTCATCGCAAGCAGAGACGAGACCTCTTCCTCTAAAACACACTTAGGAAAATGTTAATGGCGTCTTTTTTTTCAATAAATCTTGATAACAGAGACTATCCTACTGTAGGTTTTAGGATGGTTTCCCCCATTTGATCCCGGCGGAAAACCCAGTAGTAGATGTCCGGGGGAAAAATTTCCTGTGGAAAATGTCCATGGAAAAATGTGCAATGGAAAATGTCCTAGGGAGAAACCAGCTTGCTCCCCCTACTTACTGTACTAAATAAATGATATAATATTGACAGTTTAGTGGGGGTCTATGTTTTTAAGTAATATTGAAAACAAAAGACTCCACCTAAAATTTTTAGTAAGAATCTCTGTTTTCATAATTTCACAGTAACACCACCCTCTTGAACATAATACTGTGAACTTTATTTGGGAAGGGGTTTCTATTTTAAAAAACCCCAAAACAGAGACCCGGTATAGAATACAATACAGTGTTGAGAAGATTTTTGAGTAATGTCATGCAATAGTACATACTATTTAACGTTGCTTAAAATGTACGCCTAAATGGGTTATTATGATTCCCATACCCAAATCGAAATCTGTTTGCCATTTCCATATATTTAATATGGGAACAATTGTCCATTCACATGACAGGAATAATTCCTGTCATGTGAATGGACAATTGTGGGTCACATGTTGTGCAATAGTACATACTATTTAACGATTGCTTAATAGTCCTTTTTTTTCTGTGTACAGTAAATTTGCAAATTGTTAAGATAAATTAAAAAAAAAGTTTGTTAGATAATTAGGATTTTAACTGTGTCTATAAAATAAATGTGAACTGAAAAATCTATCTTTCAATTCAATTTGTAAATCTAATTTAATAGAGTTGTATATTAAAATCAAATGCATTATGATTTTCATAAAACCAAAAAGGAACTCCTCGTATTTATTGAATGGGGCGAATATTTTTAAAGTAAAAGGATTGGGAAGTCCGGTGTGTAAGGTTAATGTAACAAGCCAGAGATGAAATAAAATCACGAATACATTTTAGCTGAAAATACACGTGACTAACAATATGATATCAGTATTTTGCCTTCAATGCGAATGTCAAGGATAATTCCCGATGAAGGGACTTCTGGTACAGTAATACATTCTAATAACTATAATTAATTATTGTAAATTAATTATTATTATTATCAATTAATGATTTAAAAAAGTTAGATAACAAAAAGCTGAAGATTGATGAAAACGTTAAATTGTCTTATTTTATTAATTAATTTAAATGCTAAATAAATCAGCAGTTAATTGAAACCAAAATTTCCAAAATGCATTTTTATTTATCCATTATAAACTGTACAATAAATAATAAATATAAAACAAAGAAATTAATGATAGGAAATTAGCAGAAAGAAGCAAGTATAATTCTCTGTTACTACGGAAATTCGGCCTAATATTACGGACGTATACGGAAATGAAGATAAATAGGGTACTACACGGAAAAATAAAACTATACGCAAAATTATGATTTGGCCTTAAATTATGGAAAACCGGCAAAACGCAATAAATGAACAAATGACGGGTTTTTCCCAGAACACAGTGTGTTGGCCTTCTTTCGTAGGAGAGAGATACAACTCCCTGCTCTCATGACGCGCTCACCACAAGGAAATAGTCAGTCAGAAATTCATTCTACGCATCCTCAGAAACTTATCTACAAAAAAACGTAGATCGCCGATATAATTTGTCGTGGTATAATAGTATAGACCAGGTGACTGCTGTGCATTCTGACAATTTACAACTATTCTCTTCCAGACTGGACTTTATATGGATATTGCATACGATGAAATGAGACTTAAATTTTAATTTAACTTAATTAGTAAACCGGGTAACGCGAGATTTAGCGAATGTTGTCCTTACGTAAATTTATATATACAGATGGGACGCTGATGGCTAGGGTGAGATTCGAACCCAAGTAAGCAGCGGGTACATCATCGACATGTGATAATTGTATTTGAATACGGTGGAATATCTTTGTGTCAGGGGGTTGAGTATTCGTAATATAATTGCCCTACTCTGACGTAATTTTGTACTTTAGTATGTACATTGAGAACACTGAAAAAAAGTGTAATTTATCCTCTGGTGGAACCTTACGATAACTAGCCAGACGTTCATACTGGACCACCCCCAGCTTGCGTTTGAGCTGTCATCGAGTTTCACATTGATCATGAAACCGATATAGTTGAATTGGCCAAATAATTTCTGACGTTTAATGATAGTTGAAATTAGATGTCTGATTGTGTTTTAGAGATCCGCATCGCTTTTGTTACATTCTAATTTCTCATTCTCAATTCATACTATTTTCACAAGATATTCTAGTTCAGTTTGTGTTTCTACTTACAAGCCTACGTAAGTACGTCAATGTCTATATTAACATTGAAACGAAATGGAATGTACGAAGAAAATCTAATTGAAACGTATTGAAGACTATACAAGTTATATAATATGACCTGCTCTTCATTTAACTGGCATCATATCACAACACTCTCATTAAAATATAAGGTAGAGATCAAACGAAAGTTTGTAATTACCAAATGGATCAACTACCTGCAGTAAAAGTGTTCATTCATTCAAGTAGAACATTATTATGATGCACCGTAAGAGTTTTACTCAAAGCCTCTTTACTTTATTGGTAAGCATCCTCTTAACATTGATTGCATATATAACCATAGTGCAAGATTGTCACGATTTCTGCAATACTAATTATTACAATTGTTTGTAATTTGTCATTTCCCCACAGTCAAATACCTTACTATAAAAATTATAACCATATACAAAAATGTCAGTAATCTATAATTGTGTTAAGAGGACTGAGGTATGTTCAGTAATACTGTATTTTATACAAATTATATATCCGATCTATAGATGGTCATAATGGTATGCTTTTTGAAATAATGTTCGGTACTAATGTACAGCTCTATCAACAATATGATGTATATTACATTACCCCGTGGAATAGTACGTAGTGAATAGTAGGTATCTTCCATAATATGTTACAGAGATGGAGAATAATATTTCCTATTTTAATTACTATATTTTATTTAACTTTCATTGAGCGATGCCATAACTATACATTATTATAGGCATTTATCATATTAATTAACTATAAATAAATTAATATAGTAACAATCTATAAATAAATATGTATACTTTGTAATATTTTATTCTACAAAATCTATATTTTTTCTGCAATGCGCTGCTGTAGTGTTGACTATTTTTCATAATACTATGAATTTACAAATCGGTTACATTCTTTAAAAAATAGTTCATATAATGTTTAAAAATATCTGCCATTACCATTAATTTTGCGCGCAATTTAGAAGTTGTAAAATAGTTGCAATTAACATTCCTAACCTAATGAGAGACAATGTACTAGTAGGATATGCAGCGGTACTAAAGCGTACATATAGTTTAGTTTCAATCTCAGTTTACAATGATTCAATATAATGTGTAGATTTTCAAACAGTACTGACTTTTAAATGTTTGTTACGCTCAATTTGTTGATGTTTAACATTAGTATATATAAATTGTAATGAATTAATACAGTGCATGCGTTTTCAATGACCTTAATGAGATACAAGATCAAAATTTCCAACAATACTGACATTAAATTGTTTTATAATAATTATTATTATAGTATGACAATTGTTCTCCAGTAAATGTTTACTGTATATAAATTGAAACAATACTTTTTAAAGAGTTTTCTAAATAATATAATAATTAAGTCAATATGCTGTATTAGTTCTGTACGAATTGCATCTGATTGGTCGATTTCTACAATCGTTTGATGGCCCACTCAACGGTGACTCCCTTTTAAATATGTAATTGTTGTGTTTACCATCTGTTTTTCATTAATATTTCTATGATTTTATGTAAATTTAAACTTCACTTGCTGTCCTTGGTCTCATCGTTTGTAGCTTTGGAAGAAGCGTAGGGTTATTCGATATAGACGAAGATCTAGGTTTCGTAGCTGATTGGCTAGAATGATTGTCTCTATCATCAACAACTATTTCAACAATTGGAGTTGATTCTAAAATTGAATTGTTTTCACTGCTGTTTGGGGATACTTCTGTGGTGTGTGGTATCTCTGGCAGTATTGGTGTAGGTGTTAAGTCGAGCATGGCACTATCAGAGAAGCTTCTTCCGCGAAGCCCAACCACGTCTACTTTAAGTCTGTCAAGTGGTTGCTGCTGTGGTAGAGGTTGCTGTGGAAGATTCGGTTGCAGATGTGTATTCCTCATACGGTGCCAATCACCACCAAGTGCTGCATACTGCATCTGCATTCTTTTCATTTCTTGCAGACGTCGTTCTCTTTCACGTCGACGTAGGAATTGACGTTGCCTTTGTCGATATTTGTGCCAACCTTGGTTAAAGAGAACACTGTCGTCTTCTGCTTTTTGTTTGGGTCCTTTTTTCTGAGACAAATTTATTTCTTCAATCTTCTCCAGCATCTTTTCCATAACTGGTGTATAAACCTTAAAGATTAAACATTTTGATGTATGTTAAACTGTAAAAATAACATACAATGAAAGGCAATGAGTTAACGGTAGAAGATAATTTATTTACATTTACAAACTAGTTTAGTATCATGCAAAGGGTACGGTAGATTTTTGTGATTAACATTATATTTTGTCCCTTCTATGGTTAAATATGGTGATTTTTTTTCTAGATTCATTCTAACTTTAAGCATTTTGAAATTGTTGTAGTATGAGGGCCCTAAGTTGTTATTCTAGGAATAACTAAAAAAGCTTACAATAAGATGTATATATAACTACCTCGCCATGTCAACATTCTTTAAAAGTAATGATGAGATGACAAGAGCATGGATCTAGATTCTAGCCATGCATAGTATAGAAGAGATGAACAGATTGCGAATTTATAAAATTCAGATGACGTGCTCATGTCTGCATCATTTAGAAGATTGATTAGGATGACAAGACCACAGTTCATCATATTGCGTGCATCATCTTTTAGAAGCTTGCGAGAGCATGATCTGATTATGTAATCAGTTGCTGTTTTAAGCTTCCGTACTTACTTGTTTATCGTGCAGTCGCTGCATTCTGGACGTCAGTTTGGTTTGAGCAAGTTCCCTCATATTGGAAAAAGTCTTTGGACTTCTTTTTACAAGCTGCCTCTCAAAATTGTTCAAATCCAATTCAAACACATCTACAGGTCCCTGACATTTTACTGTCTGTAAATAAGTTGGTAGTCGTAGAATAACTTCAAAATCTCCTAAAATTATAAAGAATTCGTTTCTTTTTAGATTTTCTGTTTTGGTAGCAACATGTTATGAATCTGCAAAAAAAGTGTGAACATGTGAATCATAATATTTTTTATTTGGAAAATGTCAACAATTTTGTCGACAAAAGCATAGCATGAGCTTGTTACATTTTAGGAGAAATTATTACACATTGCACAAAAGAATTTAACGAAAAAAAGAAAACGTTATCGTGATAACACATCGTCTATTGGAAGAAGAGTGCAATACATTATTTCATGTTCATAAACAGTTGAATGGTTACAGTAAAATCTCTTTATTACAAATATTTGACAAAGACAAAATATTACCTATAGACTCGCTTGGTCCAACTGTACAGATGTCTACAAACTTTCTAGTTGCCAACTTTTCTGCTTCCGCGTAACCTCCTCGTCTACGTGCTGCGCTTGGTCCAGCTAATCGTAAATTATTATTGTTGACTTCACGTAGTTTACGGTCATGGCTCATTTTTCCACTTCTACAAGACAATTTTACTAATGATAAGTTGTTTATATAATGTTGGTCATTTATTTTGAATTTTAGATGAAAAATAAACACGTTTTATGGAACTTTTAACCCGTTGGCTGACTTTATAAAAGCACAGGGTGATGGTATTTATTTTAACAATGTAAAAAACCCCTCGGCCCCTAACGATAGCGACTTCAGAGTTACAATATAGAGGTCTGGAAGAAAGGTTTGTCGTAAAGTCACAAAGTCTTGATCGATTTAGCAACTCTCGATTTGCGCACGGCACTCACTGTTTTCGCTTGGTAAGTTCAATGGTAACAAACTTGTCAACCAACTCTGTTAAATTAATTACTTACCTGAGGGCATTAGCTACTGACAGTTCTTTTTCTGAACTATAAAGTGGATATTGTTTGACGTGGTGTAGAGGGTCTACTGACAGTTTTACGTTTCCATTTAGAATGAAGAATATTCCCCTCACTGGTTCACCTTGCTTCACGATAGTGTTACCGTAATCGTAACGAGTTTTTGTAAAGCTCATCGCCATTATTTTTCTTTGACGTGGTGTCCAATTACTAAAAAGTACAAAGTAATGTTTAATGGCTGTATACGTGCTTCTAATTATAAATTGATTACAATAACAATACCGTCGGTGACTACATGCCATCTTTAGAAAGCCTCGAACGAAGAGGCCTGACGAGTCATCTCTTCGGGAGAAAGTTAAACATGTTTAATGTTCTCTAGAGACGTTTCGTCTGGCTTTATCGTACGACGTTGCCTGAATTAGCTTTAACGTGACTACAGACACCAAGTGAAATAGATTTTGTGTTTTTTAGTTTGTTTTTATTATTATTCAAATTATTTATATAAATAAATGCAAAGTCAGGCGTAAATTTGTGGTTGCAACATTGCGTTACGTAAATATAAAAAAAAATGCCGAAAAGTCTTCTGCAAGCAACTCAGTGAAACATTGAATAGAGGCGGTTCTTAAAAACCAGATTTAAATCAACGTAAAGCAGTCGTCACGTCTCTAGAGTTCATTATCCGTACACATATGGGTAAAATTCGTTTCGTGTCCTACGTCACACAATATGTTTAGCTTGACATCAATACCGTACGTGATACCGAGTTTCGCTGCGTTTCGATGAAGTTGTTAAATGTGACACAGATCACCATTAACAGCAAAACTCAGACAATTTAGTTTAACAATTTATAAGAAAAAAAGGGGTTCAAGGAAACGACAAAGAAGTAAAATATGTTGACCAGGCCTAGGCCTATGCCAGATGCGCCGATGAACCTAGGCAAAGCCTACCTCCTACATACATTTAGTCCTCAAGGTACGTAAAATGATTTTGCCCAAACTAAAAAAGCTATAAAAGTTAAAACATATCCGTATACGTGTTGTGACACGGTTACGTATATGTGGGTTTGCACAAACTTTCTTTTAGTTATAGAAATTCTAACCGTATTGCGATCTTACCTAAATAGAGAACACGATGCGACAAAATCTTTTTTCTCCTTAAATTGCATCTCTTGTGCTGTTTTCAAACAACGATTATAAAGATCTCTATTAACCACGATGAGATCCGTAGATAAGTCAGATATGATAGAAGCGCTTCTGACATTATCTGCCTGAACAAGTGCCAACTCTCCAAAACTTTTACCAGCACCTACACATAAAATAACATAGGATGGGTTTATTACGATAGCCTAGTATTTATCCATTTTGTTAATTCTTTGAAATGGTTTCAAGTTAAGCATTGTCTGTAAATTATAGAGTATGATTTAAAAACTTTGACTATAACTTGGAAATCTGTTACGATTTTATGAACCGTACGACTGCAAGTAGCAATTTTATAGATGGGGAGATGAAGAAATACTGATTATTTCAATAATGTTATTGTTTTACTTTTAGTAGTTTACATTTTTTTAAATCATATGGATTATTCTGAAATGAACAAAATTATCATCAAAAAAGTATTTACCCAGTTCCCGTATGTGAACACCAAATTGCTTTCTATCCAACTTTTCTGAGTTTGGTTTGAAATTATTAATAGATTCAAATGCACTTTCAGAATCAGAATCGGACGAACTTTCGGTTGACAGTGTTACGTCATCATTGGATATTTCAGAAATCCCAGAATCACGCGTGTGACCAGATTCACTTTCCACGGATTCTCTAGAGTCTGTGCTCGTGCTCCCGCCGCCATCGCCATTGTGAACTGTGCTCGTGATACCGCCGCCGTGGCCATTGTGAGCTGCTTGTTTGTTTTCACCGTCTTTTCTGTTGGCCGACCGTCGGCTGTGATTACCAGAACGCGCCTTCCTTTGACGCAACGGCGTAGACTTCGTCAAGTTTCCCTGTTCTTCTAGTTGTTGATTGATGTAGATTGACACCAGTCCAGTCAAAATTATAAAGAAGCTTAATAGTAATATCAATTATTAGTTATTTGTATCCCTGATAAATAACAAACGATGTGAGAGACGAGATAATTAAAAAAATAACACACTGTTGGGTTGATTTTGGAATTCGTTTCAAATAAGTTTTCAACTTAACTTACACGTTTCTATGGAAATTGTATAATGTACTACTATTATATATTTTATTTATTATTATTTATTATTATCTTTAGGCACATGTGGCCAAGGACTACCAATAGTAAATTAATAATTGTTCCGTCATACGATAGGTAGTACTTTCCCTGATATAAGAACAAGTTCACCGAGGTAACATCCTACTCCTCTCAAATGAACATGGATAAACTGTGTATAATTGGACCTACGGGTTATGGTCCTTCAGAGAGAATACTTGTTCCACCACCAGAACTTAGAAAGAACCCATGCCGATATTGTTTGTTTTTAGGTACGGTAAATGGTGCCCATGCAAACCCATTTGACCCGCTTTTGTTAAACCAGTGCGTGGTACAATAATGTTATATTATAAGTTACCTGTCTCCTTGATCTCCTTGTCGAATAATAACAGTATCCTCGGGAACCGATAAAAACTTGCAATTCCTTACAATGTCTTTAACCACATCTACAATATGAGAAAGTGATGATGAAATAATGAACCTTATTAAATAATTAGTTTAGATGTATTAATAAATAATGTTATTAGTGTTAAATAAACTTAATTATCACTGACTCAGGTATTTGTATTTTAGTTTAAACACATAAGTAAGTTGTTCTGAGTTTTAATACGGGTAGACTTTTTAGCGGACTTTTATTATTTCACAATTTCGCCTTTTAACAACGTTGCTCTTTAACACTTTGACTGCCAGAGGTTTTTCCAGTTAGAAACTGCCACCGCCAGCGTTTTTAGCCCAATTCGATGTTTTTATTAAAGCTGATTGAAACCATGTATGTGATCTGATTTATATGTAATTTAGACTAAAATAATCATAAAGATTTTAGCTTTACAATGGTACCAAGAACGATTTTTAAATCGCAATATGTAAATCGTAATAGTAAAATGAAAGTAACCTACTTTTTGAGTTTTTCGTAGTTTCGCGCAAGAAAGTCGAGATATTCGCGATTTTGTGCAAGGCATCACAATATGAAAATATCGCCCGGTGAGATCAACAAACAACAAAAAAGTTACTTACACGGCACCGATAGGCCTATAAAAACAAGTTATCACTATCGAAAAATGTATTATATTTTATAAATCATAAATCTTACATCAATGTTTCGCCAAAATCCACATAGTAAAGACACCAGGCCTAGTTAACCAGGCCTAAAGTTGGTCCGGAACCGTTTTACGACTAGGCCTAGGCTAGCCTAGTACTACTAGCCTAGATAGTAAACTGATGATAATATCCATACCATTTCAAAACAAGTTTGTTGCGTGAAACTCGGTCACTTTCAGTAAAACACCAAAACAATTAGGGTATACATACAATAATAAAATTAAATACTTCATATTGAAAATGACTCCATTATTTTTTATTCAGATAACAAACAAACATGTCAATCCACAAAAACCTTTGTAATGCTTCGGCGGCATAGCTAGCGCGCGACCGATACACAATTCGCCAAGCCATTGCTCTACGCGCTACTGTGATGCGCGGTGTTTGTTATTTCGACAGGTACCATTTTGACAATCGTTCGTAACCAGATTAGTTACTTTCAAATTGTAAAATATTAACGGTCCAGACCGAATATAGTGTTCATATTTATAGTATATACCAATAATTAACCTATCTACCGGATTTCGTAAAAAAAACGCGAAAAACGAAGATCTTCGTGTTTGGCAGTCAAGCGTTGTGTTTCCAAAAACGAAGATCTTCGTGTTTGGCAGTCAAAGTGTTAATAGTCATTTTCCTCTATCAATGTATAAGATGTATTTTAATGTGGTAAGTTGAAAGTATCTCCCCTCCTTATCCACCGTTTCCTATATATCATAGTAAATCTTTCGACGCCGTTTAGAAGATTAACCTTTTCTAATATTGGACACATTCAATGTTGTGTCGAGCGGAATGTAATATTACACGTAAATTTTCTTATTTAAAAGCGACCTATGTGGTATTCAAATGTATATTTCTTTCTTCTTTACTTAATGACTTTCAAACCATGTAGGCCTAATTGGAAGATTGTGAAACTAAATTACTGAAAATGCAAGCTAGTCAAAAGAAAGAATAAATAAATAATACATTATGCATCCACATTCGGCGTGTATTTTTTGTAGGCTAAGACACCCACTGGTTTAGAAAATGTTATAAAGATATAGCAAGAACAGAGGTGAATTCGCATCCAACATTATTAAACAGTATCTACATTACGTACTCAGCTTGAACTCTACGATAACATTAGGCCAAAGTTATACGTTCTGCGTGTTGTTTCTATGGCATTGGTCCTTCCGTTTATTGTTTATATTATTAGCTGGTCAAAGGTTCGCATTTTATTGTGATTAATGTGATACTAAAAGTAGAATGTGGGTACTTACTTAAAAAAACCGAATATAAGTCATTTAGTTTGACAAAGCACAAGACCCTGCAATAATTGGTTGACGTATACGTGATTATGCAATTTTTTAATGTATTGTTATAATTCAAATCATATTACGGTCCAATTAAATAACACCATCAAAGCGCAAATGTAATGGCACATTAACTTAATAATTATTCTACATTTGTTATCCCAGTAAGAATTTTACAGCATTTGTATTTTATGTGTTAATTATAATATTTATCACCTTATTGGTTGCCAGCTTCATACCGGACTTAAATAAGTGTGTTTATAGGTTGCATTCATGAAATTGACATACAAGATGATAAGGGCTTACACAATCAAATAGAGATAAACTTAGTTTACTAACATTCCCCTTGAAATAATATCATTTAAATCATTATGTACACAACAATACATATTGTAACCAGGGAAATATAGAAATATTATTTATGTACCTCCCTGATCGATGCTATGCAGCTAGGCAAGATCACGTACATACCCCTCATTAACCTAGATATATATAAAGTTGGCCTATACAATTAAAAATAGGAATTATGAAATAAAATTGCATCTTGTAGTCACAGGTTACTATAATGTTATTCCATTTCTACACAATACTAAATCATTTTTGTTTTGATCCAATCTTTGTGAATAACTATTATGCGATATTAAAATGCATATTCAATCAAAAAATGTATACCGTTTTCAGGGAGACAATATATATCTTTAATGAAAACAAATAGAAACAGGGATTCTAATCAAAGCTTGCTTAGATATTTTTTCTACGATGACGTGACGCAAACTGACTATTTTAAAAAAAGAACTATAACATAGATATAGATAATGTAACAAGTCACTCTGAAGTCGCCGGTTTATTTCGGTAACATAAACAGACATTCGTTACTCATCACCTCTAATTATTTGCTTTATTATTGTTAAAAGTTGCAATGACATAAATGCGTATATCTTAGTGATCCGTAATAATAATATAATCAAATGGGCTTTATATCGAACTCGGAACTCCATTCTGACCGAAATGAACCCTGGAAGAAATGTATTTTAGTTCCTACATGGATGAATACAATGTGGCACACATTTTTAAAGATATGCATAATAATTCTACCTTCATTATTTCACTACTTTTTAGGAAAGTTCAGCTCATTAGAAAAGGTGTGAATCTATGGCCTAAATTGGTATATGTTGATGTTTCATATTATATATTGGTTTCATAAAAACAATCTAAAACTCAAGTCTGAACGAAATGAACCCTGGACAAATTTATTTAAATGGATGAATACAGTGTTTTGAACCGGTAGATATTATCTTGATGTTCTATAATATGATATGCATTTCGTATCGAACTGGAACTCAATTCTGATCGCATGAACCCAAGAGGAAGTGTTACTTGATATCCATAGATAACAAAAACTGCGGGACAAAAATAGACATGCGCACTTCTGCCATAATAATAAAACTACCTCAGGGAATTCTCAAACTTTAGGCCTACGAAACGTTGTCATATCGGTAAAAATATTGTTGATTCAGAATTACAATTAGAGTCAGACAAAATCCATTGTTGGGGCTCAGGTGCCAATCAAATCTAAATTGCAGCATTTGAAAAACGGGGTTATGTCATACTATTCAGTGTATTATTCAATCGGTTGAAATAAGATTCCACTATTACTTAATAGAAATGTGGATTATTTGATCAGTAGCTTAGTGAGTAAACAAAGTTCTATTTCTTTTGTTATGCCGACCTAGATAAGTCATCGCGGTACAAAATACGAACTAAACAACCCATTTAATTTGTAGTCGCGTGCAACGCGACTCTACAGCTGACTATGTCGGTCGGTAGGTCTGTCGGTCGGTCGGTCGGTTGGTTGGTCGGTAAACACTAACTTGAGCACGCGACTGCAGCCATGTATATGGCCTTGTTAATTTCAAAACAAATGCAGACAAATAAATTTTTCCGTTTTGCCGGTTCTAATTGAAAATAGTGTTACTAACACAATTCTAAATGCTAAATCAGCACTTTTAAAACAGTACATTTTTGCCAATTGATTTATGATTTCACTGCTCCGAATCCGTGGACCGGATCCACTCCGTACGGAATCCGCTATACGTTTGTGTGGACGCTTCTATTCTGAACTCATTTGCCACGATTTTTTATCCTGCCCCCGGATCGGAATCCGGGCTCAGTGCAAACGTAGCTTTAGTAACCACATACTCCTACTGATTACAACATGTTTTTTTTTCAATTATTGTAAATTTCTGCTATTGGGCATAGTTCTACTATTTATACATTGTAGTTACGAGCACTTTAGGCACAAACAAAATGAAAGAATCCATTAAAAAAACAAAAACAAGACTTTCACGATGAATCGGACAGGGAAAGAAAATTAACGACGTTTTAGGCGATACAGTTCATTGTAATGATTTCAGTTAGTGTATTTATCTTGTGCTGTTGACACGTCAAGTACCAACCCGTAAGCATTGCATAATCAAAGTAGGCATTATCAATTTGAATATGAAATCACGAACCCTGCTTTTGTATCGGTGTCACTGACTCCGAAAAAAGATGACGTCATAGTTCAATCGGCTTAATTTAAAGGTTCACAACCCATCGAATTTGTCAAGGGCCTTTTTCTTTAGTTCGAACATTTACATTCGAAGGCATGTAGTGCCGTTTATATTTACTTTGACTTAAGGAATAGCGCAAGCATTGATAATAATCACAAATATTTCCTTAAACAGATAATGGTATCAACAGCATATGTGATAACCTTTGGCCCGCATTATTAAACTATGTTTACACTATCTGCCCAAATATGGTAGTGATATGACATCATCATGTCCATACATTTTGTTTGTTATATAATTGTTGATAGTGTAGACAGAGCTTTAGATGCAACCGTCTGATAATATTATACTTTTCTTAATAATGATATTCCGTAGTGTACCAATACTACCGTTTCACAGTAGCTGTAGCTTGGTGGTTAACGTGCTTGCCTTCCAATCCCAAGGTCCCGGGTTCAATCCTGACCTAGTGCAGGGTTGTAACTCATGACTCTTTCAACTCCACTCCCTAAGCCTCAAATGAGACTTAGTTTATAAGCACGATAAATTATTAAATAGTTTATCTATCCTGTAATTGGCGAGTTACTCGCTGTTGGATGAGTATGAAAAAAAAATAAAAAAACCGAACCCAACCTCTTTCGCAAGAACGATTTGTTAATATTTTATATTATATATTATTATATTCCTAATATACCTTTTCAACGGCTGAAACAAAATAAAATAATAATAACATCAAACTTTAGCCATTTAATATGCATATATGAAGAGGTGTGTAAGACCGTCGGTCTTACATCGATTGGGACGAGGAGGTAGTGTCTCCCTCCTTTTAGCGAACTTGATGTCGGCCTTCATTCTCGCCCTCTCCTTCGTATACCTTTTTGCAGAACTGAGCGATTCAAGAAATTCAAGAAACCTGTTTCTATAATTAGACTGTTCAATTTTTGTAAATGATGTCTTGATGTATGATCTGCTGTTTTTTTTTGTTAAAGACTATGTTTTACCTATTTATCATGTAGGCTTATGAAGTACAACTACGGTTTCTTCCTGTTGCTGCTTGGATCATTTAAAGATATTCCGGAATAAATTTTATTTTTTAGATTTCTCTTTTGACGAACAGAACACGGAAATAATTATTTCGCTTACAAAAAAAGATAAATGAACTCTCATTTTCAAATAAAACCCAATTGATTTCTTAACTCGACGTTTCTATTGTTGATATTACTTCAAATTAACATTTTCGATTTGCTGATTTTAAGGCAAAAATGTTTAGCATGTGTACTATTAATATAGTTATATATCTTTTCAAACAATAATAATATAACTAATGTACTTTCTTTCTCTAAATTGTAAGCATTCCAAAGTGTATGTTATCTCATATTATTGATCGAAATCAGGTTTCTTTGAGAGAGACCAGATAACAAATAGCCGTTGTGACTGGTCTGTATAAAGATGTCTACCTTACCAAACTTCACGTGGAAAACTACTGATTGACAATAAAGTGTGATGTGCCTAAATGTGGTAGTGATATATCATCGTGTATATATTTTTAGTCGCGAGCAAACTATGTCGGTCGGTCGTTCGATCGGTTGGTCGATGGGTCGGTAAACACTAAATCAAATTTAAGCAAGCAACTGCAGCTATGCATATGGCCTTATATACAGATGGCCTTATATAGTGATGTATATATTTGTTATGTTTGGTGTTTATTCGTATTTTTATATGTTATATTTTACACTTGTATTTTGTATTCATGACTTTTTGATATTTATAATTGTTTGAGCTTGTCAACAAAACGAATTTCCGTTTGAACCAATAAATATTATGTATTCTGTCCATATATGGACAGACAGAGACACTCACCTGTTTTCTGTGACTTAAAAAGTCCACTCATGTTTTGAAACCATGATATAAGAAGATCAATATCTCGCTCGTGTCTTTTATCAGGAGGCTTTGAGATTAAGCTTACCACTCTTTCATAAATGTGCGCCATCTTGTTTTTTTTACATATAGGCCTAACCTGTGGGAATGAAAATGAATGAATGAAAAATAATTTATTTATTTAACCCTAATATTTCACGATGGTAACAAAGTGCCGTGACCCTCAATAATACAAAGCATTAATTACAAAGAAGCATACAATACGAATATATAAAAGTGTTTATTTAAATTGAAATCTCTATGAAACGTTAATAATAGTTCAATAAAGGAACAAAAAGAGGATAATACATTCTTAAGTTTAGATTTCGTTTGAAGGTTATTCGTATAGTTTTGATAACCATTCCGACTTTTAGAAGGATTAATATAAAAATGTATGACATTTGGAGAATGTTTATACGGAATGTATTTTTATGCGAAGTATTCCACAATAAGGCTGGGCTTACACTTTTTCAATAATTGTCAGTAACAATACCCATTACAGTTTAATCACGGACATAATATTGCTACTCGTTCCTTCTGGATTACTATACAAAGTCTATAAAATCTCTATTGATTGACATCATTGTAGTAATGAACCACATTATGTATCATACCACGTGGCTTACCATAATTGTGTGATTTACAGCAGTTACAATAATGTGTATATGATTAAAACAATATAATCAAACCATTTGTCTTTTACAAGCACGCCAATGATACTCAATAATTACACAGTTATCTGATAATACAACACTGGGCAATAAACGACTGATCTTTGGAAGAACAAATAACTCTACATTTTGAGTCTATAAAATCTTATTTATATTCTATGACATAGTATAATAAAACTATTATAGACTTTAAGCAAGCAAAACATATACTCATGCTGTAATTAGTGTATTCATAATTTAAGGTCATAATTCTAAAGAAAAATCAAAAGGCAATCAAAATGTGGGTTGTACATGTATTAGTGGATCTTAAGAATGGAGATAGATATAGGCTAACAAGGAATAAGGAATAAACACAATAAAGAATATTGCTTCATATAAAAAAAATCTCCAAATAATAACAAATTATACTTCCATGTATCGTGATATATCCATTTAGCCAATAGATTAAAAAATATATGATAATATAATGTATGAAGACAAAATGAAAACAAAGAAACAAAATACATTTTAATTGCAGTTTGCATTATTTAAAAAAAAACCGATTTGTTTTAATGAAATTATTAGAAAATATTAGTAATAATTAAATGTTATTTTATACCCATACAGAATGCTAGGCCAAAAAAAAAAATAGAATCTACGTTATTCGATTTACCGTTACCACTCATCCTATAATACGTATTTATACTTTTTTAATTTGTATCTTTTATACTATACTTATAATTAATGTATTTCTATACTTTGTGTTTGCTTTAGAGAATGAAAAAAACACCATTTGTAGACACACTTTAAAACTCTGTCTACATTATCAAACTTAATTACTTAGTCCGGGACATAGCCGAACTTATATGACTAGATTACTCAATAACTTCCTATCTCCCATTGTGACAGCCAGTTCATCTCTGCATACCAGCATCCGTCTCTAGTACATCAATGTATGTGAGTGCTGGTCTTGTTTTACAAGCCCATGTTTTGGCTGCCACGTCAGAACATCTGCAATGATTTCTTCTTTTTTTGCGAAGACAATGTCCAGGAAATGTCAGTCTTCTTTTTATTGTTTCTGTTATTATTGGTATGGCCAAAGAGCCATAGTACTTCGTTACTGATTCACTCTGTTCTCATAGCAGCATGACGTAGTAGTGGGTGACTGCCATCAATTGCTTTCTCAAGTTTCTTTGTAATGCTCCAACTTTCTGATCCATATATAAATACTGATTCAACAGATCTCCTGAAGATCCGTATAGTTCCGTATATTTGATTTCATTTTGTCAATTGCATGTTTTTTCCTTTTCTTATTTCAAAATCTCTGTAGGCTGATCGTGTTAGTAAAGCTTCCCAGATACTGAACATCATTCACCTTGTCTTTCTCTATACCATTCTGTGTTGTAATTTCCGGATTGAATATATGATATAAATTTAGTTTTTTCCTTCATTTAGGTGTAGCTCAACAATTGCAGAATACTATCAAATTAGTTTGACGAAAAAATGTAATGTTCCCAAGAATGGTAGTGATATGCCCAATTATGGTAGTGGACATCATCATGTTCATATAATATATGGTCATTATAGTGGTCACATCACATTTTTTGCCACATACAATTTGATAGTGTAAACAGAGCTTAAGATAAAACATTTCGTTAATCACCGTTAATCACCAACTAACACAATATTAAGTATTCATTTGTTAATATTACATTTAGATACATTTAATTTTGTAAATTCAAATTCCATCTAATTTACATCCAGACCTTTACAAAAATCGATGCTTCCCTACAATCACTACAATTCACTGTTAACCTCCTTAATCTCAGCATACTAATATCAAGTACCACAAAAGTCAATTTGTAATTATTATACATTAACTTAATTTAGAAAATTTAATATCTAATTTACACGAACTGTTCATGCCTTGCGTAAATCTAAATGGTTACTGAAGTAACCTTATACTGTAGTGCGAAGTAACAATGTATACCGGTTGATGTACATTTATATTAACTACATTTCGTACAAATCTAATTTATAAAATTTAAATTCTAATTAATTTATATTTCTGTATACTACATTGCAGTACGACAACGTCACTGTAATAAAGTATCTTAATCTTGAGAAAAATAATATATGTACCGCAGTAATTGGAAATTAGTTTACTTATTAATTACATTTAGTATAAATTTTAATTTGGAAAATTATCTAATGTACACGAGCTGTTTATGATTGACGCAAATAATCACTGCACTGAAGTCTAAAAATGTGTATTTAAATTGTATATAATACAACGCAAAGTATAGATTACCTTAAATTTAATTTATTTAGAAATCTCAGTGCTGTAGGTTAAGGATTATGCTTTGGTCTAGTATACTATAAAACACATATGATGCTGTATTCCAGAATATTCCTACGATACTGTACTGGAGACATTTATATAGAGTATCAAGAATAAAGTAGATCATTTAATACCCATTGAATTATACAATTATGTATATGAATCGAATCTGGCAACTAAATACATTATTAATACGATGTGGAACTAATTGTAGATTGATATAGGCCTATTTAGTAAAATTTAATTTAAAGAGAATTTAATATCTATTATGTTCATACCTTATGTTAATTGACGACAGTTATCACAATACATTAACCGCGAAAATGTACCGCTATGATCTTGATAGTATCTGTAATAATGATGTTTAACAACTCGTGTATTGTACCGTATGATGACAACCACAAACAGTAAATGGAATTTGGCCATTCACCATCACCGAACTGATTAAATTACAGAAACATAACAGTAAATAAATTTGTTATAGGTTGTAATATTGTTGACATTTATTGACTTTTGGAAAAGATAGCATATAGTTCCAAAGTCTTTTTAGATCCTGTTGTAAATCTGGCAAAACCCAATGATAACGTATAGTATGTGTGTTAAGCTATGTCTACACTATCTATCTAGTTTGACAAACAACTGTGATGTGTCCGAATACGGTAGTTATATGCTTAATTAATATGGTAGTGCTATGACATCATCGTGTCCATTTATGGACACATCACATTTGATTGTCACATGAAGTTTGATATTGTAGACAGAGTTTTATACAGTTTATTTTGAGAAATATGCATTTTCAATATAAATAAAAATATTAATAATACAACTCAATTCTGTAGTAGACCCTCTAATGATAACGTAGTATTTTAATTCAAAACAAACATTAAAGGCAAAATTATTATTCCAAATCTCCTACAATTTTTTTATACACAACCCATTTGACACTACGCAGCCGTTGGGGAAGGAGAGGGGTTGCCCGGGCATTATCATCTAAACCCTTGCATGATTAAGAACATTTTCACACAACACATGTGTTATTGTAGTCAAATAATAACGTTTGAACATTTTAAAAGCATACTTCTTGTGTATGTGTGTATGCCCATATTTCATTACCGAAAAAGGGTTAGCCTTTTTGGATATTATGTAAAAATACCTCGCGGTACGCATATTAAACCATTGTACATACTATTATATACATTTTAAAGCAGTATTATCTGTATACATTTCTAAAGATTCTTTAAAATGCATTGCATTGACTGTCGTATTACTCTTATCTTATGCATACAATAATCACTGATATATAGCCTATACCGTATTACCTTAATTCCAACTCATAATTCCAAATATGAACATGTGTTAAGTCCAGTCCATGTATCATGCGCCGCTATAGGATCGAGTGGATGTTATTTCGCGACACAGTGAGTAACATGCTTTCGTACTTTTCGCTTAGTAACGAGTGTTGACGTTTTGTCGTTCGTAACTGCAGCCCAATCGTTCCCAAGCAATTGTGAAGTTATGTATATTGATATACTGTAGACTTACGTTAACGGTTAAGTCCCTAGGGTCAACTCTTTTGTGTTGGCCAACAAACGCAAGCAAACACTTCAAATGTACACATCATTACAACTTTCCTCACTTGACTTGCGGGTCAGATAGATGTTAATAACATACGTTTGTATAATATTCGCTGTTAGAGTAATTTTTACATTTTGTTTTTTTAAGCATTAGTTTAACTATCGGAGTGAGCACATGATTTTCATTGAGAATGTTGTTCGCTTATTAGTACGGTGTAAATGTTTATTCACAGATAGTGTGTGTTAATAGAAACTACATGTTATAGTGTACATATATCGCCTACTCTATGCCTGAACAATCTTAGTATAAAAGAAAGCGTGTGTTCCTTATATCAGAGAAAAGTGAAATTACACAGTTTAAATTAACTCTTCCATGGAAATGTTACTTTCCCCCGGTTATATACATGTTTACTATTTCACACCTAATCCAGTGCAATTTTTGCCTTGCTGAATATAGGGTCAGGGGCGGATTGCTATAAAACAGTCTTAACTGATGGTCTAAACTTTTCGATTAATGCCGGCTTTATAAGATAGCTTGCTCATTCGAGGAAGAGTAAGCTTTAATTTTAAAGACCGCTAACAGGTTTGACCGCAGTATAGCAATGGTATATAATAAAGACTACTTGCTATGTCAAATTATAGCCGGCTAAACGATAAGACCGTTTATAGACCGATTATATTATAGCAATCCGCCCTTGATGTTTAAGTGAAGACAGATGTTTTTTAAAGGTTGATGTTTTTGATTTTTAAAATAATATTACCAATAATAATGCCATGGTTTCTCAATATCATTAGGCCTAGGCCTAAAAATAAAGACATATACAGGAATTTTTACCTAGAGTCTCGTATTTAGGTAGGCCTAATCAATCAACTATATCAGAGCCATATATATATAAAGAGTTTCGACATTGCGTTCACGGATTTTAGAAAGTCACGTGGAGTGCACATCGGCCATATTTGTATCCAACTATGCTTACAGTATGTAGAGTATGGAGTCGAGTCATTTGCTTAAAAAATGTATAACATTCACAAGGCTTTAAATATCGAATTTAATATCAAAACAATCAATTTGTTTAAAGGTTTTTTTAAGATAATAACGAAATCATAAAGTTACTACGAAAAGCATTTTTGTGAGGGGGGAATTTCGTTTGCAAGTTGATCGGCTACGTCAACAAAATAATCATTAAATATATTAACAATTTCGTCCGGATTATCTACTATTGATGTTGTCCCATCATTATTATTACGAATTAGTTTTTCAGGAATGGCAATAACAGATTTTAATTTATTTTTACCAAGTACATCATTTATTATCTTCCACGTTTTTACTGAATTTGTTAGCTGAAAACATATAATAATTTCTTTGTAAGGGTATTTCGGTATTTTTTATATTTCATAAAATCAGAATTATAAAATTTACTTTTAATTAGTTTCTGGTACATCTTTTTTTTATTAATAGATTTTTTAATATTTCGTGTGATCCATGGTTTTTTCTTATTTACATGATTTAATGACATCGTTCTTATTGGCGCATGCTTGTCACAAATATTTTTGAATTTAGTATTAAATCTATCGTAGGCCAAGTTTGTATCATTGCATAAATAAACCGATTACCATGACATGTTAGATAAATCATTTAAAAAATAATTTTTGTTAAAATGCTTATAACATCTTGATTTATAATAATGCTTATCATTAGAAGTAATGTCATTGTTATTTTCAAAAATTGCAAATATTGGTAGATGATCGGATATGTCACACGACATCGTCCCAGATATTATACTATTACAAATAAAGTTATTATCTCACATTCATACATCGCATACACATTAAGAGCCTAATGCATCTAGTTAGTCTGTTACATTAAGTAGTCTAGGCAAACACAATTTCACTGTAGAACTTGAACTCCGAATAGCTAGTATTTCTTTGAAGAGAAAAAAGGAATAACATGAATGTATCTATTAAAAACTCGCAACGCAAGGACATTCGCGTGACGCGAATAATTTTGGCCAATCACAAGCTACAGTTCAGATTATCTATAGCTTATGGTATTGGTACTTTACTAGGTTCAGTTCTCTGTACGATGCTTTCTTAGGGTTTTCTATATATTTGAGTATGTTATTCGTTTGCTAATGGATATGAGCATTATTATGATATTCCAAAATAAAAAAATTGAATGACTGAATGAAATTGGACAAGCTAATTGTGTCACTTTTATGTTCTTGTATTTCGTCGTTTTGGTATCAAGCTTTAATATAGAAATTTCACTGAACAGAAAATAATTGTATTGAAATCATTACTACAATTAAAGCTAGTGATTATATGTGGCCTTATTCGCATTCTAGAAACTATAAACCTCTGTTAATACTAGTTATACTACGCGATTGACATCGGTGACTTGACACGTTCAACCTAGAAATTAACCTAAATTTAGTTCTAAAACCTAGTTAATGTCGTCATGTAACGAACACATTTGTGACTTATTTTCTCCCCATGCGGCATGATCCATGATGACGTCATAACAATAATAAACGAATGTCTATTCTAAAAAAAGATACTTCACACTGGTAACTAATATCTCTATATTCGTCGTTGAAGTGTATGCATACAAGAATGGTGCTATTACCAATTTACAACATTAAAGATTATTTCGTTTTTCTAAAATAGACAGGAGGAATCTAATTTGTTTTCCTACAATAATAATAACTAAGTAAATAATAAATACGTTTAAGAATATAATGATGTAATGTAATATTTTATTTATTTTTCATGTATTACTAAAAAGTAAATAAAGTATTATGAACAAGTATAAATGAATGAGCAATTGTACGAAAAGAGATTATTTGAGTTGAAAAAAATAACTTTAAGTTATAATCTCCTTTAACAAAGTTGAAAACAAAACCGTTAAATCAAAGTAAGGCGTTCTATAGTATTGCTTAATTAAGCAAACATAAATTCAGATAAAAACCAGAGTAGAAGTGAAATATGATAAATGTACAGAAATATATTTATTTATGTAACATTTGTAAGGTGTATGGCCAAATATTCTCCTCTGTTGAACTACTAGTAATTTGTAAACATACAGTATAAACTACTTCCCATTTATTAGAAACATGCCATCTTCCGGCTGATCCAAAAAATGTCAACCTGTGTCAAGCTATTTCCAATTAATTAATCATTAATTTTGAGCAATTTACACAAAAAACAAGGACCTGGAAATCATCCCATCAAACAATTAAATTGATTTCTGCCTCTTTCGGTACCGTCCCGTAACAGTTCACATAAGTATGTATCTTATCCGAATTTCTAATATTTAATTCCACCCCCGAAGATGATAAGTTAATAATAAATTAAGTCAGTTTCATTGTAATAAACATTTTACAAATGGCAATTGTTTACAACTCCTCTTGTAGTTATAACATTTTACAAAAGAGAAAAAAAAACTGTCTTGAGAGATTGGGAAAAGTCTTGATGTATTTATAAAGTTGTAAATTGAATACATGTTGAAACTTGTTGAAAGATAAGTCAATGTTTATTGTAAACTACCTTGAGCGATTAGGAAAAAAACGTACACTGCTCACTGTAATAATAGGAATGCATTTTTATTAAAATAATATACTATTTAGTTAAAAAAAACACACAATGGTTTACTATTATCAATTTTATTGATCAAAATAGACTATAATACGTCAAAATGCATACTTTTATGTAATTGATAACATTTTTAACGTTCATGTTAGATATTGGTTTAGGTATATTTTTTAATGTTTTAAAAAACAATGAGTTTATTTAGTATTTAGGCCTCAGAATTGTCTAAATAATCCGATTGTGGCTATATGTCTTATCTGGGTATTATATTAATTAGCAGTTTAAAAACTTGGTGATACTAATAACATACTAAAGAAGCAACAGACATTTTTGTGTTCATCATCATTTGTTTGATAAAGACATGCAGGAGATATTAGGGAGTTTTCGCATGAGCACGTAAAGTTAACTTTAACGGATGACGTCAACACTCTACTCATTTGCATAACAACGTAGTTCAGCCAAAAGTTGCGCAACGTACTATTTTTTGATTTCTCTTCGACGGGAAGTGTAGAACGCAACGCATATGTCGCGCACGCAATATACGTCGCTCGTATTAAAACAAATCATGGAATATCTTGGGCCTAGATACTAGGCCTAGCTATGCTTGTTTAATCATGCATATTGGCTGACAAATAGGAAATTTCGATGAACAATTCTTATTATTTGGGTTCATTAAAAACATAACTTTAAATTAACCATTGTTTTCTTAATAATTTAATTTGATTCTTCCATGTTTCGATACCCTTCGGTTAACGTTTTTCATTGACGCTTTTTTTCAGAAATAAGGTTCTCGACGTACGTAACCAAAGGTTGCTGTAATGCATGCGCACGCGCAGATCGATTTGTTTACAAATAGCGTTAAAGTTAACGTTTAATAGGTCCTGCGAAAACTTATTTATTAATACAGTTATACGATATTTAACAATTATTGAAAGGTAATGAACAATATCTACAAAACTATATTTGTTTTTGCAAGTAGTCAGTATGATGGCCGTCAATCAAACCGGCTGCGTTGTCGCCTGCAAACCAACATGGTTGTTTTTGTACAAGCGCAGGTACCATGCGATACTGTTTAGTAACGGTTACTTGACGAGATTCTACTTTTAGTGTGGCATGAACTTCGAAATCTTCATTAACTCGGATGCTTTCGTTCTCAACCAGCATCTCTTTGTCCTGAAATTGGCCTGTAAAATAACAATGCTTCATGAATTAGATAAACTCACTCTATATCCTCTAGTATTTATGTATTAAGTGATAATGTATTCAGGAAAGTCAGATTGGGTTATACCTAGAACCAACTTGCCTGACACGTAGGCAGTGTGTGCAGCGCGTTAATGTTTGTTCAAGAAGGGTTTGGCCCAATGTGAATTATTGTGTCTTGTTTCCTTTTTAAGTAGACCCGTGAGTTTTCCCATCCTAAAGGATATTTTCGTAATAATAAATATACATTCATCCGTGAAAATATAAAATTCAATAATATATTGATTGTAAAAGAAAAAAACAAAATGTAAGGGGCGAAATAGTATTTGTTGTGAAATAAGAATATATTTCAATATACAGAATAAAACTTAAAAAGAAAGAAGGACAAAGAAGAAGAAATGTATAAATTTCTTATAAATAGGCCTTACTTGTTAGGGAAAGGCTTAAAACGAAGAAATAAAAATAGGTAAAATTCATTCAAAGAGAAACAAAATATTTCCTAGTAGTATAAGAAATAGATTGTCATTTAAATCGTTTATAAATGATGTACACTTTCTTACCAATGAGTCCATGGACTTTGCTTGACAGACCTTCTCCATTTTCAATGTACACTCCCATATATCCAACTTTCATGATATTTTCCCCAGTAACAGCATGTCGCAATGCCACCAATGTAATGTTTTCGCCAACGTATATTCGAGCGAACCGGTGGCCCTCGATGCAAAGTGACAAATCAGGAGACCCAATCGATACATCATAATCCCAGGAAAACTCATGGATTCCATCAAAGATTATTTCCGACGGGTTTACTGTTATTGTTTTCTTTCCAAGCTCGAACGTTACTTCGCCGAAGTATGAACGCTTTTTAAGTTTTCCTGGTCGAACGAACGGCTCTTCAATAATATTACCAGTAACCGTTATACCTTTGTAAGAAAGACGGTCAAGACCATGTCATGTAATTTACAACATAGTTATAATAATACAGAAGATAATAATAATATTGATAATAAATAAAATATTAATGATCATTACTTTCAGCATTGCGCTTTCTTTTTATGGTTATTCAATAATGCTGTAAAATTGATTAGTATATCTTGATTGATTTGATCGGATAGTGTACATTACTTGTTATAGTTATTGCTTTATTCTTTAATAACTTTGGCGGCGATGACGCCCTATAAATGACATTTTTATGCGTGGGAAAATGTTTTGTAAACACTGGCACGTGGTGTTAAAGTTTAAGTAGGGCTATTCTTTATCATTATTTTGTATCGTTGGTACAACATGATGTATTACAATGTAACACTATATCTTACCGTTTTCTGGATCTTGTATTAATCTGTAAGTGTCTCCAATAGATCCCATAATATTGAAACAAACGTACAGATCTGAATGTGGGACGTTAACCATGAAGTGAGGATCGCCATCAGCTAATAACAAAATAGTTAGACAATTATTGCATAATTATAATATACATATCTCTCTTTTTGTAGAAATTTACTATACACAAATCTACATGTATATATTTATCCACTTTCACCAAAAAATCAATCAAAAACAGAATATTTACTTGAATATAGTAGTTATTAGTTGTTATTTGATTTATTTTGTCATTTTATAAGTGACAACTTTATTTTGTTATCGTTTTTGTCTATGGAAGTATTTAACTTTAAATATGGCCTGTTCAAAGTTTAATTTTCATTTTCAGTTTTTAGTTTTTTTAGTGGGACAATACCTCTATTATCTATTCTCATATTTTAAATCTATTCTTTAAAAACTAAAAAAACAAAAACAAAAAATGCTATTTTTTGTAGTATGTTTAACACGGTACCTGTTATAATATCAGCAACTGATGTTGAGTAGGGTCTAAACACATGTTAATGTTTTTAATTTATAATAGCGATCAACAGATCAACAGAATGTTCAAAGCGCTTACAAATAAAGATGGGAGAAAACAGATTGAAATTACAACTAACAAAACAGATAGGGTTAAAAAGGTTTAGAAAACTTCGATAGAAGGTGTATTTGGAATTGGATTAGAAAGATTTGTCCACAGATTAGAACATGCAACTGCAAAAGTTCGATCACCATAGTTCAGTTTGGTATTATAATAAATATTCAAAAATAAACACATTAACACTTACCAAACGATTTCCCTGCAATGTAAAAAAAGAAAAGTGTTTAAAAGTTGCTGTATTGTATTTATTATAAATAGCATATTATTATTATTTAAATGTTTTCTAATTTTTTTTCGGAAATAAAAGGTCCAAAGATTAAACCATGATGACACTTATTAGTCAAATCGCTGGGAAGTTAAAACAAGATGGTAAAGTAACAAGGCCATAGACATGGCTGCAGTCGCGTGCGCAAATTTGAGCTAGTGTTTCCCGACCGACCAACCAACCAACCGACATAGTGGGCTGGAGGGTAGTTAACTACCTGAATTTTTTATACGATCTAATATTGCTACATTAATCTAAAATTATAAAGAAAATGACAGTTTTTCTTGGTTTACATTAATTTGTTTACTAATATTTACCAATAATAGTTTTCGTCATTCTTTGTGTTTATCTTTCTTTTGCAGGTAAAGTACAGGCTGGGTAGGCCCTAGGCTTTTTTGTTATTTTGTTCACTACACATATTTAGCAAAAGTATATCAGGCTTTTTCATTCCGCGCAACGCAACGCAATTTATTTGATTGGTCAGTCGGTTGATTTGTCGGTTGTTCGGTAAACACTAACTAGAGCACGTGACTGCAGTCATATATATGGCCTTTTTGTCATTTACTCTTGAAGGCATTGTCATATGCCTTCTTTTGAAATCAGTTTAAGTTAAATAAAAAGATAATATTAGAGTAAACTTTGAATTTTTTTTATCAAAACACACTTGTAATTAGGTTAAATTAAGAACTATTACCAACACCAATATATTATTCATTCTTTTACTAAAACCCGATCTGATACAGTTAACGTTTCTTTTTATAGCCACATGGTATTTTTAGTCGCGTGCAACGCGAATATACAGCTCACTATGTCGGTCGGTTGGTCGGTCGGTTGGTCAGTAAAAACTATTTGAGTACGCGACTGCAGCATTGTTCAATGTATGATTAACTACAATTGTTTTACTGATGTCAGTATTTGTATTTTTGCGAACATTTATCGGCATCTGTTAAAAGTTGTGTCTCTGTACCTTTAGTACCGCTATTGCTATTGTTAATAACAACTTGTTACACACTTACATTGTTTACGTTTGGGTTGCATTTGTGATGAAGGATGACCTGGAAAAAATGCAAATAATTTAGAATTGATCATTTATGGAAACCCAGTTTTGTCAAGTACATTTACACCTGACAGTATTAGCAATATTAACCACAGATACAATTTTTACAGTATTTGGTCACTTCTTGATAATAATTTTGTTGCATTTGTCCATTACATAACTAGGGGGAATTTATTTGACTAAACGTGTTCCATTATTACACCCAAACCAATAAACACCCCATTTTTTTTTCTAAAATTGTAAAACTATTCTGCTTTATCTGTTTTGTATTAACCACATTTCAAATCAAATATGATGTTATCTATATTCTACTGTATGTAATACAGAACAGTGTACGGTGTGTTAAAAGTACAGCATTATGTAGACAACAACGTGTGTAACTTGCTATAGTTTTACAGATACCACCTATTGACTGTAGCAGAATTGGTTGGTGATATAAACGTATCAACATTTCTAATTGAATAATTTCAAGTCCATAAAGCCTCTTTCTAACAGAACAATGTATTCCCTCGATAAGCTAAAATTGTTTTATGCACATTTACTTGTGCTATGCCAAAGATGCGCAGCCTTTCATTTTTAGAAGAAAAATGTGTTTTAATGTTTATTAAGTATGTATACTATACCTGGTCCTCTAACTGGACTGGCCTGAATTTGACTGGACATTCTTGCAAATGATCCTAAACACAAATAATTGAAAGTTGATTTACTAAAAATGAATAATGGTAATAATAATATTAGCTGACATCGTCAATTGTCACAGTTGTGCTATATTTTAACGTCATGATTCTAATCGTTACCGGAGATAATGTTAGAAGATGCTTGTGTCTCTTTCGGCTGTAAAGCTCAGTCTACACTATCAAACGTTATGAATGTGACAAACAACTGTAATGTGCCATTATAAAGACATGATGATGTCATATTACTACCATATTTGGGCACACACATTTTTTTGTCAAACTAGTTTGATAGTGTAGTCAGAGATTTAGTCTAGTTTGTCAGCTTCTTTACACTTACGATTTGACAATCTATAAGTGTAAACACTTCATATAGTCTGGCCGGTCCTGAGCCGGATGCATACCTGGACCACCTCTTAAGGCGGGTCCAGGAGTGACTTTAATGTTTGGGCTAGCTTATGCAGTGAACTGTGACAAAATGAAGAGTAAAATAATTCCCCTGGCCATCGGTTGGAACGCATGGTCAATCAGGCTCAAATAATTTGGATCTGATTCTGTCATGGAGTGGCCCAGGAACGTCCCAGGACACAATCGTAAGTGTAAAGCTAAAATCCATTATACGACGAAAATCCATTACAATACCGTTTATCAATATTTAAATTAAGTACTGATTTTATTTACCCCCACTTTGAGACGGCTGTACTTCTCGTTCTTCTGATGGTGAATTTATTTCATCCTGCACGTATTCTTTCTTATCTTCATCCGGCTTAACAACAACTAATGAGGTCAAAGGAGTTACAAAATGGTACTCAAGTGATAACTGCAGAGCCTTTTCTTTTAATTCGTCTTTTTCGGTGACATTGTTACTGATACTTCTTCTCTGTAGCATGTCTTTTATTGACAAGTAAGCCCATAGCCGTTGAGCAAAATCATCAACTGCATATTTGTGGAGCAGTAGTTCCGGAACCTATACAAAAGATAAGAATCAATTAATAAATTGAATTTTTGAAATTTACAACACGACATTACCACGGTATTCATATCAATTGTATTCGTATGCGTATTAGTTAGTATTTTTTTGTCTGACGTTTATGTTTAATCTTGTATAGATTGTAATAAAAGGAAATGACTTCAGTACGTTCTATGTTTATGCAATGTAATCTAACAACAAGACACTAAGTTTGCCTTGCTAGGATAGGAACACGTGACAGTCCTTTGATCTTACGTCTGGCTGCGATAAAATACCAACAGTACTGTATGTATATATTTTCTGCGCACGCACGTGGTGTCTGTAAATGGACATTGTGAACTGATTGTGTCGCAGCCACAGATAAACCATCTGATCTCAATCACTGAATGATACAATTTAACTAGGTAACATTTGGAACTGTTAAGAGTGTGCTGTTTTACTAATATTACTTACCACTTCCGTTTCAACTGATAGTGGAAATTCAATAGCAGTCTCGACGGAATTCGCACCAATTGTCATCTCAAGGACCTCATTACTCATATGCGTTTTTTTTATCTTTCCAGTAACAACTAGTTCTGTGCCTTTAAAGTAATTTGGAAAAGTCGTCTGAGTTAAGCTGTTGATTTCCACAATCTCTTCTGGGTAATTAAAAACGACGTTGTAAAGAAGAGGTGTTGCAACCTCATCAAAGAACCCTTCAAGTTGAACGCTAGCCTTTGAGTCATCGTATATCTTTCTTGCTAGGCCACGATTTCTTAAAGCTAACTTCTCTAGAAAAGTGAAATCAACATTGTCACCAAAGCCAAGGTTGAAAAGAGAATACTTTCCATCTATTGCTTGTTCTACATTTTTTTCTATAACGTTTAGTCTGGTTTCACCATTCGTTGGCTGCCCGTCAGTCAGCATGATCAACATGGACACCCCATGTATGCTGTCTTCTGTGTTTTCTGTGAGCCTCTGTAATAGTTGTATACCATCTATCAGTCCCTCATTTAGATTTGTTCCTATAGACAAAAAAGAAGAAAAAAAAATCGTGAATACTTTCTGTGAAATCAAAACGGCAGCGTTCCTGCTCCCAACTAGTCACCAATTCATAGAGGCACTGATGAAGAAAGTATATCTGGTTGTGACTATAGAAAAATCCCGTCACATGACTATACTATTGTTTATTAGTAATGACAAAAAGTGACCAAAAAAACTGTTACTATTTGGTAGTACAGTCATGGGATAGATTCTCACTGACTATCGCAATTCACCTAGTAATGAATCGAGGTATTAAATAACGCGCCAGTAGGTTCTATCTACAAACCAGTTATAACGTGAATGTGTCAGCTAGTCAGTTACTATCTCATAACACCTGCAGATTCTGATTATTTCAGGGTTGTGTTGTATAGGTACTGACTTATTTATGAATGTCTATTCCTAGGCCTAAATCATCATAATAATTAATATTAGTCAATAGAGGGCGACGTATTTCCAGCTTAGGCATCAGGTTCATCAGGGAAAAGTGAACTCCTACCGTAGAGGGCGGTTAATGACTTTACAAACTTCTTAGCACGTTGAATATTTGTAGAAGTTGCTTGCTGAAGCGTGTTCTTCCATGTGGTTGTAATATCAGTAAAAGTTACGATATTAAAAAAGTCAACTTCTCTCATATCATCTAAAATCGTGTACATAGCTTCCTTGGTTTGCTGAATCTTCCGTCCATTCATTGATCCACTGACATCAATAACAAACACAACATTCTTACGAACCACTGGAAGACCTTCTGGTGAAAAGTAATGGACAAAATAGCCATTCACAATCTGTAAAATAAAAAATTAAATACATCCAATGTTAGACTTTTTGAAAGTATAGCTCTGTCTACTAGTTTGGCAAAACATGGTAGTGATATGACATCATGTCCATGGCACACATCATGCTGTTTTGTCCCATAAATGTTTGATAGTACGTGTAGACAGAGCTTAACGTTGTGTAGGTATATTTAAACAAACAGTTACATTGTTTTGATAAATCAGCGAGCTTTCAATTGGTCCAGGACGCGAATCGTTTATTACTCGACGTACTCGACAGAAATCTACATTTTATGGACTCTGTTACAACCGCTAATGTAGAAAACGCCAGCTAATGTCGAAACAACCGTTAATGTAGAACAATCCACCGCGTATGTAGTAAAACCTCCAGCTATTGTAGAAACACCAACAGCTTATGTAGTAAATAAAAATCAACACCAACTAATGTAGAAACGGTCAACAGCTTATGTAGTAACAACATTTGCCTCCCAGCTTATGTAGTTACTATCGCCAGCTAATGTAGAAAATTATTATATATTTTACAAAAATGTCTAAACCTTGTGCAATGCATCGATCTTTACTTAGCTATCCTAACCACCTCTTTTAAGGAACCACAAACCCTTTCTCTCTATTAAAGGACCGATTCTCATAATCGACTATCTCCAGTCACAACGACCTCTATAGAACGACCACCGTCTCGTTTAAGGGACCGCTTCTTATAATTGACCACCTCTTGGAAGTGATCTTCTCTCTTAACGACCATACCGCTTGTCAGTGACGACTTTTTTAAAGGACCACCACCTCTATTAAAGGACCGCTTCTTAAGGACCGTTGTAACAGGCTCTATATATGCATGGACATAGATATATCAAATAGGTTGTCGGCAAAGCAGCTTGCGTCGCGCGACATTGTATATACTTATAGAATTGAAACCATGGGTTCGAATCCCACCAAAATAGTAGATGTAATAATAGTTGAGAAAGATTATTTAGGTTGTCATATTTAAGAAATAGGTTTTGTCTATCTTTAGGCTTACACAGACAATAAGTAATCTCATGCATTATTCATGATTTCTGCCTCGTCGCGTAATTTCTCGCCCTGGACGTATTCTCAGACAGAAGGTTAATTTATCACGGTTAAACCGTCACGACTGGAAAACGAGCTATGACATTAACAAAATAAAGATGCAGCTAAGTACAAGTAATATCAATATATTACCTGCAGTTCACCTCCGCTTTTTGGATGATCAACGTCGTAACGGATAACGAAATCCCCCTCTAGTCCATCTTCTGAATCTTCTCGTTGTTCGTCAGCAGTTGGTTCATACGATATGAAACATCGTGTATCTTTGCCTTTAAGTTTTATTTCGCCAACATCATGTATTGTTATTACGTCGTTTTTATTTCCATCCCTGACCCAGCTTGTATTAACTTCTTTCAATCCTTGACTTTCAAGGATAGCCACTTGCATGTCAATACTTTTAACAATCTAAAAAAAAAGAACAAGGGTTGGCAGATTTTTTAGACAATATCAAACTAAGAGACACATTCTGTCTTAGGATTTAGCCTCCAGATGTCAATGCTGTGGAATGGTCTCTCTACACCATGATATCCAAATCGATCAAATTCGTATCTTGCTTACACAAATATTTATTGTTTTGTTTAAAAATATATTCCTTATTTGAGATATTATTAGTTGAATTATAAAATAATTTCCCCATTCAATGAATACAAACCATTAATTTTTGCTGAAACGAAAATGAATATATATATATATATATTTAAAATTGTTCTGTTTTAGAATAATGTGTTGTATTCAGACCCTTTAGATTGAGCTACATTTAGATTTTGCTGATGATACTAAGAAAACAGGGTAAAATTGCACTTACCTGTCCTGGGCGAATACTTGTTCGATGCTCAAAATAACCATTTTTGCGTCTCAGCATTTCTTGGTATATCAGTTCAAATGTAACGAATGTTTTCTTGGCCACACTAACAGATACTTTAAAACTATTTACCTTTTCTGACCTTAAACATAATGGAATATTAAACAATAAGATGAGGTGATTCGGAAATTGCTTTACTCAGACTACAATTAAAATCATATTTAACAGAAATTAATATTGTTTTATGTTGTTCTCTTTAACATCATTGTGGTATGTTTAAGCAAAAGGACATACTACTGTTTCAGCAAATCTGTAGGCCTAAGTTTTAAAGAGTAAATAAATTGATTGTTTAATAGTCTCGTCAACGTATCGTACTATAAGACTATTAAACTGGTTTTGTATTATAGTATACTTCATAATACTTACGTTTGTTTTACTTGGCCTGCACTTTGACCTCTCTCTCTTGCGTCATCGTATATCTTTTGAGCCTTTTCTTTTTCTTCTATATTCGCGGGATACACAACTCCATCTATTTCCCTTAAAACATAGTTATACCAACATTTAACAAATCACCTTGGATGTAACTATGCTTGTTACATTACTGTATTTTTATTTTTGAAAAAAAAAATATCTATACAAACATGATGCTTATAATGTAGTGGCAAACTTAATTATTATTCAAATACATACATCAAACCTGCCGCAACAATAGGCCTAATGAACAAAAGTCTGTTTGTTTCGGGAGTGTAGACAAAGGAGACAGCAACAGACCATGACGAGTGGAACGTGTAACCCGTCCACGTTACACAGCCTGTTAAATTACCGTCTTCTTCGTCTACCGTCCCAAATCGAAAGCGCGCTAATATGAGGTGGGAAAGAGGCTTCCGGTTGCAGTGTTACATTACAACATTTATCTTACCAGAGAAAAGAGTAAAATCACATTGCAATTATTTTGTAAGTCAGCTGCTGCTTTTAAGATTTTTTTTCGAGAGCTTTTCAACATTTTGTAATTAGACTTTAATTTAATATTTAAAAACTCACCTGTATAAATATATATAGCTAGAACGTTTAAAATCACATTTTTAAACAACGTAACAAAGACATATATGTTTGCAAAAATGTGTAATAAAGCTGAAGTGTTTCAACTATTGTATGCTGTCGAAAGTACAAAATTATTCATTATTCACCTTAACTACTTCGGTGTCAATTAGCACTTACGACAGTTGATAAAGCTCTCGAAAAAAATCTATAAAAGCAGCAGCTGACATAGGCTATCAAAAAAATTGTAAAACGTTTCCGAAATGTTTATCATTGTAATTCATTGTAATTTTTACAATTCTGTTGATACGTAAACAAAGCAAACATTTCTATTCCAAATCACTAATTGCCTTAAACTATCCTCTTTTTATTTTCTAATAATATACCTACATTGAAAAGTTAGCAATAAATGCTTCTTCTGGAAGTCTGATGACAAAAACGGCCTCCGCTGCTTCATCGGCTCGGTTTTTGAGAACACTGGTGACAGTGGTACTCGAAAATCTAGATGTCACACGACCACGAATCTGTAGCTTAGATATCTCGGGTTTCCTCTGTGAACAAAACATAAGGAAATGATGTAAATGTAATGTTAAAAAAAAACATATTCGCAATTTTTCAAGTTAAAAAAACTAAATTGAAACGCATTAGAACAGTAGCCCCAAGCAACAAGCATAAACTTGTCATAAAATGTTTGATTTCCTTCGGTACAAAAGAAACAATCTGACGTGAGGAATGTTTATTATTATTCTTGTTTTGTCAAACACTTATTTTAAACAAGAATAGAAACATAAGTAATGTACTTACCAGTGTCTTTTTCTCAGACTTAGGCTCATCACCCGATCCAACATCGCGTTCTCCTCTCTGAAAATAATAGATTATAAGGCCTGTGTATCTCTTGTAAGTAAAGGCAAAACTGTACTTGTATTGATTTAGGCAAATCATAATAATAATGGATTAAATTTTAGACGAAAAATATTTTTAAAAGAGAGCTTTTTATATTGAATGTTGTTTTAGTGCAATATACAGTACATCGATTTATTTATTTTGTCGAGGTAGTGCAAGTGCATTTTTTAACACAATCAAATCCGCCATTATTATTATCACGTGTTTGCAATAATAACTTACACAAAACTGTATTATTGATAAGTCATTTCAGAATCAATTACACCTTTTTTTTAAAATATATACTGATTGTGATATTTTATTTTGCAGTAATGTGAAACGTATTGGGCGATCTTACCTCTAAATTCAAATCTTCTTCGTCAATGTGTGTATCCCCTTCAAAATCAGTGACTGGTGCTACCACGGTCAGAGGTGTAGCATTTGAATGTTTCGTAACTACGAGACACACCCACGTCACAATGCACGCTGACGTCAACAACGAAAGTCTATCCATAATTATACCTACATTTTGAAACAAACTCAATTTTAAACTGCTGCATCTTAAAAGCCCATACATTTGCTACGAAGCGGCTATTCATTTTCTATATTTGCACTCAATGGGTTATTTTTTTGTCACAAAGCATATAACTTAAGAAGAGAATATAGGCTGTACGTATTTTGCTCTGCAATGTGACTTGACGGAAGTATTATTAAAGCCTATTGTTAATATTTTACCCGACCCTCAAACAAGGTGTTTTATCCATAACATAGATTTAAAAAGGATAAAAGTTATACAGATACTGAACGTACTAAAAAGTGCGCAACAAAGTTAGGAAGTCACTTTAATTAAACTGGCCTGCTAACTGGCAAAAAGTTAATTGAAAGATGTTAATAAGCAACCTCTTACCTTTCAAGCCACCACTGTCCCACTGTTGATAAATGCAAAGTGTTGCCATTCGAAGCTTTATAGCCACAATATGCGTCCGGTTCAAAGTAATACAATGAAACATAACCAATAGAAATGTTCTTGTATACGTCAGATTAACAATATAAACACAGATACATCCTTCCTCCTTTTTGTATGGTAGGCTACTTAATGATTTCCGTGCAGGTACACGTTAAGATACAGTGTCCCTATCGAAATTAATTATTAGAGGTTATGACGTCAGAGTACGGACTACGAATTAAAACGTTCGTATTGCCGATTTGGTGCTCATACATCGGCATAGCGACTCACTTTTTGAGTTTTGATTCTATTGGAGTCTTACAATGGTTTGTATGTCAGAATATTTATAAGTCATTCAGTAGGCCTTTACGGTTTTAAATATTACGTCGGACGTAGCTGTATACATCGGATACTCCTGTTTGGACAGAGTAAGAAATATGTAAACTCTAACACATAGTCCATGTCTCTACTGTTATTGCCATATATACAGTACCTTATTTTAACAATTAGTGCTAATAAATACAATTCATATCTTTAACAAGCACCGTATCCTGAAACTTAAATTAACTAGTTTGGTACAACTTCCGTTATACAATAAACATGTTGGACTTCCTTTCTGCGTCATTGTAATCTATTATTGGACAAATAAGAGTACTAAAGGATGTTTTTTAACTGCAATATCTGTCCTGTGATCACCCCTACCAGTATTTACTAAATTAAGGCATCATAGTGACAGGTGGTACCGAAAGATATGACGAGAACGGATAGTTACAGTATCATCTAATCTAAAACACACGATAAGTCTGGAAAAGAATTACAAACTACAGTTTGGTCTCTACAGGCTTGTTTCGTGAGTCGTGCAACTCACTCATCAGGAGACTATAATGAGAACAATCAATTAACAACGTTGCTTATAATTTACAGGTATATATCGGTATCTTTATTCAATAAAAAAATAAATAAACAATGTCATATCAAAATACAAAGGCATCACAAGTACTGCATTGACGTATTCTTTACACACACAAATACAAAATAAATCACAAATTACACAAATAAAATATATATATATATATATATCAAAGGGAGCAGAAGAGATTTGTCTCATCAGCGTTCCCACCGCCGATACAGCGAAGTTCACAGTTTTTCAGTCAAGTTACACACTCTTTTGCAAACTACATTTATTTGTAAACTAAACATCCTCAACCGTTTATAGTAAAACAAAAAATCACAATTTACCAGCTAGTCTGAAGGACCTGAAGTGATTTGTCTACAATGCGGCTACAATATGAATCATCCATGAATATTATTTTGTTTTTAATTGTAAACTGCTTATCTGTGAGTCGGTAATGTGAATAGCACAATACTTTCACTAATACTTTCAAAACATGTCTACATCATTGATTTAGGTGGTTATCTACACCATTAACTTAGATGGTCTGTATCACTCACTAACGTAACAAACAACCACAAATGTAACATTAACAACTAACAACACACACGCAATAATGTAACATTAACTATTAAAGGGGGGTTCCGGGTTTAAAATGAATAGTAAAAAATGTAAAATATATCTGTTTGTCTCTTGAACGGTAAAAGTTTCAATTTATATAAGCGCCCGGTGAAGCAGAACGAAGGCTGTGAAATGAGGCCAGATTACAAGTGCAGCTACGGCGATATGACACTGTGTTACAGAATAGGAAATTCGTGAAATGGTCAATCTTCCGACGACTCGTTATCATTAACCATATCAATTACTTTTGTAAAATTATACTTATCTGATGTAATTTTAGTCGGTCTTCCCATTTATAAAGTCAATTTTCTATGAAAATTCATCAAAACAGTGAAAAATTAGATATGTTTGCACTTTACGTTTGCCGATTTTCGCACTGACATAGGGAAAGCCTTCAAAATCAATGATGCGTAGCGTATACATTCCTGCTGAGCGAGGAGAGCGAGACGACGATACACGTGCTCTCTCTGCCCATGCCTGGCATCGTCACGTGATAAGCAGATACAGTATACAATACCAAACTGGTCGGGTCGAGTATACCCCGTCTATAATCACAACATGAACGATGTACAGTATTTGATAGAAGGTCGACTCGACCTACCGGAATGGTATAGATAACATAGCTCGAATGAGAGAGTTGGAATATTTGTAAACATAAGTATTATTAATTTTAACAAGTAGTATCAATTCGCATGGGTCTACTACACTAGCTAGCTCAATTTTTAACTGGGCCGGATCGGCTCGGTCTCCTTCCTACTACCTGGTCTACTTGCTTGATGCAGTATCCGCTTTTTTGGAGAGTAAACTAGGCCTATTTTAGGCCTACTTAGACGATCGGGACACCATACGTCGTGCGGACGGCGATCGGACCTTGTTTTGCCTCAATATTTACAGCCGATTTTGTAGAATGTTTTAGGTTTAGATTGTTTAGGAGTTCGGTTGATAGGATGGGTTTGGAATCCACTGAGTTTTGTTATTTATTGGCCAATCGTTTAGTAGTAGGCTAGCTAAGCCCATGATGGGCCCCCAAATTGTTTTAACGTAGCCATCGTGGCATGGAATCCCTAGTCAGAATGGCTCTCACCGGGCCATGAAAAAAAAATGATTTAGGCTAGGCCTAGCCTAGTACGTGAAGCCGATAATACGATCTGTACTATTCGAGGTATGAAAATAGTATATCATTTATGACTCCGTAACCTGTACTAAATTTTGTATTTCATTAAATGTCAAATAAATATATGCTAATACTGTTATTATTACACTTTAGGCCTAGCTTAGAAAATCTACAAAAAATGTATTTCACAATGATCGGGTGGTCGTCGTTTGACAGGGGGAGAGAGATGTAAATTAGTTGACAAACACAACGTACATGACGTCGCGAGTTTGGAATCCACTGATGACGTGATTTTGTGAATATCTCATAAATATTAATGAGCTTCCCTAAGCTGCTGAAAAACAGACTTTCCATGAATTTACCCTAAAATGTATATGAAATTTAATTTTTTTAATTTATCGTTATTACTTCTTCATTCTGACATGTCTATATTGTTATAATATTTTATATTTAATAAATAAACGATATTTAAAAGCAATTTTAAACCCAGAATCCCCCTTTAATGTAAAAATCAACCACTAATGTAAAATTAACCACTATTGTTACAAAAATCAACAACTAATGCAACATTAACCACTAAATGTACAAAAAAATCACGAAAGTAACATTAACCACTAACATAACAAATATCAACCATTTTGCAATGATTATATTTTGCTTCATTTCTTGTGATATATTCTCTTATTTAATCACATACGATTTGGAAATAAATATATAAGTTGAAGTTAAGACATTAATCACTAACGTAACAAAAGTCAACCACTGATTAACGTTTAATGTAACAAAATTAACCACCAACGTGATAATAGTATAACATTTAAAGACCCATTCCCTACAATTTGTGACGTTTTTTAAAAATAATACATATAGGCCTATATCACTTTAAAAACATTAAACCAGGTCATTCATTGTCTTAAAGGACAACTTGACTGAGGACCATATTTTAACAACGTATTAGAGATATACATAATGATTTCAGAACCATCGCCGTCAGGTGCATCGTAAAATTTACATCAAGAGTTTTCTAGCAAAGTCTGGCAAATCGCGAAAATTGCTAGTAAACACACTTAATTGTAATAATTAATCGTAAAAAAAATAAATGTTGATTTATCTTATTGTTTCTTTTGCTATGCACCTGTGACGTCACAGCAATTTACGGCGACGGCTGTACGGCGATCGCGTGCGGCGATATCCTTAATCTCGCGATTGTACTGAAATCATATGTACATCCATAATACGTTGTAAAAATATGGTCCTCGGTCAAATAGTCCTCTAAAATGTACGTTTTATGGTAAATTATGATAAAAAGAGAAAGAGAAAAACAATGCACTACCTAAGTAGCTCGCGGTGAATGTCCTCTCGTGGACGGTCGTTAGGCCAGCCTAGCCAGGCTTAGTTTTGTAGGCCTAGCTGGTAAACATCGGTAAGGTACGAACATCGTACGCTAGCTATAGGCCTAGTCTGACGTATAGTTGCTGCATTAATGTCTTTCTGTTTTTATCAGAATCTGTTGATACAAAGAAATTGGTTGTGTTTTCAGTATTTTCACTGAAAAGTTATGAGTCTTCCATTTGATTTTGCCTCTCGATTGATCAAAAAGTGGGTGAAAATATCAATCCGCGCGCGATGCATGTTGGGATTTATGGCGGACCGCTAAAATTATTAGAATCGACTTCGACTTTTACATTTTTAACCGTTTAACGACGAAAAAAAGTTATCTCAATAGGACCATATAGTATTTATTTTTACATTAAGTGTAGTTTGTGACCTTAAATTAAAAACGTAGGGAATGAAACTTTAACCTGTCGATGTCTGTTTTGTCTGTCTGTCCGTATTTCAATTATTATTATAAACTGTTGTTTAATAGAATATTGGGTTGAAATCTTTGACTCTTTTGACCAAATTTAGATAATGCAATATTATCTGAGACACGCTTTTCAACGTGGAATGTGTACTTCTTCTATTAATGTCTTAAGATAGCGTGATGACGAAAACTCATACCTTACTTAAATATTTTGGTTAGACTCTTTTTTCAGTTTAGTTAGATTTAATACATTTTTTCATTTGTTTAATTTCATTTTTCAAAATACAGTATTGCCGGTCCGTCCATTTTTTATATATATTCCATTTTTATCGCGCTTTTTACAAAGCGCCTGACAAAACAAACACCAAAAATAATAAATAAAAAATGCAAGAAACACAACACACACAACATCAAAAACCCCAAATATAAAAAATAAGATACACAAAAGAAAAGGTAATCAGGCTTGCCATGGACAATGACGTCATAGGGCGAGTAAAAGTAAAGTGAAAGTGAGGGTGACTTACGAATTTCAATATTGAGGTCCGAGGACCGAAAACGAACCGCTAACGTCCATTATTATTTTTTTTTTATTTTATAACTGGAAATCAATTAAGCATTTTCTTGTAATCAAGTCGGCGATAAAATTATGCCACCATGTTTTTAGAAAAAAAATTAGTTAAATACCTGATTATGTTAAAACGTTTAAAATATAGAAAAATGACGGACGGATTTTATCTGAACATTTATATTTTAAAAACAGTTTACAAATTGGAATTAAATTACGGACGGACAGACAACCATCAACGTGAAACCAAGTGTGTTACGTTGGCGGTTAACGTGTTAGTAGTTTATTACGTTAATATGTGACACGTTGTCTACTACTTACTTACATCGTTAACTTAGGTGTGTTTTACTCTTTAACATGTATTTACATCATTGGTTTAAATAGTTTAATACTTTTTAAAAACGTATTTACATCATTAACTTAGGTGGTCTATTAATCTTAAAACTTATTTACATCATTGATTTAGGTGGACTACGAAAGAAAAATATTAGACCATTCATTTACTACTGAACTTATGATTGAAGTTTTAATTATTATTAGGAAATATTATTGGAATTCGATTCTTAACATCGGTAATAGTGTGTAATGCTAAATCTAATCTTCTAACTGTTTAGCAGCATTTATCCCATTCGCCTTTAAATCTCTGATAAAAGACTGCATTGTGTGTTCGTTGAGGACACCCATATGCTCAAGGTTCAATATCAAAATCCACTGGTTATCTTCAGAAACATCGTTTAGATGACCAAGCTTTGTTATATTTTCCTTCGAAAGTGCGTTACCGAATTTAATCAGCCTTTGTCGATACGGCGAGAAGGATTTTACTGGACGATCCACTTCATCGTACTTCTTCTTTATCAGTGCGTTGGCTTCCAGAACACCATTGGTTCTAGTAACAATAATCATATCTAGAATAACATCAATGTTGGTAGTGGTAAGATGGCCAGAGGATTTCAATAAATTGAATAATTTCATCGTGCTTTCCGTCTTTTGTAGATCACTGTATGATGTTATTATGTCTTTGCACAACACCTTCAGTTTATCAAGGACATGATGCTTATCATACCAGCTTGATACTTGTACCAACATTGTCTGAAATTCTTTCTCGGTTGATTCTGTACAAAGGAACAAAAAAACAATTATTATTTGTTTGTATAAATTGTATAAAGCATAGTTTTTTTCAGATAGTTTTTCAGATTATGATTAGAAATTTATGAAACACAGTAATATAATAATAAATGTCTACTTCAATACAACAATATAAACTACCCAATGTATTTATTCTTTTTATTCAACACTATTTGTGTTAATAATTGATATAACGATCATAAATTTAAGTGTATATCGTTATCATTATCTACTCTGATATTATAATGTCTTGTTCACCATCACCATATCATTATATCCTTATCTACTTTAGCATACTACCTTGATTTGAACTATAACACAATAACATCTGTAACAAATAAACTATACACCAAGTATTTCCATAAAGAATAGAAATTCCAGAGACGTTGTGTTGCATGTTAAAATGCATCTAATCCAAGGTCACCAACGAAAACATTTAATCTAATGTATTTGTGTTAGAATTATGTTTACAAGGTTGAGCTGCAAATCGTAAATTCAACGCAAATCGTAACAAATAATTTTTAAAACCCTTATAAATTAACGCAATTCGTTAAATAAAAATATGTGTCCTAATACTAAAACATTAACTAAAAAAACATACAATCAAGTGATTAATTTGTTGATCAATATCATTGGTAAAAATATCTGGGATAATTATGATACATACGGTCATACAAACATCTAGATTGTAGGTCTATTAGCAAATTTCATGAATATAAAACTGGTCGTTACATTATGGAATAGCATCATTTAGCCATTACTTTCAGCACTTTGTACTCTACACCTTAACCACGACGAAGCTTAAAAATATAACATTCTCTTACCTATTTTTAAAAATTGGCGGCCATCTTTTTTAACGTCAAATTTTGAAACTTTGTGGTAGTCTGATTTGAGTAAACTATTGACAAATGTTTTTTGAGACCATATTTTATTGTAATACATCAAAAAACATTAGGCCCTATATTTTCATATTTTGACCCGACTATTGACAATTGTTTGTAAACCGTAAAAGACATGGAAAATGGTTTTGGTAGTGTTATATATTATTCTATCATTAAAAAACAATCTCTAACACAACACAACAAAACAAAACAAATGTGAACAAAATGCAGGACATAACGCAAAGCGGTTAAAAATAGAAAAAAAAACTTGAATTACAAACTAAAAGGTGTCTTTTCAAAAGAGTTTTTAAAACTTCTGCTAGTCATAAATAATACTAATAGTATAGATACCTTGATGTCCTTGTGATGGCACATGCTCTCGTACTATCTCTGGCACATGCACTGGTGCTACCTCTGGCACATTCACTGGTGCTACCTCTGGTACATGAAATGGTACTACCTCTGCCATATACACTGGTGTTACTTCTGGTACATGCACTTGTACTACCTCTGGCACATGCACTGGTGCTACCTCTGGCACATACACTGGTGCTACCTCTGGCACATGCACTGGTGCAACCTCTGACACGTGCAATGGTACTACCTCTCGCATATGCACTGGTGTTACTTCTGGTACATGCACTGGTACTACCTCTGGCACATGCACTGGTGCTACCTCTGGCACATGCACTGGTACTTCCTCTGGCACATGAACTGGTGTTACCTCTGGTACATGCACTGGTACTACCTCTGGCACATTTACTGGTGCTACCTCTGGCACATTCACTGGTGTTACCTCTAGCACATTTACTGGTACTACCTCTGGCACATGCACTGGTGCTACCTCTGGCACATGCACTGGTACTACCTCTGGCACATGCACTGGTACTACCTCTGACACTGGCAAAAACTCTGGAACATGTTCTTCATTTGCCCTAGGCACCGAGTCTAGCTCTGATTCTGGCACTAGCTGATTCTCCTGGTTAGCTTCTGACTCTGATTCTTAAAAAAGAAATTTGATTTATTGTTTATTAATTCGCAAAATTTGTGAACATTAGGATATATGTTTGAAATTGTAAAGTTGTGAAACGTTTTCAGGTTTCAAAACTTACTATTCATTGCCCTCTGACATCCATCCATTAACTTTGGGGTTGATTTTTTTTTATTAAATAATTGTAATAGTAGCATTATGATTTTTATATAATTCTATTATTTGAGATACAATGAAAAATGATTGAGTATAACTATTTACTTCTACTTGTATATTCCGTATTTTATCTTAATAATCTATGTTGCTACCATTTATTATTCGAGTGAGATGGTCATGTTTTATGTTTCTGTGCATTTATTAGTGAATTTATCAAACTTTGTTTGCATGATGTAGATAAAACAGATCATTAAGTACATATTAAATAAAGATCACTGTTTCATCATGACAATAATTACATCATTATTATCTATATCTACTGGTAATTTACCTTCACTTGGATGACTTTGGCGACTCAGTGGTGCGCCTTTGTTTTTGTCATAATTGCCTAAAAGTGCGATGTTACATTCAACATTGTAATTATCAAAACGTGTTCTAAATTTGCAATTAATTATTATTTTAATAAATGTCAATTATCAGTTTTCGCAACAACAAAGGAACAACAGAGAAATAATCTCTTGATGTGCAAATATGGAAAACAAGTTTTAAAAAGCAGGAGACCGATAATGCTATTGCTAATATATTACAATTGATAGTTGGTAACGTAATAGATACTGATCAGAAATGTTATATTAAAGGAAGCTTCGCTGGTGAAAACAGGACTTGTTGAAATTGTACTAGAATACACAGATAAATTGTCATTTGGTTCATGTCAGGAGCCAATACAATGGGTTGAGACTATCGATTACAACGAATAATGGATCATTAGAAAGGATTTTAGAAGAATATTGGTATTATATAAGGAAATTGCTATACAGCAACAAAAGGTTAAAATTGCTCAGTTTGATGACAATACAATACTTTTGTCTAGACAGAGAAAAGGTATTTAAACTTTAAACTTAAATAAAGTAGACTTGTTTTGTAAGGTTGCCTGTTATCACAAATATACACTTTCAATCAAAATGAAAAACCAAAGAATGTAGTTCTTCAAAACATTATTTGTTGTAAACCATTTGGAATACAGTGGGTTGATGACATTCTTTGGTACTTTTGTTTGTATATAATAATAAATGCCAAAAATAATTGAGGTGAAAAGATCAACAAATGTCTTAAAAGCTTGGGAAAATAGAAATGTAAGTTTTTTGGTAAGTCATGAAAATAAAAACTTTCTAAGCTTAGGCTAGTTTACACTACTGCTAGTATTATTAGATGTGCCCTCACATATTATAGATACAATGTATAGTATTATTTGTAATAGAAACGAGAACAAATAATAAGTATTATAATAATAAGTAAGTACTGTTTGTTTCAAGAAATTAAAAATGGGGAAATAAAATTAACATGAATTATTGTAATAAAATGATATTACCACCCCGTATCATGTCATGTTTAGAAACTTGAATGGGATTTACATTTTCGACGATCCAGGATACTTAAAGATGTATTGTCCCTTTGACTAATTCCAAAAAAATAAAGATTTCGAAAAAAAGTGGGTCATTTTGAATTATCAAAATAGTCATTAACTTTCACCAAAAATTATTCGAAAAAAAAAAATCATTTAACTGAAAATACAGACGTTTTTTTGTTCAAAAAATAACTTTGACTTCCAGTCAAAGTTTTCGATCAAAACATATCTCATAATACAACGCGATTGTTTGGCTACTCTGTATGCATGCATAATCATAAAACTTTCTCGTGATCTGTGTGAAAACACATTCTCAACCGTGACAATTTGTAAACAATCCTAATTAGCATCATACATAATGCATATTCGTGGTTTGAAATCTTTGTTTACTTTCGCTCAAGACGATTTCCAGACGAAATGTAATCAAATTAATTTACCTGTTAATGACGTAAACTTGTTGTTTTTGGCTCGAATTTTCGACTTAAAGTGAATAACTTTAATATTACTTTGATATGGCCAATTTAAGTTTAGAATATTTTGACCTTCATTATTTGTGTTTCAAGGGACAATACATCTTTAAAAAGTAACCTATTTAATGGAAAGGTAGTAGCAGACAAGTAAAATAGAGGTGCTGTCTATTGTCTCTATACATAATAGGCCTACTGGACGATATAGTCTTCAACAGGAGCAGCTACACTATATTTAATTTCAAGAGCGGGATTGGATGGCAGAGGACTTTTTTCATTTCTCGATTTATGTTAATCAGTGATTTTTCCCAAAAATAGGAAAATTAGAAGCAATGTGTCTTTTATTTGCTTAAAAATATAAGAGGTTGATATGATGTAAAGTATGTCTTCACAACATATTCCCAACAGTCCACGCAACATTTGTTTTGTAGAAATCGTATAGATTTTACATATTGTATATGACTGAGAAAATTTACAAATATTATTTTATCCTGTGTGTATAGCTATTGTATAATAATTAATTGTAATATCTGTATTGTATATTGGATTTGAATATTATTTTATAGTACTATTATTTCAATTATCTAACTGCTTACAAATGTTTAGTGACAGATTAGGTCTCACGGACACAATGTCTGAGTGACGAAGTTGTAATCACTAGCAAAAGAGTTATAGACTCTTTTGCTAAAAGAACAAACATCTTAGTATTTGAAATGAACTACAGGGGAACGATACCTGTATTATTGTTAAACTCTCAATGAAATAATATAGCAGCTCTTTAAAAGATTAAAATGTAAACCGATAACGTCTATGACATGTGATGCATAACTGAAACACTGCTAGGCGCCTGTCATAAGACTCCTAAGGTCCAAACGAGTTATGTTCATTTTGTAGTGTGTTGTTGATGTATTTATCAATGGTAATGACGAATAAAGATGATAAAAAATATTGAGATTTAATTAAGATGAGGTAATTCAATTGACGAAGGAACATAAACAGAAAACAAATTTACCTTTAGAAAAATATCGCTTGATATGAGCTGTATTCATAGTCGTATCTTCTCCACATGGAACTACATCATTCTTCAAACACTTTTCAAGGTCAACTAAGTGATGTTCCTTTGGATTACAAGCATCGCATACCACACGTAGCTTGTAACCACTACCTTCGTATATGTTGCATACGGTTTGTAGTTGGTTCCTCAAGTAACGTAGTACCTAAACACATGGAAGTGGTGTAAAATATTATAATTAAATTTACATTTACATTATATTTTGTTTATATGTGTTAATATCATGCATGATAATGATTACCTCCATGCAAACACTCGGTTGCAGTTGTCGTTTCTTTGGTTTGGCGCCACCAACTTCTGTGTTAAAACTCTGTTCTGTCCTACGATATATTTGAAGCTATTAAGTAATAAAAAAAGGTAAATTTTTGTTGACGTAGCCTTTTTTTCTTTATTAAAGACACCATTTTGATAATTTGGTATGTTAAGTTGGTAGGTATAGGTGCGTAGTGCAAGATACATTATGCAATGATATATCATAATTAATACATATAATATAGATTCTAATTGACATAGTATATATTTATATGCTACAAAAATGGTGAGCTATTCAACTAGTATTGTTCTACCTTAATTGCGTGTGGTTTTTCATTTTCACGCTTAATGTCTACGGCACCTAAACTGATTTTGTGATCTTTAAAATCAAAATCACTACGATTCCGGAACACTTGTGAATCATCACTATCTGTTCCCGTCATTAATTCAAGAAATGCAACAACTAAGGTGTGGTACACAGCATCAGGAAGAAAGTCTGTCGGAGATAAATTGATACCATCTGCGTGTCATCTTTTGTCACTTCTAGACTAGTATTTGTATAAACTTTCATCCGACATGGCACCAAGAATTCACGGTTACCTTCTTCTTCCTGTTATTATAAACATTGATTTTGAACAATATTTAAAAAAGGATACAATATTTCAGTTTATTTTTTTAAACGATTATCAATTAACCAATATAATGAGTAAGCTTCATACATACCGTTTTTTTCTCAAAGATTAACCGGAACACCCTCATCACTTCTATAAAGATGTCAAAATTACCTTCGTCTTGATGTTGCCATAAATAACGCAATAACTTTTCCTCAAGAATACCTTCAACTTCAAGTCTTTCCCATCGATTATTCATTTCCTTCTGTACTCAAATAAAAATAACACTTTTAAAGAGCATTTTCACTTAAAATCGCAGTAATACTGATCACATCTACATTAATTTTTAACGAAAGACCTACTTTCACGCCATATGTTTCAGATACAAATGATAGAACAGATTCGCACGCTAAATGTTCATTTGTAAAATTTACCATAATAAATTAATTGACAGAATTGCCCTCTTTTCCAATGGATCAAAACAGCCTATTGTTCGGCACAGATTGCAACCACTACCCCTCTATCTTTAAGTAGACTGGATCCCCCGCTTAAAATATCTATTTGAGGATATTTCTGTTCATAATTAATCTAATCGCATTTCTAGTAATAATATAATTGTCTAACATACATCTTTAATATCTGGTGGAAATACTGTGATCACAGTTGTCAGCATCTGAATCATCGTGTGAAGATTAGTTATTACTGTGTTCCTTAATTTCTCGTCTTTATTGGAATACATAATCTTTCCAATGTCATTCATATACGTTATGGCAACGATGATCGCTTCTTCGGAAATTCCACACTCAGTGCCAATTCTAGAAGCCTATAATACAGAATTGAAATTAGTAAATATGAATAATATAACATTTTTATAACAATAACCTAAACAATGATAGTAATGTAAATATTTTACAGGAAAATAAGAAAGCTCAAGTTAAACCGTTAGTAATAAATATTTTACTTTTATGTCACAACGATTACATCCAATAAATGATATTAATGTTTATATCTACCAAGCTATCGTAATTGTTTTCTACTCTTACTTTATTCAAATCCACTTAAGCAGATATGCTTAACTTACAGTACGGTATACCCTTACTTCTCTCCAATTACTCTCAATTATACTTCGCAATTTCTTTCTGGTTGTTTTACTTTATCGTTTTGATTTAGCTATTGTTTGCCTATTTTATTTGTATCTTCATTATAATTAGGAGCTTCTAGATTTGCACGTTCACTATGACTGATACCATATGACGTCATTTTTATGATTATGCGCATCTAAGTGCGTACTGTAAACGGGAATTAAAGATTCACCGAGCTCAATGAAACCATCTTTTTATGTAAATTGATGTGTAATTACAATACTGTTTTCTGATTGTTTGACATAAATATATTGTCCCTTGTCATACCGGTACCTGGATGAAAATATGTTTTTTTTATTACAATTCTAAAAATATATTATTATTATAGCATTATATCTTTTAAAAGTTATTTTTACGTATTTAATTCTATTATATTGCTTCCTATGAGTCACTGTTCATTGTCTTATTACAGGAGAGTATTTCAAAATCTCTTGAACTTCACGTAGCAGAGGTTTTGGCTGTGGTGTTTTTAGAGCTGCTGATAAAAATATGCAAACTTCAGAACATATTATTACAATATACATTTTACTTAACGTCTTTGAATGCAGCATACAGACGTTCTTCTGGTACTCTTTTTCTACTAAAAGCTTGTGCGCCTGTATTTGTTTAATACACACATGAATGACTATGCTCATCAGTGGTAGAATCCCCTTTTCCTATGCAGGCACCTTTGAGTACTTCTTCGTGTCAGTTCGTGCAATTGCGGTACATTAATGTGCGCAACCAAGCGTAATGGCGCTAATGTATTATACATTTAGTTTAAAACGGCAAGCATAACAAGATTTATGCAATGTCGTGGATTGTCGGAGACACATTTGCTTTTTTCGGTGACTTTTAATCCCGAAAAAAGCAATAATGAGAATCGCAATGTTATTGCCTAAGAACATTAATAAAAAAAAATGAATGAATGAATGAATGGTTTAAATAAAACAACTGTTTCATGCAGTCAAATCAGCAGCGAATGTATCAAACCTGTTGTTTTCATCACGTTAAGTGAAATTTTATAGTTTCTTTCAGTTTCCATTTTATTTGTGGATTCATATAATTTTGAATTACCGTACATACATTTAAATTACACTGATACGATACGTAGCTGGAGCCTCGATGTATACACCGCAATTCAGAAGTGTAAACATTGTGTTATATATTGCACTTTTATCATACATTTAGAGCACAAACACTACTTTACCTCATTAAAAGGAATGCACACTTTTGTTTTTCCAATGTCTTGCAATCTTTCCTGAAAGTTAAGCCAGTTTATTGGAACTTCCTTCATTCCCATTGCCTGCATGTATTTACCAATATTTCTCTTAAGTTTCTTTATATCTGCATGTGATTTCACAGTGTTGTCGACCATGTACATTTCACGATCTACATGTGCAGCATATTTCATTCCTTCCATTTTATCAAACATTTCGTTAAACATACCCTCAACCTTCAATTTAAAAAGGTATTAGCATCGTTACAGTTATAAGTTTATATAAATTGGAATGTAGACATCTTCCATATTTCTTTTTTATTTTGAACATTTATTTAAACATTGATTTATTTATGTGAATCAATGTGTAATGCTGTTTCAGTGGAATTATACCATTCTTAAGTCATTTGCATTTACCATAATCGACGTGAATACATGCATGTGCCAGTATTTTGAATTAAATTCTAACATCTTGCTCTGATTAACTTGCAAGAATTACTTGCATTACAAATAAGACATATTGTGGGAAAGGGAACGGGCTTTGGTTGACACAAATAAATTGGAAACCTTTTTAATAAGTGTGCAAAAGAGAGATTGTTTGGATGCCGTATTAAAAAAAAATGTCGTTTCCTTAAACAGAGTCAAAATATTTGTGAGAAAAAAGAAAAATATTAGTAATAAAGAACCTTAACACAATCCTTCCTTCAAGCTATCTTTTGCAAAATAATTAAAAAAATTAATAATATAGATCCAGCTCTACCCCAGCATTAAATAGCATAGTGTAAATGAGATAAAATTAAAGATGTACAAATAATACAATTTAAGTTAGCAAGGTAGACTTGACACTATAAAATACCCAAACAACCGTTGATACAATTGATGCAATTGCATTATTATGGATTGAAAAAGATAAATGGTTAAATTCAGCCAAAACCTATTGACTTCCAGTCAATTTGACTTTGTTTTAAATTACAGCTTTTTTGGCAACTAATTTTTCTTCCTATCCAATTTTCGGGTCAAAGTTAATAACTATTATGTGGCATTAACATTTAAAAAAAAAAACCTTTTTTTAGGGGGACGATATATCTTTAATTTCTGTAGGTTTGTGGATTGTATTTCTTGAACTAAGCAGTATACATTTTGATTTCTTTGGATTAAATGTAAGTTCGTTAGATGTAAAACTTCTTGAAAGTATCAAACCAAGTTGTCATTCATTATTTGAAATGCATCATTTTTGTTACTCGTATGACTACAGAAGATACGGGTATCAACAGCAAATTTATTTATTATTATATAGTTTACATAGGTCATGTATGTACAATAAAAACCAACAAAGATGCCCTAAAATGAACCCTTGATAAATAAATTTTATCGGAAGAATGATTTCCAACAATTGTAGTATCTTAGGTAGATAACTTGAAAACCATTATGCCTACAGTGCAAATAAATACCGCGAAACTCTAATAATTATTTCAGTTTTTAACAATGTATGATGGTTGATGTAATCAAATGCCTTGTTAAGGTCTAAAACAAATTCCAATGGAGAAATATTTATTTTTATCCATGGAAGAAATATGTTAGAGTGTTGATTAATTATGTCAGACCCGAATTGCGAATTAACAAAAATATCAAATTCATTTATGAAGGAACAACTTTTGAGATTGTTAAAAACACAGGTAAAATTAATATTGGTATTTAATTTTTGAGCTGTGACTGATCATCTGATTCAAATATCGGATTTACTTTGGCGATTTTCAAATCATTGGGTACACAGCCGGTGGATATAGATTATTGATAATAATGACTAAGGGTTTGTTAATGCAATTCGGATGGAAATGTATAATGTTGGCCCTAACGTTACACTTACTGTTGGACTTCCTTTATCTGCAGGGAGGACTAGGATATGTTTATCTTTCCTAATGCATCTAACGTCGTCCTTTTGTTGTGATAATGTTTATCATTATTATAAAGTAGTTATTTGATGTATGCCTTTCATAAGTTTCCATTTATTAAAAACAATACCGGTATATATTATTTCAAACTCAATGTTGTAGAGAATTCTTATGTACACGAATAAGTTACAATCAATTGTTCCTGTATTTGATTTATTTATGTTTATTGGTAGCAATATGGTTATTTTTGTATTTAGTGTACAATATTTGTGTTACTTGACTTTACTACACCTTCTGCAATCTGCTTTGTTTTATTTTTTAATATTATGACAGCATCTATTAATACAAGAATGAAATTGGATGATGATTAATTGATAAGCTAAATTAACATTATCGATGTTCAGTATCATACCTTGTTAGATTGTTCAGTTCAATAACACGAGAATGAATTACCTTTTTCCGATTTCTTGATTTTCTCCATGATGGCAATTTGTCCATATGAGTAGCAACCAAACTGATGGGAGGTGATTCTATGGAAACCCTGCCATCAATTGAAATGGGGTTTCCTGAAACATGCTGCGCCACAGTATGCTCATATACTGACCTTATCCAAAACAAATTCATGTCTAAATTGGTCATTCCTAGTGGACCCTAAAATAAAATGTAGGTACAATTAAAAAAATGTAATGTAATAATATACCATATTAGTATATATATTTTTTATAATAAAACGTTTTGTTTATTAAGAAAAACAATTAATAATAGTAATAATTGAAGTTTAAAATAATGTTGAACTTACAACTGCTGGATCTCGTGCATTAGCTGGTTCATCCAAGTTATCCAAAGCATTAAATGCAACACAGTACGATGCTGTATTTGTGAGGAAAAACTGAACAAAATACAGATATAAGGTGGTTATTATGATGGATAGTTATCCATATTCTATCGGGAGAGAGTCTTTTATTATAATTAGTGACATGTAGTAAGCCTACATTGATGCAATAATTGTAGCAGGAATACTGCACATTAAAACGAGTATTTCGATACTAATGTTAAATCAGTACTTATATTCCTTTTTAAAGAATATAAGGAGGAAAATAAGAACAGTTAAACACCGTTGCGTATATAAGAATGTGGACTGCAAGTTCTTCGTAGTATATAATACTATTATTAAACAATGTTTTAAAGACATATTACAAATTAATATGCACGTGCGTGTCAAGAACATGGTGCAAGCCACGATAATTATAATAAAACACTACTCATAATTGTAATCTTAATGTAATATTAGATAGATGTCTGGGAAACTCTATTGAGATAAAGCCATCTTCGCTTGTTTAACAAGTGGGGGAAAACAATATACTGTAAATCGACAAAAATATTATTAGAATATAATTGTTTTCAGATTATTCAAATGCAATATAGGCCCTACATACTAATACCACTACCACTACTACTACCAATGTCACTGCCACTTCCAGTACCACCACCACCACCACCACCATTACTATCACTATCACTACTACTACATTAATATATCTATGTGATTATCAGATCATATTCTGCTAATAAACATACATATTGATAGGCATACCCTGTGCGTTATGTAGTAGTCTAATTGACCAGCGTAGTCCCATATGCTAGTTATTTCATTTGGAATGTTCACAGAATCACCTCCAATTGGGTAGCTTTGGTTGTCCTCTATTAGAAAATAAAATAAAAGTATTTATAGATTGCCGAATATCGACCATTTTGACCAAGTACAATTTTAAACGATCCAGACGCCTACCTTTACATTTTTAACTTATACCTAAAATACCAAACAACAACAACATATGAGAGTCAGTATTGTCTGGCCATGTACTGTCAACATTGCATTTCATAATAGTACATTATAATGTAATCAGCGTCAAGCTAGTACTAGGGTCTAGCCTAGGCCTAGTATTATTAAAAACCAAATGTTACTGTTTTAATCAATGTGAATGAAATGTAGGCCTTGGCTAGAGGGCTACCTTTTATTTGATTCAAATGACAGGAATCTATTTTCATGTTATATAAAACAAATAATGAATGTTATATTCGTGTAATGGTACAAATAATGGCATTTGGTGAATGATGAAAAGTTAAATATTAACACGGCGTTGCCTCGTTGATATATAACCTTTCATCATTCACCTCATGCCATTAGGGCCTATTGTATCATTACACTAATACACATTCATTATTTGTATAATAGTTCCGTTTAAAAAATATGAAGGATAAATGATTTATTTCAATTGTTAAAAAGCTTTATATTATAATTTGTGTTGCGGTATTACATACCTAACTCCTTATCAACCCTTTGTTTTATTACATGTTCACGCATTTTCCTGGTTAGCTCGGCATCTGTACAAAAATAGCAATTGGTGAAAACAATATGTATACAAATAATTATGCTGGTTGGAGTTTATAAGAAACACGGAATTTCATTTAGTCTGTATCAATGTACAATCAATTATGTTAAACATTACATATCGTGCCTATTCCTGGTACATTGTTGGTAATTTCTCTAAGATAGGTCTACACAATTAAGTAAGCCACAACTCTAGAGTAAGAGTGTAAAAAAACTTTACTTGTCTGTACTACAATCACAGATATTAATCCCACATTTCGCTTGGCATCACATGACGGCAGAAACTCGAAAAAAAAACTTTTTTTTTTCGATTTTCTACTCTACAGGTAGTTACACACATCTTACCGTCGTGTTCATCTTTAATCCTCTTCCATTCGCTCTTACTATTTGATTGAAACACTGTCCGTGTAACGATACCGTCTGTTGATGGTTCGTCGGGATTGAATCTATTTTAACAACGTATGGTGAGGTAAAATGGTTAAATTAGTATTAGTATCTACATCAAATATATAAGTAAAAATACACTGATCATTTTTTCAATACTAAAATGTATAATGTTTACATAAATAATTTGAATTTAGTTACCTTTCTTTAAGCATGGCCTTTACACAGCTAGTCTTACCAGCACCTTCCTTCCCAAGAAGCATACATCTCGAATTCACAACTGCAATTTTACCATCTTTAAGTTCATTTTTATATATTTTGATAGCCTGTTTACCCCTGGCAAATATTTCAGGAGGAACCAACAATTCTAATATTAAAATATAAAAAATACGCATAACATACATATATTCAAATTCATGGTTTTATATAAACATTATGAATAACATTTTTTGAGAATTCAAATATTTGTTGCTAACATCGCGTCGACAACATTGTCGTTTTCATGTTAAAAACTTTAATATAATAGCTTACTGTCAAAATACTCTAACATCTTGATTTGTTTTATTTGTTCTATCTGCGTATTTTCTTCTAAAACAGATACTGCTGTTTTTCCTTCCTATAAACATGAAAGTGTTTTAAGTATTGCTAATAGTAGAAATATTTGTTTATAAACCGATTTAGAAATCAAAAGAACAATATGTCTATGGAATCAGACAGATATAAAACCCAAGTGGAACTAAGTGCAAACAACAAGCAAATCAAAATGAACATTTTTGTAGACACATCATAAGTCAATTCTAAATTAAGCATAGAGCTTCTAAGAAAATACCGTGCCGCAGTACAAAGTACATTATTTCATAGTAATTGTAAACCCCGTTCTGAAATTCAAATATTGATTTAAATGTATTCATCAAAAGGAAATCACAAACCTAAAATTGTGGTAAACTTAAATAAATTAAAAACAAAAAATATACATATGGAAACATTCTAGTTAGTATACTTCTAAACACCTTGTACTTACAGATGTCTATAATGAAGCACGGTTCATATTTACTCTAATTATCAAACAATAGACACGTTTCTCGCTCGCGAGGTCACCGTTAGTTTGACCTTTTAGTGGGTATACAAAGGTAAACAAACACGGAGAGGGAGAACTAAGAGATGATCATCTTAAAAAGCAATCGTCAAAACTAGCCTTTTGATGGAATGGCATGGTAAGGATGTTATTTATTTTCTAAACTTATGTTTTATATTCACTGTAGAATTATTTGGGAACTTGGTTCGGAATCATCGACTTTTAGACCGGGCGCCCAGAAGATTTATTCATGTGAAAAGCCACAAAAGGTATGATGGTCTGATTATGTAGATATATGGCCAAGATTCAATAATCAATATTGCTGCCGGGTCCTACCCTGTAAATTTACCATGGGGACACCAAATAAGAGGGGTAAAAAATGGATTTAATCATGTGAAAAGCCACACGGATAAAAGTTGTTGGACATTGTTCCCATATGTGTATACAATGTTAAAACAGCAATGACAGCAACTTTATCCTGTAAGTTGCCCGAGACAGTAGCCCCAAGTGACCACTAAAAAATGGTGTTATTCATGTCAAGAGCCACACGGCTAATTCCTTTTGCATTGTAACTGTTACACATTGGGGTGCACAAAAATATCATTGACAGCAACTTTATCCTGTAAGTTGCCCCAAACAGTAGCCCCAGACAGTAGCCCAGAAATGCCCGTTAGGCCATACAAAATTTAAACACACGAATAGCCACACGGCCAATTCCTTTTATATTAGAACTGTTACCTCTTGGAATAGACGAAAATACTCATGACAGCAACTTTATCCTGTAAGTTTCCCCAGACAGTAGCCCCAGACAGTAGCCCAGAAATGCCCGTTTGGGTCCGGGCCTACAAGATTTAATCACACGAAGAGCCACACGGCCAATTCCTTTTTTATCTGAACGGTTACGTCTTGGGATTTACGAAATACTCATGACAGCAACTTTATCCTGTAGGTTGCCCCAGACAGTAGCCCAGAAATGCCCGTTGGGTCCGGGCCTACAACATTTAATCACACGAAGACACGGCCAATTCCCTTTTTATTGGAACTTTTATGACTTGAAATATGCGACTGCATTCACGACAGGAACTTTAGCACGTTGTCCCAATCAGTAGCCTAGACATTTTCCGGCTATTGCATGGTTAATAGGATAATCTTTTAAACTATGATCGCAAACCCTACCAAAAAAAAACAAATTAGAATAAATTTATGATTTATTTAATCGAGTTTAGTTAATACAATGTTGTACAAAACAATACTAGAAATAATTTCCTACCAATATCTCAGGTATGCAAAGAAGGCGGTTTACAGTGATAATATTAAGTTTGATTTCAATCTAGTTGTTTCAAAACTAAATTTTCATAACATCAACTAAAAAACAACGCAAAACGTAACTTACGTAACACATACATGTGGTAACACTGTTAAATTATTTCTACCAACAACTCCGTTTACAAGGTATGACTATAAATATGTTGTTAAAGTGTTATCATTTAAAATTTATATTTTCAAATCATATAAAAATAATGTGTTTCTTTAACCAGTTAATGTTTGCATCATATCCATAGTAAACTTTGGTTTCACAATCTACTATTTATGCACTATATGTGTAAAACAGACAGTAAGTTTTAAATGTAGTAATATAAACTGAAAAAATATAAAACTATGATACTAAAAGTATTAACTAACAAATTAATTCTAACATTGATTCCTTATAAAACAAGTGTGTCAGTAGTAGTCAGTATCAGTTGCGTACTCTATTGAATTGATTAATTCTCCTTATTCACTAAAAACATATTGATGTTCATTTTACATAGATGTGAAATCTTTCTGTTATATTTATAAGTTTCCATGTGATTGTATTACTTAATTATTAAACGGTAATATAATAACATAAGCTACAGTGTAAATAATTCCGATTAAGCGAAAACACTGTATGTTTTAATTATCACTGATCATCATCATCCTTATATTCACTCTCACTGTCACCACTCCATGGTTGGCTATCATAGTCAATGTCTTCTATTTCACTATCTTTAGAAATATCTGTATCGGAATCATACACGACTGCATCCTTTGCTTCATCACTCATTACGTTTCTTGATTCGCATTCTGCTTCTTTCAACTCTTCTGGCAGAGATGTTCCTTCAAACCAACGAGGCCCATAATGACCATCTTCATCGTCAAGCCATCCACAATTCAGCGGATGCAGATGTTTTGTTGGTTCTGGGGTGTTGCTCGCCTCCATACCATAGATATATAGTTGCCCGTAAAATATGTTGATGAAGTGTTTTGCTGCATGGCGGTAACGATGAACAGTTTATTTGCTTCACCTGAACACCCTTCCTACCCTATGTCATCTTAATAAATGACTGATACCTTGCCTCATTTATGTCATTTAACGACTTGAAACCGTAAATCTGACATATGTATGTAGTGATCGCCGATTTATCAATACCTTCATCATTACCGAGTGATATTAACGCAGCAATATGTTTTGAATTTTTCTCTAAATGCGAATTGACTTTCCCTTTCGGTAGAAAGCCGAGTTAAAATCACATCCGGTAAGGGCGTGGAAACCAACGAGTGCTTCGCTTAAACCACGTTTTTTCAAGTTGTCGTGAAATACGTCTGTGTCAGATGACCGAACAATTATTCTGGACATCCTTTATAAGAAACTGTGCTAGAGCTTCCTTAAATTCTCCATTCTTTAATAGATCTATACCCTTCTTTTGCTGTTGTTGATCCGGTCCTGTTATAATGAATGTGTTCTTGGCGTTCTGCTCTGCACCTCTCTTTAATATTTCGACATCTTTGATTGATGGTTCTATATATTTGACCAGCAACAGGTGAACAGAATTTCCACTATCTGAACATACCTTAATCATGATATCTGCAACGATTTTCCCATATGTAGACACATTATGACGAGGTAAAACTTCATGCAAAACAAGTCCGCCATCAAAGAGAGTTGTGTCGGTCACGGGAGTATCTTCCTTATGTGAACCAGATTGTCTTGTTTCTAAAATCTTCGCAATAATTGCCTTCTCTGTTTTGTTGGAGTACCATCGGAATGTGCAATAGCTAGTGGTATTTAAGTGATCGGAAAACTTAGTACATAATGCAAATCTGTAGTCGTCTTATGATAACAAGTATCCAAAAGCATCACGAACACCTTCAGCTGCACCAAGAGCTTTTGTTGCATTTAATTATTTCTTCTTCATGTTTGAAGCAGCAAAATTGCGTACCTTTATACGCTTGACCGTCTATAATAATCTTGTTTCGTCTGAAACACATTCTTTGTGAAATAGCTGCCGTGATAAGGCTCCTTTCTGTAGTGTTCCCAGCAAATATGTACTTGTTATGTCATTTGCAGCTTTACCTGGTGAATCAGTGGCGAATGGATTGCATGTACTATTTAGCTTAATGAGAAACTTGTCTACATCATTATTATCTCTCTCAATCCTCCGTCGACGTAACTGGTTAGCTGGTGTTTCACCGGGTTGAATTCCACTCATGGACTTCATTTCAGACACAGCCATACTCCGTTGAGTGAGACTTACGCACCAACGACGAAATGCACTCTCTGAGTTCGCAAAAGCTGTAATTCCAGTTGCCGATGACGCAGCATCTCTGTTAACAGTTTGCTCGAATGTAAGATCTATTGGACTTCTAGAGTACGTTTTCTTCGTTCGTCTTGTTGAAAGGGCACCGGCTTTAAAAACATCTAATGCTGCGAAGTCCAAATTCTTCATTTTTTCAATAAAATTGACCCCAACGAGCATACTTTTGCCGGTTGAGAGCAAAGAATGTTTCAACCAAATACGGTAGTACATTAATGTACAGAATCACATCATTCGTTATTACTGCACGCTGGAATTGACGATACAAGCGGTTGATAAGGTACACGTAAATAGCCCAATATGCGGCAGTGTTGCCAAATTCACCCTTTATAGTACGATGTAAAAATTCTTCATATTCACTAAGAAGTATTAGGAATTCGTCACTGTCGGCAATTTGATTAAGCACATTTGTGTCGTCCGGGCATTTCTGGGCTACTGTCTGGGGCTACTGTCTGGGGCAACCTACAGGATAAAGTTGCTGTCATGAGTATTTTCGTCAATCCCAAAACGTAACCGTTCCGATAAAAAAGGAATTGGCCATGTGGCTCTTCGTGTGATTAAATCTTGTAGGCCCGGATCCAACGGGCATTTCTGGGCTACTGTCTGTGGCTACTGTCTGGGGCAACTTACAGGATAAAGTTGATGTCATGAGTAATTTCGTCTATCAAGACGTAACAGTTCCAATAAAATAGGAATTGGCCGTGTGGCTCTTCGTGTGATTAAATTTTGTATGGCTCAACGGGCATTTCTGGGCTACTGTTTGGGGCAACTTACAGAATAAAGTTGCTGTCAATGATATTTTTGTGCACCCCAATGTGTAACCGTTACAATGCAAAAGGAATTAGCCGTGTGGCTCTTGACATGAATAACACCATTTTTTAGTTCATTCATAATAACGATTATTTCTTATCATTTCAAAGTAAACAAAATAACAATTTAAATATAAAAAATTAAGAGGCAAAACCCAGAAAGTAATAACATTTGGAGGTTTCCCTCCCTTAGTGGTCACTTGGGGCTACTGTCTCGGGCAACTTACAGGATAAAGTTGCTGTCATTGCTGTTTTAACATTGTATACACATATGGGAACAATGTCTAACAACTTTTATCCGTGTGGCTTTTCACATGAACAAATCCATTTTTTACCCCTCTTATTTGGTGTCCCCAGGGTAAATTTACAGGATAGGACCCGGCAGCAATAATGATTATTGAATCTTGGCCATATATCTACATAATTAGACCATCAGACCTTTTGTGGCTTTTCACATGAATAAATCTTCTGGGCGCCCGGTCTATTTATTTAGGCCGTCTACGTCTTAGAAGAATGATGGTCTAGGCCTAGGCCTAGATTATATTATAATGTTATTATACTGTAGTGTATGTTATTTATTTATTTTGTCAGCATGTATTGTCATTTTGGGTTTGACATATATATTACGGTGCATTTAATACATGTTAGCTGTTGATTTTACTTCCATGTATTATGTGATGTTTTTCGGCGCTTTCACAGACACCCAAGCCTAGTAGTACCGCATTAGGCAACGCCACCGGCGGAGACACGAACACATCGTGGACGTACCTTTCCTTAGCTTGAACAATTTCCAAGATTTTGCGCCACTATCCTTCGGAGCAGACGCAAACCACTCAGCAAGTGTTAAAAAGTTAAAAACAGGAATATTATTCAGTGATTTTGTGTAGTTAAATTCACGATTTATCCAACATATACAACATTTATGATGCACCTTGCAACAAAAGCACTCGGCAGTTGCCATTTCGCTATGCTTCAACACGCACTAGGCGAGAGCGTTGTTCGGTTTGTTTACAATACAAATCTACACGTTGGTCGCGAGCGAGCAACGTGTCTATTCCGTACCCAGTGGTATTTATTAGGCCTACAATATTGCAAATCATGTATATTTACAACCATATACACAATACATTACTTTCTTCATGACTATTCCGATTTAAATGACATGAAGGGAGATACGAAAATTCACTACAGGAGTGTGTACTGTATGTTTATGTGGCCGTTTTATAAAAGGAATATTAAACGTAAAAAATATCAGTACCACATACCATGAATATTATTGGAATCTATACGAAAATTAGTATTGTGGTAAGGAGATGTTGAGCGTTATGCAAGATGCAATAATATGAGATAGTTGTAATTAAATATATACAGTACACACTCCTGTAGTGAATTTTCGTATCTCCCTTCATGTCATTTAAATCGGAATAGTCATGAAGAAAGTAATCGTATGAAAATATTGACTAGAGAGATTAAATCTGAAATAATGAAACAGAAGAACATTTATAGGAAAAAAGTTGAACATAACTTCAGGTCTAATAATATGAAACAAGTTTGGCAGGGAATGAAACTTATGAGTGGTTACACAAACGGTGGTAATACACCCACCTCGATTCCGAATGTTACTGTGCAATATGTTAATGAGTTAAATGAATTTTATAACCGTTTTAATGTTCATGATTTTAAAAAAGAAAGAGAGGCTCTATTTAGCTTGTGTCGGGTGACTGAAGATGATCCCAAATTTAGTATAAGCATTTCTGATGTACATAACGAATTCATGAAACTCAATTCATCGAAGGCTGCTGGGCCGGATAGAATCCCACCACGAGTACTTAAGGTCTGCTCTCCTCACCTTGATGGTATATTTACATTTATTTTCAATATGTGTCTTTCTTATCATGCGTTCCCGGATATTTGGAAACTTTCATGCATAATACCGGTACCTAAGAAACCTAAGATTAACAGCATGAATGATTTGAGACCCGTTGCACTCACGTCTGTCGCGATGAAAATATTGGAACGTATTATTTTAAAAATTATGCAACCTTATGCTGAAAAAGTGTTAGACCCGTTGCAATTTGCTTACCGATCACTCCGTAGTACCAGTGATGCGATTTATTTTAAATTACATAAATTGTATTCACATCTAGATAATGTAAAGAAAGGCCACTCGGCACGTATTATGTATTTTGATTTTCAATCTGCGTTTAATACCATACAACCCCATATCTTAGCAGACAAAATGTTGAATATGGAGTTTCCCCGTCCGATTGTTCGTTTAGTTTTAAATTTCATTTGTGATAGAAAACAATTTGTTAATATTAATGGTGTTAAGTCAGAAATCGTAACCTCTGACACCGGTGTTCCTCAGGGTACTGTCAACGCACCTAAATTATATTCCTTGTATACGGCGGATTACAGATCTTTAAATGATGAGCTCTGCCCCGTTGTTAAATTCGCTGATGACACTAGTACTATTGGTCTCATAGTTTCAAACAATGATGAAAATTATCGTAGCGAAATACAAAGATTTGTTAAATTTTGTGACGATAATTATCTCCAAATAAATGCATCAAAAACAAAGGAGATGATCATTGATTTTAGGACTAAACATAAATTTAATTTTCAACCAATCACTATCAAAGGTAAAGAAATTGAAATTGTTGACCAGTACAAGTATCTAGGAATTGTTTTCAATGATAAACTGAGTTGGGGAGACCATATAGACTTCATCAGCAAAAAATTAAGTCCCAGAATGTATTGTATGAGAACTTTATATAAATTTAACTCCTGTGATTTGATGTTACTTTCGTTCTATAGATCCGTTATATGTAGTGTTTGGACGTATTGCCTCTCCTGTTGGGCTGGTAATGTTACCGGAGGGAATAAAGGACGCCTTGAAACTTTCATCCGTCGGGCTGGTAAAATGATTGGTCTGGAACTGCCTTCCTTTACCGATGTGCACCTAGAACACCTCCAGAAAGATTTCGAACGCATTGAGTTGGATGCCTCTCATCCTCTCCACAAAGTGATAATAGACCAACTTAATCCAAGTGGTAGATTGAGGCTCCTCGGTGTGAAAACAAATCGATTTGCTAAATCCTTTATTCCCTCCGGTATCATCCAGTACAACAGGAAGTCAAGAAGATAATTTTATATTGTAAATTTTTAGATGTTTTTATATGAATGGTTTTATGCTATATTTGTTTTTATAGTGTTTTCTTTGTTAATATGACGAGCAATGAATTTCCTTTTTGAGGATCAATAAAAGTTATCTTATCTTATCTTATCTTATCTTATTAAAAGTAGTATTCGTACTAGAATAGAAACGTTTGAAAATTCCGCGACCTGTTCTTCCCTTCATAATTCATTCGTGTCCTTATTGATTATTTGGATGCTATTGTTGTAAGTTACATCACACCAAAACATTACATTTTACAATGGGGTTAAAACCAGAAATTTGCCTTATGAAGAGCGCAGGATACAGCTTGGTTTACCAACTTTACAGGAAAGAAGGGAACGCGGAGACCTCATCGAAGTTTTTGAATTTTTGAATGGTTACGAAAATATAGATCGCCACTCCTTTTTTAAATTAGCATCTGAAGTTGGTCCAAATATCACTCGAGGCTCAACTTTTAAATTAAAGAAACCTAGATGGAACTCAACTAAACGGGATAATTTTTTTGATACAATAATAATTAACAAGTGGAATTCGCTGCCCGAATCTGTTGTCAATAGCAAGAGTGTAAACTCATTCAAACACACACACATACACACATATGAGAGAAGAGGCTCCCTACGAGTTTAAAAACTCATTGCCTCTTAACTTTACTAAAGGTAAGAATTACTAAAGGTAAGATAAAGGAACATAATTTCGCCGTCAATGTAATATTGAATGACCAGTGACAGGACATCTCCCATCCTTCCAATGTGTAGCTCCGTGTAAGTTCGATAATAATTAACTATCATTACCGTACACTATATACTAGTTAATTTAAACATAGTAAACAATCGGTGAATACGTTTTAAAAGCTAAATATCTCCAGATAAACTTAAAATTGAGTGCAGCCTTCTATACAAAATAACTGCGCCCTCAATGTGGTAATAACGCGGGCAATAATAAACTACGTCTCTTCAAAGGGAACTAATTCACGCAATAAAGTTATAGTATTTTTTAAAATGATTTTGTTTTTAACTGTATTTGAAATTAAGTGTAAAGTAACATTTAATGAAAGGCATTTTTGTACTAGTATAGTGTATATGCATGGCGCATGGGCGACGTAGTCAATTTGCTAGAATTTGGATTATATGTTTTTGAAGAAACAAAACAACTATGGCATTCAAATGACTAATTATTCATGCTGTGTGGGGTTTCAGTCCTATAAAGAATTTATGATCATGGAGTTTATACATACAGGTTATTGTAGCAAATAGTTATACTTAGATTATGATAAATAATACACAAATAGATTGAAATAAAAGGTTTTGCTGGTGCATATGTTGTGGACGAAGACCGAATTATATCAATTGTCTGTGCATTCCTTTATTTTGAAATGTTAATGAAAGAAAAATCCAAGAAAAGAAAAAAGAAATCATAATTGTGTAGTTTAGGTTAATGTGAACATTGCTTTTTGTCATTATTCTAAATTCAACAAATTTATAATGACATGTCAACATAAAACTATTTAAAAAATTAATAATTTTATTGCTCAATATACCAATCTCACAATAATTGTAGGATCTTGTTTAATTACTACTAAATAATTATTGCAGCAAGTAATTCTAAATAGCTCAATCAATTTTAATATGATATAAAATAAAGTAGATAAGATGATATGTTGCGGTACAGATCATACGTACGTTAGTTGAAATCATATAAATTATTTTTAGACCTATATTACCTTATTAAGTGATGTTATGGATGCACCTTGTTTCCTGAGATAGTTTACTACTTCTAAGGTAGATTTATTTGAACGCATGTATTCATGCAGCGGGGTGTTTCCGTCCTATAGAGAAAAAAATTAGTATGACGAAGTTTATTATTAAACGTAAAAAATAACAGTAGCACATACCATGTATATATTGGAATCGCGGCGTGTTCTTCCGGTCATAATTCATTCGTATCCTTATTGATTATTTTGATGCCATTGTTGTCAGTGACATCACACCAAAACATTACATTTTTAATTGGGGTAAAAAATAGATAAATAAACATAATTTCGCCGACGTTAGGTGTATTCATATAACTTATCTGTAGCCATATATTACCTTATTTAGTGCTGTTACGGAAGCACCTTGCTTCGTGAGATAGTCTACTACTTCTAAGATAGGTTCATTTGAACGCATGTATTCATGCAGCGGGGTGTTTCCGTCCTTTCAAGAAATTATAATCATGAAGTTTATACAAACAGTGTATTGCAGCAAATAATTATAGTTAGATAATAATAAACAATACACACAAAGAAATTTAAATAAAACGTTTTCCTTGTGCATATCCTGTGAAAGTAGACCGAATTATAACAATTGTCTCTTATATTGTAATTTTACAGAATCATAAAAAAAAATCATAATCGTGTAGTTTATGCATACAGGTTAACGTAAACATTGCTTTCTGTCATGATTCTAAATTCAGCTCTTTTATAATGACATGTCCACATAAAACATATTCAATATACCAATCTCACAATAAATGTAGGATCTTGTTTAATTACTACTAAATAATTATTGCAGCAAGTAATTCTAAATAGCTCAATCAATTGTAATTTGATATGAAATAAAGTGGATAAAATATGTTTGCGGTGCAGATCATACGTACGTTATAGGTGTAATCATATGACTTATTTCTAGACTTATATCACCTTATTTTGTGCTGTTATTGAAGCACCTTGTTTCCGGAGATAGTTTACTACTTCTAAGGTAGGTTTATTTGAACGCATGTATTCATGCAGAGGGGTGTTTCCGTCCTATAGAGAAAAAAATTATTATGACGAAGTTTATTATTAAACGTAAAAAATAACAGTAGCACATACCATGAATATATTGGAATCTATTCGAACATTAGTATTGTGGTAGGGAGATGTTGAGTGTTATGCAAGATGAAATATGAGATAGTTAGGTTGTAATTGAAAGTAGTATTCGTACTGGAATAGAAGCGTTTGAACATTCCGCGGCGTGTTCTTCCGGTCATAATTCATTCGTATCCTTATTTATTATATTGATGCCATTGTTGTCAGTGACATCACACCAAAACATTACATTTTTAAATGGGGTAAAAATAGATAAATAAACATAATTTCGCCAACGTTAGGTGTATTCATATAACTTATCTGTAGCCATATATTACCTTATTACCTCCGCCAAGGAGGTTATGTTTTCACCCCTGTATGTGTGTGTGTGTGTGTGTGTGTCTGAATGTGAACAGCCTGGAGGCCACATTTTTTATCAGAGTCTCACCAAATTTGGCAACAATGATCTATGCCCCAAAAGCTCGGACGAGTTCGAATTTGATGGGAAAAGGTCATAGGTCAAGGTCACAAATATTTTACTGCCTAGAGACCACAGTTTTTATCCGATTCTCACCAAACTTAGCCGCAATGATCAATGACACATCATATAATTGTGGTTAAATTTTGAAGGGTCAGGGTCAAAGATCAAGGACCACAAAAAAACAAAAAAAAAGAAATAAAAAAATAATTTAAAAAAAAAATCTTAGTGAGACTTGAACCAGCGATCTCAACTGTGAGAGGCTGAATACATAACCATTACACCACACTGTCATCCACAACTTTGTAGTGTGCAGTTAACATATTTACACTTAAAACTAAAAAAAAAAAATGTAAAAAAAAAATATTCAGGGGAATTTTATGTAGGGGAATTTTACAGTAGGCGGAGGTTTGTACTCTCGGAGTACCCTCTAGTTTAGTGCTGTTACGGAAGCACCTTGCTTCGTGAAATAGTCTACTACTTCTAAGATAGGTTCATTTGAACGCATGTATTCATGCAGCGGGGTGTTGGCGTCCCTTCAAGAAATTATAATCATGAAGTTTATACAAACAGTGTATTGCAGCAAATAATTATAGTAAGATAATGATAAACAATACACGCAAAGAAATTGAAATAAAACGTTTTTCTTGTGCATATCCTGTGAACGTAGACCGAATTATAATAATTGTCTCTTATATTGTAATTTTACAGAATCATAAAAGAAATCATAATCGTGTAGTTTATGCATACAGGTTAACGTAAACATTGCTTTCTATCATGATTCTAAATTCAGCTCTTTTATAATGACATGTCCACATAAAACATAGTCAATATACCAATATCACAATAACTGTAGGATCTTGTTTAATTACTACTAAATAATTATTGCAGCAAGTAATTCTAAATAGCTCAATCAATTGTAATTTGATATGAAATAAAGTGGATAAAATATATTTGCGGTGCAGATCATACGTACGTTATAGGTGTAATCATATAACTTATTTCTAGACTTATATCACCTTATTTTGTGCTGTTATTGAAGCACCTTGTTTCTTGAGATAGTTTACTACTTCTAAGGTAGGTTTATTTGAACGCATGTATTCATGCATCGGGGTGTTTCCGTCCTATAGAGAAAAAAATTATTATGACGAAGTTTATTATTAAACGTAAAAAATAACAGTAGCACATACCATGAATATATTGGAATCTATTCGAACATTAGTATTGTGGTAAGGAGATGTTGAGTGTTATGCAAGATGCAATATGAAATAGTTAGGTTGTAATTGAAAGTAGTATTCGTACTGGAATAGAAGTGTTTGAACATTCCGCGGCGTGTTCTTCCGGTCATAATTCATTCGTATCCTTATTTATTATTTTGATGCCATTGTTGTCAGTGACGTCACACCAAAACATTACATTTTCAAATGGGGTAAAAATAAATAAATAAACATAATTTCGCCAACGTTAGGTGTATTCATATAACTTATCTGTAGCCATATATTACCTTATTTAGTGCTGTTACGGAAGCACCTTGCTTCGTGAAATAGTCTACTACTTCTAAGATAGGTTCATTTGAACGCATGTATTCATGCAGCGGGGTGTTGGCGTCCTTTCAAGAAATTATAATCATGAAGTTTATACAAACAGTGTATTGCAGCAAATAATTATAGTAAGATAATGATAAACAATACACACAAAGAAATTGAAATAAAACGTTTTTCTTGTGCATATCCTGTGAACGTAGACCGAATTATAATAATTGTCTCTTATATTGTAATTTTACAGAATCATAAAAGAAATCATAATCGTGTAGTTTATGCATACAGGTTAACGTAAACATTGCTTTCTATCATGATTCTAAATTCAGCTCTTTTATAATGACATGTCCACATAAAACATAGTCAATATACCAATACCACAATAACTGTAGGATCTTGTTTAATTACTACTAAATAATTATTGCAGCAAGTAATTCTAAATGGCTCAATCAATTGTAATTTGATATGAAATAAAGTGGATAAAATATATTTGCGGTGCAGATCATACGTACGTTATAGGTGTAATCATATAACTTATTTCTAGACTTATATCACCTTATTTTGTGCTGTTATTGAAGCACCTTGTTTCTTGAGATAGTTTACTACTTCTAAGGTAGGTTTATTTGAACGCATGTATTCATGCAGCGGGGTGTTTCCGTCCTATAGAGAAAAAAAATTATTATGACGAAGTTTATTATTAAACGTAAAAAATAACAGTAGCACATACCATGAATATATTGGAATCTATTCGAAAATTAGTATTGTGGTAAAAAGATGTTGAGTGTTATGCGAGATGCAATATGAGATAGTTAGGTTGTAATTGAAAGTAGTATTCGTACTGGAATAGAAACGTTTGAACATTCCGCGGCGTGTTTTTCCAGTCATAATTCATTCGTATCCTTATTGATTATTTTGATGCCATTGTTGTAAGTGACATCACACCAAAACATTACATTTTTAAATGAGGTAAAAAATAGATAAATAAACAAAATTTCGCCGACGTTAGGTGTAATCATATAACTTATCTGTAGCCATATTACCTTATTTAGTGCTGTTACGGATGTACCTTGCTTCGTGAGATAGTCTACTACTTCTAAGATAGGTTCATTTGAACGCATGTATTCATGCAGCGGGGTGTTTCCGTCCTTTCAAGAAATTATAATCATGAAGTTTATACAAACAGTGTATTGCAGAAAATAATTATAGTTAGATAATGATAAACAATGCACACAAAGAAATTTAAATAAAAAGTTTTTCTTGTGCATATCCTTTGAACGTAGACCGAATTATATCAATTGTCTCTTATATTGTTATTTTACAGAATCATAAAAGAAATCATAATCGTGTAGTTTATGATTACATGTTAACGTGAACATTGCTTTCTGTCATGATTCTAAATTCAGCTCTTTTATAATGACATGTCCACATAAAACATAGTCAATATACCAATCTCACAATAACTGTAGGATCTTGTTTAATTACTACTAAATAATTATTGCAGCAAGTAATTCTAAATAGCTCAATCAATAATAATTTGATATGAAATAAAGTGGATAAAATATATTTGCGGTGCAGATCATACGTACGTTATAGGTGTAATCATATAACTTATTTCTAGACTTATATCACCTTATTTTGTGCTGTTATTGAAGCACCTTGTTTCTTGAGATAGTTTACTACTTCTAATGTAGGTTTATTTGAACGCATGTATTCATGCAACGGGGTGTTTCCGTCCTATAGAGAAAAAAATTATTATGACGAAGTTTATTATTAAACGAAAAAAATAACAGTAGCACATACCATGAATATATTGGAATCTATTCGAAAATTAGTATTGTGGTAAAAAGATGTTGAGTGTTATGCAAGATGCAATATGAGATAGTTAGGTTGTAATTGAAAGTAGTATTTGTACTGGAATAGAAACGTTTGAACATTCCGCGGCGTGTTCTTCCAGTCATAATTCATTCGTATCCGTATTGATTATTTTGATGCCATTGTTGTAAGTGACATCACACCAAAACATTACATTTTTAAATGAGGTAAAAAATAGATAAATAAACAAAAGTTCGCCGACGTTAGGTGTAATCATATAACTTATCTGTAGCCATATTACCTTATTTAGTGCTGTTACGGATGTACCTTGCTTCGTGAGATAGTCTACTACTTCTAAGGTAGGTTCATTTGAACGCATGTATTCATGCAGCGGGGTGTTTCCGTCCTTTCAAGAAATTATAATCATGAAGTTTATACAAACAGTGTATTGCAGCAAATAATTATAGTTAGATAATGATAAACAATGCACACAAAGAAATTTAAATAAAAAGTTTTTCTTGTGCATATCCTTTGAACGTAGACCGAACTATATCAATTGTCTCTTATATTGTTATTTTACAGAATCATAAAAGAAATCATAATCGTGTAGTTTATGCATACATGTTAACGTGAACATTGCTTTCTGTCATGATTCTAAATTCAGCTCTTTTATAATGACATGTCCACATAAAACATAGTCAATATACCAATCTCACAATAACTGTAGGATCTTGTTTAATTACTACTAAATAATTATTGCAGCAAGTAATTCTAAATAGCTCAATCAATTGTAATTTGATATGAAATAAAATGGAAAAAATATATTTGCGGTGCAGATCATACGTACGTTATAGGTGTAATCATATAACTTATTTCTAGACTAATATCACCTTATTTTGTGCTGTTATTGAAGCACCTTGTTTCCTGAGATAGTTTACTACTTCTAAGGTAGGTTTATTTGAGCGCATGTATTCATGCAGCGGGGTGTTTCCGTCCTATAGAGAAAAAAATTATTATGACGAAGTATATTATTAAACATAAAAAATAACAGTAGCACATACCATGAATATATTGGAATCTATTCGAAAATTAGTATTGTGGTAAGGAGATGTTGAGTGTTATGCAAGATGCAATATGAGATAGTTAGGTTGTAATTGAAAGTAGTATTCGTACTGGAATAGAAACGTTTGAACATTCCGCGGCGTGTTCTTCCAGTCATAATTTATTCGTATCCGTATTGATTATTTTGATGCCATTGTTGTAAGTGACATCACACCAAAACATTACATTTTTAAATGAGGTAAAAAATAGATAAATAAACAAAATTTCGCCGACGTTAGGTGTAATCATATAACTTATCTGTAGCCATATTACCTTATTTAGTGCTGTTACGGATGCACCTTGCTTCGTGAGATAGTTTACTACTTCTAAGGTAGGTTCATTTGAACGCATGTATTCATGCAGCGGGGTGTTTCCGTCCTTTCAAGAAATTATAATCATGAAGTTTATACAAACAGTGTATTGCAGCAAATAATTATAGTTAGATAATGATAAACAATGCACACAAAGAAATTTAAATAAAAACTTTTTCTTGTGCATATCCTTTGAATGTAGACCGAATTATATCAATTGTCTCTTATATTGTTATTTTACAGAATCATAAAAGAAATAATCGTGTAGTTTATGCATACATGTTAACGTGAACATTGCTTTCTGTCATGATTCTAAATTCAGCTCTTTTATAATGACATGTCCACATAAAACATAGTCAATATACCAATCTCACAATAACTGTAGGATCTTGTTTAATTACTACTAAATAATTATTGCAGCAAGTAATTCTAAATAGCTCAATCAATTGTAATTTGATATGAAATAAAGTGGATAAAATATATTTGCGGTGCAGATCATACGTACGTTATAGGTGTGATCATATAACTTATTTCTAGACTTATATCACCTTATTTTGTGCTGTTATTGAAGCACCTTGTTTCTTGAGATAGTTTACTACTTCTAAGGTAGGTTTATTTGAACGCATGTATTCATGCAGCGCGGTGTTTCGGTACTATAGAGAAAAAAATTATTATGACGAAGTAGTACATACCATGAATATATTGGAATCTATTCGAACATTAGTATTGTGGTAAGGAGATGTTGAGTGTTATGCAAGATGCAATATGAGATAGTTAGGTTGTAATTGAAAGTAGTATTCGTACTGGAATAGAAACGTTTGAACATTCCGCGGTGTGTTCTTCCGGTCATAATTCATTCGTATCCTTATTTATTATTTTGATGCAATTGTTGTCAGTGACATCACACCAAAACATTACATTTTTAAATGGGGTAAAAATAGATAAATAAACATAATTTTGCCAACGTTAGGTGTATTCATATAACTTATCTGTAGCCATATATTACCTTATTTAGTGCTGTTACGGATGCACCTTGCTTCGTGAGATAGTCTACTACTTCTAAGGTAGGTTCATTTGAACGCATGTATTCATGCAGCGGGGTGTTGGCATCCTTTCAAGAAATTATAATCATGAAGTTTATACAAACAGTGTATTGCAGCAAATAATTATAGTAAGATAATGAAAAACAATACACACAAATAATTTGAAATAAAACGTTTTTCTTGTGCATATCCTGTGAACGTAGACCGAATTATAATAATTGTCTCTTATATTGTAATTTTAAAGAATCATAAAAGAAATCATAATCGTGTAGTTTATGCATACAGGTTAACGTAAACATTGCTTTCTATCATGATACTAAATTCAGCTCTTTGATAATGACATGTCCACATAAAACATAGTTAATATACCAATCTCACAATAACTGTAGGATCTTGTTTAATTACTACTAAATAATTATTGCAAAAGTAATTCTAAATAACTTAATCAATTGTAATATGATATAAAATAAGTGGATAAGATATTGTTGCGGTGCAGATCATACGTACGTTAAAGGTGTAATCATAATAACTTATCTGTAACCCTATATTACCTTATTTGGTAATGTTATTGAAGCACCTTGTTTCCTGAGATAGTTTACTACTTCTAAGGTAGGTTTATTTGAACGCATGTATTCATGCAGCGGGGTGTTTCCGTCCTATAAAGAAATTATACATACAGGTTATTGCAGAAAATCATTTTAGTTATGCAATGATAAATAATACACAAATAAATTAAAATAAAAGGTTTTGCTGGTGCCTATGCTCTGAAAGTAGACCGAATTATATCAATTGTCTGTGGAGTCCCTAATTTTGCAATTTTACTGACAAAAGAAATCGTAATCGTGTAGTTTATACATACAGATTAATGTGAACATTGATTCCAGTCATCATTCTAAATTCAACCATTTTATAATGACATGTCCACATAAAACATAGTTAAATTGATAATTCATTCAATAAATTATCTCTATCTTTATTACCTTATGCTATGTGATATGAAGATGTAATATTACATAATAATGAAGATGTACGTAAGGCAGCACTTAGTGGAGCACTGTGGCGCAGTGGTTAGAGCATTGGACTTGCAATCAAGAGGTTGCCGGTTCAAGCCCGGCCCGGTCACTGCGGTGTTGAGTCCTTGAACAAGATTCTCTATCCACATTGTTCCTCCCCACCAAGGTGATAGAAATGGGCACCGGTATGTTAAAAGTACTGGGAAAGTAAATCAGACTCGTTTGTGCGGGAGGAGAGGCGTACCCCCGCAAACATACACACTTAGTGGAGCCTGGCCCAAACGCTAAGGAAATGGAGATGGGCACCAAGGCCGTTAGCATTAGCTTAGGTTTCGACTTTACTTACGTAGGGCACTTTTCTCTCAAGTTCATTATAAATCACACGTACTTATTTTATACAATAACAAATTAAACTAGAATTTAATTCGTCACTTTGACGAATTATAGGTGATCATTTTTATAATTTTATTGACATTAATATTTTTTAAACATGCACGTATGTTAAAATACAATCAGAAAATGTTGATGTATGCCATCCTATTATACGGTTATACTATAGTGCTGTGCCTATTATATGCCATATACATTATGTACAGTATATACTGTATATCTATATACAGTGTAGCATTGGTGAAATTACGGACACACATCATGTTCTAATTTTTCGGCACTGATGACATTATCAAAATAAACTTGTGGATAACAATATCGAAAGATAATGAATTGAGCAATAAAATATAACAATTGGAAGAAAATTTGGCACGTAGAAGGGTGGTGCGCGCTCTTTAAAAATTGTATAACTTTGACGAAAGAGATGAAAAAACAACTTTTTAACTTTAACTGGCCATATGATAACGTCACAACATCCGATAGGCTTAATTTTTATAATAATTCATATCTACATTTCATCAGCTCTCATAATAAGTTATAAACATCAAGGTCAACTTTAATTCAGAAGAGCTGTAAGGTATTCAAGTATACCTTGTAGGTGAAATTACGTAACCATCGTTATTTAAATTTTAAGACGTGATGACATCATCCAAATAAAAATATTGGCAACTCATAAGTAACATAATTGGTTGAAGTAGAATATATTAAAAATTTAAAGAAAATCGATCACAGATAAGCGAGTTGCGCTCTGTTGAATATGGTGGTCCATTACAAAAGGGGAAAAAACATTACAAAAGGGGAAAAAACCCTATTTTAAAAATTCATGTGGCCAAATGATGACGTCATACCATTTTGTACGTCTAATGTGTATATACATTTATATCTACAACTCATTGGCTTCCAGAATAAGTTAAAAAAATTGGGGGTCATCGTGCATTCTGAAGAGTTATATTAATTTTAAAAAGGCCTTATTAGGTGATCATTTAGAATAAAATGATCACCTATTGTTATTGTACAAAATCTTTATTATTATTGTTATTATTATTATTATTCTTCTTCTTTCTGTACACTTTTGTTTAACAATTATCTCAAAAAGTTGAATAACAATGATCACAAAAATTTCACAATGTCTTTCAAATACTTTAACTTAGCCATAATAAGCTTTTCAGCGTGATCACTCAACCGTGACGTCATTAATACGCGATTTTGTGAAATCACACTATCAATCATATCTCCATAACTCTTTATCACATATCAATAAAATTCACTATACGTAAACTTCAGGTGAAGGATAAAAATATTAACAAATAAAAACTTACATTTTTCAAGGTCATGCACGTGAAATTGCGCGTTAAAAATTTAAAAAGCTCCAAATTAAGTTTTGATCAATTTAGAGCATGAGTTAGGCCATTTGCGTGTTTCAAAAAATTACTGCGCAAAAATGCGTTTTTGCGTGCGCAATTCTTAAAATGCGTAAAAAATATGAATTTTTTTTACAAATCGTATTCTACTCACCATCCTTAGTACATTCACCAAATTTGAGTCTGTTCCGACCTAAAATAACGCTATACGAGCAGGTTAAAAATGACAAAATGCGCACATTAATTGTACAAAAGTGCTAAAAATAGTAAAAAATAAGGCCTTTTTAAAATTAATATAACTCTTCAGAATGCACGATGACCCCCAATTTTTTTAACTTATTCTGGAAGCCAATGAGTTGTAGATATAAATGTATATACACATTAGACGTACAAAATGATATGACGTCATCATTTGGCCACATGAATTTTTAAAATAGGGTTTTTTCCCCTTTTGTAATGGACCACCATATTCAACAGAGCGCAACTCGCTTATCTGTGATCGATTTTCTTTAAATTTTTAATATATTCTACCTCAACCAATTATGTTACTTATGAGTTGCCAATATTTTCATTTGGATGATGTCATCACGTCTTAAAATTTAAATAACGGTGGTTACGTAATTTCACCTACAAGGTATACTTGAATACCTTACAGCTCTTCTGAATTAAAGTTGACCTTGATGTTTATAACTTATTATGAGAGCTGGTGAAATGTAGATATGAATTATTATAAAAATTAAGCCTATCGGATGTTGTGACGTTATCATATGGCCAGTTGAAGTTAAAAAGTAGTTTTTTCATCTCTTTCGTCAAAGTTATACAATTTTTAAAGAGCGTGCACCGCCCTTCTACGTGCCAAATTTTCTTCCAATTGTTATATTTTATTGCTCAATTCATTATCTTTCGATATTGTTATCCACAAGTTTATTTTGATAATGTCATCAGTGCCGAAAAATTAGAACATGATGTGTGTCCGTAATGTCACCAATGCTACACTGTATATAGATATACAGTATATACTGTACATAATGTATATGGCATATAATAGGCACAGCACTATAGTATAACCGTATAATAGGATGGCATACATCAACATTTTCTGATTGTATTTTAACATACGTGCATGTTTAAAAAATATTAATGTCAATAAAATTATAAAAATGATCACCTATAATTCGTCAAAGTGACGAATTAAATTCTAGTTAGGTGATCATTTAGAATAAAATGATCACCTATTGTTATTGTACAAAATCTTTATTATTAGGTGATCATTTAGAATAAAATGATCACCTATTGTTATTGTACAAAATCTTTATTAGGTGATCATTTAGAATAAAATGATCACCTATTGTTATTGTACAAAATCTTTATTATTGTTATTATTATTATTCTTCTTCTTCTTCTTCTTTCTGTACACTTTTGTTTAGCAATTATCTCAAAAAGTTGAATAACAATGATCACAAAAATTTCACAATGTCTTTCAAATACTTTAACTTAGCCATAATAAGCTTTTCAGCGTGATCACTCAACCGTGACGTCATTAATACGCGATTTTGTGAAATCACACTATCAATCATATCTCCGTAACTCTTTATCACATATCAATAAAATTCACTATACGTAAACTTCAGGTGAAGGATAAAAATATTAACAAATAAAAACTTACATTTTTCAAGGTCATGCACGTGAAATTGCGCGTTAAAAATTTAAAAAGCTCCAAATTAAGTTTTGATCAATTTAGAGCATGAGTTAGGCCATTTGCGTGTTTCAAAAAATTACTGCGCAAAAATGCGTTTTTGCGTGCGCAATTCTTAAAATGCGTAAAAAATATGAATTTTTTTTACAAATCGTATTCTACTCACCATCCTTAGTACATTCACCAAATTTGAGTCTGTTCCGACTTAAAATAACGCTATACGAGCAGGTTAAAAATGACAAAATGCGCACATTAATTGTACAAAAGTGCTAAAAATGGTAAAAAATAAGGCCTTTTTAAAATTAATATAACTCTTCAGAATGCACGATGACCCCCAATTTTTTTAACTTATTCTGGAAGCCAATGAGTTGTAGATATAAATGTATATACACATTAGACGTACAAAATGGTATGACGTCATCATTTGGCCACATTAATTTTTAAAATAGGGTTTTTTCCCATTTTGTAATGGACCACCATATTCAACAGAGCGCAACTCGCTTATCTGTGATCGATTTTCTTTAAATTTTTAATATATTCTACCTCAACCAATTATGTTACTTATGAGTTGCCAATATTTTCATTTGGATGATGTCATCACGTCTTAAAATTTAAATAACGGTGGTTACGTAATTTCACCTACAAGGTATACTTGAATACCTTACAGCTCTTCTGAATTAAAGTTGACCTTGATGTTTATAACTTATTATGAGAGCTGGTGAAATGTAGATATGAATTATTATAGAAATTAAGCCTATCGGATGTTGTGACGTTATCATATGGCCAGTTGAAGTTAAAAAGTAGTTTTTTCATCTCTTTCGTCAAAGTTATACAATTTTTAAAGAGCGCGCACCGCCCTTCTACGTGCCAAATTTTCTTCCAATTGTTATATTTTATTGCTCAATTCATTATCTTTCGATATTGTAATCCACAAGTTTATTTTGATAATGTCATCAGTGCCGAAAAATTAGAACATGATGTGTGTCCGTAATTTCACCAATGCTACACTGTATATAGATATACAGTATATACTGTACATAATGTATATGGCATATAATAGGCACAGCACTATAGTATAACCGTATAATAGGATGGCATACATCAACATTTTCTGATTGTATTTTAAAATACGTGCATGTTTAAAAAATATTAATGTCAATAAAATAATAAAAATGATCACCTATAATTCGTCAAAGTGACGAATTAAATTCTAGTTATTGTTATTAGGTGATCATTTAGAATAAAATGATCACCTATTGTTATTGTACAAAATCTTTATTATTGTTATTATTATTATTCTTTCTGTACACTTTTGTTTAGCAATTATCTCAAAAAGTTGAATAACAATGATCACAAAAATTTCACAATGTCTTTCAAATACTTTAACTTAGCCATAATAAGCTTTTCAGCGTGATCACTCAACCGTGACGTCATTAATACGCGATTTTGTGAAATCACACTATCAATCATATCTCCATAACTCTTTATCACATATCAATAAAATTCACTATACGTAAACTTCAGGTGAAGGATAAAAATATTAACAAATAAAAACTTACATTTTTCAAGGTCATGCACGTGAAATTGCGCGTTAAAAATTTAAAAAGCTCCAAATTAAGTTTTGATCAATTTAGAGCATGAGTTAGGCCATTTGCGTGTTTCAAAAAATTACTGCGCAAAAATGCGTTTTTGCGTGCGCAATTCTTAAAGTGCGTAAAAAATATGATTTTTTTTTACAAATCGTATTCTACTCACCATCCTTAGTACATTCACCAAATTTGAGTCTGTTCCGACTTAAAATAACGCTATACGAGCAGGTTAAAAATGACAAAATGCGCACATTAATTGTAGAAAAGTGCTAAAAATAGTAAAAAATAAGGCCTTTTTAAAATTAATATAACTCTTCAGAATGCACGATGACCCCCAATTTTTTTAACTTATTCTGGAAGCCAATGAGTTGTAGATATAAATGTATATACACATTAGACGTACAAAATGGTATGACGTCATCATTTGGCCACATGAATTTTTAAAATAGGGTTTTTTCCCCTTTTGTAATGGACCACCATATTCAACAGAGCGCAACTCGCTTATCTGTGATCGATTTTCTTTAAATTTTTAATATATTCTACCTCAACCAATTATGTTACTCATGAGTTGCCAATATTTTCATTTTGATGACGTCATCATGTCTTAAAATTTGATTAACTGTGGTTACATAATTTCACCTACAACGTATATTTGGATACCTTACAGCTCTTCTGAATTAAAGTTGACCTTGATGTTTATAACTTATTATGAGAGCTGGTTAAATGTAGATATGAATTAATATAAAAATTAGGCCTATCGGATCTTGTGACGTTATCATATGGCCAGTTTAAATTAAAAAGCAATTTTTTCATCTCTTTCGTCAAAGTTATACAAATTTTAAAGAGCGCGCACCGCGCTTCTACGTGCCAAATTTTCTTCCAATTGTTATATTTCATTGCTCAATTCTTTATCTTTCGATATTGTTATCCACAAGTTTATTTTGATAATGTCATCAGTGCCAAAAAATTAGAACATGATGTGTGTTCGTAGTTTCACTAATGCTACACTGTATATAGATATACAGTATATACTGTACATAATGTATATATATGGCATATAATAGGCACAACTCAGTACTATAGCGTATAATAGGATGGCATACATCAACATTTTCCGATTGTATGTTAACATACGTGCATGTTTAAAAAATATTAATGTCAATAAAATGATAAAAATGATCACCTATAATTCGTCAAAGTGACGAATTAAATTCTAGTTATTATTATTCTTCTTTCTGTACACTTTTGTTTAGCAATTATCTCAAAAAGTTGAATAACAATGATCACAAAAATTTCACAATGTCTTTCAAATACTTTAACTTAGCCATAATAAGCTTTTCAGCGTGATCACTCAACCGTGACGTCATTAATACGCGATTTTGTGAAATCACACTATCAATCATATATCCATAACTCTTTATCACATATCAATAAAATTCACTATACGTAAACTTCAGGTGAAGGATAAAAATATTAACAAATAAAAACTTACATTTTTCAAGGTCATGCACGTGAAATTGCGCGTTAAAAATTTAAAAAGCTCCAAATTAAGTTTTGATCAATTTAGAGCATGAGTTAGGCCATTTGCGTGTTTCAAAAAATTACTGCACAAAAATGCGTTTTTGCGTGCGCAATTCTTAAAATGCGTAAAAAATATGATTTTTTTTTACAAATCGTATTCTACTCACTGTCCTTAGTACATTCACCAAATTTGAGTCTGTTCCGACTTAAAATAACGCTATACGAGCAGGTTAAAAATGACAAAATGCGCACATTAATTGTACAAAAGTGCTAAAAATGGTAAAAAATAAGGCCTTTTTAAAATTAATATAACTCTTCAGAATGCACGATGACCCCCAATTTGTTCAACTTATTCTGGAAGCCAATGAGTTGTAGATATAAATGTATATACACATTAGACGTACAAAATGGTATGACGTCATCATTTGGCCACATTAATTTTTAAAATAGGGTTTTTTCCCATTTTGTAATGGACCACCATATTCAACAGAGCGCAACTCGCTTATCTGTGATCGATTTTCTTTAAATTTTTAATATATTCTACCTCAACCAATTATGTTACTTATGAGTTGCCAATATTTTCATTTGGATGATGTCATCACGTCTTAAAATTTAAATAACGGTGGTTACGTAATTTCACCTACAAGGTATACTTGAATACCTTACAGCTCTTCTGAATTAAAGTTGACCTTGATGTTTATAACTTATTATGAGAGCTGGTGAAATGTAGATATGAATTATTATAGAAATTAAGCCTATCGGATGTTGTGACGTTATCATATGGCCAGTTGAAGTTAAAAAGTAGTTTTTTCATCTCTTTCGTCAAAGTTATACAATTTTTAAAGAGCGCGCACCGCCCTTCTACGTGCCAAATTTTCTTCCAATTGTTATATTTTATTGCTCAATTCATTATCTTTCGATATTGTAATCCACAAGTTTATTTTGATAATGTCATCAGTGCCGAAAAATTAGAACATGATGTGTGTCCGTAATTTCACCAATGCTACACTGTATATAGATATACAGTATATACTGTACATAATGTATATGGCATATAATAGGCACAGCACTATAGTATAACCGTATAATAGGATGGCATACATCAACATTTTCCGATCGTATTTTAAAATACGTGCATGTTTAAAAAATATTAATGTCAATAAAATAATAAAAATGATCACCTATAATTCGTCAAAGTGACGAAATCTCAAGGTCATGCACGTGAAATCGCGCGTAAAGATTTTTAAAAGCTCAAAATTAAGTTTTGATCAATTTAGAGCATGAATTAGGCCATTTGCGTGTTTCAAAAAATTACTGCGCAAAAACACGTTTTTGCGCACGCGATTCGTAAAAAGCGTAAAAAATAAAATTTGATGTATAAATCACATTCTACTCACAATTCTTAGTACATTCACCGATCTTGAGTCCATTCCGACTTAAAATAACGATATACGAGCACGTTAAAAAAGACAAAATGCGCACATTAATTTCACAAAAGTTCTGAAAATGGTGAAAAATATGTCTTTTTTAAAATGAAAATAACTCTTCAGAATGCACGATGACCCCTAAGTTTTTTAACTTATTCGGGAAGCCATTGAGTTGTAGATATAAATGTATATACACATTAGACGTACAAAATGGTATTACGTCATCAAATGGCCACTTGAATTTAAAAATTAGGATTTTTTCCGTTTTGTGTAGGTTATCACATTCAATAGAGCGCATCTCCGCTATTTGATCTCGATTTTCGCACAAATTTCAGTGTGTGCTTACTTAATTATTTATCTTTCTCATAAGTTGTCAGTGTTTTCATTTTGATGACGTCATCATGCGTAAAAACTTGAATAACGTAGGTCGTGTAATTTCACCTTCGCCGTAAATTTGAATATCTTACAGCTCTTCAGAATTGAAGGTTACCTTGATGATTATAATTTATTATGAAAACTGATGAAATGTAGATATTAATTCATATAAAAACCAAGTCTATCGGATGTTGTGACGTTAACATATGGCCAGATGAAGTTAAAAAGTAGTTTTTTCATCTTTTCCATCAAAGTTATACAAATTTCAAAGAGCGTGCACAGCGCTTCTACGTGCCAGATTCTCTTCCAATTCTTATATTTATTTGCTCAATTCATTATCTTTCGAAATTGTCATCTTCGAGTTTATTTTGATAATTCCATTATACCAAAAAATTAGAACATGATGTGGGTCCCATAATTTTACCTATGCTACACTGTATATAGATATACAGTATATACTGTACATATTGTATATGACACATAATAGGTACAACTCAGCGCTATAAGTGCATATGCATCATGTCATAGGATGGCGTACATCAACTTTTTACGATGGTATGTTAACGTACGTGCATGTTTAAAAAATGTTAATTTCATTAAAATGATAAAAATGATCACCTATAATTCGTCAAAGTGACGAATTAAATTCTAGTTAGGTGATCATTTAGAATAAAATGATCACCTATTGTTATTGTACAAAATATTATTATTATTCTTCTTTCTGTACACTTTTTGTTTAACAATTATCTCAAAAAGTTGAATAACAATGATCACAAAAATTTCACAATGTCTTTCAAATACTTTAACTTAGCCATAATAAGCTTTTCAGCGTGATCACTCAACCGTGACGTCACGTATACGCGATTTTGTGAAATCACATTATCAATCATATGTCCATAATTGATTATGACATATTTATGAAATTCACTACACGTAAATTTCAGGTCAAGGTAAAAAATATTAGCAAATAAAAACTCGCGCGTCTCAAGGTCATGCACGTGAAATCGCGCGTAAAGATTTTTAAAAGCTCAAAATTAAGTTTTGATCAATTTAGAGCATGAATTAGGCCATTTGCGTGTTTCAAAAAATTACTGCGCAAAAACACGTTTTTGCGCACGCGATTCGTAAAAAGCGTAAAAAATAAAATTTGATGTATAAATCACATTCTACTCACAATTCTTAGTACATTCACCGATCTTGAGTCCATTCCGACTTAAAATAACGATATACGAGCACGTTAAAAAAGACAAAATGCGCACATTAATTTCACAAAAGTTCTGAAAATGGTGAAAAATATGTCTTTTTTAAAATGAAAATAACTCTTCAGAATGCACGATGACCCCTAAGTTTTTTAACTTATTCGGGAAGCCATTGAGTTGTAGATATAAATGTATATACACATTAGACGTACAAAATGGTATTACGTCATCAAATGGCCACTTGAATTTAAAAATTAGGATTTCTTTCCGTTTTGTGTAGGTTATCACATTCAATAGAGCGCATCTCCGCTATTTGAGCTCGATTTTCGCACAAATTTCAGTGTGTGCTTGCTTAATTATTTATCTTTCTCATAAGTTGTCAGTGTTTTCATTTTAATGACGTCATCACGCGTAAAAACTTGAATAACGTAGGTCGTGTAATTTCACCTTTGTCGTAAATTTGAATATCTTACAGCTCTTCAGAATTGAAGGTTACCTTGATGATTATAATTTATTATGAAAGCTGATGAAATGTAGATATGAATTCATATAAAAACCAAGCCTATCGGATGTTGTGACGTTAACATATGGCCAGATGAAGTTAAAAAGTAGTTTTTTCATCTTTTTCGTAAATTTTATACAAATTTCAAAGAGCGTGCACAGCGCTTCTACGTGCCAGATTCTCTTCCAATTCTTATATTTATTTGCTCAATTCATTATCTTTCGAAATTGTCATCTTCGAGTTTATTTTGATAATTCCATCATATCAAAAAATTAGAACATGATGTGTGTCCCGTAATTTCACCTATGCTACACTGTATATAGATATACAGTATATACTGTACATATTGTATATGGCATGTAATAGGCACAACTCAGCACTATAAGCGTATGCATCATGTCATAGGATGGCGTACATCAACTTTTACGATCGTATGTTAACGTACATGCATGTTTAAAAAATGTTAATTTCATTAAAATGATAAAAATGATCACCTATAATTCGTCAAAGTGACGAATTAAATTCTAGTTAGGTGATCATTTAGAATAAAATGATCACCTATTGTTATTGTATGAAATCTTTATTTTTTTTTTTTTTTTTTTTATTCTTTCTGTACACTTTTTGTGTAACAAATATCTCAAAAAGTTAAATGTCAATGATTACCAAAATTTCACAATGTCTTTCAAATACTGTAACTTAGTCATAATAAGCTTTTCAGCGTGATCACTCAACCATGACGTCATTTATACGCCATTTTGTGAAATCACATTATGAATCATATCTCCATAATTCATTATCACATATTAATGAAATTTACTACACGTAAACTTCAGGTAAAGGTAAAAATATTAGCAAATAAAAACTTGCGCGTTTCAAGGTCATTCGCGTGAAATCGCGCGTTAAAAATTTAAAAAGCTCAAAATTACGTTTTGATCAGTTTAGAGCATAAATTAGGCCATTTGCGTGTTTTAAAAAATTACTGCGCAAAAACGTGTTTTTGCGCGTGCGTACATAGAAAGCTTAAAAAATACCAATTTTTTGTACAAATTGCATCCTAGTCATCTTACTTAGTACATTCACTAAATTTGAGTCCATTCCGACTTAAAATAACGCTATACGAGCACGTTAAAAATGACAAAATGCGCACATTAATTGTACAAAAGTGCTAAAAATGGTAAAAAATAAGGCCTTTTTAAAATGAATATAACTTTTCAGAATGGAAGATGACCCCCATTTTTTTAAACTTATTATGGAAGTTAATGAGTTGTAGATATAAATGTATATACCCATTAGACATACAAAATGGTATGACGTCATCATTTGGCCACATGAATTTTTAAAATAGGGTTTTTTCCCATTTTGTCATAGACCACCATATTCAACAGAGCGTAACTCGCTTATCTGTGCTCGATTTTCTTTTTTATTTTAAATATATTCTACCTCAACCAATTATGTTACTCATGAGTTGCCAATATTTTCATTTCGATGACGTCATCACGTCTTAAAATTTGAATAACGGTGGTTACATAATTTCACCTACAACGTATAGTTGAATTCCTTACAGCTCTTCTGAATTAAAGTTGACCTTGATGTTTATAACTTATTATGAGAGCTGGTGAAATGTAGATATGAATGCATATACAAATTAAGCCTATCGAATGTTATGAAGTTATCATATGGCCAGTTGAAGCAAAAAAGTATTTTTTTCATCTCTTTCGTCAAAGTTATACAAATTTCAAAGGGCGCTCACCGCGCTTCTACGTGCCAAATTTTCTTCCAATTGTTATATTTTATTGCTCAATTCATTATCTTTCGATATTGGTATCCACAAGTTTATTTTCATAATGTCATCAGTACCAAAAAGTTAGATCATGATGTGTGTCCGTAATTTCACCAATGCTACACTGTATATAGATGTACAGTATATACTGTACATAATGTATATGGCATATAAATAGGCAAAACTCAGCACTATAAGCGTATAATAGGATGGCATACATCAACATTTTCCGATTGTATGTTAACATACGTGCATGTTTATTAATATTAATGTCAATAAAATTATAAAAATGATCACCTATAATTCGTCAAAGTGACGAATTAAATTCTAGTGAGAAATTGTTTTTATATATAAAAAAAATGTTTCATCGCAATTTCTTTCTGTACAGATTTTGTGTAACAAATATCTCAAAAAGTTTAATGTCAATGATTACTAAAATTTCAGAATGTCTTTCAAATACTTTAACTTAGTCCTAATAAGCTTTTCAGCGTGATCACTCATCCGTGACGTCATGTATACGCCATTTTGTGAAATCACATTATCAATCATATCTCCATAATTCATTATCACATAATAATGAAATTCACTACACGTAAACTTCAGGTCAAGGGTAAAAATATTAGCAAATAAAAACGCACGCGCACTTAGGCTCATGCGCGTGAAATCGCGCGTTAAAAATTTAAAATGCTCAAAATTATGTTTTGATCAATTTAGAGCATGAATTAGGCCATTTGCATGTTTTAAAAAATTACTGCGCAAAAACACGTTTTTGCGCGTGCGTACATAGAAAGCGTAAAAAATAACAATTTTTTGTACAAATTGCATTCTACTCATCTTCCATAGTACATTCACCAAATTTGAGAACATTTCGACTTAAAATAGTGCTATACGAGCACGTTAAAAATGACAAAATGCGCACATTAATTGTACAAAAGTGCTGAAAATGGGGAAAAATAAGGCCTTTTTAAAATGAATATAACTCTTCAGAATGGAAGGTGACCCCCAATTTTTTTAACTTATTATGGAAGCCAATGAGTTGTAGATATAAATGTATATACACATTAGACGTACAAAATGGTATGAAGTAGTCATTTGGCCACATGAATTTTTAAAATAGGGTTTTTTCCCCTTTTGTCATAGACCACCATATTAAACAGAGCGCAACTCGCTTATCTGTGATCGATTTTCTTGTAATTTTTTAAATATTCTACCTCAACCAATTATGTTACTCATCAGTTGCCAATATTTTCATTTTGATGACGTCATCACGTCTTAAAACTTGAACAACTGTGGTTACATAATTTCACCTACAACGTATATTTGAATACCTTACAGCTCTTCTGAATTAAAGTTGACCTTGACAATTATAACTTATTATGAGAGCTGGTAAAATGTTGATATGAATTCATATAAAAATGCAGCCTATCGAATCTTGTGACGTTATCATATGGCCAGTTGAAGTTAAAAAGCAATTTTTTCATCTCTTTCGTCAAAGTTATACAAATTTTAAAGACCGCGTACCGCGCTTCTACGTGCTAAATTTTCTTCCAATTGTTATATTTTAATACTCAATTTATTATCTTTCGATATTGTTATCCACAAGTTTATTTTGATAATGTCATCAGTGCCAAAAAATTAGAACATGATGTGTGTCCGTAATTTCATTAATGCTACACTGTATATAGACATACAGTATATACTGTACATAATGTATATGGCATATAATAGGCACAACTCAGCACTAGCCTATAGCGTATTATAGGATGGCATACATCAACATTTTCCGATTGTATGTTAACGTACGTGCATGTTTAAAAAATATTAATGTCAATAAAATGATAAAAATGATCACCTATAATTCGTCAAAGTGACGAATTAAATTCTAGTTAGGTGATCATTTAGAATAAAATGATCACCTATTGTTATTGTACAAAATCTTTATTATTGTTATTATTATTATTCTTTCTGTACACTTTTGTTTAGCAATTATCTCAAAAAGTTGAATAACAATGATCACAAAAATTTCACAATGTCTTTCAAATACTTTAACTTAGCCATAATAAGCTTTTCAGCGTGATCACTCAACCGTGACGTCATTAATACGCGATTTTGTGAAATCACACTATCAATCATATCTCCATAACTCTTTATCACATATCAATAAAATTCACTATACGTAAACTTCAGGTGAAGGATAAAAATATTAACAAATAAAAACTTACATTTTTCAAGGTCATGCACGTGAAATTGCGCGTTAAAAATTTAAAAAGCTCCAAATTAAGTTTTGATCAATTTAGAGCATGAGTTAGGCCATTTGCGTGTTTCAAAAAATTACTGCGCAAAAATGCGTTTTTGCGTGCGCAATTCTTAAAGTGCGTAAAAAATATGAATTTTTTTTACAAATCGTATTCTACTCACCATCCTTAGTACATTCACCAAATTTGAGTCTGTTCCGACTTAAAATAACGCTATACGAGCAGGTTAAAAATGACAAAATGCGCACATTAATTGTAGAAAAGTGCTAAAAATAGTAAAAAATAAGGCCTTTTTAAAATTAATATAACTCTTCAGAATGCACGATGACCCCCAATTTTTTTAACTTATTCTGGAAGCCAATGAGTTGTAGATATAAATGTATATACACATTAGACGTACAAAATGGTATGACGTCATCATTTGGCCACATGAATTTTTAAAATAGGGTTTTTTCCCCTTTTGTAATGGACCACCATATTCAACAGAGCGCAACTCGCTTATCTGTGATCGATTTTCTTTAAATTTTTAATATATTCTACCTCAACCAATTATGTTACTCATGAGTTGCCAATATTTTCATTTTGATGACGTCATCATGTCTTAAAATTTGATTAACTGTGGTTACATAATTTCACCTACAACGTATATTTGGATACCTTACAGCTCTTCTGAATTAAAGTTGACCTTGATGTTTATAACTTATTATGAGAGCTGGTTAAATGTAGATATGAATTAATATAAAAATTAGGCCTATCGGATCTTGTGACGTTATCATATGGCCAGTTTAAATTAAAAAGCAATTTTTTCATCTCTTTCGTCAAAGTTATACAAATTTTAAAGAGCGCGCACCGCGCTTCTACGTGCCAAATTTTCTTCCAATTGTTATATTTCATTGCTCAATTCTTTATCTTTCGATATTGTTATCCACAAGTTTATTTTGATAATGTCATCAGTGCCAAAAAATTAGAACATGATGTGTGTTCGTAGTTTCACTAATGCTACACTGTATATAGATATACAGTATATACTGTACATAATGTATATATATGGCATATAATAGGCACAACTCAGTACTATAGCGTATAATAGGATGGCATACATCAACATTTTCCGATTGTATGTTAACATACGTGCATGTTTAAAAAATATTAATGTCAATAAAATGATAAAAATGATCACCTATAATTCGTCAAAGTGACGAATTAAATTCTAGTTATTATTCTTCTTCTTTCTGTACACTTTTGTTTAACAATTATCTCAAAAAGTTGAATAACAATGATCACAAAAATTTCACAATGTCTTTCAAATACTTTAACTTAGCCATAATAAGCTTTTCAGCGTGATCACTCAACCGTGACGTCATTAATACGCGATTTTGTGAAATCACACTATCAATCATATCTCCATAACTCTTTATCACATATCAATAAAATTCACTATACGTAAACTTCAGGTGAAGGATAAAAATATTAACAAATAAAAACTTACATTTTTCAAGGTCATGCACGTGAAATTGCGCGTTAAAAATTTAAAAAGCTCCAAATTAAGTTTTGATCAATTTAGAGCATGAGTTAGGCCATTTGCGTGTTTCAAAAAATTACTGCGCAAAAATGCGTTTTTGCGTGCGCAATTCTTAAAATGCGTAAAAAATATGAATTTTTTTTACAAATCGTATTCTACTCACCATCCTTAGTATATTCACCAAATTTGAGTCTGTTCCGACTTAAAATAACGCTATACGAGCAGGTTAAAAATGACAAAATGCGCACATTAATTGTACAAAAGTGCTAAAAATAGTAAAAAATAAGGCCTTTTTAAAATTAATATAACTCTTCAGAATGCACGATGACCCCAATTTTTTTTAACTTATTCTGGAAGCCAATGAGTTGTAGATATAAATGTATATACACATTAGACGTACAAAATGGTATGACGTCATCATTTGGCCACATGAATTTTTAAAATAGGGTTTTTTCCCCTTTTGTAATGGACCACCATATTCAACAGAGCGCAACTCGCTTATCTGTGATCGATTTTCTTTAAATTTTTAATATATTCTACCTCAACCAATTATGTTACTTATGAGTTGCCAATATTTTCATTTGGATGATGTCATCACGTCTTAAAATTTAAATAACGGTGGTTACGTAATTTCACCTACAAGGTATACTTGAATACCTTACAGCTCTTCTGAATTAAAGTTGACCTTGATGTTTATAACTTATTATGAGAGCTGGTGAAATGTAGATATGAATTATTATAGAAATTAAGCCTATCGGATGTTGTGACGTTATCATATGGCCAGTTGAAGTTAAAAAGTAGTTTTTTCATCTCTTTCGTCGAAGTTATACAATTTTTAAAGAGCGCGCACCGCCCTTCTACGTGCCAAATTTTCTTCCAATTGTTATATTTTATTGCTCAATTCATTATCTTTCGATATTGTAATCCACAAGTTTATTTTGATAATGTCATCAGTGCCGAAAAATTAGAACATGATGTGTGTCCGTAATTTCACCAATGCTACACTGTATATAGATATGCAGTATATACTGTACATAATGTATATGGCATATAATAGGCACAGCACTATAGTATAACCGTATAATAGGATGGCATACATCAACATTTTCTGATTAGTTATCCGCTTAGTAGCGGATAACTCCTTGTTATTGTAGTGGATCATTATTTTTTTTCTGTATTATTCTTATTTCTTTCCCGTTTTTTTGTGGCTCACGTATCTCTAAAATGTGTAAACATAATATTTCATAACTTTGACAACATGTGGGCATTTACGTGAAGTTGTGCACCTCCTATTTTGAATGACGTCAGAGTTGCGCAACGTGACTTACGCGCGATTTTATGATTTTTAGTGATTGATCATAGCTTAAAAACCAAGCATAATTTTTTTTTTTACCCTTTATGAAAATTTAAGTCATATCAAGGGCAAACTTTTAGTTAACTAAAAATGGCGTGTTTTACAAGAAGTTACGCGCGCACGCGCATTTAAAATTTTAAAATGCGCAAAATTACTTTCTAATCAACTTTTTACGCCATTCATGACATTTTGCGCATGTCAAAATTTCCCGCGCGCGCGAATAATTTTACGCGTGCAGTGCGCACGCAGCATGAAAATCATGTTTTTTTCTATTAAATTGTGATTTTCCAGCCTTTCCTAGTCATTTTTAAAAAGATTGACATCATTTCAAATTAAAATGACGTCATACGTACACGTTGATTTAGACCATTTGCATGCGTTTTAGTTGCAAAAGTTACAAAATATTGTCAAAATTATGCCTATTTTGAATCTATTATAGCTCCTCAGGATCAACCGTTACCCCCGAGTTTTTTAACTTAATATGTAAGCAGATATGTTGTAGATATGAATTCATGCAGAATTTTTTCCTTACGGATGTTGTGACGTCATCGTATGGCCACACAAATGTAAAAAATAGGATTTTTGTCTCTTTCGTTATTGCTCATCACATTCAATGGAGCGCATCACGCTTATCCGTCTTCCATTTTCTCCGAGATTTTAATATTATCTAGGTCAATCAACTATCTTTCGCATGAGTTAAAAATATTTTAATTTTTATAATGTCATCATGCCTAAAAATTTAAATTACGTGGGTCATTAATTTTATCTTTACAGTAAATTTTAATCTGTTATAGCTCGTAAGAATAAAATGTGATAATCACGATTAAAACGTTTTCTGGAAGCTATTGGATTGTAGATACGAATTCATGTGAACATTTTGCCAATCAGATGTAGTGACGTCTTCATATGGCCAGTTGAATAAAAAAAGTCGTATTTTCATATTTTGCATCATAGTTCATCACATTTAAAAGAGCGCGCATTTAAATTTTACGTATCCAAATTTCTTCTACACGCTAATATGTTGTTGCTGAGATAATATCCTTCCGAAATTGTTATCTTAGTGTTTCATTTTGATACCGTCGCCATGTTAAAAAATGGAATAAATGGCGGGTCCCGTAATTTCACCTATTCTACACTGTATGTAATATGTATACAGATTATACTGTTTATACTGTATATACTATATGACACAAAATTGACAGAATTCAGCACTAACAACATATCATATTCTTCAGATCAGGTCATAATGCCATAATCTTTTTCTTTGTGCAAAATTCTAACGTGGCGTTTGTCGTGCGGATAACTAACTCGTCAAAGTGACGAGTTACATGTCTAGTTGTATTTTAAAATACGTGCATGTTTAAAAAATATTAATGTCAATAAAATAATAAAAATGATCACCTATAATTCGTCAAAGTGACGAATTAAATTCTAGTGAGAAATTGTTTTTGTATATAAAAAAAATTTTCTTCACAATTTCTTTCTGTACAGATTTTGTTTAACAAATATCTCAAAAAGTTGAATAGCAATGATAACAACAATTTCACAATGTCTTTGAAATACTCTAACTTAGTCCTAATAAGCTTTTGAGCGTGATCACTCATCCGTGACGTCATTTATACGCCATTTTGTGAATTCGCATTATCAATCATATCTCCACAATTCATTATCACATGTTAATGAAATTCACTACACGTGAACTTTAGGCCAAGGGTAAAAATATTAGCAAATAAAAACGCACGCGCACGTAGGGTCATGCGCGTGAAATCGCGCGTTACAAATTTAAAAAGGTCAAAATTAAGTTTTGATCAATTTAGAGCATGAATTAGGCCATTTGCGTGTTTCAAAAAATTACTGCGCAAAAATACGTTTTTGCGCACGCAATCCTTAAAAAGCGTAAAAAATAAAATTTGATGTGTACATCACATTCTACACACAATCCTTAGTACATTCTCCGATTTTGAGTCCAGTCCGACCTAAAATAACGGTATACGAGCATGTTAAACATGACAAAATGCGCACATTAATTGTACAAAAGTGCTAAAAATGGTAAAAATTACGGCCTTTTTAAAATGAATATAACTCTTCAGAATGCACGATGACCCCTAAGTTTTTTAACTTATTCGGGAAGCCATTGAGTTTTAGATATAAATGTATATACACATTAGACGTACAAAATGGTATTACGTCATCAAATGGCCACTTGAATTTAAAAATTAGGATTTTTTTTCCGTTTTGTGTAGGTTATCACATTCAATAAAGCGCATCTCCGCTATTTGAGCTCGATTTTCGCACATATTTCAGTGTGTGCTTGCTTAATTATTTATCTTTCTCATAAGTTGTCAGTGTTTTCAATTTGATGACGTAATCACGCGTAAAAACTTGAATAACGTAGGTCGTGTAATTTCAGCTTCGCCGTAAATTTGAATATGTTACAGCTCTTCAGAATTGAAGGTTACCTTGATGATTATAATTTATTATGAAAGCTGATGAAATGTAGATATGAATTCATATAAAAACCAAGCCTATCGGATGTTGTGACGTTAACATATGGCCAGATAAAGTTAAAAAGTAGTTTTTTCATCTTTTTCGTCAAAGTTATACAAATTTCAAAGAGCGCGCACAGCGCTTCTACGTGCCAGATTCTCTTCCAATTCTTATATTTATTTGCTCAATTGATTATCTTTCGAAATTGTCATCTTTGAGTTTATTTTGATAATTCCATCATACCAAAAAATTAGAACATGATGTGTGTCCCGTAATTTCACCTATGCTACACTGTACATATTGTATATGGCATAAAATAGGCACAACTCAAAGCGTATGCATCATGTAATAGGATGGCGTACATCAACTTTTTACGATCGTATTTTAACGTACATGCATGTTTAAAAAAGTGTTAATTTCATTAAAATGATAAAAATGATCACCTATAATTCGTCAAAGTGACGAATTAAATTCTAGTTAGGTGATCATTTAGAATAAAATGATCACCTATTGTTATTGTATGAAATCTTTATTGTTATTATTATTCTTCTTCTTCTTTCTGTACACTTTTGTTTAGCAATTATCTTAAAAAGTTGAATAACAATGATCACAAAAATTTCACAATGTCTTTCAAATACTTTAACTTAGCCATAATAAGCTTTTCAGCGTGATCACTCAACCGTGACGTCATTAATACGCGATTTTGTGAAATCACACTATCAATCATATCTCCATAACTCTTTATCACATATCAATAAAATTCACTATACGTAAACTTCAGGTGAAGGATAAAAATATTAACAAATAAAAACTTACATTTTTCAAGGTCATGCACGTGAAATTGCGCGTTAAAAATTAAAAAAGCTCCAAATTAAGTTTTGATCAATTTAGAGCATGAGTTAGGCCATTTGCGTGTTTCAAAAAATTACTGCGCAAAAATGCGTTTTTGCGTGCGCAATTCTTAAAATGCGTAAAAAATATGAATTTTTTTTACAAATCGTATTCTACTCACCATCCTTAGTATATTCACCAAATTTGAGTCTGTTCCGACTTAAAATAACGCTATACGAGCAGGTTAAAAATGACAAAATGCGCACATTAATTGTACAAAAGTGCTAAAAATAGTAAAAAATAAGGCCTTTTTAAAATTAATATAACTCTTCAGAATGCACGATGACCCCCAATTTTTTTAACTTATTCTGGAAGCCAATGAGTTGTAGATATAAATGTATATACACATTAGACGTACAAAATGGTATGACGTCATCATTTGGCCACATGAATTTTTAAAATAGGGTTTTTTCCCCTTTTGTAATGGACCACCATATTCAACAGAGCGCAACTCGCTTATCTGTGATCGATTTTCTTTAAATTTTTAATATATTCTACCTCAACCAATTATGTTACTTATGAGTTGCCAATATTTTCATTTGGATGATGTCATCACGTCTTAAAATTTAAATAACGGTGGTTACGTAATTTCACCTACAAGGTATACTTGAATAACTTACGGCTCTTCTGAATTAAAGTTGACCTTGATGTTTATAACTTATTATGAGAGCTGGTGAAATGTAGATATGAATTATTATAAAAATTAAGCCTATCGGATGTTGTGACGTTATCATATGGCCAGTTGAAGTTAAAAAGTAGTTTTTTCATCTCTTTCGTCAAAGTTATACAATTTTTAAAGAGCGCGCACCGCCCTTCTACGTGCCAAATTTTCTTCCAATTGTTATATTTTATTGCTCAATTCATTATCTTTCGATATTGTTATCCACAAGTTTATTTTGATGTCATCAGTGCCGAAAAATTAGAACATGATGTGTGTCCGTAATTTCACCAATGCTAACTGTATATAGATATACAGTATATACTGTACATAATGTATATGGCATATAATAGGCACAGCACTATAGTATAACCGTATAATAGGATGGCATACATCAACATTTTCTGATTGTATTTTAACATACGTGCATGTTTAAAAAATATTAATGTAAATAAAATTATAAAAATGATCACCTATAATTCGTCAAAGTGACGAATTAAATTCTAGTGTGAAATTGTTTTTATATATAACAACATTTTTTCTTCACAATTTCTTTCTGTACAGATTTTGTTTAACAAATATCTCAAAAAGTTGAATAGCAATGATAACAAAAATTTCACAATGTCTTTGAAATACTCTAACTTAGTCCTAATAAGCTTTTGAGCGTGATCACTCATCCGTGACGTCATTTATACGCCATTTTGTGAAATCGCATTATCAATCATATCTCCATAATTCATTATCACATATTAATGAAATTCACTACACGTAAACTTTAGGCCAAGGGTAAAAATATTAGCAAATAAAAACGCACGCGCTCGTAGGATCATGCGCGTGAAATCGCGCGTTAAAAATTAAAAAAGCTCAAAATTACGTTTTGATCAATTTAGAGCATGAATTAGGCCATTTGCGTGTTTTAAAAAATTACTGCGCAAAAACACGTTTTTGCGCGTGCGTACATAGAAAGCGTAACAAATACAATTTTTTTGTACAAACTGCATTCTACTCATCTTCCTTGGTACATCCACTAAATTTGAGTCCATTTCGACTTAAAATAGTGCTATACGAGCACGTTAAAAATGACAAAATGCGCACATTAATTGTACAAAAGTGCTAAAATTGGTAAAAAATAAGGCATTTTTAAAATGAAAATAATTCTTCAGAATGCACGGTGACCCCCCCTTTTGTTAACTTATTATGGAAGGCAATGAGTTGTAGATATAAATGTATATACACATTAGACGTACAAAATGGTATGACGTCATCATTTGGCCACATGAATTTTTAAAATAGGAGATTTTCCCCTTTTGTCATAGACCACCAAATTCAACAGAGCGCAACTCGCTTATCTGTGATCGATTTTCTTTTAATTTTTAATATATTCTACCTCAACCAATTATGTTACTCATGAGTAGCCAATATTTTCATTTTGATGACGTCATCACGTCTTAAAATTTGATTAACTGTGGTTACATAATTTCACCTACAACGTATATTTGGATACCTTACAGCTCTTCTGAATTAAAGTTGACCTTGATGTTTATAACTTATTATGAGAGCTGGTTAAATGTAGATATGAATTAATATAAAAATTAGGCCTATCGGATCTTGTGACGTTATCATATGGCCAGTTGAAATTAAAAAGCAATTTTTTCATCTCTTTCGTCAAAGTTATACAAATTTTAAAGAGCGCGCACCGCGCTTCTACGTGCCAAATTTTCTTCCAATTGTTATATTTCATTGCTCAATTCTTTATCTTTCGATATTGTTATCCACAAGTTTATTTTGATAATGTCATCAGTGCCAAAAAATTAGAACATGATGTGTGTTCGTAGTTTCACTAATGCTACACTGTATATAGATATACAGTATATACTGTACATAATGTATATATATGGCATATAATAGGCACAACTCAGTACTATAGCGTATAATAGGATGGCATACATCAACATTTTCCGATTGTATGTTAACATACGTGCATGTTTAAAAAATATTAATGTCAATAAAATGATAAAAATGATCACCTATAATTCGTCAAAGTGACGAATTAAATTCTAGTTGTTATTAGGTGATCATTTAGAATAAAATGATCACCTATTGTTATTGTATGAAATCTTTATTGTTATTATTATTAGGTGATCATTTAGAATAAAATGATCACCTATTGTTATTGTATGAAATCTTTATTGTTATTATTATTCTTCTTCTTTCTGTACACTTTTGTTTAGCAATTATTTCAAAAAGTTGAATAACAATGATCACAAAAATTTTACAATGTCTTTCAAATACTTTAACTTAGCCATAATAAGCTTTTCAGCGTGATCACTCAACCGTGACGTCATTAATAAGCGATTTTGTGAAATCACACTATCAATCATATCTCCATAACTCTTTATCACATATCAATAAAATTCACTATACGTAAACTTCAGGTGAAGGATAAAAATATTAACAAATAAAAACTTACATTTTTCAAGGTCATGCACGTGAAATTGCGCGTTAAAAATTTAAAAAGCTCCAAATTAAGTTTTGATCAATTTAGAGCATGAGTTAGGCCATTTGCGTGTTTCAAAAAATTACTGCTCAAAAATGCGTTTTTGCGTGCGCAATTCTTAAAATGCGTAAAAATATGAATTTTTTTTACAAATCGTATTCTACTCACCATCCTTAGTACATTCACCAAATTTGAGTCTGTTCCGACTTAAAATAACGCTATACGAGCAGGTTAAAAATGACAAAATGCGCACATTAATTGTACAAAAGTGCTAAAAATGGTAAAAAATAAGGCCTTTTAAAAATTAATATAACTCTTCAGAATGCACGATGACCCCCAATTTTTTTAACTTATTCTGGAAGCCAATGAGTTGTAGATATAAATGTATATACACATTAGACGTACAAAATGGTATGACGTCATCATTTGGCCACATTAATTTTTAAAATAGGGTTTTTTCCCCTTTTGTAATGAACCACCATATTCAACAGAGCGCAACTCGCTTATCTGTGATCGATTTTCTTTAAATTTTTAATATATTCTACCTCAACCAATTATGTTACTTATGAGTTGCCAATATTTTCATTTGGATGATGTCATCACGTCTTAAAATTTAAATAACGGTGGTTACGTAATTTCACCTACAAGGTATACTTGAATACCTTACAGCTCTTCTGAATTAAAGTTGACCTTGATGTTTATAACTTATTATGAGAGCTGGTGAAATGTAGATGAATTATTATAGAAATTAAGATGTTATGACGTTATCATATGGCCAGTTGAAGTTAAAAAGTAGTATTTTCATCTCTTTCGTCAAAGTTATACAATTTTTAAAGAGCGCGCACCGCCCTTCTACGTGCCAAATTTTCTTCCAATTGTTATATTTTATTGCTCAATTCATTATCTTTCGATATTGTTATCCACAAGTTTATTTTGATAATGTCATCAGTGCCGAAAAATTAGAACATGATGTGTGTCCGTAATTTCACCAATGCTACACTGTATATATACAGTAAATACTGTACATAATGTATATGGCATATAATAGGCACAGCACTATAGTATAACCGTATAATAGGATGGCATACATCAACATTTTCTGATTGTATTTTAAAATATGTGCATGTTTAAAAAATATTAATGTCAATAAAATTATAAAAATGATCACCTATAATTCGTCAAAGTGACGAATTAAATTCTAGTTAGGTGATCATTTAGAATAAAATGATCACCTATTGTTATTGTATGAAATCTTTATTGTTATTATTATTCTTCTTCTTCTTTCTGTACACTTTTGTTTAGCAATTATCTTAAAAAGTTGAATAACAATGATCACAAAAATTTCACAATGTCTTTCAAATACTTTAACTTAGCCATAATAAGCTTTTCAGCGTGATCACTCAACCGTGACGTCATTAATACGCGATTTTGTGAAATCACACTATCAATCATATCTCCATAACTCTTTATCACATATCAATACAATTCACTATTCGTAAACTTCAGGTGAAGGATAAAAATATTAACAAATAAAAACTTACATTTTTCAAGGTCATGCACGTGAAATTGCGCGTTAAAAATTTAAAAAGCTCCAAATTAAGTTTTGATCAATTTAGAGCATGAGTTAGGCCATTTGCGTGTTTCAAAAAATTACTGCGCAAAAATGCGTTTTTGAGTGCGCAATTCTTAAAATGCGTAAAAAATATGAATTTTTTTTACAAATCGTATTCTACTCACCATCCTTAGTACATTCACCAAATTTGAGTCTGTTCCGACTTAAAATAACGCTATACGAGCAGGTTAAAAATGACAAAATGCGCACATTAATTGTACAAAAGTGCTAAAAATAGTAAAAAATAAGGCCTTTTTAAAATTAATATAACTCTTCAGAATGCACGATGACCCCCAATTTTTTTAACTTATTCTGGAAGCCAATGAGTTGTAGATATAAATGTATATACACATTAGACGTACAAAATGGTATGACGTCATCATTTGGCCACATGAATTTTTAAAATAGGGTTTTTTCCCCTTTTGTAATGGACCACCATATTCAACAGAGCGCAACTCGCTTATCTGTGATCGATTTTCTTTAAATTTTTAATATATTCTACCTCAACCAATTATGTTACTTATGAGTTGCCAATATTTTCATTTGGATGATGTCATCACGTCTTAAAATTTAAATAACGGTGGTTACGTAATTTCACCTACAAGGTATACTTGAATAACTTACGGCTCTTCTGAATTAAAGTTGACCTTGATGTTTATAACTTATTATGAGAGCTGGTGAAATGTAGATATGAATTATTATAAAAATTAAGCCTATCGGATGTTGTGACGTTATCATATGGCCAGTTGAAGTTAAAAAGTAGTTTTTTCATCTCTTTCGTCAAAGTTATACAATTTTTAAAGAGCGCGCACCGCCCTTCTACGTGCCAAATTTTCTTCCAATTGTTATATTTTATTGCTCAATTCATTATCTTTCGATATTGTTATCCACAAGTTTATTTTGATAATGTCATCAGTGCCGAAAAATTAGAACATGATGTGTGTCCGTAATTTCACCAATGCTACACTGTATATAGATATACAGTATATACTGTACATAATGTATATGGCATATAATAGGCACAGCACTATAGTATAACCGTATAATAGGATGGCATACATCAACATTTTCCGATCGTATGTTAACATACGTGCATGTTTAAAAAATATTAATGTCAATAAAATTATAAAAATGATCACCTATAATTCGTCAAAGTGACGAATTAAATTCTAGTGAGAAATTGTTTTTGTAAAACAAAAAATGTTTCTTCGCAATTTCTTTCTGTACAGATTTTGTGTAACAAATATCTCAAAAAGTTTAATGTCAATGATTACCAAAATTTCTGAATGTCTTTCAAATACTTTAACTTAGTCCTAATAAGCTTTTCAGCGTGATCACTCATCCGTGACGTAATTTAGACGCCATTTTGTGAAATCACATTATCAATCATATCTCCATAATTCATTATCACATATTAATGAAATTCACTACACGTAAACTTTAGGTCAAGGGTAAAAATATTAACAAATAAAAACACGCGCACACGTAGGGTCATGCGCGTGAAATCGCGCGTTAAAAATTTAAAAAGCTCAAAATTAAGTTTTGATTAATTTAGAGCATGAATTAGGCCATTTGCGTGTTTCAAAAAATTACTGCGCAAAAAAATATTTTGCGCGCGCGATACTTACAAAGCGTAAAAAATGCAATTTTTTTATACAAATCGCATTCTACTCACCAGCCTTAGTACATTCACCAAATTTGAGTCAGTTCCAACTTAAAATAACACTATACGAGCAGGTTAAAAATGACAAAATGCGCAAATTAATTGCATCAAAGTGCTGAAAATGGTGAAAAATAAGGCCTTTTTAAAATGAATATAAATCTTCAGAATGGCAGGTGACCCCTAATTTTTTTAACTTATTCGGGAAGCCATTGGGTTGTAGATACATATTCATGTACACATTAGACGTACAAAATGGTATGATGTCATCAAATGGCCACTTGAATTTAAAAATTAGTAATTTTTATCTTTTTGTGTGGGTTATCACATTCAATAGAGCGCATCTCCGTTATTTGAGCCCGATTTTCGCAAACATTTTAGAATGTGCTTGCTGAATTGATTATCTTTCTCATGGGTTGTAAACATTTTTATTTTGATGACGTCATCACGCGTAAAAACTTGAATAACCTAGGTCGTGTAATTTTAGCTACACCGTACATTTGAATATCTAATAGCTCTTCAGAATTAAAGGTGACCTTGAAGATTATAACTTATTATGAAAGCTGTTGAAATGTAGATATGAATTCATATAAAAATTAAGCCTATCGGATGTTTTGATGTTATCATATGGCCAGTTGAAGTTAAAACGTAGTTTTTAGATTTCTTTAGTCGAAGTTATACAAATTTCAATGAGCGCGCATTGCGCTTCTACGTATCAAATTCTCTTCCAATCCTTATATTTATTTGCTCAATTCATTATCTTTCGAAATTGTCATCTTCGAGTTTATTTTGATAATTCCATCATACCAACAAATTTGAACATGATGTGGGTCCCATAATTTTACCTATGCTACACTGTATATAGATATACAGTATACTGTATATATTGTATATGACACATAATAGGTACAACTCAGCACTATAAGTGTATATGCATCATGTCATAGGATGGCGTACATCAGCTTTTTACGATCGTATGTTAACGTACGTGCATGTTTAAAAAATGTTAATTTCATTAAAATGATAAAAATGATCACCTATAATTCGTCAAAGTGACGAATTAAATTCTAGTTAGGTGATCATTTAGAATAAAATGATCACCTATTGTTATTGTACAAAATCTTTATTAGGTGATCATTTAGAATAAAATGATCACCTATTGTTATTGTACAAAATATTATTATTATTCTTCTTTCTGTACACTTTTTGTTTAACAATTATCTCAAAAAGTTGAATAACAATGATCACAAAAATTTCACAATGTCTTTCAAATACTTTAACTTAGCCATAATAAGCTTTTCAGCGTGATCACTCAACCGTGACGTCATTAATACGCGATTTTGTGAAATCACACTATCAATCATATCTCCATAACTCTTTATCACATATCAATAAAATTCACTATACGTAAACTTCAGGTGAAGGATAAAAATATTAACAAATAAAAACTTACATTTTTCAAGGTCATGCACGTGAAATTGCGCGTTAAAAATTTAAAAAGCTCCAAATTAAGTTTTGATCAATTTAGAGCATGAGTTAGGCCATTTGCGTGTTTCAAAAAATTACTGCGCAAAAATGCGTTTTTGCGTGCGCAATTCTTAAAATGCGTAAAAAATATGAATTTTTTTTACAAATCGTATTCTACTCACCATCCTTAGTACATTCACCAAATTTGAGTCTGTTCCGACTTAAAATAACGCTATACGAGCAGGTTAAAAATGACAAAATGCGCACATTAATTGTACAAAAGTGCTAAAAATGGTAAAAAATAAGGCCTTTTTAAAATTAATATAACTCTTCAGAATGCACGATGACCCCCAATTTTTTTAACTTATTCTGGAAGCCAATGAGTTGTAGATATAAATGTATATACACATTAGACGTACAAAATGGTATGACGTCATCATTTGGCCACATTAATTTTTAAAATAGGGTTTTTTCCCATTTTGTAATGGACCACCATATTCAACAGAGCGCAACTCGCTTATCTGTGATCGATTTTCTTTAAATTTTTAATATATTCTACCTCAACCAATTATGTTACTTATGAGTTGCCAATATTTTCATTTGGATGATGTCATCACGTCTTAAAATTTAAATAACGGTGGTTACGTAATTTCACCTACAAGGTATACTTGAATACCTTACAGCTCTTCTGAATTAAAGTTGACCTTGATGTTTATAACTTATTATGAGAGCTGGTGAAATGTAGATATGAATTATTATAGAAATTAAGCCTATCGGATGTTGTGACGTTATCATATGGCCAGTTGAAATTAAAAAGTAGTTTTTTCATCTCTTTCGTCAAAGTTATACAATTTTTAAAGAGCGCGCACCGCCCTTCTACGTGCCAAATTTTCTTCCAATTGTTATATTTTATTGCTCAATTCATTATCTTTCGATATTGTAATCCACAAGTTTATTTTGATAATGTCATCAGTGCCGAAAAATTAGAACATGATGTGTGTCCGTAATTTCACCAATGCTACACTGTATATAGATATACAGTATATACTGTACATAATGTATATGGCATATAATAGGCACAGCACTATAGTATAACCGTATAATAGGATGGCATACATCAACATTTTCTGATTGTATTTTAAAATACGTGCATGTTTAAAAAATATTAATGTCAATAAAATAATAAAAATGATCACCTATAATTCGTCAAAGTGACGAATTAAATTCTAGTTCTTCTTCTTTCTGTACACTTTTGTTTAGCAATTATCTCAAAAAGTTGAATAACAATGATCACAAAAATTTCACAATGTCTTTCAAATACTTTAACTTAGCCATAATAAGCTTTTCAGCGTGATCACTCAACCGTGACGTCACGTATACGCGATTTTGTGAAATCACATTATCAATCATATGTCCATAATTGATTATGACATATTTATGAAATTCACTACACGTAAATTTCAGGTCAAGGTAAAAAATATTAGCAAATAAAAACTCGCGCGTCTCAAGGTCATGCACGTGAAATCGCGCGTAAAGATTTTTAAAAGCTCAAAATTAAGTTTTGATCAATTTAGAGCATGAGTTAGGCCATTTGCGTGTTTCAAAAAATTACTGCGCAAAAATGCGTTTTTGCGTGCGCAATTCTTAAAATGCGTAAAAAATATGAATTTTTTTTACAAATCGTATTCTACTCACCATCCTTAGTACATTCACCAAATTTGAGTCTGTTCCGACTTAAAATAACGCTATACGAGCAGGTTAAAAATGACAAAATGCGCACATTAATTGTACAAAAGTGCTAAAAATAGTAAAAAATAAGGCCTTTTTAAAATTAATATAACTCTTCAGAATGCACGATGACCCCCAATTTTTTTAACTTATTCTGGAAGCCAATGAGTTGTAGATATAAATGTATATACACATTAGACGTACAAAATGGTATGACGTCATCATTTGGCCACATGAATTTTTAAAATAGGGTTTTTTCCCCTTTTGTAATGGACCACCATATTCAACAGAGCGCAACTCGCTTATCTGTGATCGATTTTCTTTAAATTTTTAATATATTCTACCTCAACCAATTATGTTACTTATGAGTTGCCAATATTTTCATTTGGATGATGTCATCACGTCTTAAAATTTAAATAACGGTGGTTACGTAATTTCACCTACAGGGTATACTTGAATACCTTACAGCTCTTCTGAATTAAAGTTGACCTTGATGTTTATAACTTATTATGAGAGCTGGTGAAATGTAGATATGAATTATTATAAAAATTAAGCCTATCGGATGTTGTGACGTTATCATATGGCCAGTTGAAGTTAAAAAGTAGTTTTTTCATCTCTTTCGTCAAAGTTATACAATTTTTAAAGAGCGCGCACCGCCCTTCTATGTGCCAAATTTTCTTCCAATTGTTATATTTTATTGCTCAATTCATTATCTTTCGATATTGTTATCCACAAGTTTATTTTGATAATGTCATCAGTGCCAAAAAATTAGAACATGATGTGTGTCCGTAATTTCACCAATGCTACACTGTATATAGATATACAGTATATACTGTACATAATGTATATGGCATATAATAGGCACAGCACTATAGTATAACCGTATAATAGGATGGCATACATCAACATTTTCCGATTGTATTTTAACATACGTGCATGTTTAAAAAATATTAATGTCAATAAAATGATAAAAATGATCACCTATAATTCGTCAAAGTGACGAATTAAATTCTAGTTAGGTGATCATTTAGAATAAAATGATCACCTATTGTTATTGTACAAAATCTTTATTATTAGGTGATCATTTAGAATAAAATGATCACCTATTGTTATTGTATGAAATCTTTATTGTTATTATTATTCTTCTTTCTGTACACTTTTGTTTAGCAATTATCTCAAAAAGTTGAATAACAATGATCACAAAAATTTCACAATGTCTTTCAAATACTTTAACTTAGCCATAATAAGCTTTTCAGCGTGATCACTCAACCGTGGCGTCACGTATACGCGATTTTGTGAAATCACATTATCAATCATATGTCCATAATTGATTATGACATATTTATGAAATTCACTACACGTAAATTTCAGGTCAAGGTAAAAAATATTAGCAAATAAAAACTCGCGCGTCTCAAGGTCATGCACGTGAAATCGCGCGTAAAGATTTTTAAAAGCTCAAAATTAAGTTTTGATCAATTTAGAGCATGAATTAGGCCATTTGCGTGTTTCAAAAAATTACTGCGCAAAAACACGTTTTTGCGCACGCGATTCGTAAAAAGCGTAAAAAATAAAATTTGATGTATAAATCACATTTTACTCACAATTCTTAGTACATTCACCAAATTTGAGTTCATTTCCACTTAAAATAATGCTCTACAAGCACGTTAAAAATGACAAAATGCACACATTAATTGTACAAAAGTGCTAAAAATGGTAAAAATAAGGCCTTTTTAAAATGAAAATAACTCTTCAGAATGCACGATGACCCCTAAGTTTTTTAACTTATTCTGGAAGCCAATGAGTTGTAGATATAAATGTATATACACATTAGACGTACAAAATGGTATTACGTCATCAAATGGCCACTTGAATTTAAAAATTAGGATTTTTTTCCGTTTTGTGTAGGTTATCACATTCAATAAAGCACATCTCCGCTTTTTGAGCTCGATTTTCGCACAAATGTCAGTGTGTGCTTGCTTAATTATTTATCTTTCTCATAAGTTGTCAGTGTTTTCATTTTGATGACGTCATCACGCGTAAAAACTTGAATAACGTAGGTCGTGTAATTTCACCTTTGTCGTAAATTTGAATATCTTACAGCTCTTCAGAATTGAAGGTTACCTTGATGATTATAATTTATTATGAAAGCTGATGAAATGTAGATATGAATTCATATAAAAACCAAGCCTATCGGATGTTGTGACGTTAACATATGGCCAGATGAAGTTAAAAAGTAGTTTTTTCATCTTTTTCGTAAATTTTATACAAATTTCAAAGAGCGTGCACAGCGCTTCTACGTGCCAGATTCTCTTCCAATTCTTATATTTATTTGCTCAATTCATTATCTTTCGAAATTGTCATCTTCGAGTTTATTTTGATAATTCCATCATACCAAAAAATTAGAACATGGTGTGTGTCCCGTAATTTCACCTATGCTACACTGTATATAGATATACAGTATATACTGTACATATTGTATATGGCATGTAATAGGCACAACTCAGCACTATAAGCGTATGCATCATGTCATAGGATGGCGTACATCAACTTTTTACGATCGTATGTTAACGTACATGCATGTTTAAAAAATGTTAATTTCATTAAAATGATAAAAATGATCACCTATAATTCGTCAAAGTGACGAATTAAATTCTAGTTGTTATTATTATTATTCTTCTTCTTTCTGTACACTTTTGTTTAGCAATTATCTCAAAAAGTTGAATAACAATGATCACAAAAATTTCACAATGTCTTTCAAATACTTTAACTTAGCCATAATAAGCTTTTCAGCGTGATCACTCAACCGTGACGTCACGTATACGCGATTTTGTGAAATCACATTATCAATCATATGTCCATAATTGATTATGACATATTTATGAAATTCACTACACGTAAATTTCAGGTCAAGGTAAAAAATATTAGCAAATAAAAACTCGCGCGTCTCAAGGTCATGCACGTGAAATCGCGCGTAAAGATTTTTAAAAGCTCAAAATTAAGTTTTGATCAATTTAGAGCATGAATTAGGCCATTTGCGTGTTTCAAAAAATTACTGCGCAAAAACACGTTTTTGCGCACGCGATTCGTAAAAAGCGTAACAAATAAAATTTGATGTATAAATCACATTCTACTCACAATTCTTAGTACATTCACCGATCTTGAGTCCATTCCGACTTAAAATAACGATATACGAGCACGTTAAAAAAGACAAAATGCGCACATTAATTTCACAAAAGTTCTGAAAATGGTGAAAAATATGTCTTTTTTAAAATGAAAATAACTCTTCAGAATGCACGATGACCCCTAAGTTTTTTAACTTATTCGGGAAGCCATTGAGTTGTAGATATAAATGTATATACACATTAGACGTACAAAATGGTATTACGTCATCAAATGGCCACTTGAATTTAAAAATTAGGATTTCTTTCCGTTTTGTGTAGGTTATCACATTCAATAGAGCGCATCTCCGCTATTTGAGCTCGATTTTCGCACAAATTTCAGTGTGTGCTTGCTTAATTATTTATCTTTCTCATAAGTTGTCAGTGTTTTCATTTTAATGACGTCATCACGCGTAAAAACTTGAATAACGTAGGTCGTGTAATTTCACCTTTGTCGTAAATTTGAATATCTTACAGCTCTTCAGAATTGAAGGTTACCTTGATGATTATAATTTATTATGAAAGCTGATGAAATGTAGATATGAATTCATATAAAAACCAAGCCTATCGGATGTTGTGACGTTAACATATGGCCAGATGAAGTTAAAAAGTAGTTTTTTCATCTTTTTCGTAAATTTTATACAAATTTCAAAGAGCGTGCACAGCGCTTCTACGTGCCAGATTCTCTTCCAATTCTTATATTTATTTGCTCAATTCATTATCTTTCGAAATTGTCATCTTCGAGTTTATTTTGATAATTCCATCATATCAAAAAATTAGAACATGATGTGTGTCCCGTAATTTCACCTATGCTACACTGTATATAGATATACAGTATATACTGTACATATTGTATATGGCATGTAATAGGCACAACTCAGCACTATAAGCGTATGCATCATGTCATAGGATGGCGTACATCAACTTTTACGATCGTATGTTAACGTACATGCATGTTTAAAAAATGTTAATTTCATTAAAATGATAAAAATGATCACCTATAATTCGTCAAAGTGACGAATTAAATTCTAGTTAGGTGATCATTTAGAATAAAATGATCACCTATTGTTATTGTACAAAATCTTTATTATTAGGTGATCATTTAGAATAAAATGATCACCTATTGTTATTGTATGAAATCTTTATTGTTATTATTATTCTTCTTCTTCTTTCTGTACACTTTTGTTTAGCAATTATCTTAAAAAGTTGAATAACAATGATCACAAAAATTTCACAATGTCTTTCAAATACTTTAACTTAGCCATAATAAGCTTTTCAGCGTGATCACTCAACCGTGACGTCATTAATACGCGATTTTGTGAAATCACACTATCAATCATATCTCCATAACTCTTTATCACATATCAATAAAATTCACTATACGTAAACTTCAGGTGAAGGATAAAAATATTAACAAATAAAAACTTACATTTTTCAAGGTCATGCACGTGAAATTGCGCGTTAAAAATTAAAAAAGCTCCAAATTAAGTTTTGATCAATTTAGAGCATGAGTTAGGCCATTTGCGTGTTTCAAAAAATTACTGCGCAAAAATGCGTTTTTGCGTGCGCAATTCTTAAAATGCGTAAAAAATATGAATTTTTTTTACAAATCGTATTCTACTCACCATCCTTAGTATATTCACCAAATTTGAGTCTGTTCCGACTTAAAATAACGCTATACGAGCAGGTTAAAAATGACAAAATGCGCACATTAATTGTACAAAAGTGCTAAAAATAGTAAAAAATAAGGCCTTTTTAAAATTAATATAACTCTTCAGAATGCACGATGACCCCCAATTTTTTTAACTTATTCTGGAAGCCAATGAGTTGTAGATATAAATGTATATACACATTAGACGTACAAAATGGTATGACGTCATCATTTGGCCACATGAATTTTTAAAATAGGGTTTTTTCCCCTTTTGTAATGGACCACCATATTCAACAGAGCGCAACTCGCTTATCTGTGATCGATTTTCTTTAAATTTTTAATATATTCTACCTCAACCAATTATGTTACTTATGAGTTGCCAATATTTTCATTTGGATGATGTCATCACGTCTTAAAATTTAAATAACGGTGGTTACGTAATTTCACCTACAAGGTATACTTGAATAACTTACGGCTCTTCTGAATTAAAGTTGACCTTGATGTTTATAACTTATTATGAGAGCTGGTGAAATGTAGATATGAATTATTATAAAAATTAAGCCTATCGGATGTTGTGACGTTATCATATGGCCAGTTGAAGTTAAAAAGTAGTTTTTTCATCTCTTTCGTCAAAGTTATACAATTTTTAAAGAGCGCGCACCGCCCTTCTACGTGCCAAATTTTCTTCCAATTGTTATATTTTATTGCTCAATTCATTATCTTTCGATATTGTTATCCACAAGTTTATTTTGATGTCATCAGTGCCGAAAAATTAGAACATGATGTGTGTCCGTAATTTCACCAATGCTAACTGTATATAGATATACAGTATATACTGTACATAATGTATATGGCATATAATAGGCACAGCACTATAGTATAACCGTATAATAGGATGGCATACATCAACATTTTCTGATTGTATTTTAACATACGTGCATGTTTAAAAAATATTAATGTAAATAAAATTATAAAAATGATCACCTATAATTCGTCAAAGTGACGAATTAAATTCTAGTTGTTATTATTATTATTCTTCTTCTTTCTGTACACTTTTGTTTAGCAATTATCTCAAAAAGTTGAATAACAATGATCACAAAAATTTCACAATGTCCTTCAAATACTTTAACTTAGCCATAATAAGCTTTTCAGCGTGATCACTCAACCGTGACGTCATTAATACGCGATTTTGTGAAATCACACTATCAATCATATCTCCATAACTCTTTATCACATATCAATAAAATTCACTATACGTAAACTTCAGGTGAAGGATAAAAATATTAACAAATAAAAACTTACATTTTTCAAGGTCATGCACGTGAAATTGCGCGTTAAAAATTTAAAAAGCTCCAAATTAAGTTTTGATCAATTTAGAGCATGAGTTAGGCCATTTGCGTGTTTCAAAAAATTACTGCGCAAAAATGCGTTTTTGCGTGCGCAATTCTTAAAATGCGTAAAAAATATGAATTTTTTTTACAAATCGTATTCTACTCACCATCCTTAGTACATTCACCAAATTTGAGTCTGTTCCGACTTAAAATAACGCTATACGAGCAGGTTAAAAATGACAAAATGCGCACATTAATTGTACAAAAGTGCTAAAAATAGTAAAAAATAAGGCCTTTTTAAAATTAATATAACTCTTCAGAATGCACGATGACCCCCAATTTTTTTAACTTATTCTGGAAGCCAATGAGTTGTAGATATAAATGTATATACACATTAGACGTACAAAATGGTATGACGTCATCATTTGGCCACATGAATTTTTAAAATAGGGTTTTTTCCCCTTTTGTAATGGACCACCATATTCAACAGAGCGCAACTCGCTTATCTGTGATCGATTTTCTCTAAATTTTTAATATATTCTACCTCAACCAATTATGTTACTTATGAGTTGCCAATATTTTTATTTGGATGATGTCATCACGTCTTAAAATTTAAATAACGATGGTTACGTAATTTCACCTACAAGGTATACTTGAATACCTTACAGCTCTTCTGAATTAAAGTTGACCTTGATGTTTATAACTTATTATGAGAGCTGGTGAAATGTAGATATGAATTATTATAAAAATTAAGCCTATCGGATGTTGTGACGTTATCATATGGCCAGTTAAAGTTAAAAAGTAGTTTTTTCATCTCTTTCGTCAAAGTTATACAATTTTTAAAGAGCGCACACCGCCCTTCTACGTGCCAAATTTTCTTCCAATTGTTATATTTTATTGCTCAATTCATTATCTTTCGATATTGTTATCCACAAGTTTATTTTGATAATGTCATCAGTGCCAAAAAATTAGAACATGATGTGTGTCCGTAATTTCACCAATGCTACACTGTATATAGATATACAGTATATACTGTACATAATGTATATGGCATATAATAGGCACAGCACTATAGTATAACCGTATAATAGGATGGCATACATCAACATTTTCTGATTGTATTTTAACATACGTGCATGTTAAAAAAATATTAATGTCAATAAAATTATAAAATGATCACCTATAATTCGTCAAAGTGACGAATTAAATTCTAGTTATTATTATTCTTCTTCTTCTTTCTGTACACTTTTGTTTAGCAATTATCTCAAAAAGTTGAATAACAATGATCACAAAAATTTCACAATGTCTTTCAAATACTTTAACTTAGCCATAATAAGCTTTTCAGCGTGATCACTCAACCGTGACGTCATTAATACGCGATTTTGTGAAATCACACTATCAATCATATCTCCATAACTCTTTATCACATATCAATAAAATTCACTATACGTAAACTTCAGGTGAAGGATAAAAATATTAACAAATAAAAACTTACATTTTTCAAGGTCATGCACGTGAAATTGCGCGTTAAAAATTTAAAAAGCTCCAAATTAAGTTTTGATCAATTTAGAGCATGAGTTAGGCCATTTGCGTGTTTCAAAAAATTACTGCGCAAAAATGCGTTTTTGCGTGCGCAATTCTTAAAATGCGTAAAAAATATGAATTTTTTTTACAAATCGTATTCTACTCACCATCCTTAGTACATTCACCAAATTTGAGTCTGTTCCGACTTAAAATAACGCTATACGAGCAGGTTAAAAATGACAAAATGCGCACATTAATTGTACAAAAGTGCTAAAAATGGTAAAAAATAAGGCCTTTTTAAAATTAATATAACTCTTCAGAATGCACGATGACCCCCAATTTTTTTAACTTATTCTGGAAGCCAATGAGTTGTAGATATAAATGTATATACACATTAGACGTACAAAATGGTATGACGTCATCATTTGGCCACATTAATTTTTAAAATAGGGTTTTTTCCCATTTTGTAATGGACCACCATATTCAACAGAGCGCAACTCGCTTATCTGTGATCGATTTTCTTTAAATTTTTAATATATTCTACCTCAACCAATTATGTTACTTATGAGTTGCCAATATTTTCATTTGGATGATGTCATCACGTCTTAAAATTTAAATAACGGTGGTTACGTAATTTCACCTACAAGGTATACTTGAATACCTTACAGCTCTTCTGAATTAAAGTTGACCTTGATGTTTATAACTTATTATGAGAGCTGGTGAAATGTAGATATGAATTATTATAGAAATTAAGCCTATCGGATGTTGTGACGTTATCATATGGCCAGTTGAAGTTAAAAAGTAGTTTTTTCATCTCTTTCGTCAAAGTTATACAATTTTTAAAGAGCGCGCACCGCCCTTCTACGTGCCAAATTTTCTTCCAATTGTTATATTTTATTGCTCAATTCATTATCTTTCGATAATTATTGTAATCCACAAGTTTATTTTGATAATGTCATCAGTGCCGAAAAATTAGAACATGATGTGTGTCCGTAATTTCACCAATGCTACACTGTATATAGATATACAGTATATACTGTACATAATGTATATGGCATATAATAGGCACAGCACTATAGTATAACCGTATAATAGGATGGCATACATCAACATTTTCTGATTGTATTTTAACATACGTGCATGTTAAAAAAATATTAATGTCAATAAAATTATAAAATGATCACCTATAATTCGTCAAAGTGACGAATTAAATTCTAGTTATTATTATTCTTCTTCTTCTTTCTGTACACTTTTGTTTAGCAATTATCTCAAAAAGTTGAATAACAATGATCACAAAAATTTCACAATGTCTTTCAAATACTTTAACTTAGCCATAATAAGCTTTTCAGCGTGATCACTCAACCGTGACGTCATTAATACGCGATTTTGTGAAATCACACTATCAATCATATCTCCATAACTCTTTATCACATATCAATAAAATTCACTATACGTAAACTTCAGGTGAAGGATAAAAATATTAACAAATAAAAACTTACATTTTTCAAGGTCATGCACGTGAAATTGCGCGTTAAAAATTTAAAAAGCTCCAAATTAAGTTTTGATCAATTTAGAGCATGAGTTAGGCCATTTGCGTGTTTCAAAAAATTACTGCGCAAAAATGCGTTTTTGCGTGCGCAATTCTTAAAATGCGTAAAAAATATGAATTTTTTTTACAAATCGTATTCTACTCACCATCCTTAGTACATTCACCAAATTTGAGTCTGTTCCGACTTAAAATAACGCTATACGAGCAGGTTAAAAATGACAAAATGCGCACATTAATTGTACAAAAGTGCTAAAAATGGTAAAAAATAAGGCCTTTTTAAAATTAATATAACTCTTCAGAATGCACGATGACCCCCAATTTTTTTAACTTATTCTGGAAGCCAATGAGTTGTAGATATAAATGTATATACACATTAGACGTACAAAATGGTATGACGTCATCATTTGGCCACATTAATTTTTAAAATAGGGTTTTTTCCCATTTTGTAATGGACCACCATATTCAACAGAGCGCAACTCGCTTATCTGTGATCGATTTTCTTTAAATTTTTAATATATTCTACCTCAACCAATTATGTTACTTATGAGTTGCCAATATTTTCATTTGGATGATGTCATCACGTCTTAAAATTTAAATAACGGTGGTTACGTAATTTCACCTACAAGGTATACTTGAATACCTTACAGCTCTTCTGAATTAAAGTTGACCTTGATGTTTATAACTTATTATGAGAGCTGGTGAAATGTAGATATGAATTATTATAGAAATTAAGCCTATCGGATGTTGTGACGTTATCATATGGCCAGTTGAAGTTAAAAAGTAGTTTTTTCATCTCTTTCGTCAAAGTTATACAATTTTTAAAGAGCGCGCACCGCCCTTCTACGTGCCAAATTTTCTTCCAATTGTTATATTTTATTGCTCAATTCATTATCTTTCGATATTGTAATCCACAAGTTTATTTTGATAATGTCATCAGTGCCGAAAAATTAGAACATGATGTGTGTCCGTAATTTCACCAATGCTACACTGTATATAGATATACAGTATATACTGTACATAATGTATATGGCATATAATAGGCACAGCACTATAGTATAACCGTATAATAGGATGGCATACATCAACATTTTCTGATTGTATTTTAAAATACGTGCATGTTTAAAAAATATTAATGTCAATAAAATAATAAAAATGATCACCTATAATTCGTCAAAGTGACGAATTAAATTCTAGTTAGGTGATCATTTAGAATAAAATGATCACCTATTGTTATTGTACAAAATATTATTATTAGGTGATCATTTAGAATAAAATGATCACCTATTGTTATTGTATGAAATCTTTATTGTTATTATTATTCTTCTTCTTCTTTCTGTACACTTTTGTTTAGCAATTATCTCAAAAAGTTGAATAACAATGATCACAAAAATTTCACAATGTCTTTCAAATACTTTAACTTAGCCATAATAAGCTTTTCAGCGTGATCACTCAACCGTGACGTCATTAATACGCGATTTTGTGAAATCACACTATCAATCATATCTCCATAACTCTTTATCACATATCAATAAAATTCACTATACGTAAACTTCAGGTGAAGGATAAAAATATTAACAAATAAAAACTTACATTTTTCAAGGTCATGCACGTGAAATTGCGCGTTAAAAATTTAAAAAGCTCCAAATTAAGTTTTGATCAATTTAGAGCATGAGTTAGGCCATTTGCGTGTTTCAAAAAATTACTGCGCAAAAATGCGTTTTTGCGTGCGCAATTCTTAAAATGCGTAAAAAATATGAATTTTTTTTACAAATCGTATTCTACTCACCATCCTTAGTACATTCACCAAATTTGAGTCTGTTCCGACTTAAAATAACGCTATACGAGCAGGTTAAAAATGACAAAATGCGCACATTAATTGTACAAAAGTGCTAAAAATGGTAAAAAATAAGGCCTTTTTAAAATTAATATAACTCTTCAGAATGCACGATGACCCCCAATTTTTTTAACTTATTCTGGAAGCCAATGAGTTGTAGATATAAATGTATATACACATTAGACGTACAAAATGGTATGACGTCATCATTTGGCCACATTAATTTTTAAAATAGGGTTTTTTCCCCTTTTGTAATGGACCACCATATTCAACAGAGCGCAACTCGCTTATCTGTGATCGATTTTCTTTAAATTTTTAATATATTCTACCTCAACCAATTATGTTACTTATGAGTTGCCAATATTTTCATTTGGATGATGTCATCACGTCTTAAAATTTAAATAACGGTGGTTACGTAATTTCACCTACAGGGTATACTTGAATACCTTACAGCTCTTCTGAATTAAAGTTGACCTTGATGTTTATAACTTATTATGAGAGCTGGTGAAATGTAGATATGAATTATTATAGAAATTAAGCCTATCGGATGTTGTGACGTTATCATATGGCCAGTTGAAGTTAAAAAGTAGTTTTTTCATCTCTTTCGTCAAAGTTATACAATTTTTAAAGAGCGCGCACCGTCCTTCTACGTGCCAAATTTTCTTCCAATTGTTATATTTTATTGCTCAATTCATTATCTTTCGATATTGTTATCCACAAGTTTATTTTGATAATGTCATCAGTGCCGAAAAATTAGAACATGATGTGTGTCCGTAATTTCACCAATGCTACACTGTATATAGATATACAGTATATACTGTACATAATGTATATGGCATATAATAGGCACAGCACTATAGTATAACCGTATAATAGGATGGCATACATCAACATTTTCCGATTGTATTTTAACATACGTGCATGTTTAAAAAATATTAATGTCAATAAAATAATAAAAATGATCACCTATAATTCGTCAAAGTGACGAATTAAATTCTAGTTATTCTTCTTTCTGTACACTTTTTGTTTAACAATTATCTCAAAAAGTTGAATAACAATGATCACAAAAATTTCACAATGTCTTTCAAATACTTTAACTTAGCCATAATAAGCTTTTCAGCGTGATCACTCATCCGTGACGTCACGTATACGCCATTTTGTGAAATCACATTATCAATCATATGTCCATAATTCATTATCACATATTTATGAAATCCACTACACGTAAATTTCAGGTTAAGGTAAAAAATATTAACAAATAAAAACTTGCGCATCTCAAGGTCATGCACGTGAAATCGCGCGCAAAGATTTTAAAAAGCTTAAAATTAAGTTTTGATCAATTTAGAGCATGAATTAGGCCATTTGCGTGTTTCAAAAAATTACTGCGCAAAAACACGTTTTTGCGTACGCGATTCTTAGAAGGCGTAAAAAATGAAATTTGATGTATAAATCACATTCTACTCACAATTCTTAGTACATTCACCGATCTTGAGTCCATTCCGACTTAAAATAACGGTATACGAGCACGTTAAAAAAGACAAAATGCGCACATTAATTTCACAAAAGTTCTGAAAATGGTGAAAAATATGTCTTTTTTAAAATTAATATAACTCTTCAGAATGCACGATGACCCCTAAGTTTTTTAACTTATTCGGGAAGCCATTGAGTTGTAGATATAAATTTATATACACATTAGACGTACAAAATGGTATTACATCATCAAATGGCCACATGAATTTTTAAAATAGGGTTTTTTCCCCTTTTGTAATGGACCACCATATTCAACAGAGCGCAACTCGCTTATCTGTGATCGATTTTCTTTAAATTTTTAATATATTCTACCTCAACCAATTATGTTACTTATGAGTTGCCAATATTTTCATTTGGATGATGTCATCACGTCTTAAAATTTAAATAACGGTGGTTACGTAATTTCACCTACAAGGTATACTTGAATACCTTACAGCTCTTCTGAATTAAAGTTGACCTTGATGTTTATAATTTATTATGAGAGCTGGTGAAATGTAGATATGAATTATTATAAAAATTAAGCCTATCGGATGTTGTGACGTTATCATATGGCCAGTTGAAGTTAAAAAGTATTTTTTTCATCTCTTTCGTCAAAGTTATACAATTTTTAAAGAGCGCGCACCGCCCTTCTACGTGCCAAATTTTCTTCCAATTGTTATATTTTATTGCTCAATTCATTATCTTTCGATATTGTTATCCACAAGTTTATTTTGATAATGTCATCAGTGCCGAAAAATTAGAACATGATGTGTGTCCGTAATTTCACCAATGCTACACTGTATATAGATATACAGTATATACTGTACATAATGTATATGGCATATAATAAGCACACAGCACTATAGTATAACCGTATAATAGGATGGCATACATCAACATTTTCTGATTGTATTTTAACATACGTGCATGTTTAAAAAATATTAATGTCAATAAAATTATGAAAATGATCACCTATAATTCGTCAAAGTGACGAATTAAATTCTAGTGTGAAATTGTTTTTATATATAAAAAAAATTTTTCTTCACAATTTCTTTCTGTACAGAATTTGTTTAACAAATATCTCAAAAAGTTAAATAGCAATGATAAAAAAAATTTCACAATGTCTTTGAAATACTCTAACTTAGTCCTAATAAGCTTTTGAGCGTGATCACTCATCCGTGACGTCATTTATACGCCATTTTGTGAAATCGCATTATCAATCATATCTCCATAATTCATTATCACATATTAATGAAATTCACTACACGTAAACTTTAGGCCAAGGGTAAAAATATTTGCAAATAAAAACGCACGCGCTCGTAGGATCATGCGCATGAAATCGCGCGTTAAAAATTAAAAAAGCTCAAAATTACGTTTTGATCAATTTAGAGCATGAATTAGGCCATTTGCGTGTTTTAAAAAATTACTGCGCAAAAACACGTTTTTGCGCGTGCGTACATAGAAAGCGTAACAAATACAATTTTTTTGTACAAACTGCATTCTACTCATCTTCCTTGGTACATCCACCAAATTTGAGTCCATTTCGACTTAAAATAGTGCTATACGAGCACGTTAAAAATGACAAAATGCGCACATTAATTGTACAAAAGTGCTAAAAATGGTAAAAAATAAGGCATTTTTAAAATGAAAATAATTCTTCAGAATGCACGGTGACCCCCAATTTTGTTAACTTATTATGGAAGCCAATGAGTTGTAGATATAAATGTATATACACATTAGACGTACAAAATGGTATGACGTCATCATTTGGCCACATGAATTTTTAAAATAGGAGATTTTCCCCTTTTGTCATAGACCACCATATTCAACAGAGCGCAACTCAATTATCTGTGATCGAGTTTCTTTTAATTTTTAATATATTCTACCTCAACCAATTATGTTACTCATGAGTTGCCAATATTTTCATTTTGATGACGTCATCACGTCTTAAAATTTGATTAACTGTGGTTACATAATTTCACCTACAACGTATATTTGGATACCTTACAGCTCTTCTGAATTAAAGTTGACCTTGATGTTTATAACTTATTATGAGAGCTGGTTAAATGTAGATATGAATTAATATAAAAATTAGGCCTATCGGATCTTGTGACGTTATCATATGGCCAGTTGAAATTAAAAAGCAATTTTTTCATCTCTTTCGTCAAAGTTATACAAATTTTAAAGAGCGCGCACCGCGCTTCTACGTGCCAAATTTTCTTCCAATTGTTATATTTCATTGCTCAATTCTTTATCTTTCGATATTGTTATCCACAAGTTTATTTTGATAATGTCATCAGTGCCAAAAAATTAGAACATGATGTGTGTCCGTAGTTTCACTAATGCTACACTGTATATAGATATACAGTATATACTGTACATAATGTATATATATGGCATATAATAGGCACAACTCAGTACTATAGCGTATAATAGGATGGCATACATCAACATTTTCCGATTGTATGTTAACATACGTGCATGTTTAAAAAATATTAATGTCAATAAAATGATAAAAATGATCACCTATAATTCGTCAAAGTGACGAATTAAATTCTAGTTTTTTACTATTTTTAGCACTTTTGTACAATTAATGTGCGCATTTTGTCATTTTTAACCTGCTCGTATAGCGTTATTTTAAGTCGGAACAGACTCAAATTTGGTGAATGTACTAAGGATGGTGAGTAGAATACGATTTTATGCATTTTAAGAATTGCGCACGCAAAAACGCATTTTTGCGCAGTAATTTTTTGAAACACGCAAATGGCCTAACTCATGCTCTAAATTGATCAAAACTTAATTTGGAGCTTTTTAAATTTTTAACGCGCAATTTCACGTGCATGACCTTGAAAAATGTAAGTTTTTATTTGTTAATATTTTTATCCTTCACCTGAAATTTACGTATAGTGAATTTTATTGATATGTGATAAAGAGTTATGGAGATATGATTGATAGTGTGATTTCACAAAATCGCGTATTAATGACGTCACGGTTGAGTGATCACGCTGAAAAGCTTATTATGGCTAAGTTAAAGTATTTGAAAGACATTGTGAAATTTTTGTGATCATTGTTATTCAACTTTTTGAGATAATTGTTAAACAAAAGTGTACAGAAAGAAGAAGAATAATAATAATAATAACAACTAGAATTTAATTCGTCACTTTGACGAATTATAGGTGATCATTTTTATCATTTTATTGACATTAATATTTTTTAAACATGCACGTATGTTAAAATACAATCAGAAAATGTTGATGTATGCCATCCTATTATACGGTTATACTATAGTGCTGTGCCTATTATATGCCATATACATTATGTACAGTATATACTGTATATCTATATACAGTGTAGCATTGGTGACATTACGGACACACATCATGTTCTAATTTTTCGGCACTGATGACATTATCAAAATAAACTTGTGGATAACAATATCGAAAGATAATGAATTGAGCAATAAAATATAACAATTGGAAGAAAATTTGGCACGTAGAAGGGCGGTGCACGCTCTTTAAAAATTGTATAACTTTGACGAAAGAGATGAAAAAACTACTTTTTAACTTCAACTGGCCATATGATAACGTCACAACATCCGATAGGCTTAATTTTTATAATAATTCATATCTACATTTCACCAGCTCTCATAATAAGTTATAAACATCAAGGTCAACTTTAATTCAGAAGAGCTGTAAGGTATTCAAGTATACCTTGTAGGTGAAATTACGTAACCACCGTTATTTAAATTTTAAGACGTGATGACATCATCCAAATGAAAATATTGGCAACTCATAAGTAACATAATTGGTTGAGGTAGAATATATTAAAAATTTAAAGAAAATCGATCACAGATAAGCGAGTTGCGCTCTGTTGAATATGGTGGTCCATTACAAAAGGGGAAAAAACCCTATTTTAAAAATTCATGTGGCCAAATGATGACGTCATATCATTTTGTACGTCTAATGTGTATATACATTTATATCTACAACTCATTGGCTTCTAGAATAAGTTAAAAAAATTGGGGGTCATCGTGCATTCTGAAGAGTTATATTAATTTTAAAAAGGCCTTATTTTTTACTATTTTTAGCACTTTTGTACAATTAATGTGCGCATTTTGTCATTTTTAACCTGCTCGTATAGCGTTATTTTAAGTCGGAACAGACTCAAATTTGGTGAATGTACTAAGGATGGTGAGTAGAATACGATTTGTAAAAAAAATTCATATTTTTTACGCATTTTAAGAATTGCGCACGCAAAAACGCATTTTTGCGCAGTAATTTTTTGAAACACGCAAATGGCCTAACTCATGCTCTAAATTGATCAAAACTTAATTTGGAGCTTTTTAAATTTTTAACGCGCAATTTCACGTGCATGACCTTGAAAAATGTAAGTTTTTATTTGTTAATATTTTTACCCTTCACCTGAAGTTTACGTATAGTGAATTTTATTGATATGTGATAAAGAGTTATGGAGATATGATTGATAGTGTGATTTCACAAAATCGCGTATTAATGACGTCACGGTTGAGTGATCACGCTGAAAAGCTTATTATGGCTAAGTTAAAGTATTTGAAAGACATTGTGAAATTTTTGTGATCATTGTTATTCAACTTTTTGAGATAATTGCTAAACAAAAGTGTACAGAACCACCGTTATTTAAATTTTAAGACGTGATGACATCATCCAAATGAAAATATTGGCAACTCATAAGTAACATAATTGGTTGAGGTAGAATATATTAAAAATTTAAAGAAAATCGATCACAGATAAGCGTGTTGCGCTCTGTTGAATATGGTGGTCCATTACAAAAGGGGAAAAAACCCTATTTTAAAAATTCATGTGGCCAAATGATGACGTCATACCATTTTGTACGTCTAATGTGTATATACATTTATATCTACAACTCATTGGCTTCCAGAATAAGTTAAAAAAATTGGGGGTCATCGTGCATTCTGAAGAGTTATATTAATTTTAAAAAGGCCTTATTTTTTACTATTTTTAGCACTTTTGTACAATTAATGTGCGCATTTTGTCATTTTTAACCTGCTCGTATAGCGTTATTTTAAGTCGGAACAGACTCAAATTTGGTGAATGTACTAAGGATGGTGAGTAGAATACGATTTGTAAAAAAAATTCATATTTTTTACGCATTTTAAGAATTGCGCACGCAAAAACGCATTTTTGCGCAGTAATTTTTTGAAACACGCAAATGGCCTAACTCATGCTCTAAATTGATCAAAACTTAATTTGGAGCTTTTTAAATTTTTAACGCGCAATTTCACGTGCATGACCTTGAAAAATGTAAGTTTTTATTTGTTAATATTTTTACCCTTCACCTGAAGTTTACGTATAGTGAATTTTATTGATATGTGATAAAGAGTTATGGAGATATGATTGATAGTGTGATTTCACAAAATCGCGTATTAATGACGTCACGGTTGAGTGATCACGCTGAAAAGCTTATTATGGCTAAGTTAAAGTATTTGAAAGACATTGTGAAATTTTTGTGATCATTGTTATTCAACTTTTTGAGATAATTGCTAAACAAAAGTGTACAGAAAGAAGAATAACTAGAATTTAATTCGTCACTTTGACGAATTATAGGTGATCATTTTTATCATTTTAATGAAATTAACATTTTTTAAACATGCATGTACGTTAACATACGATCGTAAAAGTTGATGTACGCCATCCTATGACATGATGCATACGCTTATAGTGCTGAGTTGTGCCTATTACATGCCATATACAATATGTACAGTATATACTGTATATCTATATACAGTGTAGCATAGGTGAAATTACGGGACACACATCATGTTCTAATTTTTTGATATGATGGAATTATCAAAATAAACTCGAAGATGACAATTTCGAAAGATAATGAATTGAGCAAATAAATATAAGAATTGGAAGAGAATCTGGCACGTAGAAGCGCTGTGCACGCTCTTTGAAATTTGTATAAAATTTACGAAAAAGATGAAAAAACTACTTTTTAACTTCATCTGGCCATATGTTAACGTCACAACATCCGATAGGCTTGGTTTTTATATGAATTCATATCTACATTTCATCAGCTTTCATAATAAATTATAATCATCAAGGTAACCTTCAATTCTGAAGAGCTGTAAGATATTCAAATTTACGACAAAGGTGAAATTACACGACCTACGTTATTCAAGTTTTTACGCGTGATGACGTCATTAAAATGAAAACACTGACAACTTATGAGAAAGATAAATAATTAAGCAAGCACACACTGAAATTTGTGCGAAAATCGAGCTCAAATAGCGGAGATGCGCTCTATTGAATGTGATAACCTACACAAAACGGAAAGAAATCCTAATTTTTAAATTCAAGTGGCCATTTGATGACGTAATACCATTTTGTACGTCTAATGTGTATATACATTTATATCTACAACTCAATGGCTTCCCGAATAAGTTAAAAAACTTAGGGGTCATCGTGCATTCTGAAGAGTTATTTTCATTTTAAAAAAGACATATTTTTCACCATTTTCAGAACTTTTGTGAAATTAATGTGCGCATTTTGTCTTTTTTAACGTGCTCGTATATCGTTATTTTAAGTCGGAATGGACTCAAGATCGGTGAATGTACTAAGAATTGTGAGTAGAATGTGATTTATACATCAAATTTTATTTGTTACGCTTTTTACGAATCGCGTGCGCAAAAACGTGTTTTTGCGCAGTAATTTTTTGAAACACGCAAATGGCCTAATTCATGCTCTAAATTGATCAAAACTTAATTTTGAGCTTTTAAAAATCTTTACGCGCGATTTCACGTGCATGACCTTGAGACGCGCGAGTTTTTATTTGCTAATATTTTTTACCTTGACCTGAAATTTACGTGTAGTAAATTTCATAAATATGTCATAATCAATTATGGACATATGATTGATAATGTGATTTCACAAAATCGCGTATACGTGACGTCACGGTTGAGTGATCACGCTGAAAAGCTTATTATGGCTAAGTTAAAGTATTTGAAAGACATTGTGAAATTTTTGTGATCATTGTTATTCAACTTTTTGAGATAATTGCTAAACAAAAGTGTACAGAAAGAAGAAGAATAATAATAATAACAATAATAAAGATTTTGTACAATAACAATAGGTGATCATTTTATTCTAAATGATCACCTAATAATAACAATAAAGATTTCATACAATAACAATAGGTGATCATTTTATTCTAAATGATCACCTAACTAGAATTTAATTCGTCACTTTGACGAATTATAGGTGATCATTTTTATAATTTTATTGACATTAATATTTTTTAAACATGCACGTATGTTAACATACGATCGGAAAATGTTGATGTATGCCATCCCATTAGACGCTTATAGTGCTGAGTTGTGCCTATTATGTGCCTATTATGCCATATACATTATGTACAGTATATACTGTATATCTATATACAGTGTAGCATTGGTGAAATTACGGACATACATCATGATCTAATTTTTTGGCACTGATGACAATATCAAAATAAACTTGTGGATAACGATATCGAAAGATAATGAATTGAGCAATGAAATATATCAATCGGAAGAAAATTTGGCACGTAGAAGCGCGATGCGCGCTCTTTAAAATTTGTACAACTTTGACGAAAGAGACCAAAAAACTACTTTTTAATTTCAACTGGCCATATGATAACGTCACAACATTTGATAGGCATAATTTTAATATGAATTCATATCTACATTTCACCAGCTCTCATAATAAGTTATAAACATCAAGGTCAACTTTAATTCAGAAGAGCTGTAAGGTATTCAAATATACGTTGTAGGTGAAATTACGTAACCATCGTTATTCAAATTTTAAGACGTGAAGACGTCATCAAAATGAAAATATGGGCAACTCATGAGTAACATAATTGGTTGAAGTAGAATATATTAAAAATTAAAAGAAAATCGATCACAAATAAGCGAGTTGCACTCTGTTGAATATGGTGGTCTATGACAAAAGAGGTAAAAACCCTATTTTTAAAATTCATGTGGCCAAATGATGACGTTGTACCATTTTGTACATCTAATGTGTATATACACTTATATCTACAACTCATTGGCTTCCATAATAAGTTAAAAAAATTGGGGGTCACCTTCCATTCTGAAGAGTTATATTCATTTTAAAAAGGCCTTATTTTTTACCATTTTTAGCACTTTGATGCAATTAGTTTGCGCATTTTGTCATTTTTAACCTGCTCGTATAGCGTTATTTTAAGTTGGAACTGACTCAAATTTGGTGAATGTACTAAGGCTGGTGAGTAGAATGCGATTTGTATAAAAAAATTGCATTTTTACGCTTTGTAAGTATCGCGCGCGCAAATTATTTTTTTTGCGCAGTAATTTTTTTAAACACGCAAATGGCCTAATTCATGCTCTTAATTGATCAAAACTTAATTTTGAGCTTTTTAAATTTTTAACGCGCGATTTCACGCGCATGACCCTACGTGTGCGCGCGTTTTTATTTGTTAATATTTTTACCCTTGACCTAAAGCTTACGTGTAGTGAATTTCATTAATATGTGATAATGAATTATGGAGGTATGATTGATAATGTGATTTCACAAAATGGCGTCTAAATGACGTCACGGATGAGTGATCACGCTGAAAAGCTTATTAGGACTAAGTTAAAGTATTTGAAAGACATTCAGAAATGTTGGTAATCATTGACATTAAACTTTTTGAGATATTTGTTACACAAAATCTGTACAGAAAGAAATTGCGAAGAAACATTTTTTGTTTTACAAAAACAATTTCTCACTAGAATTTAATTCGTCACTTTGACGAATTATAGGTGATCATTTTTATAATTTTAATGAAATTAACATTTTTTTAAACATGCACGTACGTTTTATCATTTTAATGAAATTAACATTTTTTTAAACATGCACGTACGTTAACATACGATCGTAAAAAGTTGATGTACGCCATCCTATGACATGATGCATATACGCTTATAGTGCTGAGTTGTACCTATTATGTGTCATATACAATATGTACAGTATATACTGTAATCTATATACATTGTAACATAGGTGAAATTACGGGACCCAAATCATGTTCTAATTTTTTGGTATGATGGAATTATCAAAATAAACTCTAAGATGACAATTTCGAAAGATAATGAATCGAGCAAATAAATATAAGGATTGGAAGAGAATTTGACACGTAGAAGCGCAATGCGTGCTTTTTGAAATTTGTATAATTTTGATGCAAAAGATGAAAAAAATACTTTTTAACTTCAACTGGCCATATGATAACGTCACAACATCCGATAGACTTGGTTTTTATATGAATTCATATCTACATTTCAACAGCTTTCATAATAATTTATAATCATCAAGGTAACCTTCAATTCTGAAGAGTTGCGAGATATTCAAATATACGCTGAAGTTGAAATTAATCGCACCATGTTATTCAAATTTTTACGCATGATAACGTCATCATAATAAAAAGGTGGCAACTCATGATAAAGATAATTAATTTAACAAGTACATACTAAAATTTTAGCGAAAATCGGGCTAAAATAACGGAGATACGCACTATTGAATGCGATAACCTACACAAAAAGATAAAAATTCCTAATTTTTAAATTCAAGTGGCCATTTGATGACGTCATACCATTTTGTACGTCTAATGTGTATATACATTTGTATCTACAACTTATTGGCTTCCATAATAAGTTAAAAAAATTGGGGGTCACCTGCCATTCTGAAGAGTTATATTATTTTTAAAAAGGCCTTAATTTTTACCATTTTTAGCACTTTTGTACAATTAATGTGCGCATTTTGTCATTTTTAACGTGCTCGTATAGCACTATTTTAAATTGAAATGGACTCACATTTGGTGAATCTACCAAGGAAGATGAGTAGAATGCAATTTGTACAAAAAAAAATTTATTTTTTACGCTTTCTAAGTACGCACGTGCAAAAACGTGTTTTTGCGCAGTAATTTTTTAAAACACGCAAATGGCCTAATTCATGCTCTAAATTGATCAAAACGTAATTTTGACCTTTTTAAATTTTTAATGCGCGATTTCACGCGCATGACCCTACGTGCGCGTGCGTTTTTATTTGCTAATAATTTTACCCTTGACCTGAAGTTTACGTGTAGTGAATTTCATTAATATCTGATAATTAATTATGGAGATATGATTGATAATGTGATTTCACAAAATGGCGTATAAATGACGTCACGGATGAGTGATCACGCTGAAAAGCTTATTAGGACTTAGTTAAAGTATTTGAAAGAAATTCTGAAATTTTGGTAATCATTGACATTAAACTTTTTGAGATAGTTGTTACACAAAATCTGTACAGAAAGAAATTGCGAAGAAACATTTTTTTTGTACAAAAACAATTTCTCACTAGAATTTAATTCGTCACTTTGACAAATTATAGGTGATCATTTTTATCATTTTAATGAAATTAACATTTTTTAAACATGCATGTACGTTAACATATGATCGTAAAAAGTTGATGTACGCCATCCTACGACATGATGCATATGCTTATAGTGCTGAGTTGTACCTATTATGTGTCATAGAATATATACTCTATACAGTACAGTGTACAGTATATCTATATACAGTGTAACATAGGTGAAATTACGGGAACCACACAATGTTCAAATTTTTTGATATGATGGAATTATCAAAATAAACTTGAAGTTGACAATTTCGAAAGATAATGAATTGAGCAAATAAATATAAGAATTGGAAGAGAATTTGGCACGTAGAAGCGCTATGCGCGCTCTTTGAAATTTGTATAACTTTGACTAAAGAAATTTAAAAACTACTTTTTAACTTCAACTGGCCATATTATAACTTCGCAACATCCGATAGGCTTATTTTTTATATGAATTTATATCTACATTTCATAATAATTTATAATTTTCAAGGTCACATTTAATTCTGAAGAGCTGTAAGATATTCAAATGTATGGTGTAGGTGAAATTACACGACCTAGGTTATTCAAGGTTTTACGCGTGATGACGTCATTAAAATGAAAACGCTGACCACTCATGGAAAGATAAATAATTAAGCAAGCACATACTGAAATTTGTGCAAAATTCGAGCACAAATAACAGAGATACGCTCTGTTGAATGTGATAATCTAAACAAAAAGATAAAAAATCCTAATTTTTAAATTCAAGTGGCCATTTGATGACGTCACAACATTTTGCACATCAAATGTGTACATGAATTCATATCTACAACTCAATAGCTTCCTGAATAAGTTAAAAAAATTGGGGGTCATCTTGCATTCTGAAGAGTTATTTTCATTTTAAAAAGGCCTTATTTTTCACCATTTTCAGAACTTTTGTGAAATTAATGTGCGCATTTTGTCATTTTTAACATGCTCGTATAGCGTCATTTTAAGTCTGAATGGACTCAAAATGGGTAAATGTACTAAGGATTGTGAGTAGAATATGATTTATTCATCAAATTTTACTTTTTACGCTTTCTAAGATTCGCGTGCGCAAAAACGCATTTTTGCGCAGTAATTTTTTGAAACACGCAAATGGCCTAATTCATGCTCTAAATTGATCAAAACTTAATTTTGAGCTTTTTAAAATTTTAACGCGCGATTTCACGCGCATGACCTTGAAACGCACGAGTTTTTATTTGCTAATATTTTTACCTTTACCTGAAATTTACGTGTAGTGAATTTCATTAATATGTGATAATGAATTATGGAGATATGATTGATAATGTGATTTCACAAAATGGCGTATAAATGACGTCACGGATGAGTGATCACGCTGGAAAGCTTATTATGTCTAAGTTAAAGTATTTGAAAGACATTGTGTAATTTTTGTGATCATTGCAATTCAACTTTTTGAGATAATTGTTACACAAAAAGTGTACAGAAAGAATAAAAAAAAAAATAATAAAAAAAAAAATAAATAAAGATTTCATACAATAACAATAGGTGATCATTTTATTCTAAATGATCACCTAACTAGAATTTAATTCGTCACTTTGACGAATTATAGGTGATCATTTTCATCATTTTAATGAAATTAACATTTTTTTAACATGCACGTACGTTAACATACCATCGTAAAAAGTTGATGTACGCCATCCTATGACATGATGCATATACACTTATAGCGCTGAGTTGTACCTATTATGTGTCATATACAATATGTACAGTATATACTGTATATCTATATACAGTGTAGCATAGGTGAAATTACGGGACCCACATCGTGTTCTAATTTTTTGGTATGATGGAATTATCAAAATAAACTCGAAGATGACAATTTCAAAAGATAATGAATTGAGCAAATAAATATAAGGATTGGAAGAGAATTTGACACGTAGAAGCGCAATGCGCGCTCTTTGAAATTTGATTAACTACGACTAACGAAATTTAAAAACTACTTTTTAACTTCAACTGGCCATATGATAACATCACAACATCCGATAGGCTTAAGTTTTATATGAATTCATATCTACATTTTATCAGCTTTCATAATAAGTTTTATTCTTCAAGGTCACCTTTAATTCTGAAGAGCTATAAGACATTCAAATGTATGGTGTAGCTGAAATTACACGACCTAGGTTATTCAAGTTTTTACGCGTGATGACGTCATCAAAATAAAAATGTTGACAATTCATGAGAAAGATAATTAATTGAGCAAGCACATACTAAAATTTCTGCGAAAATCGGGCTCAAATAACGGAGATGCGCTCTATTGAATGTGATCTTCCACACAAAAAGATAAAATTACAAATTTTTAAATTGAAGTGGCCATTTGATGACGTCATACCATTTTGTATGTCTAATGTGTATATACATTTATATCTACAACTTATTGGCTTCCATCTTAAGTTAAAAAAATTGGGGGTCATCTTCCATTCTGAAGAGTTATATTCATTTTAAAAAGGCCCTAATTTTTACCATTTTTAGCACTTTTGTACAATTAATGTGCGCATTTTGTCATTTTTAACGTGCTCGTATACCGTTATTTTAAGTCGGACTGGACTCAAAATCGGAGAATGTACTAAAGATTGTGAGTAGAATGTGATGTATACATCCAATTTTATTTTTTACGCTTTTTAAGAATCGCGTGCGCAAAAACGTGTTTTTGCGCAGTAATTTTTTGAAACCCGCAAATGGCCTAATTCATGCTCTAAATTGATCAAAATTTAATTTTAAGCTTTTTAAAATTTTAACGCGCGATTTCACGCACATGACCTTGAAACACGCAAGTTTTTATTTGCTAATATTTTTTACCTTGACCTGAAGTTTACGTGTAGTGAATTTCATAAATATGTGATAATGAATTATGGACATATGATTGATAATGTGATTTCACAAAATGGCGTATACGTGACGTCACGGATGAGTGATCACGCTGAAAAGCTTATTATGGCTAAGTTAAAGTATTTGAAAGACATTGTGAAATTTTTGTAATCATTGTTATTCAACTTTTTGAGATAATTGTTACACAAAAAGTGTACAGAAAGAAGAAGAATAATAAAGATTTAACACAATAACAATAGGTGATCATTTTATTCTAAATGATCACCTAACTAGAATTTAATTCGTCACTTTGACGAATTATAGGTGATCATTTTTATCATTTTAATGAAATTAACATTTTTTAAACATGCACGTACGTTAACATACCATCGTAAAAAGTTGACGTACGCCATCCTATGACATGATGCATATACACTTATAGCGCTGAGTTGTACCTATTATGTGTCATATACAATATGTACAGTATATACTGTATATCTATATACAGTGTAGCATAGGTGAAATTATGGGACCCACATCGTGTTCTAATTTTTTGGTATGATGGAATTATCAAAATAAACTCGAAGATGACAATTTCGAAAGATAATGAATTGAGCAAATAAATATAAGGATTGGAAAAGAATTTGACACGTAGAAGCGCAATGCGCGCTCTTTGAAATTTGATTAACTACGACTAACAAAATTTAAAAACTACTTTTTAACTTCAACTGGCCATATGATAACATCAAAACATCCGATAGGCTTAATTTTTATATGAATTCATATCTACATTTCATCAGCTTTCATAATAAGTTATAATCTTCAAGGTTACCTTTAATTCTGAAGAGCTGTAAGATATTCAAATGTATGGTGTAGCTGAAATTACACGACCTAGTTTATTCAAGTTTTTACGCGTGATAACGTCATCAAAATAAAAATGTTGACAACTCATAAGAAAGATAATTAATTGAGCAAGCACATACTAAATTTTGTGCGAAAATCGGGCTCAAATAACGGAGATGTGCTCTATTGAATGTGATAACCCACACAAAAAGATAAAAATTACTAATTTTTAAATTCAAGTGGCCATTTGATGACGTCATATCATTTTGTACGTCTAATATGTATATATATTTATATCTACAACTTATTGGCTTCCATAATAAGTTTAAAAAATTGGGGGTCACCTGCCATTCTGAAGAGTTATATTCTTTTTAAAAAGGCCTTAATTTTTACCATTTTTAGCACTTCTGTACAATTAATGTGCACATTTTGTCATTTTTAACGTGCTCGTATAGCGTTATTTGAAGTCGGAATGGACTCAAAGTCGGAGAATGTACTAAGGATTGTGAGTAGAATGTGATGTATACATCAAATTTTATTTTTTACCCTTTTTTGAAATCGCGTGCGCAAAAATGTGTTTTTGCGCAGTAATTTTTTGAAACACGCAAATGGCCTATTTCATGCTCTAAATTGATCAAAACTTAATTTTGAGCTTTTTAAAATTTGAACGCGCGATTTCAAGCGCATGACCTTGAAACGCGCAAGTTTTTATTTGCTTATATTTTTTACCTTGACCTGAAGTTTACGTGTAGTGAATTTCATTAATATGTGATAATGAATTATGGAGATATGATTGATAATGTGATTTCACAAAATGGCGTATACGTGACGTCACGGATGAGTGATCACGCTGAAAAGCTTATTATGGCTAAGTTAAAGTACTTAAAATACAATGTGAAATTTTGGTAATCATTGACATTAAACTTTTTGAGATATTTGTTACACAAATTTGTACAGAGAGAAATAAATAATAGGAATAAAGATTTCATACAATAACAATAGGTGATCATTTTATTCTAAATGATCACCTAACTAGAATTTAATTCGTCACTTTGACGAATTATAGGTGATCATTTTTATCATTTTACTGAAATTAATTTTTTTTAAACATGCACGTACGTTAACATACGATCGGAAAATGTTGATGTATGCCATCCTATTATATGCTTATAGTGCTGAGTTGTGCCTATATGCCATATACAATATGTACAGTATATACTGTATATCTATATACAGTGTAGCATAGGTGAAATTACGGGACACACATTTCTAATTTTTTGGCATGATGACGTTATTAAACTAAACTTTAAGATGACAATTTCGAAAGATAATTAATTGAGCAAAAAAATATAAGATTTGGAAAAAAAATTGGCAGGTAGAAGTTCTGTGCGCGCTCTTTGAATTGTGTATAACTTTGACGAAAAATATGAAAAAACTACTTTTTCACTTCAACTGGCCATATGTTAACGTCACAACATCCGATAGGCTTAATTTTTATATGAATTAATATCTACATTTCATCAGCTTTCATAATAAATTATAATCATCAAGGTAACCTTCAATTCTGAAGAGCTGTAAGATATTCAAATTTACTGCGAAGGTGAAATTACACGGCCTACGTTATTCAAGTTTTTACGCATGATGACGTCATTAAAATGAAGATAGTCTCAACTCATGATAAAGATAATTAATTAAGCAAGCACATACTGAAAGTTGTGCGAAATTCGAGCACACATAACCAAGATGCGCTCTGTTGAATGTGATAATCTACACAAAAAGATAACAAATCCTAATTTTTAAATTCAAGTGGCCATTTGATGACGTCAAAACATTTTGTACGTAAAATGTGTACATGAATTCATATCTACAACTCAATGGCTTCCAGAATAAGTTAAAAAAATCGGGGGTCATCTTGCATTCTGAAGAATTATTTTCATTTTAAAAAAGACCTATTTTTCACCATTTTCAGAACTTTTGTAAAATTAATGTGCGCATTTTGTCATTTTTAACGTGCTCGTATAGCGTTATTTTAAGTCGGAACTGACTCAAATTTGGTGAATGTACTAAGGATGGTGAGTAGAATGAGATTTGTAAAAAAAATTCATATTTTTTACGCTTTTTAAGTATGGCGCGCGCAAAAACGCATTTTTGCGCAGTAATTTTTTGAAACACGCAAATGGCCTAATTCATGCTCTAAATTGATCAAAACTTAATTTTGAGCGTTTTAAATTTTTAACGCGCGATATCACGCGCATGAACCTACGTGCGCGTGCGTTTTTATTTGCTAATATTTTTACCCTTGATCTGAAGTTTACGTGTAGTGAATTTCATTAATATGTGATAATGAATTATGGAGATATGATTGATAATGTGATTTCGCAAAATGGCGTATAAATGTCGTCACGGATGAGTGATCACGCTGAAAAGCTTATTAGGATTAAGTTATATTATTTGAAAGATATTCTGAAATTTTTGTCATCATTGACATTAAACTTTTTGAGATAATTGTTACACAAAATAGTGTACAGAAACAATAAAAAGAAAAAAACTAGAATTTAATTCGTCACTTTGACGAATTATAGGTGATCATTTTACCGAAATTAATTTTTTTTAAACATGCACGTACGTTAACATACGATCGGAAAATGTTGATGTATGCCATCCTATTATATACGCTTATAGTGCTGAGTTGTGCCTATATGCCATATGTACAGTATATACTGTATATCTATATACAGTGTAGCATAGGTGAAATTACGGGACACACATGTTCTAATTTTTTGGCATGATGACGTTATCAAACTAAACTTTAAGATGACAATTTCGAAAGATAATTAATTGAGCAAAAAAATATAAGATTTGGAAAAAAATTTGGCACGTAGAAGCGCTGTGCGCGCTCTTTGAAATGTGTATAACTTTGACGAAAAATATGAAAAAACTACTTTTTCACTTCAACTGGCCAGATGTTAACGTCACAACATCCGATAGGCTTAATTTTTATATGAATTAATATCTACATTTCATCAGCTTTCATAATAAATTATAATCATCAAGGTAACCTTCAATTCTGAAGAGCTGTAAGATATTCAAATTTACTGCGAAGGTGAAATTACACGGCCTACGTTATTCAAGTTTTTACGCGTGATGACGTCAATAAAATGAAAATAGTGTCAACTCATGATAAAGATAATTAATTAAGCAAGCACATACTGAAATTTGTGCGAAATTCGAGCACACATAACCAAGATGCGCTCTGTTGAATGTGATAATCTACACAAAAAGATAACAAATCCTAATATTTAAATTCAAGTGGCCATTTGATGACGTCAAAACATTTTGTACGTCAAATGTGTACATGAATTCATATCTACAACTCAATGGCTTCCAGAATAAGTTAAAAAAATCGGGGGTCATCTTGCATTCTGAAGAATTATTTTCATTTTAAAAAAGACCTATTTTTCACAATTTTCAGAACTTTTGTAAAATTAATGTGCGCATTTTGTCATTTTTAACGTGCTCGTATAGCGTTATTTTAAGTCGGAACTGACTCAAATTTGGTGAATGTACTAAGGATGGTGAGTAGAATGAGATTTGTAAAAAAAATTCATATTTTTTACGCTTTTTAAGTATCGCGCGCGCAAAATTTTTTTTTGCGCAGTAATTTTTGGAAACACGCAAATGGCCTAATTCATGCTCTAAATTGATCAAAACCTAATTTTGCGCGTTTTAAATTTTTAGCGCACGATTTCACATGCATGACCTTGAAACGCGCAACTTTTTATTTGCTAATATTTTTACCCTTGATCTGAAGTTTACGTGTAGTGAATTTCATTAATATGTGATAATGAATTATGGAGATATGATTGATAATGTGATTTCGCAAAATGGCGTATAAATGTCGTCACGGATGAGTGATCACGCTGGAAAGCTTATTAGGATTAAGTTATATTATTTGAAAGATATTCTGAAATTTTTGTAATCATTGACATTAAACTTTTTGAGATAATTGTTACACAAAATAGTGTACAGAAACAATAAAAAGAAAAAAAATAAACTAGACATGTAACTCGTCACTTTGACGAGTTTGGTTTTCCGCCGCGCAAGTGGTGCAACATGAACGTGTAACGACGTACCTTTTAACATTAAGGGATAGGTTGAGGACAAAAGGAAGTGTTCACGTTGGCATTATGACCTGAACTGAAGAATATGATATGTTGTTATTGCTAAATTCTATTATTTCGATTCATATATAGTATACACAGTATAATCTGTATCCATATCACACAGTGTAGAATAGGTGAAATTACGGGACCCGCTATTTATTGCAAATTTTAAGATGTTGACGGTTTTAAAATGAAATGCAAAGGTAGCAATTTCGGAAGGAAATTATCTCAGCAACAACATATTAACGTCTAGAAGAAATTTGAATACGTGAAATATTGATGCGCGCTCTTTTAAATGTAATGAATTATGACGCAAAAGATGAAAATACGACTTTTTTCATTTAACTGGCCATATGATGACGTCACAACATCCGATTGGCAAAATGTTCACATGATTTCGTATCTACAATCCAATAGCTTCCATAAAACGTTTTAATCGTGATTATCAAATTTTATTCTTACGAGCTATAACAGATTAAAATTTACTGTAAAGATGAAATTAATGCCACACGTAATTTAAATTTTTAGGAATGATGACGTCATAAAAATTAAAATATTTCTAATTCATGCGAAAGACAGTTGATTGACATAGACAATATCAAAATTTGGGTGAAAATGGAAAACGGATAAGTGGAGATGCGCTCTATTAAATGTGATGAGCTATGACGAAAGATACAAAAATCCTAAATTTTATATTAGCGTGGCCATACGATGACGTCACAATATCCGGTTAGCCATATTAATACATGATCCGATATCTACAACTCATTAACTTCCAGAAAATGTCATCCACAAAAAGTTGACCGTCTAGTTTAGAAATTACGATTGTTTAAAAAAATGCATATTTTAAACGAATTTTTTAACCTTTTCATAAAAAACGCGCGCAAATTGTTCAATTCGACGTGCTCGTATGACGTATCTTTAAGTCGAAATTGTTTAAAATTTGGTAAAATTACTAGAAAAGGCTGGAAAAACATAAATCACGCGAAAAAAATACGTTTTCAATGCTACGTGCGCACCGCACACGTAAAAATGTGCGCACGCGTGGGAATTTTTGACATGCTTAAAACGACATGAAACGCGTAGAAAATTGATTATAAATTAATTTTGCGCATTTTGAAATTTTAAATGCGCGTGCGCGCGTAACTTTGTGTAAAACACGCAATTTTTTTTCCACAGAAAGTTAGCGCATGATATAAATTAAACTTTTGCAAAGTTTCAAGTTGAAATGTTATTTGGTTGTCGAGCTATGTTAAATACGAGAAAATCGTTAAATCGCGCGTACGTCACGTTGCGCAATTGTAAGCATCATGAAAAGCTTCGCTTGACGACGTTACATAAATGTCAAAATGTCAACATAGTTAAAAAAATGTTATGTTTGCAAGTTTTAGAGAAAAGCGTTACACAAAAATCATACAGAAAGAAAGAAGATGACAAAAAAGATGATGATGATGATTTCGTACAATCACAAGAGGTTTTCCTGCAACTTCGTTGCGGAAAACCAAAAAAAAAATAATAAAGATTTTATACAATAACAATAGGTGATCATTTTATTCTAAATGATCACCTAAAAAAGAAAAAAAATAATAATAAAGATTTTATACAATAACAATAGGTGATCATTTTATTCTAAATGATCACCTAACTAGAATTTAATTCGTCACTTTGACGAATTATAGGTGATCATTTTTATAATTTTATTGACATTAATATTTTTTAAACATGCACGTATGTTAAAATACAATCAGAAAATGTTGATGTATGCCATCCTATTATACGGTTATACTATAGTGCTGTGCCTATTATATGCCATATACATTATGTACAGTATATACTGTATATCTATATACAGTGTAGCATTGGTGAAATTACGGACACACATCATGTTCTAATTTTTCGGCACTGATGACATTATCAAAATAAACTTGTGGATAACAATATCGAAAGATAATGAATTGAGCAATAAAATATAACAATTGGAAGAAAATTTGGCACGTAGAAGGGCGGTGCGCGCTCTTTAAAAATTGTATAACTTTGACGAAAGAGATGAAAAAACTACTTTTTAACTTCAACTGGCCATATGATAACGTCACAACATCCGATAGGCTTAATTTTTATAATAATTCATATCTACATTTCACCAGCTCTCATAATAAGTTATAAACATCAAGGTCAACTTTAATTCAGAAGAGCTGTAAGGTATTCAAGTATACCTTGTAGGTGAAATTACGTAACCACCGTTATTTAAATTTTAAGACGTGATGACATCATCCAAATGAAAATATTGGCAACTCATAAGTAACATAATTGGTTGAGGTAGAATATATTAAAAATTTAAAGAAAATCGATCACAGATAAGCGAGTTGCACTCTGTTGAATACGGTGGTCCATTACAAAAGGGGAAAAAACCCTATTTTAAAAATTCATGTGGCCAAATGATGACGTCATACCATTTTGTACGTCTAATGTGTATATACATTTATATCTACAACTCATTGGCTTCCAGAATAAGTTAAAAAAATTGGGGGTCATCGTGCATTCTGAAGAGTTATATTAATTTTAAAAAGGCCTTATTTTTTACTATTTTTAGCACTTTTGTACAATTAATGTGCACATTTTTTCATTTTTAACCTGCTCGTATAGCGTTATTTTAAGTCGGAACAGACTCAAATTTGGTGAATGTACTAAGGATGGTGAGTAGAATACGATTTGTAAAAAAAATTCATATTTTTTACGCATTTTAAGAATTGCGCACGTAAAAACGCATTTTTGCGCAGTAATTTTTTGAAACACGCAAATGGCCTAACTCATGCTCTAAATTGATCAAAACTTAATTTGGAGCTTTTTAAATTTTTAACGCGCAATTTCACGTGCATGACCTTGAAAAATGTAAGTTTTTATTTGTTAATATTTTTATCATTCACCTGAAGTTTACGTATAATGAATTTTATTGATATGTGATAAAGAGTTATGGAGATATGATTGATAGTGTGATTTCACAAAATCGCGTATTAATGACGTCACGGTTGAGTGATCACGCTGAAAAGCTTATTATGGCTAAGTTAAAGTATTTGAAAGACATTGTGAAATTTTTGTGATCATTGTTATTCAACTTTTTGAGATAATTGTTAAACAAAAAGTGTACAGAAAGAAGAAGAACTAGAATTTAATTCGTCACTTTGACGAATTATAGGTGATCATTTTTATAATTTTATTGACATTAATATTTTTTAAACATGCACGTATTTTAAAATACAATCAGAAAATGTTGATGTATGCCATCCTATTATACGGTTATACTATAGTGCTGTGCCTATTATATATATACATTATGTACAGTATTTACTGTATATCCATATACAGTGTAGCATTGGTGAAATTACGGACACACATCATGTTCTAATTTTTCGGCACTGATGACATTATCAAAATAAACTTGTGGATAACAATATCGAAAGATAATGAATTGAGCAATAAAATATAACAATTGGAAGAAAATTTGGCACGTAGAAGGGCGGTGCGCGCTCTTTAAAAATTGTATAACTTTGACGAAAGAGATGAAAAAACTACTTTTTAACTTCAACTGGCCATATGATAACGTCACAACATCCGATAGGCTTAATTTCTATAATAATTCATCTACATTTCACCAGCTCTCATAATAAGTTATAAACATCAAGGTCAACTTTAATTCAGAAGAGCTGTAAGGTATTCAAGTATACCTTGTAGGTGAAATTACGTAACCACCGTTATTTAAATTTTAAGACGTGATGACATCATCCAAATGAAAATATTGGCAACTCATAAGTAACATAATTAGTTGAGGTAGAATATATTAAAAATTTAAAGAAAATCGATCACAGATAAGCGAGTTGTGCTCTGTTGAATATGGTGGTCCATTACAAAAGGGGAAAAAACCCTATTTTAAAAATTAATGTGGCCAAATGATGACGTCATACCATTTTGTACGTCTAATGTGTATATACATTTATATCTACAACTCATTGGCTTCCAGAATAAGTTAAAAAAATTGGGGGTCATCGTGCATTCTGAAGAGTTATATTAATTTTTAAAAGGCCTTATTTTTTACCATTTTTAGAACTTTTGTACAATTAATGTGCGCATTTTGTCATTTTTAACCTGCTCGTATAGCGTTATTTTAAGTCGGAACAGACTCAAATTTGGTGAATGTACTAAGGATGGTGAGTAGAATACGATTTGTAAAAAAAAATCATATTTTTTACGCATTTTAGGAATTGCGCACGCAAAAACGCATTTTTGCGCAGTAATTTTTTGAAACACGCAAATGGCCTAACTCATGCTCTAAATTGATCAAAACTTAATTTGGAGCTTTTTAAATTTTTAACGCGCAATTTCACGTGCATGACCTTGAAAAATGTAAGTTTTTATTTGTTAATATTTTTATCCTTCACCTGAAGTTTACGTATAGTGAATTTTATTGATATGTGATAAAGAGTTATGGAGATATGATTGATAGTGTGATTTCACAAAATCGCGTATTAATGACGTCACGGTTGAGTAATCACGCTGAAAAGCTTATTATGGCTAAGTTAAAGTATTTGAAAGACATTGTGAAATTTTTGTGATCATTGTTATTCAACTTTTTGAGATAATTGCTAAACAAAAGTGTACAGAAAGAAGAAGAATAACTAGACATGAAACTCGTCACTTTGACGAGTTAGTTATCCGCACGACAAACGCCACATGCACGCCATACGTTGGAATATTGCACACGGAAAAAGATTATGGCATTATGACCTGAACTAAAGACTATGATAGGTTGTTATTGCTGAATTCTATTATTTTGATTCATATTATAGTATACACAGTGTAATCTGTATACATATCACATACAGTGTAGAATAGGGGAAATTACGGGACCCGCTATTTATTGCAATTTTTAACATGTTGATGGTTTTAAAATGAAACGCGAAGGTAGCAATTTTGGAAGGAAATTATCTCAGCAACAACATATTAACGTGTAGAAGAAATTTGAATAGGTGAAATATTAATGCGCGCTCTTTTAAATGTAATGAACTATGACGTAAAATATGAAAATACGACTTTTTTTATTTAACTGGCCATATGATGACGTCACCACATCCGATTGGCAAAATTTTTACATGATTTTGTATCTACAATCCAATAGCTTCAAGAAAACGTTTTAATCGTGATTATCACATTTTATTCTTACGAGCTATAACAGATTGAAATTTACTGTAAAGATGAAAATAATGCCACACGTAATTTAAATGTTTAGGCATGATGACGTCATAAAAATTAAAATATTTTTAACTCATGCTAAAGATAGTTCATTGACCTAGACAATATCAAAATCGGGGTGAAAATGGAAAACGGATAAGTGGAGATGCGCTCTATTAAATGTGAGGAGTTATGACGAAAGATACAAAAATCCTAAATTTCATATTCGCGTGGCCATACAATGACGTCACAATGTCCAATTAGCCAAATTAATGCATGATCTGATATCTACAACTCATCAACTTCCAGAATGTTTAATAAAAATAATTTTTACCGTTTAGTTTAAAAACTACGATTGTTTAAAAAAAGGCTTAATTTTGACGAATTTTTGAAGTTTTTTATCAAAAAAGCGCGCAAATTATCATATTCTACGTGCTCGTATGACGTAATTTAAAGTCGAAATTGTTTAAAAGTTGGTAAAATTACTAGAAAAGGCTGGAAAAACATAAATCACTCGAAAAAATGACGTTTTTAACGCTACGTGTGCACCATGCGCGTAAAAATTTGCGCACGTGTGGGAATTTTTGACATGCTCAAAATGACATGAAACGCGTAGAAAGTTGATTAGAAATTGATTTTTCGCATTGTAAAATTTTAAACGCGTGTGCGCGCGTAACTTCGTGTAAAACATGCCATTTTTAGTGCAAAAAAAGTTAGCGCACGATATAAATTAGACTTTTGCTAAGTTTCAATTTAAATTGTTATATGGTTTTCGATCTATGTTAAATACGCGAAATTCATAAAAACGCGCGTAAGTCATGTTGCGCAACTCTGACGTCATTCAAAAATAAAAAAGGCACAACTTCAAGTGAATGCCCACATGTTGACAAAGTTATAAAATGTTAACTTTACACGTTTTAGAGATATGCTCTGCACAAAAATGACAGAAAGAAAGAAGAATAATACAGAAAAAAAATAAGATGATGAAACAGGACAGTTACAAGGAGTTATCCGCCATAGTGCGGATAACTAATAATAACAATAAAGATTTCATACAATAACAATAGGTGATCATTTTATTCTAAATGATCACCTAATAATAATAATAACTAGAATTTAATTCGTCACTTTGACGAATTATAGGTGATCATTTTTATCATTTTATTGACATTAATATTTTTTAAACATGCACGTATGTTAACATACAATCGGAAAATGTTGATGTATGCCATCCTATTATACGCTATAGTACTGAGTTGTGCCTATTATATGCCATATATATACATTATGTACAGTATATACTGTATATCTATATACAGTGTAGCATTAGTGAAACTACGGACACACATCATGTTCTAATTTTTTGGCACTGATGACATTATCAAAATAAACTTGTGGATAACAATATCGAAAGATAAAGAATTGAGCAATGAAATATAACAATTGGAAGAAAATTTGGCACGTAGAAGCGCGGTGCGCGCTCTTTAAAATTCAAAAAACTTTGACGAAAGAGATGAAAAAATTGCTTTTTAATTTCAACTGGCCATATGATAACGTCACAAGATCCGATAGGCCTAATTTTTATATTAATTCATATCTACATTTAACCAGCTCTCATAATAAGTTATAAACATCAAGGTCAACTTTAATTCAGAAGAGCTGTAAGGTATCCAAATATACGTTGTAGGTGAAATTATGTAACCACAGTTAATCAAATTTTAAGACGTGATGACGTCATCAAAATGAAAATATTGGCAACTCATGAGTAACATAATTGGTTGAGGTAGAATATATTAAAAATTAAAAGAAAATCGATCACAGATAAGCGAGTTGCGCTCTGTTGAATACGGTGGTCTATGACAAAAGGGGAAAATCTCCTATTTTAAAAATTCATGTGGCCAAATGATGACGTCATACCATTTTGTACGTCTAATGTGTATATACATTTATATCTACAACTCATTGGCTTCCATAATAAGTTAACAAAATTGGGGGTCACCGTGCATTCTGAAGAATTATTTTCATTTTAAAAATGCCTTATTTTTTACCATTTTTAGCACTTTTGTACAATTAATGTGCGCATTTTGTCATTTTTAACGTGCTCGTATAGCACTATTTTAAGTCGAAATGGACTCAAATTTGGTGGATGTACCAAGGAAGATGAGTAGAATGCAGTTTGTACAAAAAAATTGTATTTGTTACGCTTTCTATGTACGCACGCGCAAAAACGTGTTTTTGCGCAGTAATTTTTTAAAACACGCAAATGGCCTAATTCATGCTCTAAATTGATCAAAACGTAATTTTGAGCTTTTTTAATTTTTAACGCGCGATTTCATGCGCATGATCCTACGAGCGCGTGCGTTTTTATTTGCTAATATTTTTACCCTTGGCCTAAAGTTTACGTGTAGTGAATTTCATTAATATGTGATAATGAATTATGGAGATATGATTGATAATGCGATTTCACAAAATGGCGTATAAATGACGTCACGGATGAGTGATCACGCTCAAAAGCTTATTAGGACTAAGTTAGAGTATTTCAAAGACATTGTGAAATTTTTTTTATCATTGCTATTTAACTTTTTGAGATATTTGTTAAACAAATTCTGTACAGAAAGAAATTGTGAAGAAAAATTTTTTTTATATATAAAAACAATTTCACACTAGAATTTAATTCGTCACTTTGACGAATTATAGGTGATCATTTTTATAATTTTATTGACATTAATATTTTTTAAACATGCACGTACGTTAACATACGATCGGAAAATGTTGATGTATGCCATCCTATTATACGCTTATACTAATAGTGCTGTGCCTATTATATGCCATATACATTATGTACAGTATATACTGTATATCTATATACAGTGTAGCAGTGTATTTTTCGGCACTGATGACATTATCAAAATAAACTTGTGGATAACAATATCGAAAGATAATGAATTGAGCAATAAAATATAACAATTGGAAGAAAATTTGGCACATAGAAGGGCGGTGCGCGCTCTTTAAAAATTGTATAACTTTGACGAAAGAGATGAAAAAACTACTTTTTAACTTCAACTGGCCATATGATAACGTCACAACATCCGATAGGCTTAATTTTTATAATAATTCATATCTACATTTCACCAGCTCTCATAATAAGTTATAAACATCAAGGTCAACTTTAATTCAGAAGAGCTGTAAGGTATTCAAGTATACCCTGTAGGTGAAATTACGTAACCACCGTTATTTAAATTTTAAGACGTGATGACATCATCCAAATGAAAATATTGGCAACTCATAAGTAACATAATTGGTTGAGGTAGAATATATTAAAAATTTAAAGAAAATCGATCACAGATAAGCGAGTTGCGCTCTGTTGAATATGGTGGTCCATTACAAAAGGGGAAAAAACCCTATTTTAAAAATTCATGTGGCCAAATGATGACGTCATACCATTTTGTAAGTCTAATGTGTATATACATTTATATCTACAACTCATTGGCTTCCAGAATAAGTTAAAAAAATTGGGGGTCATCGTGCATTCTGAAGAGTTATATTAATTTTAAAAAGGCCTTATTTTTTACTATTTTTAGCACTTTTGTACAATTAATGTGCGCATTTTGTCATTTTTAACCTGCTCGTATAGCGTTATTTTAAGTCGGAACAGACTCAAATTTGGTGAATGTACTAAGGATGGTGAGTAGAATACGATTTGTAAAAAAAATTCATATTTTTTACGCATTTTAAGAATTGCGCACGCAAAAACGCATTTTTGCGCAGTAATTTTTTGAAACACGCAAATGGCCTAACTCATGCTCTAAATTGATCAAAACTTAATTTTGAGCTTTTAAAAATCTTTACGCGCGATTTCACGTGCATGACCTTGAGACGCGCGAGTTTTTATTTGCTAATATTTTTTACCTTGACCTGAAATTTACGTGTAGTGAATTTCATAAATATGTCATAATCAATTATGGACATATGATTGATAATGTGATTTCACAAAATCGCGTATACGTGACGTCACAGTTGAGTGATCACGCTGAAAAGCTTATTATGGCTAAGTTAAAGTATTTGAAAGACATTGTGAAATTTTTGTGATCATTGTTATTCAACTTTTTGAGATAATTGCTAAACAAAAGTGTACAGAAAGAAGAAGAACTAGAATTTAATTCGTCACTTTGACGAATTATAGGTGATCATTTTTATAATTTTATTTACATTAATATTTTTTAAACATGCACGTATGTTAAAATACAATCAGAAAATGTTGATGTATGCCATCCTATTATACGGTTATACTATAGTGCTGTGCCTATTATATGCCATATACATTATGTACAGTATATACTGTATATCTATATACAGTTAGCATTGGTGAAATTACGGACACACATCATGTTCTAATTTTTCGGCACTGATGACATCAAAATAAACTTGTGGATAACAATATCGAAAGATAATGAATTGAGCAATAAAATATAACAATTGGAAGAAAATTTGGCACGTAGAAGGGCGGTGCGCGCTCTTTAAAAATTGTATAACTTTGACGAAAGAGATGAAAAAACTACTTTTTAACTTCAACTGGCCATATGATAACGTCACAACATCCGATAGGCTTAATTTTTATAATAATTCATATCTACATTTCACCAGCTCTCATAATAAGTTATAAACATCAAGGTCAACTTTAATTCAGAAGAGCCGTAAGTTATTCAAGTATACCTTGTAGGTGAAATTACGTAACCACCGTTATTTAAATTTTAAGACGTGATGACATCATCCAAATGAAAATATTGGCAACTCATAAGTAACATAATTGGTTGAGGTAGAATATATTAAAAATTTAAAGAAAATCGATCACAGATAAGCGAGTTGCGCTCTGTTGAATATGGTGGTCCATTACAAAAGGGGAAAAAACCCTATTTTAAAAATTCATGTGGCCAAATGATGACGTCATACCATTTTGTACGTCTAATGTGTATATACATTTATATCTACAACTCATTGGCTTCCAGAATAAGTTTAAAAAATTGGGGGTCATCGTGCATTCTGAAGAGTTATATTAATTTTAAAAAGGCCTTATTTTTTACTATTTTTAGCACTTTTGTACAATTAATGTGCGCATTTTGTCATTTTTAACCTGCTCGTATAGCGTTATTTTAAGTCGGAACAGACTCAAATTTGGTGAATGTACTAAGGATGGTGAGTAGAATACGATTTGTAAAAAAAATTCATATTTTTTACGCATTTTAAGAATTGCGCACGCAAAAACGCATTTTTGCGCAGTAATTTTTTGAAACACGCAAATGGCCTAACTCATGCTCTAAATTGATCAAAACTTAATTTGGAGCTTTTTAAATTTTTAACGCGCAATTTCACGTGTATGACCTTGAAAAATGTAAGTTTTTATTTGTTAATATTTTTATCCTTCACCTGAAGTTTACGTATAGTGAATTGTATTGATATGTGATAAAGAGTTATGGAGATATGATTGATAGTGTGATTTCACAAAATCGCGTATTAATGACGTCACGGTTGAGTGATCACGCTGAAAAGCTTATTATGGCTAAGTTAAAGTATTTGAAAGACATTGTGAAATTTTTGTGATCATTGTTATTCAACTTTTTAAGATAATTGCTAAACAAAAGTGTACAGAAAGAAGAAGAAGAATAATAATAACAATAAAGATTTCATACAATAACAATAGGTGATCATTTTATTCTAAATGATCACCTAATAATAATAACAATAAAGATTTCATACAATAACAATAGGTGATCATTTTATTCTAAATGATCACCTAACTAGAATTTAATTCGTCACTTTGACGAATTATAGGTGATCATTTTTATCATTTTAATGAAATTAACATTTTTTAAACATGCATGTACGTTAACATACGATCGTAAAAAGTTGATGTACGCCATCCTATGACATGATGCATACGCTTATAGTGCTGAGCTGTGCCTATTACATGCCATATACAATATGTACAGTATATACTGTATATCTATATACAGTGTAGCATAGGTGAAATTACGGGACACACATCATGTTCTAATTTTTTGGTATGATGGAATTATCAAAATAAACTCGAAGATGATAATTTCGAAAGATAATGAATTGAGCAAATAAATATAAGAATTGGAAGAGAATCTGGCACGTAGAAGCGCTGTGCACGCTCTTTGAAATTTGTATAAAATTTACGAAAAAGATGAAAAAACTACTTTTTAACTTCATCTGGCCATATGTTAACGTCACAACATCCGATAGGCTTGGTTTTTATATGAATTCATATCTACATTTCATCAGCTTTCATAATAAATTATAATCATCAAGGTAACCTTCAATTCTGAAGAGCTGTAAGATATTCAAATTTACGACAAAGGTGAAATTACACGACCTACGTTATTCAAGTTTTTACGCGTGATGACGTCAACAAAATGAAAACACTGACAACTTATGAGAAAGATAAATAATTAAGCAAGCACACACTGAAATGTGCGCGAAAATCGAGCTCAAAAAGCGGAGATACGCTCTATTGAATGTGATAACCCACACAAACCGGAAAAAAATCCTAATTGTTAAATTCAAGTGGCCATTTGATGAAGTAATACCATTTTGTACGTCTAATGTGTATATACATTTATATCTACAACTCAATGGCTTCCCGAATAAGTTAAAAAACTTAGGGGTCATCGTGCATTCTGAAGAGTTATTTTCATTTTAAAAAGGCCTTATTTTTACCATTTTTAGCACTTTTGTACAATTAATATGTGCATTTTGTCATTTGTAATGTGCTTGTAGAGCATTATTTTAAGTGGAAATGGACTCAAATTTGGTTAATGTACTAAGAATTGTGAGTAGAATGTGATTTATACATCAAATTTTATTTTTTACGCTTTTTACGAATCGCGTGCGCAAAAACGTGTTTTTGCGCAGTAATTTTTTGAAACACGCAAATGGCCTAATTCATGCTCTAAATTGATCAAAACTTAATTTTGAGCTTTTCAAAATCTTTACGCGCGATTTCACGTGCATGACCTTGAGACGCGCGAGTTTTTATTTGCTAATATTTTTTACCTTGACCTGAAATTTACGTGTAGTGAATTTCTTAAATATGTCATAATCAATTATGGACATATGATTGATAATGTGATTTCACAAAATCGCGTATACGTGACGTCACGGTTGAGTGATCACGCTGAAAAGCTTATTATGGCTAAGTTAAAGTATTTGAAAGACATTGTAAAATTTTTGTGATCATTGTTATTCAACTTTTTGAGATAATTGCTAAACAAAAGTGTACAGAAAGAAGAAGAATAATAATAATAACTAGATTTGAACTCGTCACTTTGACGAGTTCGGGTTATCCGCGCAAATGCAACATGCACATACTTTAAACTATGAACCTCGACAATTACTATGCCATCCTATGACATGAAATAAATATGTTTACAGTGCTGAATTGTACCTATTTTGTAGCATACAGCATATTACAGTATTTACAGAATACACTGTATATGTTATATACAGTGTAGCATAGACGAAATTACGAGACCCATCTTTTAAATCCAATTATTAACACGATGATGTCATCAAATTGACATATAAACATAACTATTTTAGAAGCTGATTATCTAAATAATTACATTAATACAAATTTGAAGAATTTTGGGCACGTAAAAGTGAGATGCGCTCTCGTTTAAATGCAATGAACTTTTACGCAAGAGATGAAAATATGACTTTTTGAATTAAACTGGCCATATGATGACGTCACAACATCTAATTGGCAAAATATTCACATCAATTCGTAACTACAATCCAATAGCTTCCAGAAAACGTTTTAATCATGATTATCACTTTTTATTCTGACGAGCTATAACAGATTAAAATTTACTGTAATAATATTTACATTTTTAGAAATGATGACGTCATAAAAATTAAAATATTTTTAACTCATGCGAAAGATAGTTGATTGACGTAGACAATAATAAAATCTCGGGGGAAATGGAATACGTATAAGCGAGATGCGCTCTGTTGAATGTGATGAGCAATAACGAAAGAGACAAAAATCCTATATTTTACATGCGTGTGGCCATACGATGACGTCATAACATCCGAGAGGTAAAAATTCTGCATGAAATCATTTCTACAATTTATCTTCTTGCATAATAAGTTAAAAAAATTGGGGGTCACCTTCGATCCTGAAGAGCTATAATAGATTCAAAATAGGCATTATTTTGACAATATTTTGTAACTTTTTAAACAAAAACGCGCGCAAATGGTCTAAATCAACATGTTCGTATGACGTCATTTTAATTTGAAATTATGTCAATCTTTTTGAAAACGACTAGGAAAGGCTGGAAAATCACAATTCAAGAGAAAAAAACATGATTTTCGTACTCCGTGCGCACCTTACGCGTATTTTTTTTCGCGCGCGCGGGAATTTTTGACATGCTCAAAATGTTATGATCAGCATAGAAAGTTGATTAGAAATTAATTTTGCGCATTTTGAAACTTTAAATGCGCGTGCGCGCGTAACTTCTTGTAAAACATGCCATTTTTAATCCATAGAAAGTTGACCTATGATATGAATTATAATTTTATTAAGTTTCATGAAACAATATTTGTTGGTTCTAAAGTTATGATCAGTTATAGAATTTCATAAAATCACGCGCAACTTACGCAACGCGGATCTGACATCGTCCAAAAGCTTAGCTGCACATCTACACTTCAATGTCAATCTTTTTACCAAGTTATACAAAGTTATGTTCACAAGCAATAGAGATATGCTGGTCACAAAAATCCGGGAAAGAAAGAAGAATAACAAAGAAGATGAAAAAAAAAGATATTTACAATCACATGGGTTATCCTGCAACTAAGTTGCGGATAACCAATAACAATAATAATAAAGATTTTGTACAATAACAATAGGTGATCATTTTATTCTAAATGATCACCTAATAATAACAATAACTAGAATTTAATTCGTCACTTTGACGAATTATAGGTGATCATTTTTATAATTTTATTGACATTAATATTTTTTAAACATGCATGTATTTTAAAATACAATCAGAAAATGTTGATGTATGCCATCCTATTATACGGTTATACTATAGTGCTGTGCCTATTATATGCCATATACATTATGTACAGTATATACTGTATATCTATATACAGTGTAGCATTGGTGACATTACGGACACACATCATGTTCTAATTTTTCGGCACTGATGACATTATCAAAATAAACTTGTGGATAACAATATCGAAAGATAATGAATTGAGCAATAAAATATAACAATTGGAAGAAAATTTGGCACGTAGAAGGGCGGTGCGCGTTCTTTAAAAATTGTATAACTTTGACGAAAGAGATGAAAAAACTACTTTTTAACTTCAACTGGCCATATGATAACGTCACAACATCCGATAGGCTTAATTTCTATAATAATTCATATCTACATTTCACCAGCTCTCATAATAAGTTATAAACATCAAGGTCAACTTTAATTCTGAAGAGCTGTAAGGTATTCAAGTATACCTTGTAGGTGAAATTATGTAACCACCGTTATTTAAATTTTAAGACGTGATGACATCATCCAAATGAAAATATTGGCAACTCATAAGTAACATAATTGGTTGAGTTAGAATATATTAAAAATTTAAAGAAAATCGATCACAGATAACACCACTGTTTCAACAGGGAAAATAAGCTCTTAGAGCGCTTTTGATGTTATTCATTGGCCACGTGACGTCATTGTATATTCTATTTATAGATTCGCTGTGAAAATTTACGTAGGGTCTCTACGAATGTAGTATGATCAAAGATCATTAATTACATCTTGCAAAACATCTTATATTTAATGCCACAGTATTTTTTTCATAAAATATATTTTAAAATTGCACAGAATACATTCAAATGTACATTTAAATCAATCATATGAAAATAACAATGAAGTTAAACGGAGGCAAAAATCATACAGTCATCGCGATGTTCGTAAAAAAAATGTAAACAGGAAATAAAAGCAGACGATCTCCGTCTTCAGTTTTTGTTTACGGTAAATCCCCCACATTTTATATATAATCGTCTAGTTTAAGTTGTTCTACAATATATTGCTATTTTAATAATTATGTGAATAAATTGTAGTTATAAATGCAAGTCCTGTTATTTGGAGGTTTATTAACCTTATATTTACGGCGATTTGCGGTTTAGACCGCGTAGGCGCGGTGACCGGCTTCGCTAGGCCTAGCTTGTTTGTACTTGCAGAGCCTCAGTATGTCGGGTCAACCGGTTATACTCGCGGGTGCGTTAGCCTATGTGTATAAACCATAGAGATAGAGAAACTTTCGAAAAAAAAGACAAAGTCAAATGTAATCAATTTTATTCTATTAACTCGAAAACAAAACACTATTCTATACATTACCTACTAAGTATATACAGTACTATACAACTATAATTAAATTAAGAAAATACATTTAAAATGTTAGTAATATTAAATAATAATAATTAAAATGTAATTTTTTAGATGGCTAATATTGACTTGCATATCCAAGCGAACACATCGATTTGCTGTGCTTGTGGCAGAAAGTTTAAGAGCGATACCAAAGGAAAAAAGATCAGAACATTTCCTGCACGAGTAGACCTGAAAACAGATGCCAACTCTCCTTTTAAATATAACCATGACTGTTATCCCCATTTTATTTGTTGTACCTGTAACATTAATTCTTACAAAGGGGGCTGTAAACTTCTTTTTAATATTCGTCAACATAACAATGTGTCATGTGTTTCATGCTTTCTGTTTCAAGAACAAAGTTATCCGTATATGAGACTAAAAAAACCAGTCATCATCGAATCGCCAACCATAAATTGTATGCAACATGATCACAGAAAATTTGAATTAAACACTCCCAATGATGTCTACATGTGTCTTATTTGCAACCATATTTTATGTCCTGATTATCTAGTTACAACATGTGGTCACAGTTTTTGTCTGGAATGTGTTAATGCAATATTTTTTAGTGTACTTCGCAAACAAGTTCCATGTTTTTCTTGTGGCACAAACCTCCAACAATCAAACTTTGTGTTTCCACAAACATTGGCAAAGAAAGCGTTGCTCGACGCTGAAGTTCATTGTTCTACATGCCAATTATCAACACCATATGGTAGAACAACCAACCATAAATGCATTCCAAATGCAAAAATTCTTCAGGAACATCAGGAGTTAGAATCAATGACGCAATCAATTACACACGTGATCAATAACTCGACTGAAATTCATAAATGCGTTCAAAGGTTATCAGACACCGTACTCCTGAAGAATCTTGAGGTCAATAAAGGCCAACACAAAATCTACACACAAGGAAGGGTAAGAATAAATTGATCTCAAATCTTTATATAGTTTTAACTTGAAAAATGGTTAGAACATCTGCATTCTAATCTTGGTTTTTGACGACTTTTTCTAGGTCGCTATCCATGCTTATTCTGCACATTAAAAAATGATGAAATCAAAGAAGGAAAACATCCCATTTCAAATTATTTAATTTAGGCGGTTTAGTATTAATGTTCTGTGCCTGTTGGTGTTTATATACTATATGTAATGTTATTCCAATTGAATTCCTGCAATAATATTCATTACATAAATTGTGGTTATTTCTAACAGCCAAGAAAGGTTGCTCTGATCACAAATTCAACCTTTAAAAGTTCAGAGGTTACCAAAAAAACCCTTCAAAAAAGAAATCGCGAAATTTCCAGCCTGACAAACAAAATCACCAATGACGACTCAAGTATCCATCGCATAAAAAACATTCAAGATGCAACTCCAGACGAATTGAGGCAGGCAGGCCTAGATTTACCAGCAATGTCAACGGATAAAGCCCTTGCGATGATTACTGACTGCAACATTACGTGGGAGCAGTTAAGAAAAATTAAACGGTAAGTATGCATGTATTTCAAATACCGGGTGGTTGAGAATTCATTCTGTGCCTGTGATGTAATTCAGCATTTAGCAACAAATTTAGGCAACTTCTTACTTGTTATATACGTCTTATTAAATAACTTCAGATACAGCGCTGGTAGTTCCATACCGTCTGAACGACAAATTCGCAAAAGACAAGGTGAACTTATAGATGATAGATTCATTGCAACATCGTTAAAGCTGATGACGAAATCCACACGAACTGACAAAATGCGTTTAGATGACTGTGCTGTTGTGTGGCTTAACGATGTTCAAGGAACAATCATCAATCATCTGGAACAGCATCTTGAGTAAGTATTACATCTAGTGGAAATGACTTAGTACATTCAATCTGAAAACAGTAAAAAAAAAAAGCACATTATTTTTTTCACAGGCTAAATAACATTGATCCATTTAATGGCGAAATCTGGTTAAAGTTTGGGGGTGATCAAGGAGGAGGATCAACTAAATTTGAGGTTCAAATTTTAAACGTCCGAAATCCTAATGCTACAAGAAATGTAATTGTAGTCCTCATATTTGAAGGTCCCGACTGCATGTTCAACATACAGGAAACATTACCAAATGTGTCACATGCAGTACTAGAGATGAATGGCCTAAAATGGAGGTACATAATGCTCGTTTTATAATTATTGAGTTTCATTGTTAAAAATTGTAAAAAATGTTCATTCTTGTATTGTTTTAAATTTTTTGTTTACATATTATACAGAGGGTACACAATACGACTTTTTGGTTTCGGTGATTATGCCTACCTCACCAAGTTGTATGGACTCATTGGACCAAATGGTAAGTACAGGTACACTTACTTACAAAAACAGTCTCCCGTAACACACACACAAGATAATAAAAAATAGAAATATTGCATTTGTCTAGGTCGCTATCCATGCTTATTCTGCACATTAAAAAATGATGAAATAAAAGAAGGAAAACATCCCATAGAAAGTAGGACCATTCATCAAATTAAGGATGACTATGCGAAATTTAAAGCAGATGGCATGAGAAGAGAGAGGGCCAAAGAAATGTCAAGATGTATTGTTATGGCACCATTGATGGAAATACCCATTGACCATGTAAGATTTTATTGTTATTTGATCAACTTTTCTTATTTGAATACAAGGACAGCTTTACTTACAAATGCATCATGATTTTATATAGGTTTCTGTTCCATCTTTGCACATTTCACTGGGTATTTTCAAGAAATTATATGAAATGTTGGAGGCTGCTGCCCATGAAATTGATGCCATTATCTTTAGGTCGCAACTACAGATTGCAGAAGCCAATGACGATGATGATGATGATAAACTATTCAAAGAATCTGAATTTGGAAAAAAGATAAAAGAAGAAATGGATGAACAAGCAGGTAAATAGGAGGTCATGTAATTTGTTTTGATGCCAACATTTATGTTTCTTAATTTTACACTTTACCAATTTAAAAATTCCATTACAGAACTAAGAAAGAAAAAACAAACAATCGAACAGACAATCGAGGAAATGGAAGACCAGCTTCCATTAAGCTTCTACAATGGAAGTGACCGAGCTGACATTGATAAAGAAATAAGGAAAATAATGAAAGCCAAGGAAGCTATTGTCAATATTGTATGTACAGTATAATAATAATAATAATAATAATATTTTTATAGCGCACATACCACTCAAGAGTGCTCAAGGCTTCACGATCTCCATTGGCGTTACATCTCTGTTGATCCCCGTAACTTTTAAAGATAGACAATAAAAAATGACCGGAAATCATGATACTTTGTCCCTCAGTATGATACTGCACTAAAAAAATAACAATATTTAGGTTTATTGATATATAAAATACGATATTGAAATTAATAAACATAAAAACTAAAAAGGTTTTACCTCCAATAGGAACAGCAGATGACAACGGAATTAGCTTTTGGAACTGGACCTATTGTTACCGCTCTTGATAATTTTCTGAAGGAAAACAAAATACAGAGACAGCAATTCCATGGCAAGGCCTTTAATGGCAACCATGTGCATAAAGGCTTACAGGTACATTTTGTTTAGTTTTGTTATTTACAGGTTAAGTAATCACAACAAAATATAAGGATTACCAACAAATTCTATTTTTGTTTCTTTATAGGTCCCAGTCATCCAACAGTTATTCAACATTCCGAAAAAAGTTGTTCAGGAAAGTCAACTGCAAGACAGAGTTGGAATTGCAAAAATCAAACTTGTTGATGGCAAATTAAATAACCTAGATACTTGCAGAGATCTCTTTCTTCTGTATGGGGATTGCCACAACAATATGAACCACTGTAGGAAGATGAGCATGAAGGAAATTAAGTGTCTTGGTAAGTATAAACAAGTAAGTAAAATGACTATTTAAAACTGAATTAGGACTGAATGATTGAATAAACTGTTACCATATACAGACATGAAGATCAAGAAATTCATGACGGCTTACCGATCAGTATCCACTCTGGTTTCACCAAAACTCCACATGTTGGAATTCCATGTGGTTGAACAACTCTGCAGGTGGAATTATGGTCTGGGCCTCTTAGGAGAGCAGGGTGGAGAAGGCATTCATGCGGTTTTTAATAAACGTAGAAGGTTTGTCAGTGGAATGCCGGATAAGGTGAAGCAGAACCTGTCCATAATGAAGAGTCACTTCACTGGAACAATTCCAATTATCCAGAATGAGGTCGAGCAGCCGAAGCGTAGAAAAACAACATTGGGTAAGAAATTGTTAATGTTAGTCATACATGTAAATAAACATAAAATATATAACATACATGTAGAATTAAAATGACTTTTTTCTTTCTTACTTTCAGGTGCAGAAGAGTGAGCTTTTGGTTCAGATGTGAGACCAGTGTGGTCGGTCATCTACACCTGGTATCGCCAGGTTGCGGTAGGGTTTTAATAATAAAACCCTAACGGAACCCTAACGGGTCCCTACCTGGCGATACCGGGCCTTTTTTGGTCATAAAATGTAAGAACTTCGCAGGGATCATAGTTCTGATTAGCATGACCTACTGTGGTTGATGTTTTAGTGCAATCTGAAAAAAAAAAATTACAAATGTTATAGTTTATAGTTATACTGAAGTGCATTCTATGCCTGCGACAAAAGAAATTTTGTTGTATTGTATTTGAAAAGAATATAAATGACTAGGGCCTAGGCCCAAGGTCAAATGAATATGTTTGTTTTATATATTATTGTTCGGACCTTTAAATTATTTCATTACTAGGCCTACTACGGGCCCCTACCTGGCGATATCGGGCGTTATCGTGGTTATTAGCATGAACCACTGTGGTTTATTATTTTATTACTAACTAGGCCTAGGCTAGGCCTACATAAAACATACATACTTTCTAACAGTCCACTAGAACTGAGTTGTAACATATCAACTTTAAATAGGCCTAGCTCCTGATTGGTAATGTAAATACTACAGTATGTACCCAAACTACACGTGTCATCGACTCGTATTGGCCTACTGTAACAAGGTCTGGGCCTACGTCGGGTAGCAATGCAAATAATGTCATATCTCGAAAACTAGAGAACACTACATCGCATTTTTTTTTTTAAGTTAAAATATAATAGTTAATTCAATTCAAAATGTACACCAGCCCTCTAAATTATTTCGGATTATTTGAATGTCCTTAATTAAACTTGCACATGAAAATTTGCTGAATTTTAGTGACAAAAATATGCTCCTACCTTCTCCACAGAAGAACCCATGCTTGCAATACGTTTATCAAAGTGTGACGGGTTTCTCATGAAATTTAAATATCCTTGGAACATAACTCATGAATAATAAATTATTTTTCGACAATAAACCCCTATCATTGGTCATTTAAAAATTAAAGGTAAACAAGCATGTTTACTTAAATTGCGCCCTCTATAGTGCTTTAACGTTTAAAAATCACGATTTGAAAACTGAGGGCGTCCTACTTAGTTACTCGCGATTGCATAGACTGAAACAGTGGTGATAAGCGAGTTGCGCTCTGTTGAATATGGTGGTCCATTACAAAAGGGGAAAAAACCCTATTTTAAAAATTCATGTGGCCAAATGATGACGTCATACCATTTTGTACGTCTAATGTGTATATACATTTATATCTACAACTCATTGGCTTCCAGAATAAGTTAAAAAAAATTGGGGTCATCGTGCATTCTGAAGAGTTATATTAATTTTAAAAAGGCCTTATTTTTTACTATTTTTAGCACTTTTGTACAATTAATGTGCGCATTTTGTCATTTTTAACCTGCTCGTATAGCGTTATTTTAAGTCGGAACAGACTCAAATTTGGTGAATATACTAAGGATGGTGAGTAGAATACGATTTGTAAAAAAAACTCATATTTTTTACGCATTTTAAGAATTGCGCACGCAAAAACGCATTTTTGCGCAGTAATTTTTTGAAACACGCAAATGGCCTAACTCATGCTCTAAATTGATCAAAACTTAATTTGGAGCTTTTTAAATTTTTAACGCGCAATTTCACGTGCATGACCTTGAAAAATGTAAGTTTTTATTTGTTAATATTTTTATCCTTCACCTGAAGTTTACGTATAGTGAATTTTATTGATATGTGATAAAGAGTTATGGAGATATGATTGATAGTGTGATCTCACAAAATCGCGTATTAATGACGTCACGGTTGAGTGATCACGCTGAAAAGCTTATTATGGCTAAGTTAAAGTATTTGAAAGACATTGTGAAATTTTTGTGATCATTGTTATTCAACTTTTTGAGATAATTGTTAAACAAAAGTGTACAGAAAGAAGAATAATAATAATAATAATAACAATAATAACTAGAATTTAATTCGTCACTTTGACGAATTATAGGTGATCATTTTTATCATTTTATTGACATTAATATTTTTTAAACATGCACGTATGTTAACATACAATCGGAAAATGTTGATGTATGCCATCCTATTATACGCTATAGTACTGAGTTGTGCCTATTATATGCCATATATATACATTATGTACAGTATATACTGTATATCTATATACAGTGTAGCATTAGTGAAACTACGGACACACATCATGTTCTAATTTTTTGGCACTGATGACATTATCAAAATAAACTTGTGGATAACAATATCGAAAGATAAAGAATTGAGCAATGAAATATAACAATTGGAAGAAAATTTGGCACGTAGAAGCGCGGTGCGCGCTCTTTAAAATTTGTATAACTTTGACGAAAGAGATGAAAAAATTGCTTTTTAATTTCAACTGGCCATATGATAACGTCACAAGATCCGATAGGCCTAATTTTTATATTAATTCATATCTACATTTAACCAGCTCTCATAATAAGTTATAAACATCAAGGTCAACTTTAATTCAGAAGAGCTGTAAGGTATCCAAATATACGTTGTAGGTGAAATTATGTAACCACAGTTAATCAAATTTTAAGACGTGATGACGTCATCAAAATGAAAATATTGGCAACTCATGAGTAACATAATTGGTTGAGGTAGAATATATTAAAAATTAAAAGAAACTCGATCACAGATAATTGAGTTGCGCTCTGTTGAATATGGTGGTCTATGACAAAAGGGGAAAATCTCCTATTTTAAAAATTCATGTGGCCAAATGATGACGTCATACCATTTTGTACGTCTAATGTGTATATACATTTATATCTACAACTCATTGGCTTCCATAATAAGTTAACAAAATTGGGGGTCACCGTGCATTCTGAAGAATTATTTTCATTTTAAAAATGCCTTATTTTTTACCATTTTTAGCACTTTTGTACAATTAATGTGCGCATTTTGTCATTTTTAACGTGCTCGTATAGCACTATTTTAAGTCGAAATGGACTCAAATTTGGTGGATGTACCAAGGAAGATGAGTAGAATGCAGTTTGTACAAAAAAATTGTATTTGTTACGCTTTCTATGTACGCACGCGCAAAAACGTGTTTTTGCGCAGTAATTTTTTAAAACACGCAAATGGCCTAATTCATGCTCTAAATTGATCAAAACGTAATTTTGAGCTTTTTTAATTTTTAACGCGCGATTTCATGCGCATGATCCTACGAGCGCGTGCGTTTTTATTTGCAAATATTTTTACCCTTGGCCTAAAGTTTACGTGTAGTGAATTTCATTAATATGTGATAATGAATTATGGAGATATGATTGATAATGCGATTTCACAAAATGGCGTATAAATGACGTCACGGATGAGTGATCACGCTCAAAAGCTTATTAGGACTAAGTTAGAGTATTTCAAAGACATTGTGAAATTTTTTTTATCATTGCTATTTAACTTTTTGAGATATTTGTTAAACAAATTCTGTACAGAAAGAAATTGTGAAGAAAAATTTTTTTTATATATAAAAACAATTTCACACTAGAATTTAATTCGTCACTTTGACGAATTATAGGTGATCATTTTTATAATTTTATTGACATTAATATTTTTTAAACATGCACGTATTTTAAAATACAATCAGAAAATGTTGATGTATGCCATCCTATTATACGGTTATATAGTGCTGTGCCTATTATATGCCATATACATTATGTACAGTATATACTGTATATCTATATACAGTGTAGCATTGGTGAAATTACGGACACACATCATGTTCTAATTTTTCGGCACTGATGACATTATCAAAATAAACTTGTGGATAACAATATCGAAAGATAATGAATTGAGCAATAAAATATAACAATTGGAAGAAAATTTGGCACGTAGAAGGGCGGTGCGCGCTCTTTAAAAATTGTATAACTTTGACGAAAGAGATGAAAAAACTACTTTTTAACTTCAACTGGCCATATGATAACGTCACAACATCCGATAGGCTTAATTTCTATAATAATTCATATCTACATTTCACCAGCTCTCATAATAAGTTATAAACATCAAGGTCAACTTTAATTCAGAAGAGCTGTAAGGTATTCAAGTATACCTTGTAGGTGAAATTACGTAACCACCGTTATTTAAATTTTAAGACGTGATGACATCATCCAAATGAAAATATTGGCAACTCATAAGTAACATAATTGGTTGAGGTAGAATATATTAAAAATTTAAAGAAAATCGATCACAGATAAGCGAGTTGCGCTCTGTTGAATATGGTGGTCCATTACAAAAGGGGAAAAACCCCTATTTTAAAAATTAATGTGGCCAAATGATGACGTCATACCATTTTGTACGTCTAATGTGTATATACATTTATATCTACAACTCATTGGCTTCCAGAATAAGTTAAAAAAATTGGGGGTCATCGTGCATTCTGAAGAGTTATATTAATTTTAAAAAGGCCTTATTTTTTACCATTTTTAGCACTTTTGTACAATTAATGTGCGCATTTTGTCATTTTTAACCTGCTCGTATAGCGTTATTTTAAGTCGGAACAGACTCAAATTTGGTGAATGTACTAAGGATGGTGAGTAGAATACGATTTGTAAAAAAAATTCATATTTTTTACGCATTTTAAGAATTGCGCACGCAAAAACGCATTTTTGCGCAGTAATTTTTTGAAACACGCAAATGGCCTAACTCATGCTCTAAATTGATCAAAACTTAATTTGGAGCTTTTTAAATTTTTAACGCGCAATTTCACGTGCATGACCTTGAAAAATGTAAGTTTTTATTTGTTAATATTTTTATCCTTCACCTGAAGTTTACGTATAGTGAATTTTATTGATATGTGATAAAGAGTTATGGAGATATGATTGATAGTGTGATTTCACAAAATCGCGTATTAATGACGTCACGGTTGAGTGATCACGCTGAAAAGCTTATTATGGCTAAGTTAAAGTATTTGAAAGACATTGTGAAATTGTTGTGATCATTGTTATTCAACTTTTTGAGATAATTGCTAAACAAAAGTGTACAGAAAGAAGAAGAATAATAATAACAATAAAGATTTCATACAATAACAATAGGTGATCATTTTATTATAAATGATCACCTAACTAGAATTTAATTCGTCACTTTGACGAATTATAGGTGATCATTTTTATTATTTTATTGACATTAATATTTTTTAAACATGCACGTATTTTAAAATACAATCAGAAAATGTTGATGTATGCCATCCTATTATACGGTTATACTATAGTGCTGTGCCTATTATATGCCATATACATTATGTACAGTATATACTGTATATCTATATACAGTGTAGCATTGGTGAAATTACGGACACACATCATGTTCTAATTTTTCGGCACTGATGACATTATCAAAATAAACTTGTGGATTACAATATCGAAAGATAATGAATTGAGCAATAAAATATAACAATTGGAAGAAAATTTGGCACGTAGAAGGGCGGTGCGCGCTCTTTAAAAATTGTATAACTTTGACGAAAGAGATGAAAAAACTACTTTTTAACTTCAACTGGCCATATGATAACGTCACAACATCCGATAGGCTTAATTTCTATAATAATTCATATCTACATTTCACCAGCTCTCATAATAAGTTATAAACATCAAGGTCAACTTTAATTCAGAAGAGCTGTAAGGTATTCAAGTATACCTTGTAGGTGAAATTACGTAACCACCGTTATTTAAATTTTAAGACGTGATGACATCATCCAAATGAAAATATTGGCAACTCATAAGTAACATAATTGGTTGAGGTAGAATATATTAAAAATTTAAAGAAAATCGATCACAGATAAGCGAGTTGCGCTCTGTTGAATATGGTGGTCCATTACAAAATGGGAAAAAACCCTATTTTAAAAATTAATGTGGCCAAATGATGACGTCATACCATTTTGTACGTCTAATGTGTATATACATTTATATCTACAACTCATTGGCTTCCAGAATAAGTTAAAAAAATTGGGGGTCATCGTGCATTCTGAAGAGTTATATTAATTTTAAAAAGGCCTTATTTTTTACCATTTTTAGCACTTTTGTACAATTAATGTGCGCATTTTGTCATTTTTAACCTGCTCGTATAGCGTTATTTTAAGTCGGAACAGACTCAAATTTGGTGAATGTACTAAGGATGGTGAGTAGAATACGATTTGTAAAAAAAATTCATATTTTTTACGCATTTTAAGAATTGCGCACGCAAAAACGCATTTTTGCGCAGTAATTTTTTGAAACACGCAAATGGCCTAACTCATGCTCTAAATTGATCAAAACTTAATTTGGAGCTTTTTAAATTTTTAACGCGCAATTTCACGTGCATGACCTTGAAAAATGTAAGTTTTTATTTGTTAATATTTTTATCCTTCACCTGAAGTTTACGTATAGTGAATTTTATTGATATGTGATAAAGAGTTATGGAGATATGATTGATAGTGTGATTTCACAAAATCGCGTATTAATGACGTCACGGTTGAGTGATCACGCTGAAAAGCTTATTATGGCTAAGTTAAAGTATTTGAAAGACATTGTGAAATTTTTGTGATCATTGTTATTCAACTTTTTGAGATAATTGCTAAACAAAAGTGTACAGAAAGAAGAAGAAGAACTAGAATTTAATTCGTCACTTTGACGAATTATAGGTGATCATTTTTATAATTTTATTGACATTAATATTTTTTAAACATGCACGTATGTTAAAATACAAATAGAAAATGTTGATGTATGCCATCCTATTATACGGTTATACTATAGTGCTGTGCCTATTATATGCCATATACATTATGTACAGTATATACTGTATATCTATATACAGTGTAGCATTGGTGAAATTACGGACACACATCATGTTCTAATTTTTTGGCACTGATGACATTATCAAAATAAACTTGTGGATAACAATATCGAAAGATAATGAATTGAGCAATAAAATATAACAATTGGAAGAAAATTTGGCACGTAGAAGGGCGGTGCGCGCTCTTTAAAAATTGTATAACTTTGACGAAAGAGATGAAAAAACTACTTTTTAACTTTAACTGGCCATATGATAACGTCACAACATCCGATAGGCTTAATTTTTATAATAATTCATATCTACATTTCACCAGCTCTCATAAAAAGTTATAAACATCAAGGTCAACTTTAATTCAGAAGAGCTGTAAGGTATTCAAGTATACCTTGTAGGTGAAATTATGTAACCATCATTATTTAAATTTTAAGACGTGATGACATCATCCAAATGAAAATATTGGCAACTCATAAGTAACATAATTGGTTGAGGTAGAATATATTAAAAATTTAGAGAAAATCGATCACAGATAAGCGAGTTGCGCTCTGTTGAATATGGTGGTCCATTACAAAAGGGGAAAAAACCCTATTTTAAAAATTCATGTGGCCAAATGATGACGTCATACCATTTTGTACGTCTAATGTGTATATACATTTATATCTGCAACTCATTGGCTTCCAGAATAAGTTAAAAAAATTGGGGGTCATCGTGCATTCTGAAGAGTTATATTAATTTTAAAAAGGCCTTATTTTTTACTATTTTTAGCACTTTTGTACAATTAATGTGCGCATTTTGTTATTTTTAACCTGCTCGTATAGCGTTATTTTAAGTCGGAACAGACTCAAATTTGGTGAATGTACTAAGGATGGTGAGTAGAATACGATTTGTAAAAAAAAATTCATATTTTTTACGCATTTTAAGAATTGCGCACGCAAAAACGCATTTTTGCGCAGTAATTTTTTGAAACACGCAAATGGCCTAACTCATGCTCTAAATTGATCAAAACTTAATTTGGAGCTTTTTAAATTTTTAACGCGCAATTTCACGTGCATGACCTTGAAAAATGTAAGTTTTTATTTGGTAATATTTTTATCCTTCACCTGAAGTTTACGTATAGTGAATTTTATTGATATGTGATAAAGAGTTATGGAGATATGATTGATAGTGTGATTTCACAAAATCGCGTATTAATGACGTCACGGTTGAGTGATCACGCTGAAAAGCTTATTATGGCTAAGTTAAAGTATTTGAAGGACATTGTGAAATTTTTGTGATCATTGTTATTCAACTTTTTGAGATAATTGTTAAACAAAAAGTGTACAGAAAGAAGAATAATAACTAGAATTTAATTCGTCACTTTGACGAATTATAGGTGATCATTTTTATAATTTTATTGACATTAATATTTTTTAAACATGCACGTATTTTAAAATACAATCGGAAAATGTTGATGTATGCCATCCTATTATACGGTTATACTATAGTGCTGTGCCTATTATATGCCATATACATTATGTACAGTATTTACTGTATATCTATATACAGTGTAGCATTGGTGAAATTACGGACACACATCATGTTCTAATTTTTCGGCACTGATGACATTATCAAAATAAACTTGTGGATAACAATATCGAAAGATAATGAATTGAGCAATAAAATATAACAATTGGAAGAAAATTTGGCACGTAGAAGGGCAGTGCGCGCTCTTTAAAAATTGTATAACTTTGACGAAAGAGATGAAAAAACTACTTTTTAACTTCAACTGGCCATATGATAACGTCACAACATCCGATAGGCTTAATTTCTATAATAATTCATCTACATTTCACCAGCTCTCATAATAAGTTATAAACATCAAGGTCAACTTTAATTCAGAAGAGCTGTAAGGTATTCAAGTATACCTTGTAGGTGAAATTACGTAACCACCGTTATTTAAATTTTAAGACGTGATGACATCATCCAAATGAAAATATTGGCAACTCATAAGTAACATAATTGGTTGAGGTAGAATATATTAAAAATTTAAAGAAAATCGATCACAGATAAGCGAGTTGCGCTCTGTTGAATATGGTGGTCCATTACAAAAGGGGAAAAACCCTATTTTAAAAATTAATGTGGCCAAATGATGACGTCATACCATTTTGTACGTCTAATGTGTATATACATTTATATCTACAACTCATTGGCTTCCAGAATAAGTTAAAAAAATTGGGGGTCATCGTGCATTCTGAAGAGTTATATTAATTTTTAAAAGGCCTTATTTTTTACCATTTTTAGCACTTTTGTACAATTAATGTGCGCATTTTGTCATTTTTAACCTGCTCGTATAGCGTTATTTTAAGTCGGAACAGACTCAAATTTGGTGAATGTACTAAGGATGGTGAGTAGAATACGATTTGTAAAAAAAAATCATATTTTTTACGCATTTTAAGAATTGCGCACGCAAAAACGCATTTTTGCGCAGTAATTTTTTGAAACACGCAAATGGCCTAACTCATGCTCTAAATTGATTAAAACTTAATTTGGAGCTTTTTAAATTTTTAACGCGCAATTTCACGTGCATGACCTTGAAAAATGTAAGTTTTTATTTGTTAATATTTTTATCCTTCACCTGAAGTTTACGTATAGTGAATTTTAATGATATGTGATAAAGAGTTATGGAGATATGATTGATAGTGTGATTTCACAAAATCGCGTATTAATGACGTCACGGTTGAGTGATCACGCTGAAAAGCTTATTATGGCTAAGTTAAAGTATTTGAAAGACATTGTGAAATTTTTGTGATCATTGTTATTCAACTTTTTGAGATAATTGCTAAACAAAAGTGTACAGAAAGAAGAAGAATAATAATAACAATAAAGATTTCATACAATAACAATAGGTGATCATTTTATTCTAAATGATCACCTAATAACTAGAATTTAATTCGTCACTTTGACGAATTATAGGTGATCATTTTTATAATTTTATTGACATTAATATTTTTTAAACATGCACGTATGTTAAAATACAATCAGAAAATGTTGATGTATACCATCCTATTATACGGTTATACTATAGTGCTGTGCCTATTATATGCCATATACATTATGTACAGTATATACTGTATATCTATATACAGTGTAGCATTGGTGAAATTACGGACACACATCATGTTCTAATTTTTCGGCACTGATGACATTATCAAAATAAACTTGTGGATAACAATATCGAAAGATAATGAATTGAGCAATAAAATATAACAATTGGAAGAAAATTTGGCACGTAGAAGGGCGGTGCGCGCTCTTTAAAAATTGTATAACTTTGACGAAAGAGATGAAAAAACAACTTTTTAACTTTAACTGGCCATATGATAACGTCACAACATCCGATAGGCTTAATTTTTATAATAATTCATATCTACATTTCACCAGCTCTCATAATAAGTTATAAACATCAAGGTCAACTTTAATTCAGAAGAGCTGTAAGGTATTCAAGTATACCTTGTAGGTGAAATTACGTAACCATCGTTATTTAAATTTTAAGACGTGATGACATCATCCAAATGAAAATATTGGCAACTCATAAGTAACATAATTGGTTGAGGTAGAATATATTAAAAATTTAGAGAAAATCGATCACAGATAAGCGAGTTGCGCTCTGTTGAATATGGTGGTCCATTACAAAAGGGGAAAAAACCCTATTTTAAAAATTCATGTGGCCAAATGATGACGTCATACCATTTTGTACGTCTAATGTGTATATACATTTATATCTACAACTCATTGTTTTCCAGAATAAGTTAAAAAAATTGGGGGTCATCGTGCATTCTGAAGAGTTATATTAATTTTAAAAAGGCCTTATTTTTTACTATTTTTAGCACTTTTGTACAATTAATGTGCGCATTTTGTCATTTTTAACCTGCTCGTATAGCGTTATTTTAAGTCGGAACAGACTCAAATTTGGTGAATGTACTAAGGATGGTGAGTAGAATACGATTTGTAAAAAAAATTCATATTTTTTACGCATTTTAAGAATTGCGCACGCAAAAACGCATTTTTGCGCAGTAATTTTTTGAAACACGCAAATGGCCTAACTCATGCTCTAAATTGATCAAAACTTAATTTGGAGCTTTTTAAATTTTTAACGCGCAATTTCACGTGCATGACCTTGAAAAATGTAAGTTTTTATTTGGTAATATTTTTATCCTTCACCTGAAGTTTACGTATAGTGAATTTTATTGATATGTGATAAAGAGTTATGGAGATATGATTGATAGTGTGATTTCACAAAATCGCGTATCAATGACGTCACGGTTGAGTGATCACGCTGAAAAGCTTATTATGGCTAAGTTAAAGTATTTGAAGGACATTGTGAAATTTTTGTGATCATTGTTATTCAACTTTTTGAGATAATTGTTAAACAAAAAGTGTACAGAAAGAAGAATAATAATAATAACAATAACTAGAATTTAATTCGTCACTTTGACGAATTATAGGTGATCATTTTTATCATTTTATTGACATTAATATTTTTTAAACATGCACGTATGTTAAAATACAATCAGAAAATGTTGATGTATGCCATCCTATTATACGGTTATACTATAGTGCTGTGCCTATTATATGCCATATACATTATGTACAGTATATACTGTATATCTATATACAGTGTAGCATTGGTGACATTACGGACACACATCATGTTCTAATTTTTCGGCACTGATGACATTATCAAAATAAACTTGTGGATAACAATATCGAAAGATAATGAATTGAGCAATAAAATATAACAATTGGAAGAAAATTTGGCACGTAGAAGGGCGGTGCGCGCTTTTTAAAAATTGTATAACTTTGACGAAAGAGATGAAAAAACTACTTTTTAACTTCAACTGGCCATATGATAACGTCACAACATCCGATAGGCTTAATTTTTATAATAATTCATATCTACATTTCACCAGCTCTCATAATAAGTTATAAACATCAAGGTCAACTTTAATTCAGAAGAGCTGTAAGGTATTCAAGTATACCTTGTAGGTGAAATTACGTAACCACCGTTATTTAAATTTTAAGACGTGATGACATCATCCAAATGAAAATATTGGCAACTCATAAGTAACATAATTGGTTGAGTTAGAATATATTAAAAATTTAAAGAAAATCGATCACAGATAAGCGAGTTGCGCTCTGTTGAATATGGTGGTCCATTACAAAAGGTGAAAAAAACCCTATTTTAAAAATTCATGTGGCCAAATGATGACGTCATACCATTTTGTACGTCTAATGTGTATATACATTTATATCTACAACTCATTGGCTTCCAGAATAAGTTAAAAAAATTTGGGGTCATCGTGCATTCTGAAGAGTTATATTAATTTTAAAAAGGCCTTATTTTTTACTATTTTTAGCACTTTTGTACAATTAATGTGCGCATTTTGTCATTTTTAACCTGCTCGTATAGCGTTATTTTAAGTCGGAACAGACTCAAATTTGGTGAATATACTAAGGATGGTGAGTAGAATACGATTTGTAAAAAAAATTCATATTTTTTACGCATTTTAAGAATTGCGCACGCAAAAACGCATTTTTGCGCAGTAATTTTTTGAAACACGCAAATGGCCTAACTCATGCTCTAAATTGATCAAAACTTAATTTGGAGCTTTTTAAATTTTTAACGCGCAATTTCACGTGCATGACCTTGGAAAATGTAAGTTTTTATTTGTTAATATTTTTATCCTTCACCTGAAGTTTACGTATAGTGAATTTTATTGATATGTGATAAAGAGTTATGGAGATATGATTGATAGTGTGATTTCACAAAATCGCGTATTAATGACGTCACGGTTGAGTGATCACGCTGAAAAGCTTATTATGGCTAAGTTAAAGTATTTGAAAGACATTGTGAAATTTTTGTGATCATTGTTATTCAACTTTTTGAGATAATTGTTAAACAAAAGTGTACAGAAAGAAGAAGAATAATAATAATAACAATAACTAGAATTTAATTCGTCACTTTGACGAATTATAGGTGATCATTTTTATCATTTTATTGACATTAATATTTTTTAAACATGCACGTATGTTAACATACAATCGGAAAATGTTGATGTATGCCATCCTATTATACGCTATAGTACTGAGTTGTGCCTATTATATGCCATATATATACATTATGTACAGTATATACTGTATATCTATATACAGTGTAGCATTAGTGAAACTACGGACACACATCATGTTCTAATTTTTTGGCACTGATGACATTATCAAAATAAACTTGTGGATAACAATATCGAAAGATAAAGAATTGAGCAATGAAATATAACAATTGGAAGAAAATTTGGCACGTAGAAGCGCGGTGCGCGCTCTTTAAAATTTGTATAACTTTGACGAAAGAGATGAAAAAATTGCTTTTTAATTTCAACTGGCCATATGATAACGTCACAAGATCCGATAGGCCTAATTTTTATATTAATTCATATCTACATTTAACCAGCTCTCATAATAAGTTATAAACATCAAGGTCAACTTTAATTCAGAAGAGCTGTAAGGTATCCAAATATACGTTGTAGGTGAAATTATGTAACCACAGTTAATCAAATTTTAAGACGTGATGACGTCATCAAAATGAAAATATTGGCAACTCATGAGTAACATAATTGGTTGAGGTAGAATATATTAAAAATTAAAAGAAACTCGATCACAGATAATTGAGTTGCGCTCTGTTGAATATGGTGGTCTATGACAAAAGGGGAAAATCTCCTATTTTAAAAATTCATGTGGCCAAATGATGACGTCATACCATTTTGTACGTCTAATGTGTATATACATTTATATCTACAACTCATTGGCTTCCATAATAAGTTAACAAAATTGGGGGTCACCGTGCATTCTGAAGAATTATTTTCATTTTAAAAATGCCTTATTTTTTACCATTTTTAGCACTTTTGTACAATTAATGTGCGCATTTTGTCATTTTTAACGTGCTCGTATAGCACTATTTTAAGTCGAAATGGACTCAAATTTGGTGGATGTACCAAGGAAGATGAGTAGAATGCAGTTTGTACAAAAAAATTGTATTTGTTACGCTTTCTATGTACGCACGCGCAAAAACGTGTTTTTGCGCAGTAATTTTTTAAAACACGCAAATGGCCTAATTCATGCTCTAAATTGATCAAAACGTAATTTTGAGCTTTTTTAATTTTTAACGCGCGATTTCATGCGCATGATCCTACGAGCGCGTGCGTTTTTATTTGCAAATATTTTTACCCTTGGCCTAAAGTTTACGTGTAGTGAATTTCATTAATATGTGATAATGAATTATGGAGATATGATTGATAATGCGATTTCACAAAATGGCGTATAAATGACGTCACGGATGAGTGATCACGCTCAAAAGCTTATTAGGACTAAGTTAGAGTATTTCAAAGACATTGTGAAATTTTTTTTATCATTGCTATTTAACTTTTTGAGATATTTGTTAAACAAATTCTGTACAGAAAGAAATTGTGAAGAAAAATTTTTTTTATATATAAAAACAATTTCACACTAGAATTTAATTCGTCACTTTGACGAATTATAGGTGATCATTTTTATAATTTTATTGACATTAATATTTTTTAAACATGCACGTATTTTAAAATACAATCAGAAAATGTTGATGTATGCCATCCTATTATACGGTTATATAGTGCTGTGCCTATTATATGCCATATACATTATGTACAGTATATACTGTATATCTATATACAGTGTAGCATTGGTGAAATTACGGACACACATCATGTTCTAATTTTTCGGCACTGATGACATTATCAAAATAAACTTGTGGATAACAATATCGAAAGATAATGAATTGAGCAATAAAATATAACAATTGGAAGAAAATTTGGCACGTAGAAGGGCGGTGCGCGCTCTTTAAAAATTGTATAACTTTGACGAAAGAGATGAAAAAACTACTTTTTAACTTCAACTGGCCATATGATAACGTCACAACATCCGATAGGCTTAATTTCTATAATAATTCATATCTACATTTCACCAGCTCTCATAATAAGTTATAAACATCAAGGTCAACTTTAATTCAGAAGAGCTGTAAGGTATTCAAGTATACCTTGTAGGTGAAATTACGTAACCACCGTTATTTAAATTTTAAGACGTGATGACATCATCCAAATGAAAATATTGGCAACTCATAAGTAACATAATTGGTTGAGGTAGAATATATTAAAAATTTAAAGAAAATCGATCACAGATAAGCGAGTTGCGCTCTGTTGAATATGGTGGTCCATTACAAAAGGGGAAAAACCCCTATTTTAAAAATTAATGTGGCCAAATGATGACGTCATACCATTTTGTACGTCTAATGTGTATATACATTTATATCTACAACTCATTGGCTTCCAGAATAAGTTAAAAAAATTGGGGGTCATCGTGCATTCTGAAGAGTTATATTAATTTTAAAAAGGCCTTATTTTTTACCATTTTTAGCACTTTTGTACAATTAATGTGCGCATTTTGTCATTTTTAACCTGCTCGTATAGCGTTATTTTAAGTCGGAACAGACTCAAATTTGGTGAATGTACTAAGGATGGTGAGTAGAATACGATTTGTAAAAAAAATTCATATTTTTTACGCATTTTAAGAATTGCGCACGCAAAAACGCATTTTTGCGCAGTAATTTTTTGAAACACGCAAATGGCCTAACTCATGCTCTAAATTGATCAAAACTTAATTTGGAGCTTTTTAAATTTTTAACGCGCAATTTCACGTGCATGACCTTGAAAAATGTAAGTTTTTATTTGTTAATATTTTTATCCTTCACCTGAAGTTTACGTATAGTGAATTTTATTGATATGTGATAAAGAGTTATGGAGATATGATTGATAGTGTGATTTCACAAAATCGCGTATTAATGACGTCACGGTTGAGTGATCACGCTGAAAAGCTTATTATGGCTAAGTTAAAGTATTTGAAAGACATTGTGAAATTGTTGTGATCATTGTTATTCAACTTTTTGAGATAATTGCTAAACAAAAGTGTACAGAAAGAAGAAGAATAATAATAACAATAAAGATTTCATACAATAACAATAGGTGATCATTTTATTATAAATGATCACCTAATAATAAAGATTTTGTACAATAACAATAGGTGATCATTTTATTCTAAATGATCACCTAATAACTAGAATTTAATTCGTCACTTTGACGAATTATAGGTGATCATTTTTATAATTTTATTGACATTAATATTTTTTAAACATGCACGTATTTTAAAATACAATCAGAAAATGTTGATGTATGCCATCCTATTATACGGTTATAGTGCTGTGCCTATTATATGCCATATACATTATGTACAGTATATACTGTATATCTATATACAGTGTAGCATTGGTGAAATTACGGACACACATCATGTTCTAATTTTTCGGCACTGATGACATTATCAAAATAAACTTGTGGATAACAATATCGAAAGATAATGAATTGAGCAATAAAATATAACAATTGGAAGAAAATTTGGCACGTAGAAGGGCGGTGCGCGCTCTTTAAAAATTGTATAACTTTGACGAAAGAGATGAAAAAACTACTTTTTAACTTCAACTGGCCATATGATAACGTCACAACATCCGATAGGCTTAATTTCTATAATAATTCATATCTACATTTCACCAGCTCTCATAATAAGTTATAAACATCAAGGTCAACTTTAATTCAGAAGAGCTGTAAGGTATTCAAGTATACCTTGTAGGTGAAATTACGTAACCACCGTTATTTAAATTTTAAGACTTGATGACATCATCCAAATGAAAATATTGGCAACTCATAAGTAACATAATTGGTTGAGGTAGAATATATTAAAAATGTAAAGAAAATCGATCACAGATAAGCGAGTTGCGCTCTGTTGAATATGGTGGTCCATTACAAAAGGGGAAAAAACCCTATTTTAAAAATTCATGTGGCCAAATTATGACGTCATACCATTTTGTACGTCTAATGTGTATATACATTTATATCTACAACTCATTGGCTTCCAGAATAAGTTAAAAAAATTGGGGGTCATCGTGCATTCTGAAGAGTTATATTAATTTTAAAAAGGCCTTATTTTTTACCATTTTTAGCACTTTTGTACAATTAATGTGCGCATTTTGTCATTTTTAACCTGCTCGTATAGCGTTATTTTAAGTCGGAACAGACTCAAATTTGGTGAATGTACTAAGGATGGTGAGTAGAATACGATTTGTAAAAAAAATTCATATTTTTTACGCATTTAAGAATTGCGCACGCAAAAACGCATTTTTGCGCAGTAATTTTTTGAAACACGCAAATGGCCTAACTCATGCTCTAAATTGATCAAAACTTAATTTGGAGCTTTTTAAATTTTTAACGCGCAATTTCACGTGCATGACCTTGAAAAATGTAAGTTTTTATTTGTTAATATTTTTACCCTTCACCTGAAGTTTACGTATAGTGAATTTTATTGATATGTGATAAAGAGTTATGCAGATATGATTGATAGTGTGATTTCACAAAATCGCGTATTAATGACGTCACGGTTGAGTGATCACGCTGAAAAGCTTATTATGGCTAAGTTAAAGTATTTGAAAGACATTGTGAAATTTTTGTGATCATTGTTATTCAACTTTTTGAGATAATTGCTAAACAAAAGTGTACAGAAAGAAGAAGAACTAGAATTTAATTCGTCACTTTGACGAATTATAGGTGATCATTTTTATAATTTTATTGACATTAATATTTTTTAAACATGCACGTATGTTAAAATACAATCAGAAAATGTTGATGTATGCCATCCTATTATACGGTTATACTATAGTGCTGTGCCTATTATATGCCATATACATTATGTACAGTATATACTGTATATCTATATACAGTGTAGCATTGGTGAAATTACGGACACACATCATGTTCTAATTTTTCGGCACTGATGACATTATCAAAATAAACTTGTGGATAACAATATCGAAAGATAATGAATTGAGCAATAAAATATAACAATTGGAAGAAAATTTGGCACGTAGAAGGGCGGTGCGCGCTCTTTAAAAATTGTATAACTTTGACGAAAGAGATGAAAAAACTACTTTTTAACTTCAACTGGCCATATGATAACGTCACAACATCCGATAGGCTTAATTTCTATAATAATTCATATCTACATTTCACCAGCTCTCATAATAAGTTATAAACATCAAGGTCAACTTTAATTCAGAAGAGCTGTAAGGTGTTCAAGTATACCTTGTAGGTGAAATTACGTAACCACCGTTATTTAAATTTTAAGACGTGATGACATCATCCAAATGAAAATATTGGCAACTCATAAGTAACATAATTGGTTGAGGTAGAATATATTAAAAATTTAAAGAAAATCGATCACAGATAAGCGAGTTGCGCTCTGTTGAATATGGTGGTCCATTACAAAAGGGGAAAAAACCCTATTTTAAAAATTAATGTGGCCAAATGATGACGTCATACCATTTTGTACGTCTAATGTGTATATACATTTATATCTACAACTCATTGGCTTCCAGAATAAGTTAAAAAAATTGGGGGTCATCGTGCATTCTGAAGAGTTATATTAATTTTAAAAAGGCCTTATTTTTTACCATTTTTAGCACTTTTGTACAATTAATGTGCGCATTTTGTCATTTTTAACCTGCTCGTATAGCGTTTTTTTAAGTCGGAACAGACTCAAATTTGGTGAATGTACTAAGGATGGTGAGTAGAATACGATTTGTAAAAAAAATTCATATTTTTTACGCATTTTAGGAATTGCGCACGCAAAAACGCATTTTTGCGCAGTAATTTTTTTAAACACGCAAATGGCCTAACTCATGCTCTAAATTGATCAAAACTTAATTTGGAGCTTTTTAAATTTTTAACGCGCAATTTCACGTGCATGACCTTGAAAAATGTAAGTTTTTATTTGTTAATATTTTTATCCTTCACCTGAAGTTTACGTATAGTGAATTTTATTGATATGTGATAAAGAGTTATGGAGATATGATTGATAGTGTGATTTCACAAAATCGCGTATTAATGACGTCACGGTTGAGTGATCACGCTGAAAAGCTTATTATGGCTAAGTTAAAGTATTTGAAAGACATTGTGAAATTTTTGTGATCATTGTTATTCAACTTTTTGAGATAATTGCTAAACAAAAGTGTACAGAAAGAAGAAGAACTAGAATTTAATTCGTCACTTTGACGAATTATAGGTGATCATTTTTATCATTTTATTGACATTAATATTTTTTAAACATGCACGTATGTTAACATACAATCGGAAAATGTTGATGTATGCCATCCTATTATACGCTATAGTACTGAGTTGTGCCTATTATATGCCATATATATACATTATGTACAGTATATACTGTATATCTATATACAGTGTAGCATTAGTGAAACTACGAACACACATCATGTTCTAATTTTTTGGCACTGATGACATTATCAAAATAAACTTGTGGATAACAATATCGAAAGATAAAGAATTGAGCAATGAAATATAACAATTGGAAGAAAATTTGGCACGTAGAAGCGCGGTGCGCGCTCTTTAAAATTTGTATAACTTTGACGAAAGAGATGAAAAAATTGCTTTTTAATTTAAACTGGCCATATGATAACGTCACAAGATCCGATAGGCCTAATTTTTATATTAATTCATATCTACATTTAACCAGCTCTCATAATAAGTTATAAACATCAAGGTCAACTTTAATTCAGAAGAGCTGTAAGGTATCCAAATATACGTTGTAGGTGAAATTATGTAACCACAGTTAATCAAATTTTAAGACATGATGACGTCATCAAAATGAAAATATTGGCAACTCATGAGTAACATAATTGGTTGAGGTAGAATATATTAAAAATTTAAAGAAAATCGATCACAGATAAGCGAGTTGCGCTCTGTTGAATATGGTGGTCCATTACAAAAGGGGAAAAAACCCTATTTTAAAAATTCATGTGGCCAAATGATGACGTCATACCATTTTGTACGTCTAATGTGTATATACATTTATATCTACAACTCATTGGCTTCCAGAATAAGTTAAAAAAATTGGGGGTCATCGTGCATTCTGAAGAGTTATATTAATTTTAAAAAGGCCTTATTTTTTACTATTTTTAGCACTTTTCTACAATTAATGTGCGCATTTTGTCATTTTTAACCTGCTCGTATAGCGTTATTTTAAGTCGGAACAGACTCAAATTTGGTGAATGTACTAAGGATGGTGAGTAGAATACGATTTGTAAAAAAAATTCATATTTTTTACGCACTTTAAGAATTGCGCACGCAAAAACGCATTTTTGCGCAGTAATTTTTTGAAACACGCAAATGGCCTAACTCATGCTCTAAATTGATCAAAACTTAATTTGGAGCTTTTTAAATTTTTAACGCGCAATTTCACGTGCATGACCTTGAAAAATGTAAGTTTTTATTTGTTAATATTTTTATCCTTCACCTGAAGTTTACGTATAGTGAATTTTATTGATATGTGATAAAGAGTTATGGAGATATGATTGATAGTGTGATTTCACAAAATCGCGTATTAATGACGTCACGGTTGAGTGATCACGCTGAAAAGCTTATTATGGCTAAGTTAAAGTATTTGAAAGACATTGTGAAATTTTTGTGATCATTGTTATTCAACTTTTTGAGATAATTGCTAAACAAAAGTGTACAGAAAGAATAATAATAATAACAATAATAAAGATTTTGTACAATAACAATAGGTGATCATTTTATTCTAAATGATCACCTAATAATAATAACAATAACTAGAATTTAATTCGTCACTTTGACGAATTATAGGTGATCATTTTATAATTTTATTGACATTAATATTTTTTAAACATGCACGTATGTTAAAATACAATCAGAAAATGTTGATGTATGCCATCCTATTATACGGTTATACTATAGTGCTGTGCCTATTATATGCCATATACATTATGTACAGTATATACTGTATATCTATATACAGTGTAGCATTGGTGAAATTACGGACACACATCATGTTCTAATTTTTTGGCACTGATGACATTATCAAAATAAACTTGTGGATAACAATATCGAAAGATAATGAATTGAGCAATAAAATATAACAATTGGAAGAAAATTTGGCACGTAGAAGGGCGGTGTGCGCTCTTTAAAAATTGTATAACTTTGACGAAAGAGATGAAAAAACTACTTTTTAACTTTAACTGGCCATATGATAACGTCACAACATCCGATAGGCTTAATTTTTATAATAATTCATATCTACATTTCACCAGCTCTCATAATAAGTTATAAACATCAAGGTCAACTTTAATTCAGAAGAGCTGTAAGGTATTCAAGTATACCTTGTAGGTGAAATTACGTAACCATCGTTATTTAAATTTTAAGACGTGATGACATCATCCAAATAAAAATATTGGCAACTCATAAGTAACATAATTGGTTGAGGTAGAATATATTAAAAATTTAGAGAAAATCGATCACAGATAAGCGAGTTGCGCTCTGTTGAATATGGTGGTCCATTACAAAAGGGGAAAAAACCCTATTTTAAAAATTCATGTGGCCAAATGATGACGTCATACCATTTTGTACGTCTAATGTGTATATACATTTATATCTACAACTCATTGGCTTCCAGAATAAGTTAAAAAAATTGGGGGTCATCGTGCATTCTGAAGAGTTATATTAATTTTAAAAAGGCCTTATTTTTTACTATTTTTAGCACTTTTGTACAATTAATGTGCGCATTTTGTCATTTTTAACCTGCTCGTATAGCGTTATTTTAAGTCGGAACAGACTCAAATTTGGTGAATGTACTAAGGATGGTGAGTAGAATACGATTTGTAAAAAAAATTCATATTTTTTACGCATTTTAAGAATTGCGCACGCAAAAACGCATTTTTGCGCAGTAATTTTTTGAAACACGCAAATGGCCTAACTCATGCTCTAAATTGATCAAAACTTAATTTGGAGCTTTTTAAATTTTTAACGCGCAATTTCACGTGCATGACCTTGAAAAATGTAAGTTTTTATTTGTTAATATTTTTATCCTTCACCTGAAGTTTACGTATAGTGAATTTTATTGATATGTGATAAAGAGTTATGGAGATATGATTGATAGTGTGATTTCACAAAATCGCGTATTAATGACGTCACGGTTGAGTGATCACGCTGAAAAGCTTATTATGGCTAAGTTAAAGTATTTGAAGGACATTGTGAAATTTTTGTGATCATTGTTATTCAACTTTTTGAGATAATTGCTAAACAAAAGTGTACAGAAAGAAGAAGAATAATAATAATAACAATAATAAAGATTTTGTACAATAACAATAGGTGATCATTTTATTCTAAATGATCACCTAATAATAAAGATTTTGTACAATAACAATAGGTGATCATTTTATTCTAAATGATCACCTAATAATAATAACAATAAAGATTTCATACAATAACAATAGGTGATCATTTTATTCTAAATGATCACCTAATAATAATAACAACTAGAATTTAATTCGTCACTTTGACGAATTATAGGTGATCATTTTTATAATTTTATTTACATTAATATTTTTTAAACATGCACGTATGTTAAAATACAATCAGAAAATGTTGATGTATGCCATCCTATTATACGGTTATACTATTATAGTGCTGTGCCTATTATATGCCATATACATTATGTACAGTATATACTGTATATCTATATACAGTGTAGCATTGGTGAAATTACGGACACACATCATGTTCTAATTTTTCGGCACTGATGACATTATCAAAATAAACTTGTGGATTACAATATCGAAAGATAATGAATTGAGCAATAAAATATAAGAATTGGAAGAAAATTTGGCACGTAGAAGGGCGGTGCGCGCTCTTTAAAAATTGTATAACTTTGACGAAAGAGATGAAAAAACTACTTTTTAACTTCAACTGGCCATATGATAACGTCACAACATCCGATAGGCTTAATTTCTATAATAATTCATATCTACATTTCACCAGCTCTCATAATAAGTTATAAACATCAAGGTCAACTTTAATTCAGAAGAGCTGTAAGGTATTCAAGTATACCTTGTAGGTGAAATTACGTAACCACCGTTATTTAAATTTTAAGACGTGATGACATCATCCAAATGAAAATATTGGCAACTCATAAGTAACATAATTGGTTGAGGTAGAATATATTAAAAATTTAAAGAAAATCGATCACAGATAAGCGAGTTGCGCTCTGTTGAATATGGTGGTCCATTACAAAAGGGGAAAAAACCCTATTTTAAAAATTAATGTGGCCAAATGATGACGTCATACCATTTTGTACGTCTAATGTGTATATACATTTATATCTACAACTCATTGGCTTCCAGAATAAGTTAAAAAAATTGGGGGTCATCGTGCATTCTGAAGAGTTATATTAATTTTAAAAAGGCCTTATTTTTTACCATTTTTAGCACTTTTGTACAATTAATGTGCGCATTTTGTCATTTTTAACCTGCTCGTATAGCGTTATTTTAAGTCGGAACAGACTCAAATTTAGTGAATGTACTAAGGATGGTGAGTAGAATACGATTTGTAAAAAAAATTCATATTTTTTACGCATTTTAAGAATTGCGCACGCAAAAACGCATTTTTGCGCAGTAATTTTTTGAAACACGCAAATGGCCTAACTCATGCTCTAAATTGATCAAAACTTAATTTGGAGCTTTTTAAATTTTTAACGCGCAATTTCACGTGCATGACCTTGAAAAATGTAAGTTTTTATTTGTTAATATTTTTATCCTTCACCTGAAGTTTACGTATAGTGAATTTTATTGATATGTGATAAAGAGTTATGGAGATATGATTGATAGTGTGATTTCACAAAATCGCGTATTAATGACGTCACGGTTGAGTGATCACGCTGAAAAGCTTATTATGGCTAAGTTAAAGTATTTGAAAGACATTGTGAAATTTTTGTGATCATTGTTATTCAACTTTTTGAGATAATTGCTAAACAAAAGTGTACAGAAAGAAGAAGAAGAAGAATAACTAGAATTTAATTCGTCACTTTGACGAATTATAGGTGATCATTTTTATAATTTTATTGACATTAATATTTTTTAAACATGCACGTATGTTAAAATACAATCAGAAAATGTTGATGTATGCCATCCTATTATACGGTTATACTATAGTGCTGTGCCTATTATATGCCATATACATTATGTACAGTATATACTGTATATCTATATACAGTGTAGCATTGGTGAAATTACGGACACACATCATGTTCTAATTTTTTGGCACTGATGACATTATCAAAATAAACTTGTGAATAACAATATCGAAAGATAATGAATTGAGCAATAAAATATAACAATTGGAAGAAAATTTGGCACGTAGAAGGGCGGTGCGCGCTCTTTAAAAATTGTATAACTTTGACGAAAGAGATGAAAAAACTACTTTTTAACTTTAACTGGCCATATGATAACGTCACAACATCCGATAGGCTTAATTTTTATAATAATTCATATCTACATTTCACCAGCTCTCATAAAAAGTTATAAACATCAAGGTCAACTTTAATTCAGAAGAGCTGTAAGGTATTCAAGTATACCTTGTAGGTGAAATTACGTAACCATCATTATTTAAATTTTAAGACGTGATGACATCATCCAAATGAAAATATTGGCAACTCATAAGTAACATAATTGGTTGAGGTAGAATATATTAAAAATTTAGAGAAAATCGATCACAGATAAGCGAGTTGCGCTCTGTTGAATATGGTGGTCCATTACAAAAGGGGAAAAAACCCTATTTTAAAAATTCATGTGGCCAAATGATGACGTCATACCATTTTGTACGTCTAATGTGTATATACATTTATATCTACAACTCATTGGCTTCCAGAATAAGTTAAAAAAATTGGGGGTCATCGTGCATTCTGAAGAGTTATATTAATTTTAAAAAGGCCTTATTTTTTACTATTTTTAGCACTTTTGTACAATTAATGTGCGCATTTTGTCATTTTTAACCTGCTCGTATAGCGTTATTTTAAGTCGGAACAGACTCAAATTTGGTGAATGTACTAAGGATGGTGAGTAGAATACGATTTGTAAAAAAAATTCATATTTTTTACGCATTTTAAGAATTGCGCACGCAAAAACGCATTTTTGCGCAGTAATTTTTTGAAACACGCAAATGGCCTAACTCATGCTCTAAATTGATCAAAACTTAATTTGGAGCTTTTTAAATTTTTAACGCGCAATTTCACATGCATGACCTTGAAAAATGTAAGTTTTTATTTGGTAATATTTTTATCTTTCACCTGAAGTTTACGTATAGTGAATTTTATTGATATGTGATAAAGAGATATGGAGATATGATTGATAGTGTGCTTTCACAAAATCGCGTATTAATGACGTCACGGTTGAGTGATCACGCTGAAAAGCTTATTATGGCTAAGTTCAAGTATTTGAAGGACATTGTGAAATTTTTGTGATCATTGTTATTCAACTTTTTGAGATAATTGTTAAACAAAAAGTGTACAGAAAGAAGAATAATAATAATAACAACTAGAATTTAATTCGTCACTTTGACGAATTATAGGTGATCATTTTTATTATTTTATTGACATTAATATTTTTTAAACATGCACGTATTTTAAAATACAATCAGAAAATGTTGATGTATGCCATCCTATTATACGGTTATACTATAGTGCTGTGCCTATTATATGCCATATACATTATGTACAGTATATACTGTATATCTATATACAGTGTAGCATTGGTGAAATTACGGACACACATCATGTTCTAATTTTTCGGCACTGATGACATTATCAAAATAAACTTGTGGATTACAATATCGAAAGATAATGAATTGAGCAATAAAATATAACAATTGGAAGAAAATTTGGCACGTAGAAGGGCGGTGCGCGCTCTTTAAAAATTGTATAACTTCGACGAAAGAGATGAAAAAACTACTTTTTAACTTCAACTGGCCATATGATAACGTCACAACATCCGATAGGCTTAATTTCTATAATAATTCATATCTACATTTCACCAGCTCTCATAATAAGTTATAAACATCAAGGTCAACTTTAATTCAGAAGAGCTGTAAGGTATTCAAGTATACCTTGTAGGTGAAATTACGTAACCACCGTTATTTAAATTTTAAGACGTGATGACATCATCCAAATGAAAATATTGGCAACTCATAAGTAACATAATTGGTTGAGGTAGAATATATTAAAAATTTAAAGAAAATCGATCACAGATAAGCGAGTTGCGCTCTGTTGAATATGGTGGTCCATTACAAAAGGGGAAAAAACCCTATTTTAAAAATTCATGTGGCCAAATGATGACGTCATACCATTTTGTACGTCTAATGTGTATATACATTTATATCTACAACTCATTGGCTTCCAGAATAAGTTAAAAAAAATTGGGGTCATCGTGCATTCTGAAGAGTTATATGTGACCCGATCTCGCAAAACCCTCTCTTTGTCGGCAATTCAAAATTCACGTAATCAGTCAAAATACGTCCAAATCGACTACCCTGGCAGATTACATGTTTTTGCATTTTCGAAATATTTCACTATTTAAGAATACGTCTACCTGATTTAAACTCCCGAAATTTAATTAAAATTATGAAAAAAGAGAGTTTTAAAAACATGTATTTTCCTCAAGCCTAACAATTTATTCACGATCTACGCTAACATTTTGCGTAAATTCAGTTGAAAGTTGCAGAGTTTGACGACATTTTGATCGCCAGTTCGCTGCACAATGTTGAAAGGTCACACATCAAAATAAAGCTCATCCATTTGACATTCCAAATATGGAAGTTTTAGGGCGGAGTTTGAAGAAGGAACCAATGAAAACTTTGATTTACTATGACATAATTTCAGAAAATTCGGTTCTTCGAAGTTTCTGGAACAGCGAACTGCCTGTGTTGCTATGGCGCATCATCGCAATAACAAACGTTATTGGTCAACGCGCTAGATGTTATACGCTCTACGCGCGGAAATAAAAAGTTGTTTACATTTTTGTGAGGTTATTTTCATTTTACACACAGCATGTCGTAAATTGGAATAAAAACGATTTTAATATTCAAAGTAAAGTGTTCTGCAATAGCTGTAGCCTGTATTTGTTTATTCCATAGTAAAATAGACAAGTCAAAAACAATTCACGTCATAAATTCAATTGTATTTTCTATATTTTTTTGGGCTATAGGCCTTAATTTTATTATGGTTGTAGGCCTACTACTACTGGGCTTAGCTTTATTGTCAATAAATAATTTTCTTTATACATTTTATATATCCAATCGGCTCTTAATTATTTATTTAATTTATTGTCCAGTCCTTTCATCTTAAATGTTTTTTAAACTCATTGGATTCAAGTCCAAACATTACAGCGAATCTTCCAAGTTATAAAACAAACAAATGTATTAAATCGTCAATACAATGTAAGTAGCTAGCAAGCTGTGACTCTGCAAGGCGCCAAACTTGTCTAGGCTAGTTTACTACTAACGCCAGCCCCAATGTCGATGCACCGCTGCCATACACGGCCTGATGAACACCCATCAGTAGGTCTTACAGGCGATGACGGCGAAAATCTGAATAGGCCTAGCTAGGCCTGCTTGGTTTTTCGCTGTTGATATCGTAAACACCTCCGAAACCAGTTAAAATAAGCTTGACGTTATAATGCTGTTTTTCAATAGTGCAAAATAGTTAATTCGAGTGACTAAATAGGTTAAAACGGCGTCTGAAATCAGTCAAATTGACTATGATGTGCACGCTGCTATTATATCGCACACACTTCCTGGTATGACGTCATTGTGTCTTAGACCAAAATACCGCGTTGCTACGGAGTGAGTTTTCAGCGCGTATCAAAAAGAATTTCATTGCAAACTTCAAACGCGATTTTCTCGTAAACTAATTGAATGATTTGTAAGTTTTTAAAATGTAATAACTTTTTAAATATTTACTCAATTTTTATGAAATAAACACCACTACAACGCTTATGATTCAAATAATCCAAATATATAAAAAAATACAAAATGAATATTTCCGACAAAAGTAGGGTTTTGCCAGATCGGGTCACATATTAATTTTAAAAAGGCCTTATTTTTTACTATTTTTAGCACTTTTGTACAATTAATGTGCGCATTTTGTCATTTTTAACCTGCTCGTATAGCGTTATTTTAAGTCGGAACAGACTCAAATTTGGTGAATATACTAAGGATGGTGAGTAGAATACGATTTGTAAAAAAAATTCATATTTTTTACGCATTTTAAGAATTGCGCACGCAAAAACGCATTTTTGCGCAGTAATTTTTTGAAACACGCAAATGGCCTAACTCATGCTCTAAATTGATCAAAACTTAATTTGGAGCTTTTTAAATTTTTAACGCGCAATTTCACGTGCATGACCTTGAAAAATGTAAGTTTTTATTTGTTAATATTTTTATCCTTCACCTGAAGTTTACGTATAGTGAATTTTATTGATATGTGATAAAGAGTTATGGAGATATGATTGATAGTGTGATTTCACAAAATCGCGTATTAATGACGTCACGGTTGAGTGATCACGCTGAAAAGCTTATTATGGCTAAGTTAAAGTATTTGAAAGACATTGTGAAATTTTTGTGATCATTGTTATTCAACTTTTTGAGATAATTGTTAAACAAAAGTGTACAGAAAGAAGAAGAATAATAATAATAATAATAACAATAATAATAAAGATTTTGTACAATAACAATAGGTGATCATTTTATTCTAAATGATCACCTAATAATAAAGATTTTGTACAATAACAATAGGTGATCATTTTATTCTAAATGATCACCTAATAATAAAGATTTTGTACAATAACAATAGGTGATCATTTTATTCTAAATGATCACCTAACTAGAATTTAATTCGTCACTTTGACGAATTATAGGTGATCATTTTTATCATTTTATTGACATTAATATTTTTTAAACATGCACGTATGTTAAAATACAATCAGAAAATGTTGATGTATGCCATCCTATTATACGGTTATACTATAGTGCTGTGCCTATTATATGCCATATACATTATGTACAGTATATACTGTATATCTATATACAGTGTAGCATTGGTGACATTACGGACACACATCATGTTCTAATTTTTCGGCACTGATGACATTATCAAAATAAACTTGTGGATAACAATATCGAAAGATAATGAATTGAGCAATAAAATATAACAATTGGAAGAAAATTTGGCACGTAGAAGGGCGGTGCACGCTCTTTAAAAATTGTATAACTTTGACGAAAGAGATGAAAAAAACTACTTTTTAACTTCAACTGGCCATATGATAACGTCACAACATCCGATAGGCTTAATTTTTATAATAATTCATATCTACATTTCACCAGCTCTCATAATAAGTTATAAACATCAAGGTCAACTTTAATTCAGAAGAGCTGTAAGGTATTCAAGTATACCTTGTAGGTGAAATTACGTAACCACCGTTATTTAAATTTTAAGACGTGATGACATCATCCAAATGAAAATATTGGCAACTCATAAGTAACATAATTGGTTGAGGTAGAATATATTAAAAATTTAAAGAAAATCGATCACAGATAAGCGAGTTGCGCTCTGTTGAATATGGTGGTCCATTACAAAAGGGGAAAAAACCCTATTTTAAAAATGCATGTGGCCAAATGATGACGTCATATCATTTTGTACGTCTAATGTGTATATACATTTATATCTACAACTCATTGGCTTCCAGAATAAGTTAAAAAAATTGGGGGTCATCGTGCATTCTGAAGAGTTATATTAATTTTAAAAAGGCCTTATTTTTTACTATTTTTAGCACTTTTGTACAATTAATGTGCGCATTTTGTCATTTTTAACCTGCTCGTATAGCGTTATTTTAGGTCGGAACAGACTCAAATTTGGTGAATGTACTAAGGATGGTGAGTAGAATACGATTTGTAAACAAAATTCATATTTTTTACGCATTTTAAGAATTGCGCACGCAAAAACGCATTTTTGCGCAGTAATTTTTTGAAACACGCAAATGGCCTAACTCATGCTCTAAATTGATCAAAACTTAATTTGGAGCTTTTTAAATTTTTAACGCGCAATTTCACGTGCATGACCTTGAAAAATGTAAGTTTTTATTTGTTAATATTTTTATCCTTCACCTGAAGTTTACGTATAGTGAATTTTATTGATATGTGATAAAGAGTTATGGAGATATGATTGATAGTGTGATTTCACAAAATCGCGTATTAATGACGTCACGGTTGAGTGATCACGCTGAAAAGCTTATTATGGCTAAGTTAAAGTATTTGAAAGACATTGTGAAATTTTTGTGATCATTGTTATTCAACTTTTTGAGATAATTGTTAAACAAAAGTGTACAGAAAGAAGAAGAATAATAATAATAATAACAATAATAATAAAGATTTTGTACAATAACAATAGGTGATCATTTTATTCTAAATGATCACCTAATAAAGATTTTGTACAATAACAATAGGTGATCATTTTATTCTAAATGATCACCTAATAATAAAGATTTTGTACAATAACAATAGGTGATCATTTTATTCTAAATGATCACCTAATAATAATAATAACAATAATAATAAAGATTTTGTACAATAACAATAGGTGATCATTTTATTCTAAATGATCACCTAATAATAATAAAGATTTTGTACAATAACAATAGGTGATCATTTTATTCTAAATGATCACCTAATTAAACAAACGATGCGGATAATTAAAAATATATATATTTTCATTTCCTATTTAGAGATTTAATCTCGCTACCACGAACGTTAGTGGTGTCCAACTGTATTTGCTTGCTGTAACCACACTTGTGCAGGTATAGAGTTATGAACAACACCACATTGTGATCTGAGGTGTGTTTGAGTCCCACCCGATAATTACACAATGTTTGATCACGGGAATATAATGCCCACTTTTATGTACTTTACCTTATTGTATAATGTTGGAGATACACCCAGCTTAATGAGACTAGTCACTATTTCTAACGTAGGTTTAACATATCTACCACTTAGATGTACATGTAGAGCATTGCTTCCATCCTAAAAAAATAAAAAAATGTTATATTTTTAATAAATAAATATTTTTAAATCAAATTAATCGAAAGTCACTAAAATGTATTATTTATACCAAGAGAAGTTGCATTATGTTAATAATAATTAACATACAGTACATTACCTTCTTACGTTTGAAGGTAAAAAACGAAGCAAAACATAATAATTATCATTAAGCATACTATTACCAGTATGATATACTATTGCAATTTAAATTTGTTTTCAAATTACCTCTTTTGGTGATTCACCATTGGTTATCAGACAGTACAATATCTCTAATTTAACATCATTACGCTCCAGATGGATATTTATCGGTGTGTATCCGTTCTGTGAATAAATCATAAACATAAAATATAAGGATTCTTATTCTTATTGTTAGACACAACTGATAACATGATTGATTGTTGTTGTTTTGTGGCTGATGCAATATGAATATTATAAAACATATTGTGTTTACAAAACACTTCAGATACAGGAATACTCATACTTTTTACTCATACAATTATAAGGAATGGCAGAACGTTTGTTTGTTTTATATTTGTTGCTCATTCATCAATACTGTATTACAAATACACGTAAGAAACCACCTTTCTCACGTGTGGTGATCCTTTAAAAGTGATGGACGCTTACAAGAGGTGGTGGTTCTTTAAAAGTGGTGGTCACTAAATTAAATAAAGGATAGTGGTCGCTTAAGAGAGGTGATGGTCTTTTAAAAAGATGATATCTAACAAGAAGTAAAGTCAATATATTTTAATTAATCTGTGTTATTTCCATTATATTAATTTTTTTTATCTAATATATAAAATATTTACAAAAGCCAGAAAAAGTCTGATGAAATGATTGTTTTACAAAGACGTATTAAAATATAAAAATGGATATTGAATTATATCTGGTAATTTTTTTACCTAATACCTTAAGAAACACAATTCAGAAAAAAATCTTCTTGTATTAAAAATGACTGTAAATACACCAGGATATTTGAGAACCACATGCTTTAAGTACCTTGGATTGTATACTATCAGGGGTCGGTGCCTTGGAATGTTTTAACTTTCGGAATAATTCAAAGACGTCTTGTTCATTAGTTTTACCTAATAAACAGGAAATATTTGATTATGAAGTTGACCTATTAGAATAGGTCAAATTCACTATCAAAATCCTACGAGCTAACTAATAGCTAACTTACCTTAAATCTTGTTTTTTTTTAAAATCAATATTGCCAAATCTATTAAGAAGTTTAATTCATTTGCATAACCTATTGATGGTTATCAAATTTATAGCTTTTATTCTTCATATTCGATCCTTTATAACCAATCATTATCCGCATTCCTGTCCAAACCTTTTCCATGTCATTACTGACAAAATTATTTTTAATTTTTCTTTTGTATTCGCTTATAACAAGCTTCAGCTCTCTTTCTGAACACGTTTCAATTCTTCTCGATTACCTTTTGAAAAATACCATGTGCTTATAAGTTACCTTATTTTGTGCTGTTACTGTTGCACCTTTCTTCGTGAGATAATTCACTATTTCTAAGGTAGGTCTATTAGAACGCAAGAATTCATGCAGCGGGGTGTTTCCGTTCTATAAAAAAATGTATAATCAAGATGTTTTTTATACAACAAACAGATCATTGCAGCAAATAATTATATTTAAGTAATGATAAATAACCATAACAATTTTAAATAAAATGGTTTTCTGGTGACTATAATGCTGTGAACGTAGACTCAATTGTATCGATTGTCTGTGGATTCTCGTTTGCAATGTTAATGAAAGAAAAACCAGAATCGTTAAGTATATACAACAGGTTAATGTAAACATTACTTTCAGTCATGATTCTAAATTTAAACTATTTATAATGGCATGTTTACAAACAACGTACTTAAATTAATAACTTCAATATAACAACCTTACAATAACTTTGGAATCTTGTGCAATTTCACTTCCAAATTATTTTAAATAACTTATTACATTATAATATGTTAACTGTGTTATGTGTTTGCAGATCATACGTACGTTTATAGGTATAATCATATAAATCGTTATTTCCGATCTATAACGAATTCATAATCATGTCATGTTTATACTATGTTATTACAGGTTATTGCAAAGAATAATTATAGTTATAGATAAATAATAAACAAAAAATTGAAATAAAATGTTTTGCTGAAATAGTTTACTACTTCTAAGGTAGGTTTATTTGAACGCATGTATTCATGCAGCGGGGTATTTTCGTCCTATAGAGAAACAAATTATTATCACGAAGTTTATTATTAAACGTAAAAAAATATCAGTACCACATACCATGAATGTTATTCGAAAATTAGTATTGTGGTAAGGAGATGTTGACTGTTATGCAAGATGCAATAATATGAGATAGTTGTAATTGAAAGTAGTATTCGTACTGGAATAGAAACGTTTGAAAAGTCCGCGGCGTGTTCTTCCGGTCATAATTCATTCGTGTCCTTATTGATTATTTGGATGCCATTGTTGTAAGTTACATCACACCAAAACATCACATTTTTAAATGGAGTAAAAAACAGATAAATAAAAACAATTTCGCCGTAAATTTAATATAGAATGACCATTATTTCAATTTGTAGCTCCGCGTGTGACGTATTTACTTTATTTAAATTCAAACCTTTTATAAAAATGACATGTCCACATAAAACATAGTTAAATTAATAATTAATTCAATGAATTATCTCTATCCCCATTATCGTACCTTATGCTATGTCGAAAACCGCCTTTATGAAAATATATTATTACATAATAATGAAGACGTACGTAAGCCGTTTTTTCTCTCAAGTTCATTACAAATCAGACGTTATTATTTTATAAAATAAAAAAATAAATTTAAACAAACGATGCGGATAATTAAAATACTATATATTTTCATTTCCCATTTACAGATTTAATCTCGGTACCACGAACGTTAGAGTTATCCAACTGTACTTGCTTGTTGTAACCACTCTGATGCATATATAGAGTTATTAACACCACACTCGTGATCTGAGGTGTGTTTGAGTCCACTCGAGAATTACACAAGGTATAGACCAATCTTATGTACTTTACCTTATCCTGTAATGTTGGAGATACACCAAGCTTAATGAGATTAGTCACTATTTCTAACGTAGGTTTAAAATATCTACCACTTAGATGTACATGTAGAGCATTGCTTCCTTCCTAAAAAAAATAAAAAATGTTGTATTTTTAATAAATATTTTTCTTCGATGGATTATGCAACATGGATAACTAAATCAAATTAATCGAAATGAGCTAAAATGTATTAATTATTCTAAGAGCAGTTGCATCGTGTTAATAAAAATTAAACAACATACAGTACATTACCTTCTTACATTTGAAGGTAATAATAATATGATGTACAAAAACGAAGCAAAAAAAGAATATTATTAAGCATACGTGTACTATTACCAGTATGCTATATTTCAATTTACATTTTTTGTCAAATTACCTCTTTTGTTAATGTGGGTGATACACCATTGGTTATCAGACAGAACAATATCTCTAATTTAACATCACGACGCCTCAGATAAATATTGATCGGTGTGTATCTTTTCTGTGAAGAAGCCATAAACATCAAATATAATGAGTTTTATAAATAACTTTGGGGTTGGGTCAACCGGCTCCGCTACAGTGATTAAGTTCACTTAGGTTGACCCTTTTTTTGTTATGTATATATTGAAATAGACAGAATAAATAATAAAATGAAATACTGTTATATAATGTAACAACTGAAAACATGAATACCCATACTCCATTATTAGACTTGGTGAAATGCAGTAAGATAACTTGATAGTTTGATCATTTATAAGGAAATGGGAACCGGTAACGTTGAACTGAATTTGCGGACCAGATTGCAAAATCAAAGTTTGCCGAATATAAGCGACTCTTGAACAACTACAACACCAGGCTTGAAGTAAAGCCGGCTTATTACAACGTATTCATAAGCTCGCGATGCATTGCATCTTACATTGACTAAGTTGATTAAAATGGTTCCAGCAAATCGGAAAATGGTCCAAAAGATGATCATCAATGGTGATAAGAGATGTAATAAAAAAGGGAGATGGTGAGGATGATGATACAACTACAAAATGAAAAGTGGAACAGCTAGATTGTTACAGATATTTAAAACAGAAAACATATCATCATATATCAAAAAACATCAGATCAACTTGCTCCTCATAGTGTGAGACAACCACATTACAGCCAGACCAAACAACTACTGTTTAATAGATGATAACAATCGTTACATTGACATATGGTACCACATTTAATTAGAACAGAAGTTTCACATTAAAGTCAGACTTTGAATAGACCATTTTAATGAAATTATTCACTTCCATAAGAAAAAAAAACACGAAAGAAAATAATGATTTCACTTATTCATTGTCTTTTTTTGCTCTACATTACAGTTTTCTCAGGTAAATAATTTATTTTTGATCCAAATTTTAGTCAAAGTGAATAACTATTACGTGACATTAAAATGGCATATTCAACAACAAAGGTAAACTAATTATTTATTATTAGCCATGGGGACAATACATCTTCAACTATTTTATGCATGTTTTAATGGATATCTATTGGTCAAATAGATAATAAAGTCGTATAAATAAACCTAATATTTGTGTCAGTGTCTTAGATGGTGAGAATAGCATTTTAAATTACCATGTCTTTTGTTCGGATTTTATTAATTTTTATTTATTACCATATTTAATGAGGGTGGCATATCCAGTTCTAGTGAAGGAAGAGCCATTTGTTTGTTATGAGCAGTGGCTGTGTAGTAGTGTAGTACACCGGGGGTAACCCCTTACTCGTATAGAAAGATGCACTACTTTCCTTAAAGTGCACATGAGCTAGATGTGTACACTGGACCTACGGTTTATAGTCCTTATCCGAGAAGACTCGTTCTACCACCAGGACCATGGAGCCCTTTTCCGTTCCACTGTCTTAACCGATCGGCCACTCACTATATTGGGGTGGGGTTATAATAAAGGAAACATGTAACATTAATCAAATTGCTTATCTGAGAGGGAATTTATTCAAAGGAGGGCGTTTATTCAATAAATTAGGCCCTAGAGATATGTATCTGGCAGTGGGGTTTTTCCATCCTATAATGAATTCATAATCATGATGTTTATATACATACATGTTATTACAGCAAATAATTGTAGTTAAGTATAATAATAAACAAACAAATTAAAATAAAACGTGTATAGGTGTATAACTATGCTGTGAACGTTTGCTCAATATATAATAGCACTAAGCCAAAATATGTATATCTCCTCTCAAACTGTAAGTCCGATACTAGCGCCGTTCGAGATGGGGCACCTTTTAACTCTCCTCTATCCATTAGTTTATATTATAACTAACAATTTGTACGAAAAATGTGATTTTTAGGCCAATTTCTTTGCAACTGCCGAATTCCACAGCGCAGCTGCAGTTATAGTATAGCGCCATTTCAAATAAAGCGGGCGGGTGGGCGTAAATAACTGTATTCTTGCTAATGTTTTTACCTCATGCACATCGCTCCTGCCAAACTTAATTGAGCACCCCTTTACCATTTTTCCAAACACCAAATGCAGTGATAACACTAGCATAGGTTATGTTTCTTACTAATTACTATTCCAAAGCTGCTATAGGTCTAGGAAATAGCTGAATGCGGGATGAATCGGCCCAGGTATGACGGGACGAATCGGCCCACTTTTAGGCCGATATAATATTATCTGGCTGGTAATTTCATTAGCTCCCGGTAGGTGTATGATATGACATATTGTGAAGTACATTACATGTGTTTTGGTTGATTTTTAATTGTTCGTTTTATGTAATTTATTTGCAAGGAATGTAAGCTATTGTATATAAGGAGGTACAAACAATAAGGATGAAGTTGCAGTCATATTTACTTCTTTCTAATTTGGCCTACACTACTAGAAAACATATATTGCTATTCATCTTAAAGGAAAACCACCTAACATTCTTACCACCACAAATCAAGTCATTAAACTGAACAACGGGAGACTGCAAGAATATTCAACCATATTCAACTAAGTCACTGTTATCAACACGGAATGATAACATACTATGGAAGCTTTTACAAAACACAACAATTTACCAGACGAAATGCAGTATTATTGTCCTACTGTATACCAAACATGAGGACGGACGATAACTGACATAATATTAATCAATAACACAATAAACGTCTATTATTTTAATATAATTACACATTCAAAACAAAAACAAAGATTATGTACAGATGTAGGGTATGTTACAAATTATATTAACTAGATTTATATTTTTTTTACTGCATAGATTTTCAAACATTAATTTTACAGTGAGCACTAATATTATTTGCGATGACTGCAAATTTGTATTTAAAATTGCTGCTTTTAAAATTACAACAAAATAGACACTTAACCCCTTGAAGACGTGGCCCGTATCCCATACGGTGGTAATTTACTGTCCCAGGACGCGAAGCCTTTATATATACGGGTTACTTTTTGGGGTCACTGGATTGCATATTCTTTTTACATTTGACCTTTGACCTAAGTAAAAAAATGCAATTTTTCGGAAGGCCAACACATTTCACATAAATAAAACCAACAATTGCAGAAAGTTACAGTCATAAAAATGCATTTTGCATTTTTAGTCGCATGTAACGCGACTCTACAGCTCACTATGTCGGTCGGGTTACAGCCGTGTTCCTATTAAAAATACCTTATTTAGCTTTAGTCATTTGAAGTCTTCAAATGGTTAAATAAAAAAAGAATACAGCATGCATATAATATTAACTTTAACTTCCTTCTAATATAAATGCTGTATAACGTACCTCTCGGCACTATACATCCAAACCGAAGTATGGGGATATGCCCTTGTCGGTAACCAGGGTTCGGTAGTAAGTTGAACCCTGGTGAGCACCCGATTATCCAGACTCGAGAGCCTCAAATCCTAGCAGGCCTAAGGAAACTGAAACTCATAAAGTGAATAGGTTTACTGTACTCTTAAGTTAGGGAAGACAGAAAGTGTGTTTCTCTGTTCACACTTACAAATATTGTACTTTTATGTATTGGCTGATAGAACAAGGAAATGAATAAACCTTTCGGGCGAGTAGTACAATTCGACTTCTATATTTATATGTTGATGTTCAATTAAATCATCATATAACAGAATAATACAATGTTAAACTGTATAACATATATGTAATGTACACAAAAATGTTGCAAATTTATTTATTGGGGCAATTTGAGGCCAATTTGCTGTTATTAAAATCTGCAATGTCATTTTAGGATGAGTCTTCTGCTGGAGCAAGTGTGCTTTTTCAAGGTGTTGCAGGGGTATAAGGAAGTCTCACTTCATGTTTGTGATTAAAATCTGCTTTATAAGACTTTTTTATATTTTAAGCGTGGTCAAACAATAACAGTATGTTAACAATTAATAAACCAATAAGTACTGCAAGGTGAAAAAAAATTGCTATCGATCTCGTGAAAATACGATCGATAGCGAAAATCAAAATTTTTAGCAGCTAAACGATATTCGACGCAAATTCCTCACTTCGTGTGAACAATAATCTGACGCAATGACTATAAAATACGCGGTATTCGCCGCGATTGCGTCGTGGTAATGAATAGGCAGTCCAACATAAACATCTTAGATATGGTCCTATCGATAATAATATCAACGTAAACAAATTATTCTGTTAAAAATGCAAAAAAAGAATCACAAATAAGTTGAAAAATATAATTTATAGGAGCCTAAACTGATGTAAAAACATAATTTTAGCTTTTGTAAATAATTAAAAAACGTAAACTTGGTTTATTTAATTAAAAATGTAATTATTAATTTATACATGATTTGATCTCTAAATAAAGCAATGCACTTTTAATTGTTAGAATAAACATTTTTAATTCAATTTTCCCTTAGTAGGGACACAGTTGAAAAAAAATCCATTGCACAACAGGGATTTTCAGCGTATTAGGACTACAATCATTTAGCCATAATGTCCAATATTATTATTTATTGATTAACATTATGTTATATCTACCTTTTCTAATCCGTATTAGAGGGCTAATTCAGGTCTTAGTGTAAGGCCTATCACAGTATAATTTGCAGACCACCCTATTCAGTATAGTATTCAGTATAGCCAAAGATATTTAATGACTGATTAAATGCCGTAATAATCGAATTTGTGTGTTGTCAGTGCCATAATGTAATTCAATGTGCATGCTTGTGCTCGAGAGAACGTACGAAAGAACAAACATCGAACCATAATATTAGATTGCCTGAAATGTATTATAAATAGCTTACTAAATAATTTATCAACAACCACATAAATCAGTTTTTACTGGGTAAAATACTGTTCAATATTCTATAAACTAAAAGTAAAGTAATGGAATGTTCCAGATACACAATAAACCAATAAGATCACTTGCAATTAGTGACGAATCGCATATTCGCCGTTTATTGAGCCGCGTAAACAGTGTGCTCGATGCGCGTTTTCCTCCAACTAAGTGACGAATCGATATTCGACGGTTCGTGTGACGAATAATTATAATATCATACAATATTCGCCAAATTATAATTAAAATAATGAATTAATTAAATAAGATACGCAGTTGATATTTGCATCAATTGTTCTTTAGAATAAATACTTACGAAATATACACACAAAAATTTCGCGCCAACATGACGATTCGCCGGTTCCTGTGACGCGTGACGGTATGATTAGAAATGATATCATAGAGCCTAGTTGCAGTGCTTGGAATTCTCCATGTGTATTAGTATAACTTCCAACGCAAGATAAATCTTATCGTTTTTGCACTGATTATCGGAAAGTTAATATCTACTACAGATTCATATCTCATACCGAGGATAGAGAACTGTAATGATCGTGTGGCTAGTGCTAAATTTGACCTCCTGAAGGGTTACTGACTGATTACTTTAACATAACGTGTGAAAGAAGGGTCAGCAATTGATTATTATGATGTCATAATTGTTTCTACAAACACATGTCGTTCATGACATGTCTTCATTTATTTTTTCATTCATTCAATAACTGCTTTTGAAATTCACAATAAATAATTATAAATAAAGTAATACTAATAATATGAAGTTTATAAATATCATTTCCAGTTGTAATGCAATCATGTTTTCGGTCATGACACATTGATAATGGTTGCAAATTGTACATTGTTATGACAAAATCTTCTGAATGTACAAAACAATATAAATCAGCTACATTCATTCGTACTTTATTTACAACACATCTGGCTTGTTATATATAGCATGCCGTACTGACCAACGTCAACGCAACTAACAACAGTGTACTAGAAAACCAATACGCTTGCAAAATGTCGTAAATTCAAGCTGTAATGCAATCATATATTTTGGTTATGTCACAGTTGAAGTGGTCGTAAATTCTACATTGCTTTGACAAAATAATCTGTAAAAAATGCAAAAATCAGCCAAATTTATTCACCTATACCATGCTGTGCTGACCAACGTCAACACAACTAACAACAGCAGTCTACTTGAAAAACGGAACGCTTGCAAAACTTCGTAGGACAGTAAGCACATTTTTTTGTTTCGTACTTATCGTACCTGATTGAATCAAAAAAGTAATTGTACTAAATATAAATTAAGACCCAATGAAATTAGTTCAAGAAAAATAATTATGTTCTAACCAGCTTAAAAAACAGACAGATACATTGAAGAAATACTATAATTGTAATACAAATGTGTGAATGACAATCGATTATATGATGTCATAATTGGCGAGACGCACTTAGTTATACTATGGAATAATTGTTTTTACAAACACATATCGTTCATGGCATGTCTACACAATAGTTTTTAATTAATTTAATATTTTTTTAATTAAATAACTGTTTTTGAATTTGCAAAAACTAATTCTAAATAATCCATATTAATTATACATGAGACGTTATAAATGGAATAGAGATGTTTGCTTGAACCGACAGTTTTATTAATACTTGCATAATAGACCTACTATAATTGCATGTTACCTGATTTTGTGACTTTACTTCTGCGCCGTGCTGTATGAGACAAGACACTATTTCTGTTGTAGGGTGGGAACATTGTAAATACACATGTAGTGGAGTGTCTCCATACTAGAAAGAAAATATAATCATGTAGTTTATAAATGTCAATTTCAGCTGTAATGCAATCATATTTTTCGGTCATGCCACATTGATAATGGTTGTAAATTCTACATTGTTATGACAAAATCTTTTGAATGTACAAAACAATAAAAATCAGCTAAATTCATTCGTACTTTATTTACAACACATCAGGAATTTCTCTTATCCAATGTTCAATATTTTTGTTTCTATGGAGCGCCAAAAGAGCAACGATAATAGAGGACTAAAACTAAGTGGAATGCGTCAATTTCTCATGCATTTATCGGTGAAAAACACGTTTAATTTCAATATATGTGTTAATATGTCAATAAAAATGCTGTAATATGTTACTGCTAATACTGTTCTGTTTTCAAATAATAATAATCGATCCTAAATCAACATCACTACCTAGCCAAGACCTAGGACATCTTACTAAGGATATTATGATGAATTGTTCTAATAAATTTTGCTCCTTTTTTGTCTTGCGTGGGTTCGTTCCACTTTTATTATCACACTCTGTATATCATAGCATAGTATATAATTGATAATATTAAATTTGCTCTTTTAGCCTTCCATAAAAAAAAATTAAACATTGAGTGTGCGAAATTCGCGAACAGATGCGAGAAAAAAGTAAAATCACCAATTTAACGGATTTATTGTTACTTTTATGTTATTTTTCTTCATTAAATTAGGCCTAATAATTCTAAGGTGTGGTATTCAGGATAAAGTTGGTTTTCGAGTTAAAATACAAGGCAGGTGCAAAAAGGAATTAGCGGGCCTAGGGTACTTCAATTTCGGTGATTTCCTGCCTCGCATTTTTTTTTTCGCATAAATGTATGAATTGCCTCGCTTGTCTTTCCTGTCTCGCGTGCCTCGTACTTTGTTACTACCCAGTAATTGGGTACTGACTGAGGTGGTCTCGAAGCTTTCCTCCACAGTACAAAGTTTGTAGAAGAATGTTTCTAGCCTAACTCGAAAGGTAATTAACCTAGGACATATTGTCACTAATCCGGTACCACTGCCTACCGGTAGTATGCCTAATACTAATAGTAGTAATAGTGAAAATGTTACAACAAATGTCGTCGCTATAGAAGACGACACGCACGGAACTTTCTCTATCAATACGGCCCTTCAAGCACACAATTAGATTTGGATATTACGCGGAATCTTTACCATTCGTGGAAACAATTTCTCCGGCAATTCGGTAACATAATTACTATTTCAGGTAGGGGTGTTAATTTAGCATCACTATTAATTCCATATTACAACGGTCTCCATCGAATCTAAAGATGGTGCAAATGCCCACAATAGAGATATCAGGTTGAACAGGAGCCTAAATGTCGATGAGTTCATATAATTATGCCTTTGACATTTACAAAAATATACTGTGCGGGGCTTATCCACAACGTAGAGAGGAGTTAGACCAAAATGAGAGGGACATGGCGTCAAGATATCTCGGTAAGGATGTTACCAATACCACACACAGTTCAGTCTAACAGCAGCAGCATATTTGCGCTATAATAATAGTTTGGTCGATTGGACCGTGAGAAATAATACACTATTTCGCAACATATTCGCGAACAGTCGTCAAATGTATGCACAACATGTAACAGCACCCTGCTCCGATGTAAATATATCTCACGCAAAAGGTGCTGCACCAAAGAACTATGCCAATGATTATACGGCCGGAAGGGCGTATTCCACAACGGCGGAGAAATGTGCAATAATGTCAATGGGAACAGGCGCTGTCTCACGCCAAGATGCAACAATCTACATGTTTGCCTTGACCATAAAGGAGACCATGCAAAACCATTGTGTATGCTCATCGCTTCAAACAAGGCCATATACGTGGTTGCAGTCGCGTGCTTAAATTTAAGTTAGTGTTTACCGACCGACAAACCGACAGACCAACTAACCGACCAACCATTCGACCAACCGACTGACATAGTGAGCTGTAGAGTAGATTAAATACTACAGTAGATGCTGCAATTTGCTTTAAAGAAGAAGATGCTAGATGAAAAAGGAAATCTTATAGATTATCAGAAGAGGTGGCAAGAGGAGAAAACCAAGGGCTTAAAGAGAAGAATGTACGTACATGGAGATTCTTGATGATATTCTTAAAGAAAGGTTGTAAAACAGAAATCGGGCAAAAAGAGTGCATATGAAGGTTTAACGCGAAAACATTGCGCACTCATGCTTGAAATTTCCTGAAACGTACTCTAATTTCATAGAAAATAAATTTTGACAATTTTAAACGCGCGTACGCATGCGTTATATGCGCTACGCACGTACTTGTATTGCCATATGATGAAATATGACCTGACATTTATGAGTACCAAATTTTATTTAATTGTTATTCATGCTTGTGAAGATATGATTACAAACGTGATTTCGTTAAATCGTGCGTATTTTTTTTTTTAACGGATAATGAGCTAGCGTTTTTACTCGCCGTATATTATGTTCAAATCTTTATTATTGCAGTTAAACCACCCACATCATCACCCTTCCCTCACTGGCATGAGTAGCGTTGTAAAACCAGTAGAGGATAGGCCTAAGGTACATCACATTCCCTAAACGCAGAACAACTTTGGTGGGTAGGAACTAGGAACTAGGAACTAGGAACCAACTTAAGTATGAATTGGCTCTAAGAAACAATTGAAAACCATTAGGCCTACTAATTAAGTTGAGTTAGATAATTTAATATTTATTGACGATTAAATCGAATTTATGATTTTCCCCGAATAGAGGTGGTTTTCACAAATTGTTTTAGATTATATCAACATATACACGTCGTAGTGATGTATCGTTACATGTACTGTACTATTTCAATCGACTAGGACGGTGATAGTTTCAACAAAGTATTACATCGCAATGTTTTACTGTGTTTAGTGGTATATTATTTGTAAAACATGAAAACAATAATAATAATAATAATAATAATAATAATAACTGGTACTTGATATAGCGCATTATGCTTTACAAAGACAGACCAATTTAGAAAATTACAAATTAAAAAGGTGGGTTTTGAGCAGAGATTTGAAGACACTGGTGGAAGTAGCCTGACGGATTTCAATAGGCAACGCATTCCATAGAGAAACGGATGCCGAAGAAAATGAACGATTTCCATAAAACTTAGTGGAAGGATGAAATATATGGGCAAGAAGAGACTCAGATCTAGATCTCAGAGACCGCTTAGGAACATAAGGTTGAATAAGTTCAATTAATATTTCGTTGGATAAAGAATATATTTAAAAATTGTTCCTATTTGCACCCATCCTCTTCCCCATCCCTCAACCCTAATGTTACATACAAAACACAAATTAAGTTTGTTTAAATTTGATTTAAACAATTGGTCTCATTTTGTGACAAGTTTCTCTTTCCGAAGTAATTCCCAGGGTGCTAATTTTAGTTGAGTACATAAATCACAGTGTCTATGTATTCGTTCCTGTAAACGACATGTATTATTGTCCTGCGTTACGTACATTTGAAATCGCCAGTTTTTTAACGCTAAAATTATTATGCATTCGAGAACCATCTGTGGGCACGACCTAGATGGTACGCGAGCGAAGCGAGCGTACAATCTAGTACTGCGTAATTTTTGATTGTGCACCGTAAAAACATAACCACATCGATTCCTGGCCATAAGGAATATACTGTAAAAACTTTACTTAGCTAGATGAAACTGATATCAAGACAAGGCCATATACTTGAATACTATACAGAGATCCAGATGAACCTTTTTTACTAAAGTTAGTGTTTACTGACCCACCGACCAACCGACCTACATAGTGAGCTGTAGAGTCGCGTTACACGCGACTAAAAACGGACAACGGCCTTAAGGGGCCAGATCAGACAGAAAAATGACACCGCTAACTTTAACTTGTCTGTTCCAACGCCCTTTACATTACTAAACAAGCATTAATGCTCGATACTGTTCCAAACAAAAGCACCAAAGAATATTACTCAACGGAGTCTCTTATGGTTTCTACACAGGCATCAAACGCCTACCCGAACAATCAATTGAATGTAATAATTTGAGATCCGCAATGCGACAACCTGAAATCGTTACAGAACTAATCACACTGAGGTGAGCAAGGGGTATTTGATTGGCCCATATTATTATTAGTAATCCTTTTAACCAGTACCGTATACACCCGATTGGTATCGCTGAAGGTTATTATTGTGGACATATCCGTAGCACATGACGACTTAAAAAATCCGAGCCTAAATGGAATTATACAAAGACAAAGACGCATTTTCCCATCAATGTGTATCAACAGATGACGCGATAGAAATAATAAAACAACAAGGGCAAGGTGCGTTATTAATTAAGACTTATATTACGGTCGCCTTAAGAAGTTATCACGGTATCAAATGGGACAGTAAATATTACTTTTTTTAAACTAATAGCTCTCGTTCAGATCAAGCCTAAAGATATTCGACACCTTATCGGAAACGGTTTGCTAGATCGCAACAAACGTATTTAAAATAAACAAGAATTCAATTCGTCACTTTGACAAATTATAGGTATCATTTTTATAATTTTACTGATATTTAACAAAAACATGCACGTACGTTAAATATGACCGCAACATATTGATTTATGCAATCCTATTACCTGATGCATAATGCTTATGGTGCTGATTGGTGCCTAACATGCGTCATAGAATATATACTCAACGGTACAGTTTACTGTATATCTATATACAGTGTAACATAGATGAAATTACGGGAACCACACCATGATCTAATTTTTTGGTATGATGACGTTGTCAAAATAAACTTAAAGACCACAATTTCCAAAGATAATGAATTAAGCAAAAAAGTATAAGATTTGGAAAAAACTTAGGCATGTAGTAGCGCACTGCGCGCTCTTTGAAATTTGTATAAATTTGACGAAAGAGAGAAAAAAACTATTATTTTTTTGCCAATTTCATAACATCACAACATCCGATAGGTATTTTTTTAATATGAATTCATATATACATTTCATCATCTTTCATAATAAATTATAATCATCAGGGTCACTTTTAATTCTGAAGAGCTGTAAGATATTCAAAAATATAGTGTAGGTGAAATTACACGACCTACGTTATTCAAGTTTTTACGCGTGATGACGTCATCAAAATGAAAATGTTGACAACTCATGAGAAAGATAGTTATTAGAGCAATCATTAACTTAAATTGGAGCGAAAATTGGGTACAAAATAACTGAGATGTCCACTGTTGAATGTGATAAAATATGACGAAAGAGAAAAAACCTAATTTTTAAATTCAAGTGGCCATTTGATGACGTCACAACATTTTGTACGTGAAATGTGTACATGAATTCATATCTACAACTCAATGGCTTCCAGAATAAGTTAAAACAATTGGGGATCATCGTGCATTCTGAAGAATTATTTTCATTTTAAAAATGTCTTACTTTTTATCATTTCCAGCCTTTTGATACAATTAATGTGCGAATTTTTAACCTGCTCGTATTATTAGCGTTATTTTAAGTCGGAAGAGACTCAAATTTGGTGAATGTACTAAGGATGGGAGTTGAATGCGATTTGTACAAAAAAATCGTATTTTTAACGCTTTTTAAATATCGCGCGCGCAAAAACGTGTTTTTGCGCAGTAATTTTTTTAAACACGCAAATGGCCTAATTCATGCTCTAAATTGATCGAAACTCAATTTGGAGCTTTTAAAATTTTTAACGCGCATTTTCACGTGCATGACCTTGAAACGCGTAAGTTTTTATTTGCTAATATTTTTACCCTTGACCTGAAATGTATGTGTAGTGAATTTCATTGATATGTAATAAATAGTTATGGAGATATGATTGATTGTGTGATTTCACAAAATCGTGTATTAATGACGTCGGTTGAGTGATCACAGTGAAAAGCTTATCTATATATAAATTTACTTAAGGGCAAAATTCTGTAAATCGCGTGTTATTTCTAGAATGTTTACTCGATGGTATATAAAGTTGGTTAGAATCTCGGTACTGATTTTAACCACCTGATGTAACCCTGTTTACTAATTAAATTTAGTTAGATAATTAGTTATTGACAATTAAAACGAATTTAGGTTCAACGATTTGCCCCAAATAGGTGTGTTTTCCGATCGTGGTAGATACTGTCTAATGGATGTCCTCATGAAAAAAACCTGCACACAATAATACGAGGATACTTCGCATTTTCCTATCTCCTCCTACGATAATTGTTTTTAATAGCTGAAAACCGGTTGACCAGCTCGAGTACAGTATCATAATGTTGAAGACAGGCCGATTTTCTTTAAAAAATACTATTTTGATAGATTTAATATACGTTTATACAAATGTTTTGATTTGCGATGAATGGAACATTCCAATCTCTCAGACTCCCAGTTTGTAGGTAAATTTATGAGCCCTTGGAGAATAAACTTACAACTGAGATATAGTATTGCAATACTTTGACAATAATATTGTAAATACTGTAGGCCTACGTATTAACCATTTTTAGTCGCCATTTGAATCGAAATTGTCTTACTGTGAATGTGGTTACTGTTAGATATATAAACAAATTATACAAAGAACATTTATTACTGTGACTGTGGGTAGATTACTGACAGTTGCTTCTCAACGTTTTTTGTATTAATTATTTATAAAAAATATAAACGTCGTAGTGGTGTATCGTTACATGTACTTTACTATTTCAATCGACTATAACAGGGACAGTTTTAGGGAAAGTATTATAAATCGTAAATGTTTTACTGTGTTTAGTGGTATATTATTGATAGGCCTATAAAACATTTAAAGCAATATTGCGTTACTGAGTGGATAGAGAATATATTTAAAAATTGTTCTTCCCATCCTCTTCCACGTCCCTCAACTCTAATGTTATAGGCCTATACAAAATACAAATTGGGTTTGTTTAAATGAGTTCAAATAAAAAAAATTGGACTCATTTTTAAGACAAGGCCTAATTCCCAGGGTGCAAATTTTACATAAATAATCGTGTCTATTTATTCGTTTCTGTAAACGACAATGTACTATAGTCCTGCGGTACGTACATTTTTTACGCTGAAATTACTGTGTATTTGAGAACCATCTAGTTATGATTAACTTAAAGTATTAAAAAGACGTTGTGAAAAATGTGTGATCATTGACATTTAACTTTTTGAGATAATTGTTACACAAATTTGTACAGAGAGAAATAAATAATAAGAATAGGAAGAAGAATAAAGATTTCATACAATAACAATAGGTGATCACCTAAAATATACTTCACCTTTTTAATGACTATCTGCGAATAATACAAAACAAGTAAACACTCGGAGGTATTCCATTACCGGAAAAGAAAACCGAAGGACCTACTACAGTAATAGAATATCTTGGTATTTATCTGGACTCAGTTAACATGGAAGCGAGACTTCCGATGGATAAGGTAAATAGAATCCAACTGATTATACAACAATTCAGTAGGCGAAAATCATGTTCAAAAAGGGAATTACTTGGACACTGGAACTTCGCTTGTAGAGTAATCAATCCAGGGCGTTCCTTATCTACTACAACATCATATACACATTAATCATGAATGTCAGTCTGATCTAGCGATGTGGTCACGTTTCTTGAAGGGATGGCACGATATTTCATTTTTTATGAATGATGACATAACAACAGTGAGTAATCTTAATCTATTTACCGATACAACACGTACTGCATTTGGGGGCATTTATGATAACGAATGGTTCCAGGGAGATTTCCTCCAAAGACTGCGTCACCGACAAAATGTCCATTGCCTTTTTTTTAGCTTTATCCTATTGTTATGAACTGCGTGTCGTAAATTGGCCATAAATAGAGTAGAAAGAGAATTCTGTTTTATTGTGACAATATGGCGACCGTAGAAATTATTTCTAAGGGTAGATCAAAAACACCCGACATTATGAAACTTATGAGGAGACTAAAATATCATTCAGCTACACACTGTTATTATATTTATGCAAAACACATTGCTGGTAAAGATAATGTAATAGCAGATTCAATGTCTCGTTACCAGATGAAGAAGTTCCGAATGTTGGCACTCGAAGCGAATCTACTACCAAGGAACTGTCTACATCATTTCGAGCTTCTGATGAATTAAAACAGCAAGTCGAACAACTCTGGAACGAGGCTATTTGTGATTCTACAAACAATGTGTATCATACAGCGGTGCAACGTTTTTTTGAATGATTTTTTCAGGTCTGATTCTGCCAAAATCAGGATTACCGCCAAAAACTCACTGTCAGAAACTACTGAACCTAAAACTCCAGACAATCAAACTCTACCTTGCAGGAATTCGCTTCCATTACATCAAAGCGGGTCATCAAGATAGCACATTGGGGGCAGGGGGACTACAATACATACTTCGCAGAATTAAACAATCACAGAACAATAGTCAACAAAAACGTTTACCGATAATTGCAGCTAAAATGAGTAACAAACTATCTCGAGGTATATTTTCCCCGTTGATGGATCTTATGCTTCAGTGTGTAAAGTTAGTGATTTATGGATGTTTATGATGTGGCGAGTTCGCGTGTAAAAGTAAGACTTCCTGTAATGATTACATAAGAATTAGTGATATTACCTTTAGCCCAGATTGCCAATTATATGTTTTACATCTGAACGCATCCAAAACGGATTCCTTTAGAGTGGGAATCAATATAACAATCTTTGAGAACAAACATTTATATCCCGTCCATAATATGTCTAAGTACATTGCCCGTAGATTGGGTAATGGTGCACCCTATTCAGCTCCGTTGTTCGTCGTGAATGAATCAACACACAATCCGTTATTATCAAGGGAACAATTTTTAATGATTTAAAGTGAGGTTTCAACCAGGAGTGGGATAAATAACCGCAATTTGTCCAGGCCATTCTTTTACGATGGGGGCTGCAACATTCGCTGCTGCAGCAGGTGTAGAAGACCGCGTAGTACAAACCCTGGGATGATGATCAGGGGTTAGTGGTTAGGTACATCCGAATGAGTAGAGAGGTTATAAAAGATGTACAAGCACATATGTGTAAAGTTGTCCATTTATTCTTTATGTTTGTAGTATGTCTACCTAGAATCGAATGTATCGCTACGATCTCTCTCCAAAAAAAATCTCGCCGGGCTCAACCCCGGGATTAAATCCAGCCGGGTTCATCCCCTGGATAATATTGAGAGATCAACAGCACCTTCCACTGACACAACAACTTGTCCCGCCGGGCTCATCCCGGGACAAGTCTAAGTGGTTTTCATCCTAGGGATCGAATGTTCTGTATTTTAATGTTTTCTATAAGGACAGTATAATGATTTAAAGTCGTCCATTCAGTTGTTTATGTTGTAGTATGTCTACCTAGAATCGAATATATCGCTACGATTTCTCTCTAAAAAAAATTTAAAAATCTCGCCGGGCTCAACCCCGGAATTAGATCCAGCCTGGCTCATCCCCTGGATAATGTTGAGAGATCAACAGCACCTTCCACTAACACAACAACTTGTCCCGCAGGGCTCATCCCCGGGACAAGTCTGTGGTTTTCATTCTAGGGATCGAATGTTCTGTAGTTTAATGTATTCAAGGACAGTCTAATTGTTTAAGTTGTCCATTTTATTCTTATCATTATATATGTATCTAGTATCTAGTAAGTCATTTATTATTGTAACTATCATTGTAACACTAGGTCAATATTCTTGTCTGGTACTAGGCTTATACAATTTAAACTACTTTTGTTATTATACACGTTGGTTTATTTCTTGGGGGCTTCCCCTAATGCTATTCGCTCAATTGGTCTGGTATAATTACCCCCAATAAAATAATACCATATTTCACGTACACGGTACAATATACCATACGGACACCCAGTGGAATTCCAATGGGTCCTACTCAGGTACACGAAATATCCCCAACACAGCGAACTAGTATGACATGAGTAGCCCCCGAAATAGTCAAATAAGAAATAATGTATTTAAGGTATAAGGGACCACAGTAGTTGTATTCAAATATATAATAAATAAGACAAATAATAATTAAGGAATTTCATTATTGAGGGTAAGGTAACCACGGTAGTGGTATCAAAAAGCATAATAAATGGTGGTTACTGTTGTCTTACTGTGCTTATGTGGTGTTGTGTATTAACTTTACGTTTAATAACATGCTAATCTTACAAATCATGAAAATCAAAAGCACAAACAAACAGTTATTGTTAAAATAATAATTAAATAATTGTTATAACTATAATGATAAGCGAAAAAGTGAATACATAGTTACTGTTGTCGATTGACAAAGAAATGTGAGTCTAGTCACCGTTATGAATTATCTGATGATAATAATAATAATATCATTATTAGATGAACTCAAGTATGCTTTTGAATTTTTTTTTCACATACAAAAATAGCTCTTGACTTTAAACTGTCATTCTGACTGTCTAACTAATCGACCAACCCTCTACAGTAACTGTACACACCGATCTGATAATTTATACAAACACAGTAAGTACTGATTAATATTCTCACTAAGCTTATTTAATTTGCAGCGTTCGCCAATGAAGCATGTGTTATTGATCCAGGGTATTATACAGTAATCATAAACATTTAAATATAGGCATAATGATTACAGTTTTACAATTTACTTAATGTATGGTCTTCGTGGAACTAATTGAATGAAAATAATTTCTTATCAGTAAAAATATGAAAAGCCTATCCTTTGTTTTACCTTATCTCTGGTTTTCAAAATATCAGGCCGTCTTTCACATATTTCTTTAATTTGTTGCAAGTCATTAATCCACAATGCATTATCTAGGCGTATTCTGTAACTGTAAAATTATAGTATATAAATGAATTACATCAATACATTAACAAAATAATGATACCTTTGTTTATAGCCTCGTTAGAAAAAGTAATTAATGTTCGTAGGCATATAGTGTTGTTCTTTAACTTTATAACTCACCTCATCTTGATTATTATACTGAGTCTTCATTTAGCTTTATTCTTTGTTAGTTTCGTTTGATTTGTTTCTGTGAAGATAATATAATTAATGACTTTTGATGCAACAATAATATATACTTTGCATGTTGACATAAATGTGAAATATGAAATTATCCTTAAAAAATGTAATGTAATACTAATAATATGAAACAACATTTAAGGAAAATAATGAAGTCCAGCTGCATACATGTGACTAGCACATGTGTGACTATTGCTGATAATGATATGTACATTTAATAAGTATTATTTTTGACTTTTGTCATTTACCCATATTGGTAGTGTTTTACAGATCATTCAATCATACAATGATAGAACTGTTAAGTACAATTAATAAGACTAGTTTTGTCAGGAATATCTTATAATAATACATTATTCACTTTTGTGAATTTTACAATTAAAATGTTGTTTCTCCTATAATACTCGTTTAACTTGTTGTAGAGAATAAATGTATAGGTATTACAAAAACCTTTGAGGACTCTTAGAATTATTTTTATTTTAATAGACAAAACTGTATATTATAATAGGCCTAAATATTTAAAAACCCGAATAGTCTGATAAATGCATTTACATTTACTTTAAATTCATAATTTCATCCAAGCAGAATACTACGAAAGATATCCCACCCATGAGGAGGCAATGTAGTCCTGAATAACATGTATTATATTTTGGCTAACATTGGCCAGTACACGTACAATAATATAGAAACAAGATATTCCACTCCAACATAAATACGTTGCTTTCAATCAATGTATATTTTATACATACTTGCTTAATGATAGTTTTAAAATAATCAGTTGAAACAGTATGAGGATTGGATTTTGATTGAATTTTACCGTTTATTTTTTCTTTTTAAGTGAAACACTACGAAAGTGATTAACTTGATTAAAACTGCAAAATTACCTTTTACCTTTTCATGTTTTAGGGGTAAAATACATGTTTAAGTGAACATTGCTAGTCTACACATACCGAACGACAGTTTTGTATAATGTACGGTATACTAAATAGTACGTACATGGCAATAATCTAATGAGTTGAATATATAATATAAACCTTCCTAATTATTCGATCGTGTGTGATCCGATGTGGCCTACGTTATACCAGTGTTACATTGGTACTAGTAAGTTGCTACTTTTAAACAGACGGTCCAATTCATCAGTAGATTGATTTGATAATAGAGATAGAGAGGTAATAACAATAGTATTTCCCAACTGTTTCCTATCTTTTCGTGTTTGTGGCTGGCGTATATATCGAAAATAAAAACTATTATAGATTTTGATCTATTTTATCACATTTTTGTATTAAATAAAGAATGATTATGATCATAATAATAAACACATATTTGTCAGATGTTTTGCCCTACTCGGACGTTTGTACTATGTAGGCCTACATTGAGAAAATATTCGCAAGTAATTACACAATAACAATCCTGCTTAGGCTCGAATCTCACCCTTGCCAGCTTTGTGATCTAGATGTATGAACGCCATGGTAGAGATCTTGAGGTCATGGGATAAATACACCTTGACCAATTGTTGTTGTAAGTTTTCTTAATGTACTTAGTACAAATTAGGGCAAAACTGCCTGACGCAAAGCTACTCCACAGTAGTTAGCAAGTAAATTCCTGTTGGTTCAGTACCCGCTGCACTATTAATTTTGTTACGTGTGCTTTATCAGTCTGATTTTACGCCTTCAAATAATACGTACCTGTACTTGGTTTACATTTTACCGCCGCTTTCATATTTTTGGACAGTACGTGCTCTCAATATGTCGTTGCCATTATGCGAATACGTTTTTATGACGTACTAGTTATCGTATTCCTAAGGTTGCGAAACCTCCCTAATAACTGTATTATGACGTATTCTAATTATAAGTTTAAATACACCGTGAATGTTTTTGTTGTCAACAACGACGTATTTTACAGTATTTTCTCATTTTAGAATCACTTTTTTGCAACAATAAAACAATAAATAAATAAATAAATGGAATAGAAAATAAATAATAAAAAGAAGATACAATTTCGATAATTTTCTCCAAATTAATTGTTGAAATATCATTGCCCAGGATATAATAAATTCTTTAAAACCCGTTTTTAAAAAGGCCGCACATACATGGTGTTCAAATAAAGTTTATTTGATTGACAACAATGCTTTAGTCAGATTACTTCCCAATATAGGCATAATGAAAACTAAGGTGTGGCGAAATTGTTGCGCCTTTTGTAGAGTTTAAACATTGCTTCAAAAAGTATGTACGTTGTTCATATGAATGTGAACTTTTATAACTAAAACAAATATTTTAATAAATAACAGATAAATGTAAAGTGGATTGAAGGAGAGAAGCCGATTATACTATGACCATAAAACATCGCTATTTGTGATAACAAAAAAAGCAACAGGCATAACTTTATCTCCTTATGTATATTCATAACGCCCTCTGCAGTTTCTGCCTTAGCATGCTTGAAAACAAAAATGCTGCTGAATGAGGGCATGCTTATCCGAAAGCGACTTTTAAGTTTAAACTTTTTGTTAAAACAAAGTACACAAACCTGAAACGAATGTTTATTATACAACATAATCGTGGACAAAGACAAAATCGTGGGTGAAAATTGACAATTCTGGTGTGCTCAGATATCGATTGAAACGACCTATACATTACTTATAGAGCCGGGCGTCCGACCGAGGGCACTTGGCGAAATTAGATCAAAATGGGAGTGTATATGAAACTGATAAATCAGTACTTACACTTAAAGATCTAATGAAAAGAATAAAACTAATAGGCCTAGATGTGTGGAGGTTAAAGAATGAAAACAAAAACCAATTTACATGGCGACAAAAAGTTAAAAATAATTATTTATCGTAGGTTAGATTACTGGTTTATATCAAAAGAACTAAATGGGGATGTTAAGTCTTGTGACATTCGGCCTGCGATCTTAACTGACCACCAGGCTGTATCGATTAAATTATACATGCATGAACCCAGACGAGATCCTGGTATGTGGAAATTCAATAACAGTTATTTGCATGCAAGACCCAACGTATACAAATCCAATAATTAGTATAAGTGTAAAAACAATATCAAGACATTTAGATGTATTGGGTTTACCTAGTAAATTGGAACTTATAAAAAAAGATAGACATAAAAAACAAATTTAAAAAAAAAGAAAAAATGACAAATATATACAAAGATAATATACAAATTGAACTAAAATATGTTTAAAGATGGAATTTATTATATGGATCTTGAAAAAATAAGAACATATATATGAAATTGAAAGAAGATTAAGATCTAGGGAAAAATGGGTTGTTTGCCTTTTTTTGAGTCTTAAAAAATCAAATGGTAATAAAAAAACAAATTAGGAGAATGTTAAACAATAAATGAACTACAGTAAAAAAAGCCAGAATATATAGTTAGTATACATCAAGAAACGCACTTTAGCCAAAAGCAAATTAATTACTACCTTAAAAAAACACAAGTGAATACTCTATCCGAGAAAGAGAACGAATTTTAAAAGTTAAATGTATTATTCTGGTCCTCAAGCTTAACTGGACACTGAAGGAAATCGGAGTAGGCCCTCCACGGACACACGGCAGCCAGAGAAGATCCCCTTTTTTTGTTATTAGTGTACCAAACTCTTTAACGTGCACTCTTAAGTACACGGGACCAACGGCTTTACATCTCATCCGAAGAATTAGTCAATGTAAGTAAAGCATCTTGGCAATTATTATAGTACCGATAACCTCGAACCCATGCCTATCACATGCTAGTCCGATATTATCATTACACCATCACTCTTTGGTGTATACAGCACCCGCCGCTATTTCTATACGCTCTCCCATCCAGAACGCAACCGGACCCAACGTCGCTTAACTTCGGTGATCTGACGAGAACTGGTGTTTCAACGCAGTATGTCCGTGTATATAATGCAGTGTGGCCGTAAATAAAGAACTATGTGAAGATAAATCACTACTGCTGAGGAATGTAAATAAAAACAAATCACCTGGTTCTGATGGGCTGGGTGTAGAATTTTAAACGTTAGGAGTATATGTAGGATATGATCGCAAAGCATGTGAAGCAAAAAACGGGAATGAAACTTTTAAAATTATGGAGTTCTAGAAATGTATATAGCTGTATTTAAATTACTTGCACTAGCAAAACTAACGTATACTGCAAATATTATTGATGTACCAAAATATGTTTCAGATACAATTACCACATTAAGTTATGCATTTCTATGGCACAAAAATTAGAAAAAAGTAAAAAGGAAAACCATAATTGGAAACTTAAATAAAGGTGTGATTATGATGCCTGATTTTGTGTTACATACAGAAGCACTTAATGTTTTATGGTGAGAAAGTTAAATGGAAATATATTCCAACATTCTTTATTCATAAAATATGTCCAGAGCACATCCATTTTAAGATTACAGATGAAAATCGTATTATACACGCTATACCTTTTTTTATGCAAATATGTTAAAAGCAACTGTAAAATATAAAGATTGTTGTAAACAAATTGCTGACACATATATGATGGTATAGACTATATAGCCTCAAGTCTGTTTTCATTGTATTTTTTTATTTATTTGGTTTTATTTCGATTTTTGTCTGAACATACAGACTTTTGAAACACGTATAGAAATCGATTTGCAGACCACAAACATCCGGTAAGAATGACGTAAGTTATCATACCGTATTTGGCTATATGGAGCGGGTGGTATGTAAATATGGATTTCGAATCAACCAATGATTATTTTGTTTCAAAACGAAAAAGATCGAGTAAGTACAGTAGTACTAATAAATGCTGAATGTACTATCGAGACTGAAATAACACCTATTGGAATATAAAATCGCGTTGCCAAGTGTTTTTTTTTTATTAATTGTCTCGTCCTAGCCTAGGCCTCCTTCGTAGGCCTCCTTGTACGTATGACCTGCCAAATAAAACGCCAATAAGATACATACCACCACCGGAACACAGAGCTACACCACACAGGACAGGGTTTTGGGTGGGAATTAAATCAAACCACATAATAAATGATCAAAAAAAATCCGATCAAATGTTTACCTGACTACTAGGCATATAAAATCATGTCTAGCCTTAAGAAACTGTCATCATCACATCATCATCACTTGGCTTCGCGATAATGTACCCAAACATGTACACAGTGATGTTGTAAAAGAGAATAGGTTCTTAACATCAACAGAAATATTAGGAAATTTAACACCTAAATCTGGTAGAATGAATACATGTACTTATTAAAAGCATGACGAACCAAACAAATGGAAACGAATTCATCTTTAGTTGAATAAAATAGACTAGATAAATCTCTATTCTTGCATCTATTACACACATGTACAAGACTAGAGTTGAAATCATCATTTTGAAGAATTAAAACAAAGTATTGTCCTACCAATTATACATCTCTAGATTATGTGGTTCACCTTCTTCACAATGTTCATTTGATGTCCGGTCTTTTCCGGTTTCCGATTTACTGAAACTATACAACATTAAAAAGTATGAGTACATTCAAATACATGTATGAGTATGAGTGAATAGGCTTACTAGTCAAACTAAATAATATATACATCTTTTATCAAAGGTAGGAGCCAATAATTACATTTCTAACATTGTATCACCTTGTAAACTAAGTTGATGATGGGAAAATAAATGCTCAAAGTAAAATTTACAAATAATTATAACTTGATTAAAAAAAAAAACTATATAATTCGTTTTGTTTCATGGTTAACACCCTTTTCAGTGGTTAGGAAATTTCTATGGAAGTCATTAATATTCATGAGCTTCTTGGCATTTTCTGTTTGGTATATGATACCTCTACTGCTGAACAATTATTTCGATTTCTTCTCAGTAACATTTTATAAACATTTCCTGGCATTTCAACATGTTTTATACTGAACAATTATTTTAATAATATCAGGTTTTGTCTTTTTGTACAATGTTTATTAATTGGAGGTCTACCTGGTTTTCTCTCGCAAAGTATTTTTATGAGCTTGGTCAAATTGAATAGAAAACAAACTTCCTAGCTACTGTAATTGTTGCTATTGGAATAATGGGCCATATAACCAATTTTCCTGTAAAAATCACCATTCATACATGTAAATATTTGTCAAAATTGTATAAGAACTGAATAGCTATTCATTTCTATGTTTTATTGTATAAATCCAAAGGCAAAATACTGAAAAAAGACAATGCTGTGGGTATGAGAGGCTGGATCTCAATGGAGATACAAAAAAAAAAGCAAAATCAAAACGATAAAGTAAAATAGCCAGAAAAGTTAGCAGAGCTGTCGGGCAACAATAGCCCTTCGTCAATGCAAGTGAATGTACTTTGACAAGATAGATAGATATATCAGGCAAGCGCTGCCTGAGTGGACAGTAATAAAAAAAATAGAACAAAAGAAGCATAAGACTGGTGAATAGAGGGTGTGGATAGTATTGTGTAGAAAACAAAGAAGATAGCTTGGTAGATATAAACAATTTAGAAATAAAACTAAAAAACTGCTTAAATGGTGGTTAATATTGAAACTTAAATGTAGGTAGTCAATGGAGTAATTTTACGGATCTGGGAGTATATTCCTAATTTTTTATTTATTTATTTTTTTTTTTATTTTATAATCTTTCTTCAATACATTGAAAAAAAAACAGACATTACATCACACAGAGTAAAAATAGAAAAATTATACATAATCAATTCTCCTATATAAACATCCTCTTATAAATTTATGGAAATACAGTTGTGCACGTCAAGTCAGAATATAGAGTGATACAAATCTATGTTACAGAAGATTATCCCAGGCTCTCCACTCTTCTTATTCTTCGGCTCTATCATTAATCAAACATCTAAACTTTTTAATTGTAAAGTAATATTTTACAAAGCTTATGAGGCCGGTGGGTGAGAGGAGGCCCGAACTTACTTTTATAAATATAAAACTTTAGTATTGACAAAAGTAAATTAATCCTATTGGATGGTGTATTACTAAAAAGCAGTTCACTTTCCGATACACATATGTGAATATCAAGATTTTGAGAACAATATATTCCTAATTTTAAGTCCAAAAGGTTTTGTGGTTTTAAGTAGTAAATCCCAGTGGTTTTCTTTGTCTTTGCGAGTTTTGTCGGTGCATTTGACATCGTGGTCTATTGCAATAACTCTGAAATGTGCAATGAGTGACCAGCTGAATTAAAATGTTCGGATACAGGTTGATCAAGCTTAATGTTTGGATAAATGATCTGTGTTGTGTCATTCTTATACGGAGCGTGTTTTGTGCTTCCCCGACATACTGTTTACCATAAATATTACAGTATATGAGATATTTTGTTAGACAATTAACTGATTGTCTTATCCAAAAAATGCGGCCACTTTGGTTACTCTTAAAATCAGTAGTCAACCAATGAACAAGTTTTGCAAGATTTTCCGCAAAGGTGACTGCCCAAATTTTGGCTGTCATGAGAGTTAATTTCACTCTTAAATGTAGTTCTTACTAATATAACACGAAGGTTGGGAGGTCTACGAAATACAATAATGGGTTGTTACAAAAAAACAGTCCAGAGACGTTCTGTGGACTGTAGAATGGGCATATGTTTCTCAATAATGGCCCGTATTGGAGGCAATCTAGGTTGATAGTTTGTGACCAATGGCACACTTGTCGATTTTGGCTGACGTGGTTTGTACGTCAGTGCCTGACATCGAGGAATATCTTTTGCTTTCTTTATAGCAGTTTCAATGTATTTCTTCTTGTAATTTATATTCCGGAGATGTCCGATTAGTTTTCTGTACGATTCTGAAAATCTAAATCTGAAGAAAATATACGTCTGATACGTAATGCTTGACTGTACGGTATGTTTTTGATACAGTGTCGGGGATGACAACTGCTAGGTAGCAGGTACATATTTTTATCCGTGGGTTTACGGAATAGGTCAGTTTTGAGTGTACCATTTTCTATGGTCACTATAGTGTACAAAAAGTCAACGCTACTAGTGGATTTAGTAGCTGTAAATTTGATAGTTGGGTGAACTGAATTAATTTTCAGAAGAAATGAATCAAGATTTTCTTCACCATGGGTCCAGATCATGCAGATGTCTTCAATGTATCTCAACCAAACAAGTGGTTTATTACCTTGGACGAACAGAAACTTGGCCTCAAATTGTCACATCAATAAATTTATAAATGGGGCCATTTTTGTGCCCATCGATGTGCCATAAATTTGGAGGTAATATCTATAGTTTATTTTTATTGATTCATTTTCATGATAGAAAACAAAAATGCTGCCGAATGAGGGCACGCGTACCCGGAAGTCACTTAATTTAGTAAACAAACCCTGAAGTGTCAGGAAAATTTAATTTATCACAAAAAGTAACTATAATTTGTGAAAGTGACAAATTCGTTTGATTTTAGATTAGGTGTCTACAACAAACAAACATGGAAACATAATACTCCCTATTAAAGATCAACACAAAAGCTAAACTAACTGTAATATTCCCTAAATGAATTAATCATTGGTCCCGATAACTGTAAAATTGCACATTGATTGAAAATATTCTTATTAATGAAATTGAAACGGCATTGTCACAATAATATAAATACACTGATGGCCAAACAGAGAAAATACATACCAACAAGAGGCGAGCAAATGAAAAAAAAACATGGATGAATAAAATCCAAAACAATTTATGTCATTTATACTACAAAGGTAAAGGTCCCGTATTCAATTCTGAACATAGGATAATGAGCCGTAAAAGCCTGTTTTCCTGTCGACGTTATTCGACGCTATCGCTAACAGTAATCGGCGATATTTTATGTAAACATTGAGATGTTAGCGATTTACAGGAAAACGTACTTTGTTAAATGACGACTATACAAAACGTCGAAAATTTACAGGAAAAGGGGTAATACTCGACGGTAATCGACTCTACAAGACACGATAGTTGACAATCGCAAGAGTTGAATCCAGTTCAACTCCATCGATATCGCAACGCTAGAATGTAAGAAATGACCAATCACCTTGGCGATATAGCACATGACGTCACATAATTGATTTACTGCTGACTACATTTATTTTTGTTGCATCGCGGTACGGTCAAAGCTAGGCCTAGCCTAGCCAAAGTGACTATAGAATGATGTTCCGGAAAGTAGGCGTGGAGATATTAGGTAGGTCTAAGTATTCAGCCTAGTCTAAACTGCTATTTGGGCTAGGATATGCCTACTGAAAACGAAGAACCATCATTATAGAGATATTAGGCCGACGTCTCATACACTGTGAGCCTACTAGTAGATGCAGCTGAGTCTTATAATCTTTTGTTCGCCTTACTGCGACGTCGAAAAAGAAGACAGGATTTTCAACTCTAACGTTCAACGCTAGAAATCAAATGTTCGCGCTATCTTTATCATTTCAACTTGATCGTTTTTAAACGATCGTGTTTGAACTTTTAACGATGATAGAGTCGACTAACGTCGACAAGAAAACAGGCTTTAGGAGCTAATTCGACCTGCCCCGGCATTTTGCGTTAGGATAGCCAGTTCTGTTCCACGCCGACTTATCCTCCCTAGTATTGTCAACCAGGTACTCATCTACAACTGAGTAGACTGGGAGTTGTGGGGAATTGAACTCTCTGTGTGACAGTCAAGTGTCCTAACTAAGTGTACTACCAAACACCATTTATACTAGCATACAACTTACATATAACTTTACGACGATACAACAGTATAATGGCTACGCTTACTAAACCCATACATATTTGAGGCTTTTTTCTTCATAACCGTAGCGTTTTGTTTAAACAAATAAAGTGTAGGACTATTGTGTTTGTGAACTGGGTCGTTAGCATTCAAAATAAAGAGGTTTCGCATAACTCTAAACAGACGGAAATGAATCAATATTTAGTTGAATATAGACTTTGATTAAAATTTAATATCTATCATTGCATTGACTACTATGTAGCATTATACATATATGAAATAATCATGTTGACGAATTATATATCATGTGCTACCAATAAGGCTCTAGACTATATGTATAATGCGTTTCACTTTTTTATTCCACACATTTTCATTTTCTACCTGGTTTGTTCCGGGTTCAGATTTACTGAAACTCTACAGTATAAAATATACTTTGAGTTAATATATATCACTGTACCAGCCAAACTAAAAATACATATTTTTATAAAGGTGTGAGCCAATCATTATATTTCTAACATTGTATCATCATGTCAACTAATGTTGATGATAAATAAATGCTCAACGTAAAATGTAGCAATATAAAATGATTTACAATAAATAAAATACAGGTACTTTGATCATTTGATCTTGTTTCAGTGTTAGGGAATTTCTATGTAATCATTATATTATTCACTTTTCTGTACAAATAAGCAATAACATATAAACGTACAGAGAATTGGAGGAGAGAGGCCGACATACAATGTGACCAAAACAACATCGCTATTCACGATAATAAAAAAAGCAACAAGCATAACGTCATCTCCTCATGCATATTCAATTGACCCGATAACGCCCTCTAAAGTTTATTTTTTTAGCATGATTGAAAACAAAAATGCTGCCGAATGAGGGCACGCGTACCCGGAAGCCACTTAACTAAGTAAACCAACCCTGAAGTGTCAGGAACATATGAATCTATTGAGCAACGAAATAGCTAAATTGCCTCAACATTAATACCACTGATTTTCATGTTCCCACCTAAATATCTCGGCTATTATAAATCCGATTCTTTTGGTTAGTAGCTCAAAATAAACTGTAGACAATACTGAACATTGTGATATATGTTTGAAATTGTAAAGTTAAAAAAAGTATGTGTCATTTTACGTTTTAAAACTCACCATCCATTGCCCGCTGACAGTGTGAGGTCAATTTTTTACCTATTTTCTAAAGTACCACAGTGTTTTATTTGCAATTTAAGATCAGTTTTATGTCATCAATCATTTTGGTTAGTTTCTTAAATAGATTCCTTACATACTTTTCTTATGAGCATTGTCTTAAAATAGACTGTGTCAAAATAGCAAAATCTATTTTGAAAAAATCTAAAAAATCCTCAAAATCGCGGCAAAATTCAAATAGGGTTTGCCTGTGTTATCAAGCCTTCACTTGACAGACCGTTGGATTGTAGCTAAGTTTGGGGTTAATTTTTCATTATATAATTTGTAAGTAGCATTTTAATTTTTATATCATTCTAATGTTTGATATATAAGGAACAATTATTAGGTGTTATTTAGTTCTAGATGTCGTTTTTTATATTCACAATTGCAAAATTAAGATACCTATGTTTGAATGCCAGCGAACTGGGATCTACCATTTATCACTCGGGTAATGGTTATGTTTATCTTTCTGTGACCTGTTTAATTAATAGATGGTAATTATTACGAAGTCTGGAAATGTTCATACTATACTAGTTTATGTCATTTTAATTTCTTTGGTTAAAACATGTAATCAATAATTGTGGAAATTAGTTGTAGTCATAATGGTTGACCCCCTCCTATATAATGGACGATGACAAGACTTGGGTTGCATGAACTTGGTATGAACCTATAAGTAGATAAACAGCTCAATAGGTACATATTAAAAATCACTGTTTGGTACAAAAAGTACCTATAATTTGTGAAAGTGACAAATTAGTTTTATTTTAGATGGTGTGCACAAAAAACAGACAAGAAAACCATACATTATAGACTCTCTATTAAAAACCAAAACACAGCTAAATAGCTGTAATATAATTATTCATTCCCTGAATGAATTAAACATTGGTCCCGATAACTGTAAAACTATATTAAATGTATTATTGAAATTGAAATCAAAACATAAATAACCTTGACTACGGCATTGTCACAATAATATAAATACACTGTTGGCCAAACAGAGAAAATACCTACCAACGAGAGGCAAGAAATGAAAAAAATATAGTTAACAAAATCCAAAAACAACAATAACGTGTTCTGTATTAAATTCAGAATGTAGGGTAAAACTAACCAGTATAAACGTAGAAGCTAAACAACTTGCATATAATTCCACGACACTCAAACAGTATAATGGCTAAGTTCACTAAACCCATATGGACATATTTATGCTTTCTTCTGCATAACCGTAGTTTTTGTTTAAACAGATAAAGTGTAGGATTATACTGATTGTTAACTCGGTCGTTATCATTGAAAATAAAGAGGTTTCGCATGACTACCAAACAAACCGAAATGAATTGATATTTAGGTGAATATAGACTTTGAGTAAATATCTATCATTGTATTGACTACTGTGTATTATCATACAAATATATATAAAACCAGAGTTCAAATCATCATGTTGACGAATTATATATCATGTACTAGCAATAATGCTCTAGACTATTATGCATAATGCTTTTCACTCCTTTATTCCACACATTTTCATTTTCTACCACTCGACTAACAAACTCCATTTATACTAGCATAGGGTAAAACTAATCGGTAGAAGGTAAACCAACTAAACTGTTTACAATGTCAATACTGTCAACTGTTGACGCTTGTTGAACGGTTTTGATCGATACTAAGCTGTTTGTACAATCGTTTTGGTGCAGCCTACTGTAGACTAAGCCTACTGAATAGCATGTGCATGTTACGATGCGTTGTGGGATAGCCTAACTCGTCACTGTGACGAGTTCAAATATAGTTGAAATTGTAATTGTGGATTGTGAAATTGTGAATAAACATCTTTTGGCCTATAATAGGCTACGGTATTGTTAACGTGATTGGATAAAATAAAACTATTAAGTCAAAATAATAAATAAATAGGTGCCGTTGCGCTATTTGTAGACTTTGCAAAGAAAATAATTAGGCTCTTGGGGAACATTGCATAAAAAGCAAGTAAACGTAATAAGATTGCGAATTTTTCAACAAAATTGTTTAACAAATAAAAGATAAACGTAAAGATGATTGGAGGAGAGAGGTCGATACACACAGTGACCATAACAATATCGCTATTCGCGTTTATAAAAAAAAGCAACAAGCCTAACTTCATCTCTTCATGTATGTTCAATTGACTCGATAACACCCTCTATAGTTTAATTTTTTATCATGATTGAAAACAAAAATGCTGCCGCATGAGGGCACGCGTACGCGGAAGCAATGTTTCTTCGTACATAAGTGAAAGATAGTTACTTCCTCAATATAATTAAACCTAATTCTCTATTTATTATCTCTCTCTCTCATTATAACGTAAACACAAATTGCCCATATGATTCGAACGCCATAATCTAATCCGCCCGACTATAAAGACGGCCTCAAAGAAAGCGTTTATCTTATGGATATGACTAATGAATATTCATGTTTCTTTTGTGACGTTTCATGATGGTTCTCCAGCTTATGTACGAAAAGAAATATCGCTACCGGAAGCCCCTTAACTATGTAAACCAACCTGAAGTGTCAGGAAAATTATCTTTTATCACAAAAGTATCTATAATTTGTGAAAGTGACGAATTATTTATATTTTAGATGTGGTGTGTACGATAACTTGATATTATATACTCTATTAAAAGTCAAAACACAAGCTAAAATAAATGGAATATTTTCCCTGAATAAATTAAACATGTAGTTGTTGCCGATAACTGTAAAACTGTACATTGATTGAAAATAGACTTATTAATGAAATTGAAATCAAAGCATAAATAAGCCAGACTACCGCATCGTCACACTAATACACTGTTGGCCATACAGAGAAAATACATACCAGAAAGAGGCGAAAAAAAAAACATGGTTGAACAAAATCCAAAACAACTTAACAATAATGTATGCTGCATTGCATTCAAAATATCATTTATACACTAGCATAGATTAAAACAAATCGGTAGAAGCTAAAACAACTTACATATAATTTCGAGACACTCCAACAGTATAATGGCTACGTTGACTAAACCCATACATAGTTTAGGCTTTCTTGTGCATAACCGTAGCTTTTAATAAAGTGTAGGACTATTGTGATTGTGAACTTGGTGGTTTTCATTTAAAATAAAGAGGTTTCGCATGACTACCAAACAAACGGAAATGAATTGATTTTTAGTTGAATATAGACTTTGAGTAAATATCTATCACTGTACCAGCCAAACTAAAATATACAGCTTTTCTTAAAGGTGTGAGCCAATAATTATACTTCTTACATTGTATCACCATGTCAACTAATGTTGATGATAAATAAATGCTCAACGTAAAATGTAGCAATATAAACTGATTTACAATAAATAGAATACAGGTACTTTGATCATTTGTCTTGTTTCAGTGTTAGGGAATTTCTCTGTAATTATATTTATTATTTTTTATTTTTTTTTTTTATTTTTTATTTTTTATTGTATTATTCACTTTTCTGTATTTAACAAATAAGCAATAACATATAAACGTAAAGAGAATTGGAGGATAGAGGCCGATATACACTGTGACCATAACAACATCGTTATTCGCGATTATAAAAAAGCAACAAGCATCACGTCATCTCCGCAGGTATGTTAAATTGACTCGATAACACCCTCTATAGTTTATTTTTTAGCATGATTGAAAACAAAAAATGCTGCCGAATGAGGGCACGCGTAGCCGGTAGTGTTGCTAATGGAATTCGAATCACATAGTCGGCTCAACAGAAAACGTTTGCGTTAGCGAATTGTAGTTAGCTCAATTCTTACGTCACGCATTATGGATATGACTAATGAATATTCATGTTTATTTTGTGACGTTTCATGATGGGTCCCCAGCTTATATAGCTACCTGGAAGCCACTTAACTAAGTAAACCAACCCTAAAGTGTCAGGAAAATTATATGTTATCACAAGGAACCAGGAAACTTTACATTATAGACTATCTATTAAAAGTCAAAACAAAAGCTAAAATAAGTGGAATATATTCCCTGAATGAATTAAGTATTGGTCCCGATAACTGTAAAACTGCACATTGATTGACTACGGCATTGTCACAATAATATAAATACACTGTGGCCAAACAGACAAGAGGCGAGAAATGAATAAAAATAGTGAACAAAATCCAAAACAAATGTAATTTATACTAGCATACATGTAGGGTAAAACTTACCAGTAAAAACAGTAGAAGCTAAACAACTTACATATAATTCCACGGCACTCCAACAGCATAATGGTTACATTTACTAAACCCATACATATTTAGGCTTTTATCTGTATAACCGTAGCTTTTTGTTCAAACAATAAAGTGTAGGACTATTGTGATTGTGAACTCGGTTTCGCATGACTATCAAACAGACGGAAATTAATAAATATTTAGTTGAATATAGACTTTGAGTTAATATCTATCATTGCATTGACTACTATCATACATATATTTATAGAACTAGAGTTGAAATCATCATGTTGACGAATTATATATCATGTCTACCAATAAAGCTCTAGACTATGTGAAAACGACCATCGCTCACAAATTTGATAACGCCCACAAAGGTAAACAAAATTGAGAATTTTTCGCCCACAAATGTAAAAAAAAAAATCAAATTCAGTGCTATACTTAAGCAATTTTGATCGATTTAATACATTATATCATGATTGTATTGAGTTGTTTCAATAATTGTGTGTTCACGATACGTCTGTTAGGGTCGTCTTCAACGCGTTGGATTATTACCATTTGCTGCTCGTGCACGCGATATGTGCATGTTAACTCGTTGGTTTAATGTACGTAATAGTTCAATACGATATTTTTTATTTGCTAACATGTAAATATCGCGCGCACGAGCAGCAAATGGTAATGATCCAACGCGTTAACGACGACCGTAACAGACGTATCGTGAAAACACAAGTATTGAAACAACTCAATACAATGTATATAAATACATTAATATTAACTCGATCAAAATTGTTTGGGACTAGCACTAAATTTGATTTGTATTTTTTTACATTTGTGGGCGAGAAGATTGTGGGTGATGCGTTTTTACATTTGTGGTTGTTTTCACATTTGTGGGTGATACGTTTTCACATTTGTGGTTGTTTTCACATTTGTGGTTGTTTTCACATTTGTGGGTTCAACAAGGCACCTGAAAATCAGGGTCAATATGAAAGAAACCCAACATTAAATAAAACTTTCTCTATAGGCTATTACATTAAGAAGAAAATAAATAATGGACATTACAGATGATCTTCGTGTTTAAGAAGATAAAATCAGAGATAATTAATACAAAAAATCAAGGCAAATGCAACAGTATTAGTATGCCATCATAATAAATGGTATCCTAAAAAATGTAATTAATTATTCCGATCATCCACTCAATAAATTCGTCAAGCTTAGCCAAACTGGTAGACTGATCACTCTAAATCAAAACACTAAAGGTTTCCGACAAGCATTCGTTTATTCAACCAGGTCTTTAATAGCAAGTTTGTAAGATCTCTTTAGAATCACTGGTTACGACGCATTGTTTTGTATTCGTTTGTCTAATTACATGTAATCAACCAATCACGTTTCATTTGTACCTTGTTTTTAACATGACAATAAATAATATCGTATCGTATAATGCAGTTCCACGCAATAGGCCTATTGTTTTGTAACTTAATTTGACGTTTAGTGCGGTATACACATCACACTTTAAATGTAAGCGTCGTCCTCAATAGACATAATTTTGTCGTCCTGACATTGGCCTAAACATAACTGTTATTTATGTCACTGGAAGGCAGCGCAAAAAGTCGAGACAAAAAGAAAGCACAAAACTCCAAACTGGGTGGAATATGTCATACATTGAATGACGGAAACGATTATGAATAGGCCTAAACCAAATTGGGCAGCCACATCGTAATATTTACATTACAAATCAAGACACAATTTGTATTAGCAGCTAAATTGAGCTGCCCTAAATCACATAATTAGATAATCGTATAATATAATAAAAGAAACCAACAAATATAATATCAAAGGTATGTTAAATGAAAAATACACAATTAGCAAAACTAAATTACAAGGTTTTGCACTACAAAGCAAAAGCTATATATCTGGAAATTAAAAGATAACAAACATTGTAAACAATGTAGCATCACTGATGGTGAAGATCACATGTTCTTCAAATGTAAACCTATTAAAGATGTTTGAAAAAAGTAGGAAATATCAGAATGATAACTATATGTATAGTAGGTCTATACAGTTTCTAATTTGTAATTATTTTTTATTAAGAAGATACCAAACTGTATTTTTCTGCAATCAAAGTGCCAAATGTTTCTTAGTTTCTGCTAAATCACGAATAGGCTACTCGCGCATTAAATCAAACCACTGAAAAAAATTGATACATTTTCACCTGCATACCTGTATCATTAAAATGACAAAACATAGCCAGTAGTTTATTGTCTTCCATATTTACATCATGTGTTAGATACAATATGATGTTGTAGGCCTACATTAGTTAGTAAAAATGCACTGTCCAGTTAGAAACATACAAATCTACTTCAAAAGATTTAAAATACTAAAACACAGTGTAATATTGATGAAAACGTTAAAATGTTAAACAAAATAAAAGTTAAGAACATATGATTACTAGAGCAACGATTATATTGTAGAAAATAACATCCGAATTCGTAAAATTACCGATAGCCCGTTAATGTTTTAAACTCTAATCGTTTAATAATTTCAGTCTTGCAGCATTTTTAACTAATTTGTAAAGTAGCTTGTTCGGTAGGCTTTACAGTAAACTATAATATAGTGTGTTTGTTTATTATGCATTTTCCGCACATCCGACAAAATATACAGAAATATATTTACATAACACCCGGACAGTTGTCCACATGAAAAGCAAAAGGTTAAAGGCTAGATACCTATTAAGTTAAATGAAATAACCCCAACTCCCACTTCCCTAAAAACATAGTGGTTATGATGGTAACACACTCCAAGTTCACAATTTATAATAACAAATCGTTAACTGTTTTATTGAACAATTAGCAGATGTAGTTGTTAGTTTGGGAATGTTAATACAGTAAGTGGATTTGATACTGGTTATATTATGGATAAGTTGGATTTTGAATAAATAGGTAGCTGTTCCTCTATGTCTAATTTGGACTAGTGGACTAGTTTGTTTAAGGACTTATAACATCCGGATCTTTCTACTTTGCTGCAATGCATGAAATGCTGATTTGTGAATAGTTTTTAGTTTTACTGAATGAATACCAGCACTGTAAAGCATAACACCAATGTCACAGACGGATGTCGCGGGTGAAACTGGCTAGTTACCAATCGTATGTGCCGGAGTATTACGTTTATATTATTTAATCGCCACTTTTAAGACAATAATGTATTTAACTGTATTAAAGTTCAGTACAAAATGAATGTATTATATCATACCGAAATTAAAAATCTTAAAATCTACACATTTATACTATACTACTACATATTATACTATACCTGTATTACGGTATTACATACAGCACAAATATTTAAATACAAACGGTACAATAGGATAGATATGTACTGTAAATTCGTCTTTTTTTGTATAATAATGCACAGTTACATTGATTGTACTCATGGTGAAATATAGACCACTTCACAGTCACCTTAATTTCATTTCATCTTTTCAAGACCTTCTTAACCGATTCAATGTTATCTTCACTCAACAACCCTCGTGATTCAAAATCCAAAATCAAACTCCACCTGTCTTCATACTTCTTAAGAACAGGGAAATTGTAACATATATCAAGAGTTGTTATATCCGAGTCACTAAGACTTTTTCCCAAATTGAAAATCCTAATTGTGTGTCCTGAAAATGCTACTGCACGCCTCTTTTGTTTGATAGATGAAAGCTTTTCTTGAATGACTGACTGAAAGCCAAATTGTTTCGTTACTTTTATTGCGTCATACAACAAAGACAGATTTGTTCGACTCAATAGTCCTTTCGCAGACAAAAGAGTTAACAGTTCGATTGTAGAGGTAACCTTTTTTACTGCTTCAACGTCATCTAACATTTCTATGAATAGAACTTTTAGCCTGTTAAGAAGTTCATTTTCATCATACCACTGTGCAAAGTCTGTAATCAGCTGTCTAAAGTCGTTATCCGAGAGATCTGCAAGGGAAACACAAACAATTTTAATATGTGAAGCGTTCGGTATTATTATGAGTTATCATACTTATAATCATAATTGTCACTTATAATTATGATTATGAATATAAGTTCATTAACCACAACAATGTTTTAATCAGCTTCAGTAACAAAGGTATAAACTAACTATACCACTCTTATTATCTTATTCTTATCTTTATTACCAACATAATACATATACTTTTTTTATAACATCCCATTACAATATTAGTAATTTGCTTTCACTTGGATGACATCGGCGACTCAACGATGTGCATTCATGTTCGTTATTCTCGTTACTTCCTAAATTATCACAACACAATGGTACAGTAATTGTTAAATAGTGTATGCTCTTTTTCAATGATATGCATTTTTTAGCCCGCACACAATGATGTAAGATTGTTTATACTGCGCCGGATCAAAAACTGTTTACAATTTCGTGTGCAGACAATGTAGTGAGTTATTGATGGAGAAATTAGTTACTTAACATCCACTTAATCCCTAAACCATTTCTTATTTATATTTAACATAGACAGAGCATAATATGCTGACAACCTACATAAACAGATAACAACATATAAAAATATAACAAAGCATAAAATATTCACGGGGAAAAAAATAACAATTTAGAAGATGGTTACAAAAATATGCTATAGGCCTACAGGAGATAGAACAATATAATGTACGAGTTTGAAGAAATGGAAATTTTAGAGATACCAATTAATTTCTGAAATTGCATAAATGTTCTTAATAATTGTTTATACAGTATTTAGAATTTAGGAAAATATTAATATTGCAAATAATTTGGTAAAATACGAAGGAGTTGCTTAGAATCTTTTTTGTCGGTGTCAAATATTTTTTTTAAATAGTCTTAACATGATGTAGAGACACCGCATGGTAACAATAAAAATAACCCTTAAACAATAAATGTGTCGGCTTATCTTATGATAGACCACATACGATCAATAAAAACATCTTCTAGATCCTATATTAGCAATTGTCTTGAATATAAAACTGGTCGTTACATACCAAAGTGGGTAAAAATATAAATAGATTGAAATAAATATAACATGTTGAATTATTACTGAATTACTTACTATAAAGGTGTTTCAAAAGAGTATTTAAAACTTCTGCTAGTTATAAATATTACTATTATAGTTACCTTGATGTCCTGGAGATGGCACATGTACTGGTGCTACCCGTGGCACTGGCTCATGTTCTTTATTTGCCCTAGGTACTGAGCCTGGCTCTGATTCTGGCTTTGTCTCTGTAACTGGCACTAGCTGCTTCGCCTGGTTATCTTCTGACTCTGATTCATAGACAAAATACTTTATTTGGTTTTTATTAATTCGCATTTGTGAACATTACGATATATGTTTGACATTGTAAAGTTGTAAAACAGTATGTCATTTAGGTTTTAAAACCATCCATCGCCTGGTGACAGGGTGAAGTCAACTTTTTACATATTGTTTAACTAAGGATTAAAGTCCTTACATTTTGTAATTTAAGACCACTTGTTGGTTATCAAGCATTATTGTATGGTTTCTCAAAAGAGAGATGAATATTCATAGATTCTTTACTTACTTTTTCTGTTAGCATTGGCTTAAAATATGTCAAAATAACAAAATATATTTTAAAATATCGTGACAATACCCAATATCATTAGTATCTTTTTCTACTAGTAATTTACCTTCAATTAGATGACTTTGGCGACTCAGTGGTGCGCTTTCGCTTTCGTCACAATTTCCTAAAAGTGATCACAAAGTGCGATGTTACTTTAAAAATATTGTAATTATCTAAACGTTTTCATTATTTGTACGCAATGTTGTAAATATTGTTTTATACGTATCACAAATGTCCTTGTTCTGTGTGACAGTGAATAATTAGGCTAAGGAAGTTGAAACTTTTAATTAATATTCACTTAATCCATAACCAAAACCATAATGAATATGACATACCTTGGTTTGAACTGGATGCCCCAACAACACCTGTAAAAAATAAACAATACACTAACTATTTCCGTACAAATTAGAAATTCCAGATTCTTTTTATTACATTATTATGATCATAATGATCTGAAACCACAATTTTAGGTATCCTAACTCAACTAAATAATACTAATGTCAGCGCCTTATCAAACGAGCTTTGCTGGTGAAAACAAGACTTGTTGAAATTGAACTAGAATACACAGATAGTTTTAATAAATAAATTGTCATTTGGTTTAGGTCAGGACCCAATACAATGGGGTGAGACTACGATTACAACGAATAATGGATCATTAGAAAGGATTTTGGAAGAATATTGGTATTATACAAGGAAATGGCTATAATATGTAATGTAAGAAGCCACAGGAGGTTAAATTGCTCAGTTAGCTGACAATACAATACTTTTGCCTATCAGAAAAAAAAGTATTTAAACTTATTAGTATGAAGTATACTTGTTTTGTAAGGTTGCATGTTATCACAAATATACACTTTCAACCAAAATGAAAACCAAAGGAGTGTGGATCTTCAAAACATTATGTCTGTAAACCATTTGCAATACAGTGGGTTTATGACCCTCTACTTTTTTGGTAATTTTGTTGGTTATGATAACAATGATACTGATAATTGGGTTGAAAAGATCGAAAAATTTCAACAAAAAAAAAACGCCTTAAAAGCTTTGAAAAAGAAAATGTAAGTATTTTGGTAAAGTAATGGAAATAAAAACTGTCCCAAGCTAGTTTACAATACTGCTAGTATATTAGATGTGCCCAAACATATTATAGATACAATGTATAGTATTATTTGTAATAGAAACGAGAAAAAATAATAATAGGTATTACTAGCTGTATGTTTAGAAACATGGGATTTACATTTGCGACGACTGCGACTTAAAACGTAACCTATGTAATAGAAAAGTAGTAGCAGACAAGTAAAATACACCTAGGCGCAGGATTGGTCCATAGCATATAAATAGCAGAAATTCTATAGCATATAGCACGGCCGTTCCAAGGCAAAACAACGTAACTACAAAATGTTGCTTTTCGAGAAAAATTGAATTGAAGTTTGAGTGTTTGCATTTCAACAACAAATTATCGTAATGATGTGAAATTTTGCAGGAGTATATATAAATAATAATTATTGTTAAATACAAAATGATAAATAATTTAATCAATTTGATCAAAAGTTATTACCACTTTTAACAGATACGTTGTTTTGCCTTGGAAATGACGTGCATAGAATGAAAGTCATTTCTGAGGTAAAACAACGTAACTGTGATATTCTGTGGCAAAACAACGTAACTGTGGTCATTCCATGGCAAAACAACGTAACTGTGATGATTTTAAAAACAATGGATTGAAACTCTTTTTGAACAACAGGGAGGGCTGCGATCACTAATGATGCCTACAAACTAGGTTGGCTTAACAAAGAGTGCATTTGAAGCTAGGCTTAGCCTTTTGGATCTACTATTTATGATATAGACTTACTTACTTACATGATTATGTTATAGCCTACCCCCTAGCCTGCTACTAGAAGGCCTATATGTACAACAATGCAAAGACGGCCGTCCTACTAGGCTAGGCCTAGCCTAGTTCCAATGACAGTACTGGGGTACTAGGCCTAGGCTAGATTAGATAGGGCTTTCAAAAATAATAGCCTAGCCTAGTTTCAAGCTTGCCTGAACTTTTTCGTAAATATAGTTAATTCTTAGAATAAATGTTAATACATTAAATTAGTTGTCTAGCCTAATAAGCCTGGTATCGTTTAATATATCTTTTACTTTTAGTTAAGATCGTTGCTATGCATATCGTCATGCATCAGCGGTTTCTGTCTCAAAATTACGTAACTTAGCTGATAGTGAGAATTTAAAGCGAAAATCGTATGCATTTCCGTGGCAGAACAACGTATCTGGTAGATACGTTGTTTTGCCTTGGAAAATACCATAATTATTTGTTTTTTGCTTAAAGATACGTGGTACTATCTCTAAAAATAATGATCTCTGAAACCTGAAATTTTTACAGGTTGTTCATAAATTTGTAATAATTCCCCAAATGTAAAAATCTCAAAATTGACAAAAATGCGAGTTACGTGGTTTTGCCTTGGAACGGCCGAGCAGCTATAACTAAATAGCAGTAACTCAATAGCATATAGCTAATAATAGCAGCTATAACTAAATAGCAGTAACTCAATAGCATATAGCTAATAATAGCAGCTATAACTAAATAGCACTAACTCAATAGCATATAGCTAATAATAGTGTGCCCGAAAAAAATATTAATAGTCCACGCAACATTTGTTTTGTAGCAATCGCAGAAATGTGTTATCTATTTTGACCGTTTACTAAGTATATAAATGAGAAAATTTAACAATAATATTTTATCATGCGTGTATAACTTTTGTAAAGTAATTAATTATAGTGTTTGTATTGCATATTGAATTTCAATAATTACAATACTATTATTTAAATTATCTAACTGCTTATAAATGTAGATTAGCCCTCATGGACAAAATATCTGAGTGAGGAATTTGTAATCACCATTAGCAATAAAGCTAATACTGTACACTACTTTGCTGAAAGAACAAGCATCTTAGTTTTTGAATAATGAAATTCGGAAAATGGTAGCTGTTTTATTTTAAATTATCAATGAAATATATCAGATCTTTAAAGATTAAAATTAAAACCGATAATGTCAAGGATATTTGATGGTGAATACATGCAAACATGATTTGAACTCTTCTGCTAGACGCCTGTCATTAGACTTGGGAGGTCCGAGAATAGTTGAGATAAAATAATGTTGTAGTATGTTGTATTATATGTATTTATAATTGTTAATGACGAATAATGATGATTACAAAGATGAAGATTTAATTAAGATGAAGTAATTAAATTGACGAAGGAACGGATAAAAAAACTTACCTGTAGAAAAATATCGCTTGATATGAGCGGTATTCATAGACGTATCGGTTCCACATGGAACTGTATCTTTCTTCAAACACTTTTCAAGGTCAACTAAGTGATGATTCTTTAGATCACACGCACCGCATGACACACGTAGATTATATCCAATGCCATCGTATATGTTGCAAACACTTTTTAATTGGTCCCTCAAGTAATCTAATACCTACAGCAAAAACGTAGCGTATATTTTAGTATTCTATGCCTACGTAAACATCTTGTTTAAAAGTGTAAAAAGTCAATTTATTACAGATGCATTGGTTACCTTCATGCAGACACTTCTTTGTAGTGGTAACACCTCTTCTGTGTTGTAACTCCGTATTGTCCGACGATATATTTCAAGCTTATAAGAAACATTAAAATTAATTAGTTAATTCAATTCATATGATAACAAAATAAAGTTTTAAGTAGGTTATAAACAATCATATTGTTTAGGCATATGCTATAAGTATGCGTTATAAAATTTCAGATTATAAATACTAAATTTATATACAGAAAAAATACTATTATACTTCGAATTATATATTATAAAAAAAACGATAAGATGAGGAAATCTGTGAGAAACGAGATTCGAACTCGGAACCTTCTGCTTGATGTGCAGATGTCTTAACGATTGTACCACTGGATGCATTCGTGGTATTTTTCAAACTCGATTATATAGCGACTCTTTAACAGTAATCTATCTAAATATTTACAAACAAAATTAATCTCATACCTTTATTGCGCGTGGTTTTTCATTGTCACGCTTAATTTTTACGATACCTAAACTGACTCTGTGTCCTTCAAAGTTAAAATCACTACGGTTCCTGAACACTTCACTATCTTTTTCGGTCATCAATTCAAGAAATGCAACCACCAGTGTGTGGTACACAGCATCAGGAAGAAAGTCTGCCGGAGTAAGGTATACTGATACCATCTGCTTGTCATTTTCTGTGACTTTTAAACTCTCTTTTTCATTTTTCATCTTACAGGGAACCAGGAATTTACGGTTACCGTCTTCATCTCTCTGTTAGTATAAACAATTTAGACAATTACACATACGCTGGTAGGATGTTTATAATCAATTTAAATTAATGCACATATGTACTATGAGCTTACAGATTTCATCTCAAAGAGCAGCCGAAACATCTTCATGACATCTATAAGAATTTCAAAGTGATCTTCTTTTACGAATACATCTGCCAGGTTAGAACCGTCCAAGTCACGTGCGTCTTGATTTTGCCATAAAGCACACAATAACTTCTCCCCAATAATACCGTCTTCGGTAAACTTGTACCATTGTGTCCTCATTGTCTTCTGTGTACAATTAAAACGTTAAATAATTATACGCTTCGTTCAACGGTAAAAACAATACAATAATAATAATCGTTTTTCTACATTTTCAATACAAATATGCTTAATTAATATTAATTATGGATGATTGTAAATTGCAAAAACGATAATTACACTGTTATAACGTAGTTCATCCACATTATATTCGTGGTATTTGTATCAATAACATATTGTAATAGTACTATTGTCTACCTACATCATTAATAAGTGGTGTAACTACTGTGATCACTTTCTTCAACATCTCAATCATTACGTGAAGATTAGTTATCACAGTGTTTTTTAATTTCTCATCAGTACTGGAATACATAATCTTTCCAATGTCGTTCAGATATGTAATGACAGTGGCGATCGTCTCTTCAGAAATTCCACATTCAGTGCCAATCTTATAAGCCTAATAATATAAGATAAAATAAATTGGTTTTATGCTAAATTTACTGACAACGTATCTATACTTTATAATAGCATATAAAAAATCGAGCAAAACTAACGCACCATTGGTAATTGAATTATAATTCACAGTGCTAACTCTGAAAAAATACCAGACACAGAGAAACAGACCAGAAGCAAACCAATGACATGTGAGTCACATTACATTATCTTTCACAAATACAAATTTATATGCATGTACAAGACAAAAACAAAATACGTTTTTATTTCTGTTAATTGAAAACCCTTACCTCAGTAAATGAAATACACAAACTTGTTTTTCCTTTTTCATGCAACTTTTCCTGCATGGTAACCCACTTTAATGGAACTTCATCAACCATTGTTTTCATGTATCTACCAACGTTTCTTTTTAACTTTGTAATACCTTCATTTGATTTTACTGTGTTATCAACCATGTACATTTCACGATCTACATGCTCGGCGTATGGCATTTTTTTTATTTCATCAAACATTTCTGTGAACATCTTCTTGGCCTAAAATTAGTAAAATTGTATTTTTATAACAAGCAAACGTCAGATCATGACTTCCCTCTCTTTATTTTGAATTTTATACTTTGTCATTTTATCTCTACATTGTGTTTAAAATGTTTTCATCTCTATCCAGATATAAACCTTTTTTAGCAATTTCTTAAAAATAAATGTAATGTTTACAGATATATTCTGAAGCTATTACCTCATCTTCCTTTTCTGATTTATTCCCTGGCAATTCGTCCATATGGGTAGCAACCAAACTGATGGGAGGTAACACTATAACTTTTCCATCAATTAATATTGAGTTTCCTGAACCATTTCGGTATACAGTATGTTCATAAATGGACCTTATCCAGAACAAATTCATGTCCATATTAGTCATTCCTAGCGAACCCTAAAATATAAAAATAAATAGTAAAAATCAGTTAAAATATAGGCCTAAGAAGTCAAACATTTGTATTTTGATAAAGTATATGTTGAACTCACTATTGGAGAATTTCGTGGAGTAGCTGGGTCATTCAATTTATCCATCACATTAAAGGCAACACAGTACGATACCCTATTTGTAAGAAAAAACTGGAAAAAACAAATATATATATAATTGAGTATAATCTTACTTAGAACTACATTAATAAATTGCAAGTAATGATAATTATTTATTAATGAATTATATATATGTTTTTATAAGAGAGACGATACATTAGAGGGCAAAAAAGAAAAATAGCGATTTTCCAGCCGCCGCGTGGATGGGTGTTTGAGATAATGTTGCCGATGAGTGCCGATGAGTGAATACGGGGCTTCCTCTTTTATGCCTAGGCATTCTGCGGGTTGCGTTATTATTATTACTTTGTGTTCAACAGATTGCGTGGCAAGGATTCTATTTTTATCAGATAATATTAAAAATGCTTTGCGCAGTTTTACATTTCTGCAAAATTTGAATTTAGTATTTCTTTGTTTTTTATTTTGTAGGTTGCCTACCTTTTGCGATCACTGAATCACTTTCAGCATTTATGTATGTATTTTATTATATTGTGGAAATAAATTAAAATAGAAATTGAATTACAAAACATCAAATTATCTTAGGTAATATAAACCATTAAATAAAGTATACGATTGATCATAGTGTTATTATAATCGGCAATGTACAGTAGTAAATAAATATGAAGTCATCTTAGAACATCTCGTATCGTATTATTTATTTTTTTATTGAGCTCTACCTCCGTATTTTGAGCACTCTATTCAGATGATCTGAATTTATTATCCAGTCAGCTGCTTACTGGACTCTGTTTTACAAACAAATCTTTCTTTCTTTACGACAAACCCCGAAAAAGACTACTAGTTGCAAACGAGACATTTGATGAAATCGGCACCTGAACTATTTTGTCCGTTTTATCTTCCCATCCGTATCTCGTTCGTGAGTTTATGATTGAATGTCGAGAAGGGGGCTAAATTGAACGATTCGTATGCTCTGGGAACTATAGTTTTTTTTTTGCGGAGAATTTGAACCATATATTTTATTTTCTATTTATTCATAGACAAATTTGGTTTGTAGGTGCAAATTGTTAAGAGTTAATGGATAATGTACAAAGAATACTGTTTAATCTATATATAAATTATGGTTAATTCTGACATAGGCGAGCACAATGGAAAAACTTAGGTACAAATCTCTGCCTTGGATACCTACCTGATCTATCTCAGATGTACCATGATAACATTAGTTTTTACTATTACGATATTGTTCCATATTTCTATCTTAGGAAGATATTATAAAGAGTTTTTTAACAAAATGTATGATAACAGCCTAGATTTTCAACTCAATTTCAATTCTTTGCGGTCAAAGTAATTTCCGGGTTCACGATGAGTTCACCTTACAACAACCTGGTTTCAACTATTTTCTCTCTTGTATACACAAGGGAGCAGTTAAAATAATAGATTTGACCCTTAAGGTGACTGGAAACAGACAATTTCCATCAATCAATACAGTGTCCCTTTGGAAAACGGAAGAAAAACCGATAGTAGGACTGCAGCTTAAGTTGGCCATTAGTGGCTATAGCCATTTCAGTTTTTTTTTTATTTTAGGAACGTACCGCGCGTGTGAAGGTACAGTAGTTAAAAAATAAAATTATACTGCAAATTAATAAAGATCAAATTAAATATAGGCCTACGTCATAAATAATAATAATAACTGGTACTTGATATAGCGCATTATGCTGAAAGCCTCAATGCGCTTTACAAAGACAGGCAATTTTGAAAAATTACAAATTAAAAAGGTGGGTTTTGAGAAGAGATTTGAAGACACTGGTGGAAGTAGCCTTACGGATTTCAATAGGCAACGCATTCCATAGAGAAACGGATGCCGAAGAAAATGAACGATTTCCATAAAACTTAGTGGAGGGATGAAAAAAAGAAGATTCATAAAGAATCGGAATATATTGTGGGGAATAGTATTATAAAATTACATAGGGAGATTTGATGATAAGACATTTTGTTTAAAATCGAGTGAAATACAGATAGCCGAGTTTTATTGAGTAAGCTGGCAGGAATGACTGTAGGCTATCTGTGTCCCATGTTGCAAGCCGTAATGTCTCCTTTCTTGGGCAGAAACGGCCCACTCTGTCACAGAAGTTAGTTTCAAAAGATGTTTCAATTAAATAATTTATTAATTATTAGGAAAGTATTTATTTGAATAAACGCCTCTCCAATAAAACATCACTTTGAAAAATAATCCCCCACCCCCAACCCAACTATCTAATAAACGTCCATCCACATTTATAATAACACAATCATAATATTTGTAGTAGAATTCATCGCACTGTTATCTACAATTTACCAAGCATTTGTTATTCTTTTTTACCACTTTTCATATCTATTAGAGGATTTCATTTGATTGTATGTTACCATATTAATAAAACTAAAAAATGTAACATATCCCTCGAATAAGCACCTCCCTCAAATGAACTCCGCCTCCCCACATCCCGCCCTATAAGGGCCCTACCAAACAATAAACACTATACTTTAAAATGTTATTAATCATCGAAGACACTGTGAAACGGAGTAGTTTAGTTCTACGAATGCCAAGAATTTTCAATAATAGTAACCGACAGAAAACGTACAAGGAGAACATTATCATTCCGAGAACCATCGTCTACACTTCCTAGAAAGGGAGCGAGGGAAGTGACCTCATCCTCTAGTATGTATAAATGATGATAAAAAAAACAAATGTTAATAAGAAATACATGTTTGGTATATGGAAAATAAGTTAAGGAGAATATATACAACAACAGAGGAACCATACAGTAGTCGAATAATGTTGTAAAGCATAAAAAAAAACATTGTAAAGAGATGAATACAAGTCAACAGATGATAAAAAAACAATGTAACTGTAACAGAAAATATGTATAGATTATAAAAATAAAAAAGTTTAGAGAAAATGTTTTAAAAAAATATGGAAAATAAAAGTGAGATGATCTAACGTATAAGAAAAAATACACCAAAGGCACAGCACAAATTAATTCTAAACTGCCTGGTGATATACTGAACATTTTAATTAATTAACGATGAGATGAGAAAAATTGCCCCGACTGAGATTCGAACCCGAAATCTTCTTCTGCTTAATAGATGCAGATGTTGTTGTTCAAACCCGATTGGATAGCGACTCTTTAACACTCTCGGCGTGGTACGGCGGAACAGCACTAGTCCCTCAATTGTACGAACGCGCACCACAGACGTACACGTACATATATCGGGGACTCTTTGAAAGATAGCCGAAGTACTTCCTACATAAAGTCAACCTAATCTTCTTATAAGCTAATAAAAGTAAAAATAAGTTGCTCATGGGATTCCAACCTCACACATCGACTTACAAAGGCCATAGTCCAAACCATCGACTACACAGACGGCTCGACGGAAAGCGTTTGCATTAGTGAATTGTAGTTTGATTAATTCTTACGGATATGAGTAATTATTATTCGTGTTTTTGTTACTTTTCGTGAGAAGTCTCCAACTTATGTACCAACAGAAATATGGCAAGCGGAATCTACGAAGAAGTACGTTTAATTTTTAAAATCAGCAAATAATGTAGTGTTATATTAACTAAAGTCTTATAATTAAGTGAGATAAAGTTTTTTTTTAATATACATTTACATTAAATTAGTACCTTTTGAAAATATAGTTTGTAGTTTGAATTGCCAGGATAGCCTGTTTTGTGGATTTTGGGTTAAAAAGTAAAATCTGCCTACAACTTTGGATCGATGGAGTGTTTTTTTTCTAGAAACATATTTTTCCACATTATCCGCAATTTCCTGGGTGGGATTATTTTTGATAATGAATAGAATTTAATAGAACGTGATGTCCATAGCGACAGTTGCATGTATCATCAACGAGTTTAATTATCATTCCGCTGACGCAATTTGGCAATGGCCTCTCTGTTTTGAGAGATTGTCACGTTGATATCGACCAGAGACGTAGTTTTGTACATCCTCCTAATTAACCTGAAACATTTTTCTTAAGCTGAGCAACGGTTTTTAGGTGAAGTCCAGAAGCGTTTAGGTTTCGTTTTTAGCGTTTCCTTTGTTTTTTACGTAATCGTAGTTTTCTGGAGAAACTATTATATCCAAAGATTGATGTGCGCCAACCTGCCTTGGTTTTTCTCGGGTAATATTTTTTTTATTAAGTAGACCATTAATTTCAACAACTTAATCAGTGTTTTTGCTGCGATTTTCGTTATAAATCCGAAAGTACCTTCTGCATGGTTTTCTATGAGTCCTGATATGAAAGAAAGAAAACATACCCTGTGCGTTATGTAATAGTCCAGTTGACCAGCGTAATCCCAAATGCTAGTTATGTCATTTTTAACATTTTCATCATTTCCTTTTAACCAAGACACAGCTTTTCTGACAGTTGTCATGGGTCCTGTGGCTGAAAAATATAGTGAATGAGCTAAATAATAATAATAAACATTTGGCTAATGTCTTAATTTTTATAGCATAGGTAACAATGCAAGTATATCTACATAGCGCCAGAATGACATCGATATTATTCTATTTTACCTATTTACCTTGTTAACAGTTAATATTGGTGTACATTTGTACAAACTAAATTTCAGTATCGACTAAATCATTTGATGTGACAATAATGTGACATAGGTCACTATAGTTTATTTTCAGAAAAATATTTTGTCATTTGATTGGATGATTGTGGGTCACACGGAGTTTAATCGATGTATACTATTAAACTTAGTGAATGCGTTTTCCTTCGCGTACGAAAAAAACAAAAACAGAACAGACCAATTGTATCTTCGAATACGGCGAAAATCTAATAGTATCGCTTATTGTTCTTGTTTTTGGCATATAAACAATAATATTCAAAATGGAATTCGATCGGAACTAACATTTTTAGAGAGCAATATGTACTAATTTAGACAAAAAGAACTTATATTATCTTTAGATCGATAAAATTTTGATTAATTCATGGGAGCAAATATACAAGACTTGCAATCGTTGAAATACCCCACCAGTATAATTAGTCTTGATTATTTCATTAATTTCTCGTATCACTAATCGGCCTTTCTACACTAGCCTAGGCTAGCTAGGCCTAGGGTGATGTTTGGTTGAAATAATTCATAGTAGGTATGTTATACAATAAATAATGAATGTTTTATATTCGTGCAATGGCAAAAACGATATTATAGGCCTAATTACTGTTTATTTAAAATATTGCTAAATACTGCATTTTGTTTGCAAAATATGCGAACACATTGATATTTTTGTTATTAGGGTGTCATATTAATTAATACAAAAAAAGCCTCTTCAAACAAAAATTCACATTTAAACACAAGAAATAAAAACATGTTTTTGGAGGAGTGAGTGGAGAGGGACTTTTGAGGAAAGAAAAATATATTTAATATACGTTCTGATAATTTTTCTTAAATAAGCTATATATCTAGAAGTGGGTTGTCTGTACCTACATGTATTTAAACTCTTATTAACTCTTTCTGCTAACGCCTGCTCACGTATTTTCTTGGCCAGCTCAACATCTGAAAAAAGCATAATAGGCATATAATATGGTCATAGAGGTGAGAAGAAGGAGAAAATGAATGTTACGAGTCTCGGGACCTTAATAACGTTATAGATATGAAGAAATGAGCATGAGTACAGAGTAGATATACTATTGGCGATAGATCGAAGGAGAGAAGGAGACCATTGCATTATGCAGATAAAGCTAGTGATATTGCATTTTACTACATGTAAAGTTTATTCTTTGGTTTGATTACTTTTACATTGGTGCAAAAAATAAACGATATTTTAATTATTAATTTTAATTTGAGTGTTTCTGATATTTCTCACCGTCTACTTTTGTTATCTTTTTCCACTTGCTGAAATCATCTTTAACATGAAACACTGTAGTCGTAACAATACCATCTGTAGATTTTTCTTTTGAATTAAATCTAATAAATAAACATTTAATTGTAAATTTAGCAGCCATATAAGTATTTTTTTACTGTTTAACAAATTATATAAAGGTAAAAATCCAAATCAAATGGACTTATACATTACCTGGATGTATGGCAACTTGTGTATGTTTGTTAATGTTTTGGATCGGAACAGGCATTGGATCACCTACATACCTACTGACCTGTTTACGACCAGGCAACCCCGACAATGCCACAGAAACAGAAACATGGTTCACAGTATAGACATGATGGCGAGAACGGGACCTTTGAATGTTTAACATTTATTAGGGGTGATAGAAATGATTAATCACGGATAAACGGAGGAGGTGGACTAGATATGTAAATGATTGATATTGCCACCCGAACAATGTGTCAATCAAAACGAACATATATACTATACTGGTTTCTCCGAAATTATTATTAAAAAAACATTCAACCATACTATACTACTGTATTTACCCATTGGTTTTCATGTCATTGTGTTTACTGTGTATGTTCCACACCAAAACCTCGCAAATAAGCCAGTAGACTCTGTATTTATTGTCTTTTTTATGTTAGGAAATGCCCTAAACGAAATTGAAATTCCTTCACCAGATGCTTGTATTATAATCAACGGACACTTTAATCACTGCATATCCATTAGTATAAATAATAATCAACACGTGACGTGTAGTAAGAGGAATGTTACAGATATTCTGTACATCAGTGTTATTAATGTAAACACACTTATATTCCAGGTAGATATCCTAACTTGGCGAATCGCATCATAATCTTGCTTTACTGTTTACTGTTTACGTTTTTGTGCTAACACCACAAATCTGCAAACATCATAATAACTAGAGTTGTGTCGCTACTCAGTGTGGCAGACTACGTTTCTTTCTTTCTCTATTTCTTTTCTCAAAGTTAAAGTTGTATATACAGTTATATATCTTGTAAGTCTCGTTTAAGGTTTAGATTATTGGTATCAATTAATTCATAGACAATTTGTATTCATACTACTCAGTTTTTATATATGCCAAAATTAAAAGAAATATTGTTAAAGAACTTAATTATCATTTCAAACAGAAATGTTTCAAATATCGCCATTACATTTCTCGATATCATCTTATACAAATGTCAAATAAAATCTGTCAACTTGTGTAAATACTTAGTTACATTGCTATTTGTGTTATGGGTTGGTTATGTTAGAAAACATGTTGTACTATTAGTTACCTTTCTCCAAGCATGACCTTTACACAGCTAGTTTTACCAGCACCTTCCTTCCCAAGAAACATACATCTTGAATTCACAACTGAAATGTTACCATCTTTAAGTTCATCTTTATATATTTTGATAGCCCTTTTACCCCTGGCAAATACTTCTGGAGGAACTAATAGCTCTATTTGTAAAATAATAAAAAGACGCAATATTTTTCATTTCAATTCATGGTTTTATGTTAAACATTATAAAAAACATGTTTCAAATAATTGTATATAACGTAAGTATAATAAATGTTCCATACTGCGTTTATCTAAGAGTAGAAAAAAAACAATAGTTATGGGAAAAGAAAGAAAATAGAGAACAACACTCATAAAGCAAATATGTGAAGGTGGTGATTAACTTTAGGTTAATTGTAAAATCATTAAGTTAAGTTAAAATACTTTTAGGTCAGGCTCTGATAAATTGAAGTGCATACCACTCGATTACATGTATCATTTTGAATATAAGTCTACTCACTTAAGAAGAACATACAGTTTTATATAAAAATGTTGAAATGTCGTTAACATTAACATGATTATATGTTCATATACAATAATGTTGCAGAAATTACAAAAAAAAATAAGTATGGTATAATATTAATATTAATTAAATGTCAATATATTTTAAAAGTTGAGTACACTATGGATGTAAATGAATTACTGATTGTAGTAAATAACAGAATGGTATCACATAAAAGACAAAATGATCTCAGATATTAATATTATGTTGTGCTTAAAAATTCCATTGAATGGAAAGAATTGATAGCGATAGACCATGTTGCAAATACGAAATTTCCAAAGAGAAAAAAGACAGTCAAAATACAGTTATATTAAAGGCATACTGTGATTGAAATCGCTACCAATCTCATTGCAGAGGCCAAATCGGAAGTAGTTTTCAATAATGTTGAACTAGATTGGGTAAACATTATGGAAAGGAAAACTACACAATATTCTACCCTGTAAAAAAGAAAATAGTAGAAAGCGATATATGTGAAAGGTGTGAAAGAGAATTTCATATCCTTGGTGAATGTATGTTCATCAATTCAAAATATGTTTTACATTTAACGATCTCACAATCAATTGTTTTTTTTTTCTACAGAAGGTATTAATTGGTCAAACATTATAACAGGTACAAAAAAATATAATCGTATATGAACTGAATTTACTATACCTTTCTGTATTACAAATCATGCATATTAGAAAATAGAAAATAAGAGAGAAACAAAAATGTGACATGGAATTTATTCACGTTTGAATTAAAAGCCTTAATTTTAAACGAATAATGTGTTAAATTATATAAAAGCAGACAAGAAATGGAAAAATGTAAAGGCTGCATTTTAGATAATTTAAAAATATCTTCACAGTACAATTTTATATATTATACTGTATATTGTTTACATTCAATTATTCTATCGAAAGTTTTTATCTTTCTCCTTATAATTATCTTTGTGCCAAGAATGTAACTTTTTATAATTATAGTTTTTACAAAACTTATTATTAACACCTATGAATGTTATGTTTATGAATACAGAAGGTGGGTGATTTCCACAAATACTATACAAAAAATATCATTGTTTTACAAATTCAAATATTGTTGCTAAAATTGGCAATATTTTCCTTTCCTCTTAAAATCAATAAAACGTTCTATTAACTTACTGTCAAGGTACTTTAATATCCTGATTTTTTCTGTTTGGTCCATCAGCGTATTGTTTTCTAAAACAGAAACTGCTGTATTTCCTTGCTATAAACAAAGTATAAAATCAAGTAAAACTAATAGTAGAAATAATATAATTATATATAATATTATATAATATAGTATATTTTGTATCTATTTTAACCATTAGGTAGTGTAGTACATAATATACATGGCATTGACTTTGCTAGATGGCAAAGTCAATGCTTTGCCATCTCATGCCCTGTCATGCCATCTCATGCCCTGTCATGCCCTGTCATGCATTCCTGAAGATGAACAAATAAAATTCGAAATATTAAATCATAAAAATGCGTCGTTTGTTTTATACTATCATAGATTAGTTGACCCTCCAGTTCATTCTGTTCAGTAGATATAAATTTCGTTGGTCGAAATCAAAGGTTCAAACGTTTGTAACTGGGCATTATTTATAAATTATAATAAATATACCATTTATGTATAATTTACCAAAAAAAATGTATACTCGTCTTTCTCGTTCGTTATTAACTATTGGCCGTAAAAGGGTTTGTTTTTTTTTGTGAAATTGTTCGAAAAGTTTATATTTATATTTTGTATAATAACAATATTTTATAGAAATGTAAAATAATTCGATTTATGATCACTAACTCTCCGGTCTTATGTCAGGCAACTTTAAACTTTTTATTTTTTTATCTTTAAACAATCATTTTTATCTGTACATAATATTTATATATATATATTTTTTAGATTCAATTTTAATGATTGTTCAACTTGATGCCTCGCAATTTTAAAATTTTTATATCTTTGTTTTTTTATGGTTTACTTATATGTTCAAGTGCAGTATATGGAGAGCCATCTCGATAGTGCTTTGCACTCATGGCAATCCTCAGGGTGCTGCACCGCTGTCTTGTTGTAATGTATTTTTGTGCCTGAAAATTGAATAAAATAAAATAAAATAAATAATTTATTAACATCACTAGCATTTGTTATAATATTAAAATGTGTTATATTTGCTGATTTTAAGCACTTCACATAAATTTATCAGAATTATGTGTATTTAATATAAAGTATTATTTTTTTGATAAAAAGAAATGCTAACACTTAATTAAATACAGGGAAAAGGTGTATTTTTACTTGTGTGAACAGCGCCATAAATCTTCATATTTTCCAAAAAATACCCAATTTTTAGGTGGTTTTATAAAGATGAATTGTATGGGTTTTTATAACCAGCATGATTCAAATATTCATAAAACACAATGTTTACACTTTCCCCATGATCTGCACACGAAGGCACTTTTTTTGACACAGGGATCTGGGCTACACCATGTCTTTCGCAGCGTGATGCGATTTTCGTTGGAGTAAGCAGTCTATATTATTTGATACAGTGTAGCATAATTGGTCCACATACATTCTCATTTCGTGGAATAATGACGTCATCAAAATCAAACATTAATAATTACGGAATATATTGCCTGAATGGTCTGAGCAAAAACGTTATAATTTGAAAGACAATTGGACACGTATAAGCAAGGTGCACTTTAAATGTGTATACATTTGACTAAAGAGATGAATAATCTACTTCAATTATGATGGCCATGATGACAACATCCGACAGGTGATACACCTTTAATTCTGAAGAGCTGTAAGATATTCAAATATACGGTATAGGTGAAATTAAGCGACCTATGTTGTTTAATTATATAGACGTGATGCCGTCATTAAAATAAAAATAGTAGTAACCCCTGATAAAGAAAAGGCCAGCAAGGACACATTACAATTTGAGAAAATCGGACTCAGAGATGTTTACGATTGTATGACAAAATATTAAAAGTTTTTTTCAAGTTGCCAAGTGATGCTGTCTTATCATTCCTATCTAAACTCATTGGGCTCTATAATACGTTTAAACAATTGGGGGTCTATAAGATATTTAATTTAAAAATGTTCTTACGCAAATTAGCATTAAATTGTCTATTGGAATGCAATGTTAAGCTCTATGTGCACGTGTGTCGTCATTTGACATTTAGAGTTTATGGAAATAAAAACAATTTCTTACGTAGCAATGTATCACAATGCGCGTGTGACGCAAATGATTTTGTTAACGCTTAAAATGTCCTAACCTATCTGATTTAATTAGAGAGATAGAACTGTTGAGGATTTTAACATTTCGATTTCACGCACACATTTCTGCGTACACATACGCTTTTTCGCGCTTATATGTTAACCATTGATTTTAAATGTATGTGTAAGAAATATAAGAGGAAAAAATACTAAATGTATCATAATTATAATGTCATATTTGCCGGGACGCACTTACTTATAGAATTATTAACTGATTATTAATTAATTAAATTAATAATATTGTTTCTACAAATACATGTCGTTTATGAAATGTCTGCAATATAGCTTTTAACATTCTTATTTTTTGCATCTAAAATCTAATATAATTGTAATACAAAAGTGTAAATGACAATCGATTATATGACGTCATAAATGGCGAGACACACTTAGTTATACAATATAAGATGTTTTACAAACACATGTCGTTTATGGCATGTCTACAAAATATACTTTCAATTATTTTTTTCATTTAATAACGTCTGTTACAAACGCTAATGTAGAAAACGCCAGCTATTGCCGAAACAACCGCTAATGTAGAACAATCCATCGCTAATACAGTAAAACCGCCAGCTAATGTAGAGGCGCGGTACCAACAGCTAATGTAGTGAATAAAAATAAACACCAGCTAATGTAAAACAGTCAACAGCTAAAGTAGTAAACGAAAATTGTCTCCCAGCTAATGTAGTTACTATCACTAGCTAATGTAGAAAATATATATTTTACAAACCTATGTCTAAAACATATGCAAATGGACCCTCCCCCCCACCTCTCTCTCTCTCTCTTAAGGGACCACTTCTCATAATTGACCACATCCAGCAACAACCTCTCGTAAATGACCACCTGTATTGAACGACCGCCATCTCTGTTAAGAGACCACTTCTCATAATCGTCCCCGGTCCCTTACGAGAGTTGGTGGTCCTTTAAAAGAGGTGGTCACTTACAAGAGATGTGGTCGTTAAGAAAGGTGATCGCTTGTCACGAACTCTTTTCACGTATGTTTCTGAGCGGTTGAGAATACTTTAGGAACTCCTTTGTAACATAAAAGTTTACACAAAAAATAATGTAAAATAACTCAAAAACAAAGCTTTAATTTCAATCAACTTCAACGTTCAACAATCCTGTAAACACTTGAAACAACAGCTTCATAATAACTTTTACAATCTAATATCCAACCTTCTTCAAAATAAATGCTTCAATCAAAAATCCTTCTCCTTCTTTACAATTGTCATTCTTCCCCTTATATACAATATGTTCATAACCTTCTAGATCATTCTTTATACTTCTTACTCTATTGGATTACAGTTTCTATTAATAGCATACTTCTGAAATGTTCCTGATTATTCTTATATTAATTATACATGGTTTCTTAAATCTAAAAAATACTATTTTTTCTAGAATGTATATGTAGAGTCCAGTAAAGATAAGTCAAAAATAGGGTGAACCTAGAACAAATTGCAACAGAATTTTTTTTTGTTTTTTCTGGTAAATATGGTTGAAATGAATATCATATCCAAAGTTTACCAAAATCGGACATCGGGAAGTGGGTTAATTAGCATAAATTCAAAATGGCCGCCATTTGCTATTTGAAAGTCCCATATCTCCTTAACGGTTGGATTTAGACCACCTAAGTGCATTACGAGTAGATATAAATGTGATAATAAACATTCTAATTAGCATATTTAAATTCCCATATGACGTACCTATGACGTCATATGGTAGTTATGTTATAACTGTTTAAATGACATTATACTATGCGAACAATTTAGGAACTGCAAGAAAACATGTTTTTTAACATTCTCCTTGTTGAAATAAACATTATTTCCAAAGTTTACCAAAATCGGACGTCAGGAAGTGGGTTAATTAGCATACATTCAAAATGGTCGCTATTTACTATACCATTTTGAAGCTCCATATCTCCTTAACGGTTGGTTTTAGACCACCTAAGTGCATTGCGAGTAGATATAAATGTGATGTTAAACTTTCCAATTCCATTATTCTAAGGGGAAAATATAGAAACCGTAAAGAAAAGATGTTTTTAATCTCATGAAAATAGTAGAACATTTAAGACATCCAGGTTAAGATCATGGGTATCAGAAGTTATTCGGCCACCCTTCACAACATGCAATAATATTCCAGTTAATTTTCTGCAACTGCAACTTTTTATAACTGCATATATATCTCATATATTATAAGAAAAGAGATTCTTAATTCTGTAATGAGTCTGGGATTTAATAATTCGACCCCATCCTAAATATAGAGTTGGATCACAGTAAGTTTCCCATCCAAAGTACATACATAGAAAATGTAATGTTGGCGCCGTCAAAATACTTCCACCATACATGTAGGCACAGCAAGTCTACTTCATTGGCTTTTCTGATGTCTTTTTTAATTTTGGACTGAACAGTTCTTGCTTTGAATATAATTCATCCCTCTGTTTCTTTGCAAGTGCAGAGCGTTACAAAGATTTTTTGCTTCTTCTGTGTTAAAACGCAATCGCTTTTTATAATGATGGCAAAGTAATATATTTAATAGATCCCCATCTGCATTCAAAGTTTCTATTCCATTTTTCTGACTTCAAGGAAGTTGAATACTGTCTGTTGTCGAAAAATTAAATACTGTAATTATTAGTGGCAAGCTTGAAAATTACTTTATTACCTTAACAACCCCTTTTGGATTCCGTTGATGTGTATCTTTAACTGATGGTTCTTCATCCTTGTTGACACATTATTTAATGTCCTTGTTATATGCCCATTGAATCTTGGAAACAGCATTTAAAAGATAACATTAAATGTCATAAAAAGGTGTTCTCTCATAAATGATCGACACCAAACAGATGCAATATCTGGCAATGAAATAGCAACTTTGAAAGAGCAGAATGGAGATGCCGACTATACCGAAAACTACAGTATGACATTTATCATTTTATGTATCATCTCAATTCCCAGTTGGGGAATCGAGATGAGTTTGTGGGATCGGAATGATGGGTTTGAATAGCCTGACCCACAGACAATCGCCTCATTACAACATTTGTTTCTTTTCCTTTACCAATTTAAAGAGATGAAGTTCTAAAAGATGTAGTTTTAGGAAACATAAAACAAGATGTGCGCGTGAGTACAAATCCGTTTCATAAAAGTTTGTAAATGGAATCTTAATGATAAATGTCAACGGTTTTTACATATATATCTACTCATAATGCACATAGGCTGTCTAAACCCAACCGTTAAGGAGATACAGGGCTTCAAAATGGTATAGTAAATAGCAGCCATTTCGAATTTATGCTAATTGACCCCCTTCTTGAAGTCTGATGTTGGTAAACTTTGGATATCATGTTCATTTCAACAGGAAATTGTTAGAAAATTGTTTTCCTGCAGTTTCTACATTTTTTAGCATAGGATAATGTCATTTAAGCAGTTATAACATAATATATGACGTCACAACTAACTTGTGACGTCATATTTACGTCATATGGTAATTTAAATGTGCTAATTGGGAAGTTTAATGTCACATTTATATCTACTCGCAATGCACCATTAAGGAGATATGGTGCTTCAAAATGATATAGTAAATAGCGGCCATTTTGAATTTATGCTAATTAACACACTTCCTGACGTCCGATTTTGGTAAACTTTGGAAATTATGTTCATTTCAACAAGGAGAATGTTAAGAAACTTGTTTTTCTGCAGTTTCTAAATTGTTCGCATAGTATAATGTCATTTAAGCATTTATAACATACTATATGACGTCACAACTACCATATGACGTCATAGGTACGTCATATGGGAATTTAAATATGCTAATTAGAATGTTTAATATCACATTTATATCCACTCGTAATGCACTTAGGTGGTCTAAATCCAACCGTTAAGGAGATATGGGGCTTTCAAATAGCAAATGGCAGCCATTTTGAATTTTTGCTAATTAACCCACTTCCCGATGTCCGATTTTGGTAAACTTTGGATAAAATGTTTATGTTCACCATATCAACCATATAAAACAAAAAAAAATTCTGTTGCAATTTGTTCTAGGTTCAACCATATTTTTACTGGACTAATACTATGTTACTGTATAATAATGTTAGGGAATGGTAATTTATTACACGCTTACGAGAGGTGATAGATTATGAGAAGCGGTCACTTAAAGAAGTTTTGTCCCTTTGACTAATTAAAAATAAAAAGGGTAATCTTGAAGTATCATAATAGTTATTAACTTTCCCCAAAATGAGTCGAAAAAAAATCATTTAACTGAAATACAGATGTTTTTTTGTTCAAAAAAATAACTTTGACTTCAAGTCAAAGTTTTCGATCAAAACATATGTATGCATTATCATAAACTTCCTCGCGATCTGTGTGAAAATACCTTCTCAACCGTGACGAGTTGTAAACAAACCTAATTATAATGCATACTCGTGGTTTAAAATATTTGGTTTTTTTTAAGACGAAATGTAATCAAACTAATTTACATGTTAATTACGTAAACTTGTTGTTTTTAGCTCGAATTTTCGACTTAAAGTGAATAATTTTAATCTTACTTTGATATGGCCAATTTAAATTTTTGACCATCACTTTTTGTGTTTCAATGGACAATACACCTTTAAACGGTCCCTTAAGAGAGGAGGTGATCCTTTAAAAAAGGTCATCACTTACGAGAGGTGTGGTCGTTAAGAAAAGTGGTCGATTAAAAAGAGGTGGTCGTTCAATAGAGGCGGTTCCTTACTAGAGGTAGGCGTTACGAGAGGTTATCGATTATGAGAAGCGGACCCTTAAGAGAGGTGATTGCTTACGAAGTATGGTCGTTTAAAGAAGATGATTTCTTACAATAGTGGGTCAATCTTTATGACTTAAATGACTCTCCCCCTCCCCACTTCATTTTTTTTTTCAAGTTTATTGTTTCACACAATATAATACAATATGAACAGAAACATAAATTAATAAATACAATTGTGTGAGGAGGACGCATTAAGCCAAGGCTTTAAGTTTGGTCCTCCAGATAAGTAATATATTTAATTATTTAATTTAAGTGAGAGAACAAAAAAAACTTCTTTCTTTCGTCAAATTGACAAATAAAATTAAACAAAAAGGCACAAAAAAGAAAAAAAAAACAGTCTTAAGGCAATTGTGAATTACTAATGTTCTAAATAGTTTGAAATAAGTGTTTGTTTGTATTTTGTTTTAAATGTATTTATGATGGTTATTGCTTTTAGATTGAGCGGTAAGTTGTTCCATATATACGGTCCATTGTAAATAAAAGATGTTCTTCTAAGTAATATGGTATGCTTTTCGTATATTAGATTTTTTGCAGTGCACCTCTACTAAACGACATCTGGTTCATTGTATTTATTATCCTGTATGTATGTTATTATATTGTGGAAATAAATTAAATTGAAATTGAATTGAACAAGATGGCAGTTTGTTGAAAGTTGGTCGCTTACGAGAGGTGGATAGATTGATTGATAAGTAAAGAGAGGTGGGCCTATAAACGAGGTCGTCACTTACGAGAGGCGTAGACCTTAAGAGAAGCAATCGCTTACGAGAAGTGGACCTTTAAAAGAGGTTGACGTTAAATAGAGGTGGTGCCTTACTAGAGGTAGGCGTTACCAGAGGTTGTCGATTATGAGAAGCGAAACCTTATAAGAGAAGAAAAGTAAAGAGAGGTGGTCCTTTAAAGAGGTGGTCACTTACGAGAGATGTGGTCGTTAAGAGAGGTGGTCGCTTATGAGAGGTGGTCGAGTATGAGAAGCGCCCTTATGGGAGGGTGTTAATTATGAGAAGCGGTCCCTTAACAGAGATGGTGGTCGTTTAGTAGAGGTGGTCGCTAACGAGGGTGGTTGCTTACGATGTACTTTCAGTTTTTAGGGAGGTGGTCACTTACGAGATGTCTCCTTTTTGAAAGTCGGTCGCTTACAAAAAGTAGATAGAATGATAGTTATAAGTAAACATTATGCATTTGCACATGATTTAGACATAGGTTTGTAAATAGTAACTACATTAGCTGGGAGGCAATTTTTTTTACTACATTAGCTTTATTATTCGATTTGATTTGAATTTATTAGGAGAATCATCATAAAACAAGGGCCATATACATGGCTGTAGTCGCGTGCTCAAGTTAGTGTTTACCGGCTAACTGACCGACCAATATAGTGATCTGTAGAGACGAGTTCCACGCCGACACATATACATACAAAGTGATAACATAAATGACTGACAAATAATACATTATAAATTTTATAAAATATTTTCCAGGCTAGCCCGAAAAGCGTATGATCCATTTGGGTCATTTGCTTAGCTGGTGTCGATGTTTTATTTACTACATAAGTTGTTGGTTTTTCTACATTAGCTGGAGGTTTTGAGAGGTTTTACCACATTAGCGGTGGATTGTTCTACATGAACAGTTGTTTCGACATTAGCTGGCGTTTTCTACATTAGCGGTTGTAAAAACTGCTTTTAAAATTCGCAATACATAATTATAAATAATTAATATTAATTATAAATGAGACGTCATAAATGAAGAAGAGAAATAAATAATGTTTTCATAATACTGGCATAATAGAACTATTAGATTGTATATGCATTACCTCATTCTGTGAAGTTACGGATGCGCCCTGCTTTATGAGACAAGAAACTAATTCTGTTGTAGGGTTGCCATATTGTAAATACGTATGTAGTGGAGTGTTTCCATTCTAGAATAAGATTATATATAATCATGTAGTTTATAAATATCAATACCAGCTGTAATGCAATCATATTTGTCAGTCATGTCACATTGGTAATGATTGTAACTTCTACATTCCTATTATAAAATATCCTGTAAAAAATAACTACAATTAGCTAAAATCTATTTATCATGCCGTCCTGAACAACATCACACGCAGCTAACAGCAGAAGTGTACTTGAAAAACGAAACGCTTGCAAAACGTCGTAGTAAGTACTTTTTTATTTGAGTCAAAAAGAAAATGTACTCCTAAATTATTATATTATTTTAGCCAACTTAAACAGGACTACTATTATGTCATAATTGGCTAGACGCACTTAGTTATACAATGTTGTTTCTACAAACACATGTCTACAAAATATAGTTTTTATGTTATTTATATTTTCATTCAAAAACTGTTTCTGACATGTGCAGTAAATGATGCTAAATATTTAATATCAATTATAAATGAAACGTGATAAATTAGATAGTTGCAGGAACCGATACTGTTTTCACAATGATGGCATAATATACCTACTGTGTGCATTACCTCATTTTGTGATGTAACTGCTGCCCCATGCTGTATGAGACAATCCACTATTTCTGTTGTAGGATTAGCATTGAATAGATAATTATGTAGTGGAGTGTTTCCATGCTAGAAAGAAAACACAATCAAATAGTAGTAAAATATCAATTCCATCTGTAATGCTATCAGCTCAATTCATTCGTACTATATTTACACATCTGGCTTGTTACATATAGCATGCCGTACCGACAAACGTCAACGCAACCAACAACAGTGTATTTGAAAAACGGAACGCTTGCAAAAAGTCGTAGTACGTACTTTTTATTTCGTACTTATCTATCATACTTGATTGAATCAAAAAGAAAATGTATATAAATTAGGAAGTATTAATTATATTCAAAACAGTTTAAAAGCATACACTTGTCGTTCATGACATGCCTCCAAAATATAGTTTTACTATTTCTGAAATTTGTAATAAGTAATTCACAATTTTTATAATAATTATAAATCAGACGTCATAAAATAGAGATGTTTGCAGGAACCCATACTGTTTTCATAATAACGACATAAAGACCTACTATAATTGTATGTGCATTACCTTATCGTGTGATTTTACTAGTGCGCCATGTCTTATGAGACAAGTCACTATTTTTTTTGTAGGGTTGGCATTTAATAAATATTTATGTAGTGAAGTGTCTCCATACTAGAAAGAAATCATAATCATGTAGTAAATATTAATTCCAGCTGTAATGCAATCATATTTTTCAGTCATGTCACATTGATAATAGTTGTAAATTCTAAATTTGTATAGCACATCTTTAAAATCTGTAAAAACAACGACAATCAGCTAAATTCATTCGTACTTTATTTTAAAAACATCTGGCTTGTTACATATTGCATGCTGTACTTACTAACGTCAAGGCAACTAACAATCAGTCTACTTGAAAACCGGTACTGTTGCAAAACGTCCTAGTAAGTATTTTTGTGTTTCGTACTTACCTACTACGTACTTGAATAAAAACAGAACATTTAATCCTATACTAGTATATAAATTAGGACCCAAATGAAATTATTTAAAAAATGAATCATTCAATTCTAACCATCTTTAAAAAATAGACATATAAATTGAAGGACTACCGTAATTGAAATACAGATGTGTGAATGACAATTAGTTATATGACGTCATAATTGGCGAGAAGAACATACTGTAGTTAAGTAATATTTTTTTATACAAACACATGCCGGTATTGGCCTATCTACAAAATATAGTTTTTAATTCATATTTCATTGGGAGGAATAGAAGGGATAGAACATCATGATTTCCGGACATTTTTTATTGTCGATCGTTAAAGTTACGGGGATAAGTTTTTCTAAGATTTGCAATAAATAATTCTAAATAAACAATGTTAATTATAAATGAGACATCATACATTAATATAGACATGTTTGCTGGAACCGATAATGTTTTATTAACACTTGAATGGTAGACAAACTATAATTGTATGTCCATTACCTTATTTCGTGATGTTACAGATGCGCCATGCTGTATCAGACACTTTATTATTTTAGTTGTAAGGTTGGCATATCGTAAATACGTATGTAGTGGAGTGTCTCCATTCTAGAAAGAAATATGTAGTTATGTAAACAGCTGTAATGCAATCATATTTTTCTTTCATGTCACACTGATAATGGTTGAAAATTCTACATTGTTATGACAAAATATTCTGCAAAATCACGAAAATCAGCTAAATACATGCGTACTTTATTTACAACACATTTGGCGTACTGGCCAACGTCAACGCAACTAACAATAACCGTCTACATGAAAAACGGAATGCTTGCAAAACGTCATAGTAAATAGTGTTTTGTTTCGTACTTATGTATATCGTACTTAATTGTATCAACAAATAATTGACTCCTATATATAAACTAGGACCCAAATTAACTTATATCAAGAGTTGTTTATTATATTCCAAACAACTTAAACAAATTTAGAGATAAATTTGAAGGACTACTCTAATTGTAATACAATTAATGTGGAATAATAATCGATTATACGATGTTAAATTGGCGAGACGCATAACTTAGTTATACTACTGTATGGAATAATTGTTTGTACAATCAATTGTTTATTTACTATAATTATTCTAGCCCACTATAAATTAGACAGATAAATTGAAGGACTATTATAATTATATGTCAATGTGTGAAACACATGTCACTTATGGCATGTCTTCATTTATTTTTTCATTCAAAACTGCTTCTAAAATTTGCAATAAATAATTAAAAATAATTAAAATAATTATAAATGAGAAATAAATGAAATAGAGATGTTTGCTGGAACAGGTACTGTAATAATAATAACGACATAAATATCACCATTATTGTGTGTACATTACCACGTTTAGTATATGTGCTGATGCTCCATGCTGTACGAGACAAGTGACTATTTCTGTTGTAGGGTTGGCATATCGTAAATACGTATGTAGTGGAGTGTCTCTATACTAGAATGAAATCATAATCATAAATATGGATTACAGTAGTAAGGCAACCATGTTTTTATTAATTTTTATTACAGTAACTGTACTCAACAATCTAATAATGTAAGACAGTAAGTACTGATGAATCTTGTCAGTAAGTTAATTTGCAGCATGTGTTATTGATCCAGGTTATTTTACAGTAATCATTGCATTTGAATATGGCATAATGATTACAGTTTTACAATTTAAATAAAGTGAGTGTATGGTCTTCTTGGAACTAATTAAATGAAGATAATGTCTTATTAGTAATATGGAAAGCCTATATTTGTTATTACCCTATCTTTGGTTTTCAACAGATCTGGCTCTTTCTGACATATTTCTATAATTGTTTGCAAGTCATTACTCTTAAAAGCGTCTTGTAGTCTGTAACGGTCAAATACAAGATATAAAATGAATTACATTAATAAATAAAAAAAAAACAATGATAACAGTTATTGTTTTCGTAGCCTCTTTAGAAAATCTTTAAACAAATTGTTAAGTGTTGTGTTCTTCTTATTTTACAACTCACCTCAACATTTTAATTACGATACCGAGTCTTCTTTAAGCTGTTTTTTGCTGGTTTAGTTTATTTGTTTTCTCTGAAGATGATATCATTAACCAAATGTAAACGTTTAATTCTAATTACAATACTAGTTTTTGATACAACAATAATACATATGTATGCAGCAATACTATAATATAAATTAGTAAATACTAGTATTTAATATTCAGCTGTTCCAACTACAAGTACATTTCAAGTACAATAAAATATTGCTCATTAAGAGCACGTGTCATGCTGTTAGATACAGGACAAGAACCATACCTGTACAAATAAAACATAACAAGAAGAAATTAAGTGTTAATATGATTTATGAAAAGTATTACAGAAAGTTTTTTCAGATGAAGACTTTAATAATTTATTTTCTTATTTATTTCTTATAAATAGAGTTTGCCTTAATACTTAAAAAGAAAACAATTAGGGCTTTTGGGGAACAAGTATGTGAATGTTGTTTATATGATTGTTCACTTTCCCATTTTTAAACTGTGTTTAAAAAATACAAATATTTTTTTTAGTTTTAAATAAAAATTAGCGTAAAGATGATAGGGGGATAGAGAGAGCAATATACACTGTGACCACAACTTCGCTTATAACAAAAAACAAAAGTTTAACTTTATCTCCTCATGCAAATTCAATTCAGAGTTCAGAATTCAATGCGTTCACGATTTTAGTCACGTGGGGTGCACACAGGCCATCTTTGTATCAAACTAGGCCTATATAGAGAATTGAATCTTTGCTTTACAAATGTATAACGTTCACAAAACTTTAAATACCGAATTTAATATTAAAAAAATCAATTTGTTTAAAAGTTTTTGTTAAGATATTAACGAAATTATAAAGTTATTGCGAACATGATTTTAAAATTTAAATATATTGCTATAGAGAATCGCTGTATAAACTAAACGCGCACGCGTAGAGGGTGCATGAAACGCACAGAGCCATAATATTGAAAGATTTACGAAATTGAATGGATTAAAGCTATTTTTGTTGTTTAAAAGCATGTTCACAGTAACTTTATTACTATTTTAACAAAAACCTTTAAACAAATTGATTCTTTTGATTTTAAAATTCGATAGTTAAACGTTATACATTGTTAAAACAAAGGAATCAACTACATACTCTACATAGAAATAGTTCGAGACAACAATTATTGGCTCCTAATCCATTCAAAGTCGTGACTCTTTATTCAATTGACTTGATAACGCCCTCTATAGTTTCTCTCTAATTAAAAAATAATGCTGCTGAATGAGGGCACGCACCAGAAGCCACTTAACTAAGTAAACCAAACCTAAAACGGCCAGCGTGTGTAAATCTAACGAGAACATTGTCTGATCGCGTTAGAAAACACTTTCTAAGAGACAACATTTTCTATATATAACACAAAATAGGCACACTTCAGCACTATAATTATGTTTCAGGTCATAGGATGGCTTACAACGTTTTACTCTCATACTTTAACGTACGTATATGTTGCGTTTGAACGGATTATGTTGTATTAAATGTCAGGAAAATTATTTTTATCACAACAATTACCTATAATTTGTGAAAATTACAAAATCAAACAAGGAAACTTGACATAATAGACGCTCTATTAAAAGCCAAAACACAAGGTAAAATAAATTGAATAATTTCTGTTTGAATAAATTAAATATTTAGTGGTTCCCGAAAACTGTAAAACTATACATTGATTGGACGTTATTAATACATTTAAATAAAAACAGAAATAAGCCAAAGCCAACAAAAAAAATACATACCAACAACATGAACAAAATTAAAAAAACTCAACAATAAGCTGCTGCAATACTTAAAGAATGTCATTTATACTAGCATAACAGTAGGGTAAAACTAATCGGTAGATGCTAAAAAAATGCCAATATAATTCCACGACACACCAACAGTATGACTACGTGTACTAAACCCATACATAGTTTAGGCTTTCTTTTGTATAACCGTAGGTGTTTGATTACCAAATAAAGTGTAGGCTAATAAGACTATTGTGTTTGTGAAGTCGGTCGTTATTAAAAAAAAAGAGGTTTCGCATGAGGTCAAAAAATATTTTGTTGGCCACGCCTGACCGACCCTAGACTGACGAAAATGAAGGTTGGAATTTTTTTTGTGTCAAAAAGAAGCACGCAACCAATCCTGAATCGATCACGTGATAACCGGAATACGCGATTATCAATATTGGGGGTATCCAAGTTTTAACTAAATACATGCTTTGATTCAACGGTGGTCGAGACACATTTAATCCACCCGTTCCAGCACGCACGCTTGACCTCTAGTCGGCGAGGCCTACTCCTCGATCGATCGATTTCTGGAATTCTCCGCGATGAGAAATTGGACTATGGCTGATTACGACTTATATCTATACAGTGAGTGGGAAAGTCAATCGACAAATCGTGTCAAATTTCGAATCAGAGAGGGCGCCCTACTTTCTTAATTTAGTTCAAAATTGCTAATTTTGAGAGTGTTAAAGAAACACAATATTTGTAAATTTTGCTGATTATCGGATAAATGTTAATAGTGAAATAATATTTATACATAATTTTAATATATTGTCATGTATTGAATATCTTTGAACAAAATGATAATCTGTATTTAAATGGCAAAATCAACCAATGTCTTTTTTCCGAAATTGTACCCTAGAAAATCGTAAAAATTAGAGTCCTAAATTTAAAATCTCTGTTAGAAAAAAAGAAGATAATAAGATACAACATTCGGTAAGTTGGATGCAGCTCCGACTATTAAAACTAAGGTATCTCTATTTCGTTCTATCGAAAACTAGCGAAACCGCCATTTTGTCATCGTGTTTAGGAATGTATTTATAGCGAAAGATATACGCGATGTTTATATTGTCTGCGTAAAGTATTCACATAAATAAATATATTTTATTACAACGTATATCATTACTTGTTTATCTATTACAAAATACATTTTAGTTGAATATTCATCATAACAATTATAATAACTTGTATACGAGGCCTAGCGTCATTTAGCGAGCGATTGTTCTAGGGGCATATCAACCAACCCCTAGTGACATCGTGGTCGGACGCGTCGGGCCCAGCTAATATTAATATGACCTGAAATAAGCGACTAGCAAAAACTGCTGTAAAATACTTCCTTACATTCTTTTTTATTGACTAGAAAGTGAGGTCGCTTCGCTCGCTCCCCCAACTTCATTTGAGGGAGGTGCTTATTCGAGGGATATGTTTATTTTTTTAGTTTTAATAATATGGTAACATTTGTAATCAAATGAAATCATCTAATAAATATGAAAAGGGGTAAAAAAGAATAACAAATGCTTGGTAAATTGTAGATAACAGTGCAATGAATTCTACTACAAATAGTATAATTGTGTTATTATGTGTTATGTGTTTTAATGACGTTTTATTGGAGAGGCGTTTGTTCAAATAAATACCATCCTATAAATTAATACATTATTTAATTTAAACATCTCTTGAAACTAACTTCCGCGGCAGAGTGGGCCGTTTCGGCCCAAGAAATAAGACATTTTAGACGGCTTGCAACATGGGCAGACATCCCTGTCCTAACGGGACACAGATAGCGTACATTTATTCCTGCCAGCTTACTCAATAAAACTCGCCTATCGGGATTTCACTCGATTTTAAACAAATGTCTTATCATCAAATCTCCCTATGTAATTTTATAATACTATTCCCCACAATATATTTCGATTTTTTATGGCGTATACTTAATTTGATCTTTATTAATTTGCAGTATAATTTTTATGTTTTAACTACTGTACCTTCACACGCGCGGTCCGTTCCTAAAATAAACAAACAACTGAAATGGAAATAGCCACTAATGGTCAACTTAAGCTCCAGTCCTACTATCGGTTTTTTTCTTCCGTCTTCCAAAGGGACACTGTATTGATTGATGGAAAGTTCCTGTTTCCAGTCACCTTTAGGGTCAAATCTATTATTTAAACTGCTCCAATGTGTATAAAAGAGAGAAAATAGTTAAAACCAGGTTGTTGCAAGGTGAACTCATCGTGAACCCGGAAATTACTTTGACCGCGAAGAATTGAAATTGAGTTGAAAATCTACTGTTGAAATCATAAATTGTGTTAAAAAACTCTTTATCATCCTAAGATAGAAATATGGAACAATACTGAATAGTGAAAACTTTTCACGGTACAGATCAGGTAGGTATCCAAGGCAGAGATTTGTACCGAAGTTTTTACATTGTGCTCGCCTATGTCAGAATTAACCATAATTTATATATAGATAAAGCTCTAGACAAATGCGGTTCACTTCTTCATTCCACACATTTTCATTTTCTGCATAGTTTGTTCCCATTTTCCGAAACTATACACAAAATATAAAGTTGATTATCAGTATGTTTACGTATTCAAATACATGCATGGGGGAGTCAATACCAGTCAACTAAATTATATCTTTTCTTTAACTCAAGCTGGTAAACAGTAGTAGTATTTATTAGACCTATCTAATAATTCCTTTACCATAATTCTAATAAACAGGTAAAACAACACTGAAGCTATTATAACAATCGTAATTATAAAACTTAATTTAAGTCTTCACTTTGACGAATTACAGGTGATCATTTTTATAATTTTACTGAAAGTAAATTTTAAAAAAAACATGCACTTATGTTAAAATATGATCGCAAATTGTATTTATATATTTATATGGTTATAGTGCTGATTTGTGCCTAGTATGTGTCATATAGAATCTATACTGTATATCTATATACAGTGTAACATAGGTGAAATTACAGGACCCACATCATGTTCTTTGGTATGATGACGTTATAAAAAAAACTTGAAGATGACAATTTCTGAAGATAATGAATTGAGCAAATAAATTTAAGATTTGGAAGTAAATTTTGCACGTAAAATATTACATTATTAAAAAATATGAAAAACTACTTTTTAACTTCAACTGGTCATAATGTTAATGTCACAACTTAATTTTTATATGAATTCATATCAATATCTAAATTTCATCAGCTTTCATAATAGATTTGAATCACCAAGGTGACCTACAATTCTGAAGAGTTGTAAGATATTCAAATATACGGCGAAGGTGAAATTACACGACCTACGTTTATTCAGGTGTTTAGGCGTAATGATAATGGTGAAAATTGCACAAGCACATACAATATTTGAGGGAAAATCCGGCACAAATAAACAAGATGCGTTCTGTTGAATATGATAATATATGACGAAAGTTTAAAAAAATTAAATTGACTCGTGGCCGTCACAACCTTCTATACGTCAAATGTGTACATGAATTCGTATCTACAACTCAATGGCTTCAAGAATAAATTAAAAAAGTGTGGGTCATCGTTTATTTTGAAGAATTATTTTCATTTTAAAATTGCATTATTTTACCATTTTCAGCACTTTTTTGCAATTATTGTGCGCATTTTGTCATTTTAACCTGCTCGTATAACGTTATTTTAATTCGGAATGGACTCAAATGTAATGAATATACTAAGAAAGGGATTGCAAACAAATGATCCAGCATGAAATACAACTTTCTCAATAGGCTATTACATTAGGAAGAAAATAAATTATGGACATTACAGATGATCTTCGACGCGTGTTGAAGAAGATAAAAGCAGAGATAATAATACACGCAAATGCAACAGCATTAGTTGATGTATGCCATCATAATAAATTATATCCTAAAAAAGTGTAATCAATGATCCCGATCATCCTCTCAATAAATTCTTTAAACTTAGCCAAACTGGTAGACTGATCACTCTAAATTAAAACAGTAAAGGCTGTCGACAAGCATTCGTTTATGTAACCATGTATTTAATAGCAAGTTTGTAAGATCTCTTTGGAATCACTGGTTACGACGCATTGTTTTGTATTCGTTTGTATAATTACATGTAATCAACCAACCACAATTCATTTGTACCTTGTTTTTAAACATGACAATAAATAATATCGTATCGTTTAATGCAGTTCCACGCAGTAGGCCTATTGTTTTGTAACTTAATTTGACGTTTAGTGTTACATACACATCAAACTTTAAATGTATGCGTCGTCCTCAATAGACATAATTTTGTCGTCCTGAAATTGGCTTAAAAATAACTGTTATTTATGTCACTGGAAGGCAGCGCAAAAAGTCGAGACAAAAAGAAAGCACACAACTCCAAACTGGGTGGAATATGTCATATATTGAATGACGGAAACTATTATGAATAAAACAAATTGGGAAGCCTCATCATAATACTTACATTACAAATCAAGACACAGTATTTGTATTACAAACTAAATTGAGATGCCCAAAAATCATATAATTAGATAATCGTATAACATAGGCCTAATAAAAGAAAAACATATAATATAAAAGGTATGTTAAATGAAAAATACACATTTAGCAAAAGTATATTACAAGCTTTTGCACTACAAAGCAAAAGCTATATATCTGGAAATTAAAAGATAACAAACATTGTAAATACTGTGGCATCACTGAAGGTGAAGAACACATGTTCTTCAAATGTAAACAGATTAAAAATGTTTGGAAAAAAGTAGGAAATATTCTTAAATCTGAATGATAACTATATGTTATATTGTATACCGTTTCTAAGTTGTACTTATTTTCTTTCAAAGAAAATACAAAACTGTATTTTTCTGCAATCAAAGTGCCAAATGTTTCTTAGTTGCTGCTAAATCACGAATAGGCTACTCGCGCATTAAATCACAGCACTGAAGAAAATGGAACATTTTCACCTGCATACTTGTATCAGTAAAATGACAAAACATAGCCAGTAGTTTATTGTCTTCCATATTTACAAAATTTGTTCTATACAAAATAATATTGTAGGCACACATGCACTGTACAGTTAAAAACATACAAATTAAATTTAAGATTTAAAATACAAAAACACAGTATAATAATATTGATGAAAACGTTAAAATGTTTAACATAATAAAAGTTAGGAACATACGATCACTAGAGCAACGATTATATTTTAGGAAAAAACATCCGATTTCGTAAAATTACCGATAGTCAATGTAACTTTTTGAACTTTAACCGTTTACGGTTGTTTAATTTGATGCTGGTGAGTCACAAAAATAATGCATAAGAGTAACACAAATATGAAGACGAACGGTGCAATATGACAGATAGGCCTATGTACTGTAAATTCGTCTTATTTGTATAGTAATGCATAGTTACATTGATTGCAATAGTGGTGAAATGTAGACCACCGCAAGTCAGATTAATTTCCTTTCATCTTTTCAACACGTCCTTCTCAACCGATTCAAAGTCGCCTATCATTTCTTTGAATAGAACTATTAGTCTGTTAAGGAGTCCACGTTCATCATACCATTGTGCAAACTCTGCAATTAACTGTTTAAACTCATCGTCCGACAGATCTACATGGTTGAAGAAAAGTAATTTACAATATTATGTAATTATTTCAATATAGATAGGATATAGTTAACATCATTACAATCATAATTGTTACTTGCTTTAAAATTATGATTATAAAATGAATTAATAAAACACCACATTCATTGTATTATATAATAATATTATATTATTACCTTTATAGTCAACATAACATAAAACATACCTGCATTTGAACCGACTGACTCTTTAGTTTGACTTAGCTTTGAGTCTGGTACTATCACTGGTTCTGGTACTGTTTCATGCGCTTGACTTGGCGTTGACACCGGCTCAATGAAAAGTAGACCACTTATTTAGATGTAGGTGTTATGTTGAAGGTTGATGAAATATTATGTATGTCTATGATGACATTATAAACAGAAGAGAACAGACATACCCGTTAAAAAACAGTTTCTAATATGAGTAGTATCCATAGACTTCATTCTGTTACATTGTACCGTATCATTTGTCAAACACTTTTCAAGATCAACTAAGTGATGATTCTTTGGATCACAAGCATCGCACAACACACGTAGATTGTAACCACTGCCCTCGTATATATTGCAGACAGTTTGTAGTTGATTCCTTAAGTAGTTTAGTACCTAAATCATTAAGTGGTATATTAGGTTATTACTATCATTGTAAATTTAAATTTATTGAACATGTTGCATTATCTCATTGTCATCGTCCATCAACATCAACATCACCATCATCACCATTATTATTATTACCTTCATGCAGATACTTGGTTACAGTTTTGGTTCAGATAATGTCGTGGTGGCATTGGTAGATGTGCTGTAATGCCCGATTGTAAGACAAAATATTTCAAGCTAATAATAAAAATTAATTAATTATTAATTAATTTAACTCTTATCTCTATACATTGTAGTCGATTAAAATGGCATTTGTCTACATTTATGTAATGGAAAAAATGTTACGTTAGACGTATAAGTTGATGTATGATAGGTATGTGGTGCATTATTCAACATATTACACTCTAATTCATTATATTATTTTTTATTTTATTTTTTTTTTTATTTTATGTCTTTAGGCTATGTGGCCAAGGATTATTATTATTAGTTTAGCATTATATTATGCAAGATATAAAAACATACACATTAATTACATACCTTTATTGCGTGTGGTTTTTCATTTTCTCGCGTAATTGTTACGGCACCTAAACTAACTCTGTGTCCTTCAAAGTTAAAATCACTACGATTCCGGAACACTTGTGAATTATCACACTCTGTCAATGCCTGTCATCTTTTGTGCCTTCTAGACTAGTCTTATTATCAGCTTTCATCCGACATGGCACCACAAATTCACGGTTACCTTCTTGTACCTGTTATTATCAACATTCATGTTTGCATTTAGATGATTACACATTATTGATGAGAGGGAATAATAGCTTATAATAATTTATTTAATCAATTGATGCAAACAATCCTTACCCATTTTTTCTCAAAGATCAACCGAAACACTCTCATCACTTCAATAAAGATTTCTCGGTTTTCAGTTTTCCATAAATAACGTAGTAACTTCTCCTCAAGAATACCTTCTTTGTCAAGTCTTTTCAAAAGCGTCTTCATTTGCTCCTATATACAAATAAGTAAGTCAGTAAGTAAGTATACACACTAATTTAAATTAGTGTGTATTAAAATACTACTAATAAATATACAGTGGGTTTACACATATTTCTCATGTGAAATTTTGGGTAAGCCACTAACACTAGCCATAGCCACCAAAGCACAAAAGACTCATCGTAGACATGAACAATATATACAAAAAAAAGCAGTTGTTTAAAAACAAATAGTTGACATTGATGAAATTGACCTTATGTCAACTGATGAAATGATTTAGTCGCTCTTTTACATTGCGTATGATTCATTAACAGGATGAGAAATTTTTGTTAAATATCAGTTTTTATGGTTTATAGGTACGGTCTATGATTGGTCAATATTGATATTTGACTCTTTAATCACAAAGGATTTTTTTTTCATAAGGTGATTGAATAGACACATATAATCATAAAAATGTAATAAAAGACCAAAGTGTGCTTCAATAAATTTGTTATAATACATATACATAAAACATTGTTGTAATTGGTCAATTTTGAACTTTGACCCCTTATATCTCGAAAACGCTTCCTATCCTGATCGATTACCTTCCAGATTCGTAATCTACGGAAAATTCTAGAAAATTCTGGTCTGATGGAAATTCGTCCCCATTCGGGTGATGATTCCCCCCTCCTACCACCGGACTATTCTATACAAGTTCTAATATGGCGCCCTACAAAGAACAGAGCGCCTAACAATACTTAGTAATTAATTAAAAAGAAAAGTTTTAAGTTGAGGTTTAAATAGAGGTGCCGAATTCGCTCCTCTCAAATCCAGATCCGCGGAGCGGTGACTATTATCAATACTTTTAAGATTTAACCAGATACAAAAATACATACAAAAAAAAAAAATATTTTGTCATTCATGTACCTGACATCTCACTGTACTTGTATTCCTTTGGTCTATTAAAACATAGTTTAAAGATCCTGCACTTTTAAAAACATTGTTTCAATAGGTCTTCTTTATTGTCCTTTAATAACTATTGTTCATACAAATTGTTTATCTGTTTAACTGAGTTACCATATAACTGCAGTTCATATGGTCTACTGTAGGTTTTCAATAGACACTTTAGACTGTTTCTAGTAATTCTACAATATCCATTCTCTCAATTGCCATCAAGGATTTTATTACTTTCTTGCGTTGGTCGACATCTCTTCCTTGCTTACATCGCCATTGTACCAGTGATTCCATAGTTGCTTCTACAGCTGAAAACCTTTTCTCAGTTTGTGTTAGCTCAACATCAGCAATACCAAGATGCCTACAGAAATGCTTCCAATCTCTCATCTTCTTAGAAATTATCCAAGTCCAAGTCTGTTAAGCATCCTGTAAAAATATGTTTTACTTGACTTGATTTTGACACATTTTGGTTGTTTTTCTTCAAACAATAAGGTGCTGAAATTAAGCAATATTTCTGGAATTTAACATTCTATTTGTATTTGCATTAAGAATAATTTTTTCCTATTAGGAAAAAAGGCAGAATTCATGTATAATTCATGAGCCTCAGTACTAATTATTTGTTGAAATCTAGATAAAACAAACATGTATACAGAGAAAATTTATATTACAGAGCTAAAACGATATAAAGATTGATATTCAGTATTAAAAAGAGATTCGATATAATATAAATATATATGATAAAATGGTATATTGCATTATAAGATTATGTTTTGTTTGAATACTTTGATAAAATTGTATAGTTTTACATTTTGAACATAATTTTGCTTTTATTATTTTTATGATAAAATAAAAAACTAATAAATATTGCAAAGCTAAACCCAAACCGAAGTATGGGAATTCTAATTAAATAATTCTAGTGTAAATCCTGGCTAGCACTAGTTGCGTCTCGGTCATCCCGGACTCGGGCGCCTCCTAGAAAACAATAATATAATACAAATGATGGTAAACTAACAATTGATCTAAATCAAGAAAATATACTGTATACCCTACGTTTATGTTTATTCTTGTGTATTTCTTAATTAAATTAAATTTGATTGATTATTTTTCTTTTTAGATAATATTGATTCAAGGAGTTTTTCTTTAACGTCGTTCCATTTTCTTTCTGCTTTGTTTAGATTACATAAGTATGCATTTGAAATTAAATGTTTTAGTTCTATCTTAAATAAATTCCAAGTGATAATCCATTTCCTTGTTTTATAAATAATGCAAGATTTGTAAATACTAAATGTAAATAAAGAGATGAGTTCATTAACAAGCGTTTTCTGAGTTCCTATAACTATGTCTGACCATTCGGGGAAACCTGGCCGTAATGTTTCATTAGTCGGAATACATTTAACGATCAGTTTACGGAACTTACTCAAATCTGATTGAATGCTATTACAGGTGTACAACATATGTTTTTCACTTTCTATTTCTATACAACACTTTTCGCAACAATCACTTTTATTAAGATTCCACTTCTTTAAGTTTTTTCTACAAGCTAAGATACGATGTAATAATTTAAAATTAAATTGGGCAACTTTTGGTAAATGTTTCATATTGTGAACTTTACAGTACCATGTTTTGTCCCAGTCTATTTCATTTTTACCTAACTCAACTTCCCACTTTGCTTGTATATTGGGGATTTTAGTAACCTTGCTAACAAAAAGGGTATAATGAAAAGATGCCGTGTATTTTTTATGAAATACGGTTTCTTTGACTTGCAGGTTAATTTGATTGTTTTCTATTGAATTAAAGATGATTTCTTTCCACAAAAATGGAATTGAATACAAGTCCTTTTTGTTTATTGCTTAAAGTAGGTATCACTTCATCTGAAGTTAGAAATATGTTATTAACGATAATGTCACATACCGATTTGTATTTGGAATGTAACCATATTTTAAAATAAAGAGATTTTCCACTTGCGGAAATTATATATTATTTTTCCAAAGTGGTTGTTTTAAAATGTCTTCTATATTTTGTGAAACTACACTAAGAATATAATTCAACTTAACCGCTGATTTTACCACTGATACATAAAAATCAGATCAGGCATTCTATTTAAGTCAATATGATCTTCAAAGTTAAGCTGAGTAGCACCTATAGTGTATTCTATTGGATACATAAAGTATATCGGAATATTTTTCCATTTTCCTGGATCGGGACTGAGTAATCTTTTTATCCATGTTAGTTTTAATGAATCTATTACGAAATTTATCATATTCAAGCCAACTTCGCATGCCTTTTTAATAAGAACAAGTCTTTTAATTTTTTCACGTTGACCATTCCACAGAAAATTATAAAGTATTTTTTCAACAAGTGGAATTATATGTAAAGGTACGTTAATTATGCTTGCGTTAGAAATCAATTTAGAGATTGCAAGCGTTTTGATGATTGTTATTCTTCCAAAGAAAGTTAGATTTCTTTTTTTCCATAACTGAAGAACGTTTTGTAGTTCAATAACTTCTTCGTCCCAGTTTTTTTTAATACATATATCTTTATCATAGCCTAGGTATATTCCTAAAAACTTGATTGGTTCTTGTGTCCATGTAATATTGAAAGGGGTATCGTTACAGTCCTTCTTTGAACCTATCCACATCCCTTTGGTTTTTTTTTTTTTAATTTTAGGCTGGATATTTTATCGTTTAAAAAAATCGTTTAATTTCATGAAAGAAATATTTTAAGCTCGTTTCTTCTCTCGTCTGATAATTGAGCAATTTTTACAGTGTTCTCATGAACATTTTCTGTTCTTGGTAGAACAATTCCGTTACATTTTGGATTATTCCTAATGCTTATAGCCATTATTTCTACCGCAAGTATAAAAAGTAAAGCGGATAATGGGCATCCTTGTCTTACACCACACCACGTTCCATACTAAAATTTTCGGATACCCATCCGTTATTTGTCTATACATTTTGTATTAGTGTATATTACATTTATCCAATTAATACATGATTTCCTAAAGCCAAACTTTTTTATGGCTTTGAACATAACATTTCTATCAAGCGAGTCAAAGGCTTTCGCAAAGTCTAGAAAGATTATAACACCAGCTTTATTATTATTTTCTGTGTAGGATAGAATATCTTCTACAAGCCTTACATTTTCACCTCCAAATCTTCGGTTTAATGCCTTCCCAAAAGCGGCGGTAGAATTCAACAGTTAAGCCATCAGAGCCTGGGCTTTTATTGAGGCGCATGCTGAAAATAGCTGCTGTGAGTTCTTCAATTGTAAGAAGTCCTTCACACATCAGAAAGTTTATTTATTTTTACTTTTTTCAAGTACTCATCTGCATTGTGTTCGGGACAATTTGTGTTTGCATACAGGTTTTTGTAGTAATTTTTTTGTTCTATTAGGATTTCTTCACTATCTGTTATACGTTTACCATTATTTTTAATAATAGATGTTATATGCTTACGTTTAGTGAGGTCATTGACTTCTTTTGTTTGCGTTTCTTTCTTTTTTTTCCTTGCACAGTATTTCATTGTAAATTCCTTTATTTTCACTTTAAGGTACTCCCATAACAAGTCCGGGCTAAGATTTTGATCATTTTTTTTTTTGTATTTTCTATTATTATGTTTATATTTAAAGCGTAAACTTTATCGTGGAGAACACTATTGTTTATTTTCCACATACCTGTCCCTCTCTTTGGTTGATCATCTTATAATTTAATAGAGATTGCTTTGTGATCAGAGAAAATTGAAGGTCTTATATCAGTAGACAGTACGTCCCCATTTCTATAAAGGGCTTTTGATACACACCAAAAGTCTAGTCTTCTGTATGTGTTTTTACGTCTCCACGTAAACTGAGTTTTAATGTTATGAACTTGCCTCCATACGTCTATTAATTTGTGTTTATTCATACACTTTTTTAACGTCATTGGAGAATTTTCATACCTATGGACACTGTTTCTTTGATCTAATTTTCTTTCTGAAACGCAGTTCATGTCACCTCCAAGAAGGAGATATTCGTTTTTTTTTTGTTACATATTTTATCAATTTTTTATCAATTTTTTTGAAGAATAATGCTCTTTCTTTACAGTTATTTGGAGCATAAATATTAATTAGGTTAAACATTTTATCATTAACTTTTAATGCAAGTAATAGTATTCTACCGTCATCGTCTATGTATTTACATTTTATAGCTTTTGTATCAAAACCGGGCCTTAGTAGTATTGAAACGCCTCTACTTCTTGTGGTACCGAAACTATGATACATGCTACCTTTCCAAAGCATATCATTATGACCTACATTAAACTTATCAAAGTGTGTTTCTTGTAAGAAGGCAATATCAGCCTTTTGTTCTTCTAACCATCTAAACACTTTTCGTTTCTTATACATTTCTCTTAAACCTCTAACATTTAAAGAAAGTAAATTTATAGAGTTTTTTTTTGGTTTTCTATTCATTTTTTTAAGTTTTTTTTTTTTTTTTTATGACCGAGACGCAACTGGTGCTAGCCAGGATTTAAACTAGAACTATTAAAATAAACCTGGCTAGCGACGAGGGCGTATCCCCATACTTCGGTTTGGGTTTAGCTTTGCAATATTTATTAGTTTTTTATTTTATCATAAAAATAATAAAAGCAAAATTATGTTCAAAATGTAAAACTATACAATTTTATCAAAGTATTCAAACAAAACATAATCTTATAATGCAATATACCATTTTATCATATATATTTATATTATATCGAATCTCTTTTTAATACTGAAAATCAATATTTATATCGTTTTAGCTCTGTAATATAATACAGATAGATAGACATATATACTGTAACCTTCAACACATTGTTTATCATTGCAATAAAAGTGGGTTTCCCCCAAAAAAGAGAAAAAAACATTACTATTATTATAGTTACCTTGCTGTTCTAGTGATGGCACATGTACTGGTACTACCTCTTGCACTGACTTATGCCCTGTGTTTACCCTAAGCACCGAGTCTGGCTCTGACATTAACTTCTTCTCTGTAACTGGCACTAGCTGCTTCGGCTTGTTAGCGTCCGGCTCCGATTCTTTAAATAAAAAATATATTTTTTATTTAATGTTTATTAATTCGCATTTGTGAACATTTCGATATATATTTGAAATTGTAAAGTTATAAACAGTTTGTGTACTTTTAGATTTATTACTTACCATCCATTGTCCGCTGACATTCATGCATTGGCTAAACATGTATACAATCATTGTGGACAATATTTGTCATAATTTTTTACAACCAAGGACCAAACTTGGATTGCATGAAGTAGATACACATTTGCACTAAGCGATTAATATTTTGTTCATCATCATTATCATCATAATGAAAATAACCACGTCATTATTATCTTTTTTTACTGGTAATTTACCTTCGCTTGGATTACTTTGGCGACTCAGTGGTGCGGTTCGTTTTCGACACTATTGCCAAAAGTGATCAAAGGTTAATGTCACTTTCAAAATTATTGTAATTATCTAAACGTGCTCATTATTTGTACGCAATGTACAAATTCCTTTATAACAGTTCTCTGTTTTGTTATGTTGACGTGTGGCAGTGAGTTCTTAATGAAGAAAGTTGTACATTTTAATTAATATTCACTTAATCTAAACCAATACAATAATATATACAACATACCTGTAGTTGAACTGGATGCCCCAACAACACCTGTAAAAAATAAACAATACAATAACTATTTCCAAACAGAATATAAATTCCAGATTCTTTGTGTTACATTATAATGATCAAAATGATCTGAAACCATAATTTTAGGTATCCTAACTTAACTAAATAATACTAATGTCAGCGCCTTATCAAACGAGCTTCGATTGTGAAAACAAGACTTGTTGAAATTGTACTAGAATACACATTTTAGCATAATGTTTATAATAATTATTGAAAATTACCGGTACTTGTAAGTGAAAGAATATATTAATTATAGTACCTCTATCAAGTAGTAGCTTCTTTGCACGTTCGTTAAGACGACTTGCAAATGTCTCTATTTTGCCTGGTTCATCTTTCAATTCATCGTTACTCTCTAATTTGAAAACTACATCCCAGATATTTGTTAATCCAAAATGTTCAAGGTTGTAGTAAGCAATAACATTTGATAAACTGTCTCCTTCAACTTGAAGTAAAGCATCAAACAACCGTTTTCGATATGGCGACATTGGTTTTATATTAGTTTGAGTTTGTTTAATATTGTTATCTTTAATATACTCAAGTACAAGATGTTCAGCAACCTTAACTTCTGTCAGTTTTGCGACCTCCAGGAGTAACTTGACATTAGAAGGTTTGATATAACCTTTTGCCTGGAGTTTATTAAACAAATTGTGTGCTGTTAAGCCACGCCCTTCAAAGTCTCCTAAGGGCAAGTGATCGTATAGACATAGTTTTACTAAACGATAGTGATCACCAGCATAATGTTTACTAAGATTAGCTTTTAAGTCTTTGAAATTCTCATTCAAGTCTGTCATTTTATTTAATTTTTGGTTTTCTGCAAAAACAAAGTTTCAGATGTAATATTTGTACCATCTTATTATCAGAAATTCAATTTGAATTGTTATCTCAGTTATCATCAATCAAAAGAAAAATAGTTTGGCTTACTGCCATAACAATTCATAAACATCCATTTACAAATATTTCTGCTTTCATCATTAGAATGGTACATAGTAATCTAAATAAAAAATGGCTACATTAATGTAAGTCCGAGGTACTGAGCCTGGCTCTGAATATGACTTTGTCTCTGTAACTAGCACTAGCTGTTTCGCCTTGTTAGCTTCTGACTCTGATTCATAAACAAAATATTTTATTTGGTGTTTATTAATTCGCATTTCTGAATATTATGATATATTTTGAAATTGTAAAGTTGTAAACAGTATGTCATTTTAGGTTTTAAAACTTACCCTCCGTTGCCTGCTGGCAGTGTCAAGTCAAGTCAAGTATCATTTATTGTCATTTGTTTTAAGAACAAGGCCATATAGATGGCTGCAGTCGCGTGCTCAAGTTAGCGTTTACCGACCGACCGACCGAGCAACCGATCGAATTTGCTGAACATGTTTAAAAATGTTAATAATGTTTAAAAACATTAATATTTTTTTAATTTACACGTGCGTAGCCTGTCATATTTTACATGCTCGTATAACGTAATTTGGAGTTGAAAAGTATATATATGTTGATATTATTTAAGAAAAGTGGTAAAACAGAAATCGGGCAAAAAGAGGCCATATTAATATTTAACGCGAAAATCTGCGCACTTATGGCAATTTTTATATGCTTAAAATTGCCCGAAACGTACTCTTATTTCATCGAATATAAATTTTGAAAATTTTGACAATTTTAAGCGCGCGTACACATGCGCTACATGCGCTACGCACGTAATTATATTGTCATACGATGATTAATGCCCTGAAATGTATGAGTACCAAATTTTATTTAATTGTGATTCATGCTTGTGAAGATATGATTACAAGCGCGCGTACGCATGCGTTACATGCGCTACGCACGTAATTGTTTTGCCATATGATGATTTATGCCCTGAAATTCATGAGTACCACATTTTATTTAATTTTGATTCATGCTTGTGAAGATATGATTTCGTTAAATCGTGCGTAGGTCGCGTAATTTTTGATTGCGCACCGTGAAAACATAACCACATCGATTCCTGGCCATAAGGAATATACTGTTAAAAGCTAGATGAAACTGTTATCAAGATAAGGCCATATACAAGTTAGTGTTTACCGACCGACCGACATAGTGAGCTGTTAAAAACACATTGAAATTCTGTTTTCTCTGTTAGCAAAACACAATATCCAACGGAAACAACACGTACTCAAAACAAAATCATTTCAAAAAGTGTCTACATGATGTTTAAGGCTCTAATAGCTCCTGGAAAGAAGCTATTTGTAAATCGTTCCTTATTGGCCTTAATAGAACGAATTCGCCGACCGCTGCGCATCAGCGGAACATACTAGAGGCCGGATGAAATTGATCATCTGTAATAGCCACTGCCTTTTTCAGAAGACGATCCGAAAACAATATGTTCTCCAAAGGCAATTGTGTAGATCCAATTATACGTGATCGGTCTATTTAGGTAACGCTTTTCATTTTCGGTAGCGCTACCGAACCATACCGTTAAAGAATATGTTATGACACTCTGTATAACTGACCTATAGAAGGACGAAATTATAGCAGAGTTTATACCAAATGACCTAAGTCTACGTAGGAAGTAGATTCTTCTCTGGGCCTTTCTAATAATGTTACGTGTGGTAATATGCTATTTCAGATCATTTGAAATATAAATGTAAAGTATGTGTGAAGTATTTTACCTATTGTCTAACTAAAGACCAAAGTCATTACATTTTGTACTTTATGACCACTTGTTGGTTATCAAACATTATTGAATAGTTTCTTAAAAAAGAGCTGAATATTCATAGATTATTTACATACCTTTTCTGTTAGCATTGGTTTAAAATAGACTGTGTCAAAATAACAAAATATATTCAAACACATCGTGACAATACCCAATATCATTATTATCTTTATCTACTGGTAATTTACATCGTGACAATCTGCTTAAACAAAATATTCCCAACAGTCCACGCAACATTTGTTTTGTAGAAATAGTAGAGATTTTACATTATTTTATATGACTGAGAAAATTTACCAATATTATTGTATCCTGTGTGTATAACTATTGTATAGTAATTGATTGTAATATATGTATTGTATATTGAATTTAAATATTGATAGTACTATTATTTCAACAGTTTACAAATGTTTAGTGACAGATTAGCTCTCACGGACACAATATCTGAGTGACAAAGTTGTAAGAGCTATATACTCTTTTGCTAAAAGAACAAACATCTTAGTTTTTGAAATGAAATACAGGGGAACGATACATGTATTATTGTTAAACTCTCAATGAAAAAATGTAGCAGCACTTTGAAAGATTAAATGTAAAACGATAACGTCAATGATATGTGATGCATAACTGAAACACTTCTGCTAGGCGCCTGTCATTAGACTCCTAATTTTTCAAACGAGTTAAGTTCATTTTGTAGTGTGTTGTTGATGTATTTATCAATGGTAATGACGAATAAAGATGATAAAAAAGATTGAGATTTAATTAAGATGAAGTAATTAAATTGACGAAGGAACATAAACAGACAAAAAATTACCTTTAGAAAAACATTGCTTGATATGAGCTGTATTCATAGTCGTATCTTCTCCACATGTAACTACGTCATTCTTCAAACATTTTTCAAGGTCAACTAAGTGATGTTCCTTTGGATTACAAGCATCGCATACCACACGTAGCTTGTAACCAGTACCTTCGAATATGTTGCATACGGTTTGTAGTTGGTCCCTCAAGTAACTTAGTACCTGAACACATGGAAGTGATGTAAAATATTACATTAAATTTACATTTACATTACATTTTGTTTAGAAGTGTTAATATCATGCATAATAATGATTACCTCTATGCAAACACTCGGTTGCAGTTGTAGTTTCTTTGGTTTGGCGCCACCAACTTCTGTGTTGTAACTATGTTCTGTCCTACGATATATTTGCAGCTATTAAGTAATAAAACAAAAGTAAATCAAAAGTAAGTGTTTGTTGATGAAGCCTTTCTTTCTCTTTATTAAAGATGTGTAAACATCATTTGATAATTTGGTTGGTTGATTTGTGTTATTGTTGTAAACATTACTTAATAATAGATATGTTAAGTTGGTAGGTGTAGGTGCGTAGTGCAAGATGCGTTATGCCAATATGTACTATAAGTAATACATACATCATATATAATAATTGATCTAGTATTTTTTTATATGCTACAAAAATAGTGAGATATTTAAAAATTATTGTCCTACCTTAATTGCGTGTGGTTTTTCATTTTCACGCTTAATTTGTACGGCACCTAAACTGACTTTGTGATCTTTAAATTCAAAATCACTACGATTCCGGAACACTTTTGAATCATCACTATCTGTACCCGTCATCAATTCAAGAAATGCAACAACTAAAGTGTGGTACACAGCCTCAGGAAGAAAGTCTGTCGGAGTCAGGTAAATTGATACCATATGCATGTCATCTTTTGTCACTTCTAGACTAGTAGTTGTAGAAACTTTCATCCGACATGGAACCAAGAATTCACGGTTACCTTCTTCTTTCTGTTATTATAAACATTGATTTTAAAAAATATTGAAAAGAGGATACAATATTTCAGTTTATTGTTTAAGCCAGGGCTTTTTTTAAATGATTATCAATTAATCAATATAATGAGTAAGCTTCGTACATATCGTTTTTTTCTCAAAGAGTAACCTGAACACCCTCATCACGTCTATAAAGATGTCAAAATTACATTCGTCCTGATTTTGCCATAAATAACGCAACACTTTTTCCTCAAGAATACCTTCCTCTTCAAGTCTTTCCCAGCGCCTTTTTATTTCCATCTGTACTCAAATAAAAGTAACAATTTTAAAGAGCATTTTCACTTCAAATTGCAGTAATACTGATCACATCTACATTAACTGATTAAAGAAAGAGCGGGATTGTACAAAAGACCAATCTAGGGTAGCCTAGATAGTTTCACTTTTCTACTTTCACGCCATATTTTTCAGATACAAAATGTTAATCTATACATAAATTTACGTAAGGGCAAAATTCGGTAAATCGCGCGTTATTTCTAGAATGTTTACTCGATGGTATATAAAGTTGGTTCATACTTTTGGTACTGATTTTAACCAACTGATGTAACCCTGTTTACTAATTAAATTGAGTTTGATAATTAGTTGACGATTAAAACGAATTTAGGTTCAACGATTTGCCCCAAATAGGGGTGTTTTTTAATCGTGGTATACACTGTCTAATGGATGTCAATTTGAAAATACCCGCATACAATAATATGAGAACACTTCGTATTTCCCTATCTCCTCCTACAATAATTGTTTTTAATGGCTGAAAACCGGTTGAACAGTTCGAGTACAGCATCATAATGTTGAAGACAGGCCGATTTTCCTTTAAAAATGCTATTTTGATACATTTAATATACGTTTATACAAATGTATTGATTTGCGATGAATGGAACATTCCAATCTCTGTTCCACAAGTGTCTATTCTCTCAGGCGTCGTAAAGGCAAGTACTGTATACTCATAAAAGAAATTCGATCCATTTTTTTTTTCAATCTGTGCTGCAGAGGTTGGATATATATTTTTTTTTAACAGATAATGAGCTAGCGTTTTCAGTCGCCGTATGTTATGTACAAATCTTTATTATTGCAGTTAAACCACCCCGGGAACCACCCACATCATCACCCTTCCCTCACTGGCATGAGTAGCGTTGTAAAGCCAGTAGAGGATAGGCATACGGTGGTACGAAGGATCAACAACCACTTTGGTGGGTAGGGTAGGAACCAACTTAAGTATGAATTGGCTCTAGAAACAATTGAAAACCATTAGGCCTACTAATTAAGTTGAGTTAGATAATTTAATATTTATTAACGATTAAATCGAATTTATGATTTGCCCCGAATAGAGGTGGTTTTCATACATTGTTTAATATTATATACACATATATACGTCGTAGTGTATCGTTACATGTACTGACGTACTATTTCAATCGACTAGGACGGTGATAGTTTCAATTACATCGCAATGTTTTACTGTGTTTAGTGGTATATTATTTGTAAAACATGAAAACAATTAATATTTCGTTACTAAATTTTTGTGACAAGTTTCCCTTTCGGAAGTAATTCCCAGGGTGCTAATTTTAGTTGAGTACATAAATCACAGTGTCTATTTATTTGTTCCTGTAAACGACATGTATTATTGTCCTGCATTATTGTACATTTGAAATCGCCAGTTTTTTAACGCTGAAATTATTATGTATTCGAGAACCATCTGTGGGCACGACCTAGATGGTACGCGAGTGAAGCGAGGGTACCATCTAGTTTGTAAAATTTACAACAAACAAACTAATTGACAAAATTGCTTTCTTTTCCAGTTAATCAAAACAGCCTATTTTTCGGCACGGATTGCAACCACTACCCCTCTATCTTTAAGTAGACTGGATCCGCCGCTTAAAATATCTATTTGAGGATATTTGTAGGCATGTGTTCATAATTAATCTGATCGCATTTCTAGTATTAATATATAATTGTCTAACATACATCTTTAATATCTCGTGGAAATACTGTGATCACAGATGTCAACATCTGTATCATCGTGTGAAGATTAGTTATTACTGTGTTGCTTAATTTCTCGTCTTTATTGGAATACATAATCTTTCCAATGTCGTTCATATACGTTATGGCAACGATGATCGCTTCTTCGGAAATTCCACACTCAGTGCCAATTCTAGAAGCCTATAATACAGAATTGAAATTATTAAATATTAATAATATAACATTTTTATAGCAATAACCTAAACAATGATAGTTATAAATGTAAATATTGTACAGGAAAATAAGAAAGCTCAAGTTAAACCGTTGGTAATAAATATTGTACTATTATGTCAGAACGATTGCATTCATTAATGATATTACTGTTTATATCTACCAAGCTATCGTAATTGTTTTCTACTATTACTTTATTCCAATCCACTCAGGTAGCTCATGCTTAACTTACAGTATAATATTACTTCTCTCCAATTACTCTGACGTGTACTTCGAAATTTCTTTCTGGTTTTTTTACTTTATCGTTGTGATTTAGCTATTGTTTGCCTATTTTACTTGTATCATCTTCATTATAATTAGGAGCTTCTCGATTTGTACGTTCACTATGACTGATACCATATGACGCAATATTTATGATTATATATAAATGCGCATATAATGATGTATGTACTGTAAACGGGATTTCAAGATTTTCCGAGCTCAATGAAACCATCTTTTTAATGTACACTTGTGTGTCATTACAATACTGTTTTCTGATTGTTTGACAATAATAATAATTGTTATACCGGTACCTGGATGAAAATATGTTTTTTTATTACAATTCTAAAAATATTATATGGCATCATATCTTTTAAAGTTATTTTCATCTGTTATAAATCTATTATATTGCTTCTTATGAGTCACTGTTCATTGTCGGATTACTTAAGAGCATTTCAATATCTCTTGAACTTTTGGGTGTAACATTGTTAGAACTGCTGATAAAAACATTGCAAACTTCAGAACATATTATTACAATATAAATTTTACTTAACGTTCTTCTGGTACTAATTTTCTACTAAAAGCTTATGCGCTTTTCTTTGTTTAGAACGATGCAGAAATCTATTTTTTTAGCTGGGATGATGTTCACGGCACCTTTCCATTTGTCTTATTAAGTTCAATTTCGCCACTAAACAAAAACGTTCCTTGATCCAAGCTTGTGATGGCCATACTTGTACCATCTCACCTACATTATGTACACGCAATAACGCTAGTTCGATGTTGGTAATAAACCAGCCGAATGGAGATTACAAAGTTGTTTATTTCATATTGAATCCCTGTAGCTTAATACACCCATGAATGATTATGCTCATAAGTGTTAACATCCTCTTTTCCTATGCAGGCACTTTCGAGTCCTTCTTCGTGTCAGGTTTGTGCGATTGCGGTACATTAATGTGCGCAACCAAGCATAATCGCGCCAATGTATTATACACTTATTTTAAAACGGCAAGCATAAAAAGTATTAAATTGCTTCTTATTATGCAATGTCGGAGACACATTTGCTTAAGCTTTGCTAGAAATAATTATGTCAAATTTAGGGCCAGAGAATCGACTGGTCAGGAGTCAGAACTATTTTAGTGATTTATTTTTAATATAGGATTTGTGTGTAGTTCGGCATTTATTCGGTGACCTTTAACCCCGAAAAAAGCAATAATGTGAATCGCAAAGTTATTGCCTAATATGATTTAAATAAAACAACTGTTTCATGCAGTCAAATCCATTGCTTTCTTCTAAATCAAATAACAGCGAATTGATCAAAAATGAGTTATATAAGTTATGATCAGTTTAAGTTAAATATATTTATATACCGCAATTGTAAAAATCGTTTTTTATATCGCACTTTTATTATACATTTAGAACACAAACACTACTTTACCTCATTATAAGGAATGCACACTTTTGTTTTTCCAATGTCTTGCAATCTTTCCTGAAATTTAAGCCAGTTTATTGGAACTTCCTTCATTCCCATTGCCTGCATGTATTTACCAATGTTTTTCTTAAGTTTCATTATATCTGCATGTGATTTCACAGTGTTGTCGACCATGTACATTTCACGATCTAAATGCGCAGCATATTTCATTCCTTCCATGTTATCAAACATTTCGTTAAACATACCCTCAACCTTCAATTTAAAAAGATATTAGCATCGTTACAGTTATAAGTTTATAAAACTTGGATTTTATAAGTGTAATGTAGACCTCTTCCATATCTCTTTCTTATTTTGAACATTTATTTAAACACTGATTTATTTATGTGATTCAATGAGTAATGCTGTTTCAGTGGAATTATACCATTCTTATGTCATTTGCATTTGCCATAATCGACGTGAATACATGCACGTGCCAGTAATTTGAATTAAATTTTAACATCTGTCCTCTGACTAACTTGCAAGACTTACTTGAATTACAAAAAAGACATATTGTGGGAAAGGGAACGGGCTTTGGTTGACACAACTAAATTGGAAACCTTTTTAATAAGTGTACGAAAGAGAGATTGTTTGGATGCCGTAATAAAAAAAATGTCGTTTCTTTAAACAGAGTCAAAATATTTGTGAGAAAAAAAGTAGAATATTAGTAATAATAATAAAGAACCTTAACACAATCCTTCCTTCAAGCTATCTTTTGCAAAATAATTAAAAAAATTAATAATATAGATCCAGCTCTACCCCAGCATTAAATAGCATAGTGTAAATGAGATAAAATTAAAGATGTACAAATAATACAATTTAAGTTAGCAAGGTAGACTTGACACTATATAATACCCAAACAACCGTTGATACAATTGATGCAATTGCATTATTATGGATTGAAAAAGATAAATGGTTAAATTCAGCCAAAACCTATTGACTTCCAGTCAATTTGACTTTGTTTTAAATTACAGCTTTTTTGGCAAATAATTTTTCTTCCTATCCAATTTTCGGGTCAAAGTTAATAACTATTATGTGGCATTAACATTTTAAAAAAAAAACCTTTTTTTAGGGGGACAATATATCTTTAATTTCTGTAGGTTTGTGGGTTTTATTTCTTGAACTAAGCAGTATACATTTTGATTTCCTTGGATTAAATGTAAGTTCGTTAGATGTAAAACTTCTTGAAAGTATCAAACCAAGTTGTCATTCATTATTTGAAATGTATCATTTTTGTTACTCGTATGACTACAGAAGATACGGGTATCAACAGCAAATTTATTTATTATTTTTTAGTTTACATAGGTCATGTATGAACAATAAAAACCAACAAAGAGGCCCTAAAATGAACCCTTGATAAATAAATTTTATCGGAAGAATGATTTCCAACAATTGAAAACCATTATGCCTACAGTGCAAATAAATACCGCGAAACCCTAATAATTACTTCAGTTTTTAACAATGTATGATGGTTGATGTAATCAAATGCCTTGTTAAGGTCTAACAAAAATTCCAATGGAGAAATATTTATTTTTATCCATGGAAGAAATATGTTAGAGTGTTGATTAATTATGTCAGACCCGAATTGCGAATTAACAAAAATATCAAATTCATTTATGAAGGAACAACTTTTGAGATTGTTAAAAACACAGGTAAAATTAATATTGGTATTTAATTTTTGAGCTGTGACTGATCATCTGATTCAAATATCGGATTTACTTTGGCGATTTTCAAATCATTGGGTACACAGCCGGTGGATATAGATTATTGATAATAATGACTAAGGGTTTGTTAATGCAATTCGGATGGAAATGTATAATGTTGGCCCTAACGTTACACTTACTGTTGGACTTCCTTTATCTGCAGGGAGGACGAGGATATGTTTATCTTTCCTAATGCATCTAACGTCGTCCTTTTGTTGTGATATTGTTTATCATTATTATAAAGTAGTTATTTGATGTATGCCTTTCATAAGTTTCCATTTATTAAAAACAATACCGGTATATATTATTTCAAACTCAATGTTGTAGAGAATTCTTATGTACACGAATAAGTTACAATCAATTGTTCCTGTATTTGATTTATTTATGTTTATTGGTAGCAATAGGGTTATTTTTGTATTTAGTGTAACAATATTTGTGTTACTTGACTTTACTACACCTTCTGCAATCTGCTTTGTTTTATTTTTTAATATTATGACAGCATCTATTAATACAAGAATGAAATTGGATGATGATTAATTGATAAGCTAAATTAACATTATCGATGTTCAGTATCATACCTTGTTAGATTGTTCAGTTCAATAACACAAGAATGAATTACCTTTTTCCGATTTCTTGATTTTCTCCATGATGGCAATTTGTCCATATGAGTAGCAACCAAACTGATGGGAGGTGACTCTATGGAAACCCTGCCATCAATTGAAATGGGGTTTCCTGAAGCATGTTGCGCCACAGTATGCTCATATACTGACCTTATCCAGAACAGAATGATGTCCAAATTAGTCATTCCTAGTGGACCCTAAAATAAAATGTAGGTACAATTAAAAAAATGTAATGTAATAATATACCATATTAGTATATATATTTTTTGTAATAAAACGTTTTGTTTATTAAGAAAAACAATTAATAATAGTAATAATTGAAGTTTAAAATAATGTTGAACTTACAACTGCTGGATCTCGTGCATTAGCTGGTTCATCCAAGTTATCCAAAGCATTAAATGCAACACAGTACGATGCTGTATTTGTGAGGAAAAACTGAACAAAATACAGATATAAGGTGGTTATTATGATGGATAGTTATCCATATTCTATCGGGAAAGAGTCTTTTATTATAATTAGTGACATGTAGTAGGCCTACATTGATGCAATAATTGTAGCGGAAATACTCCATATTGAAGCGAGTATGTCGATACTAATGTTAAATCAGAACGCTACATATTATATTCCTTTTTAAAGAATAAAAGGAGGAAAATAATTACAGTTTAACACCGTTGCGTATATAAGAATGTGGACTACAAGGTCTTCGTAGTATATAATACTATTATTAAACAATGTTTTAGAGGCATATTACAAATCAAAATACACGTGCGTGTCAAGAACATGGTGCAAGCCATGATAATTATAATAAAACACTACTCATAATTGTAATCTTAATGTAACATTAGATATATGTATAGGCAACTCTATTGAGCCATCTTCGCTTGTTTAACAAGTGGGAAAAACAATATACTGTAAATCGAGAAAAATATTATTAGAATATAATTGTTTTCAGATTATTCAAATGCAATATAGGCCCTACATACTAATACCACTACCACTACTGCTACCAATATCACTGCCACTTCCACTACCACCACTACTACTATCACTATCACTACTACTACATTAATATATATGTGATTATAAGATCATATTCTGCCAATAAACAACATATTGATAGGCATACCCTATGCGTTATGTAGTAGTCCAATTGACCAGCGTAGCCCCATATGCTAGTTATTTCATTTGGAATATTCACAGAATCACCTCCAATTGGGTAGCTTTGGTTGTCCTCTATTAGAAAATAAAATAAAATAAAAGTATTTATAGATTGCCGAATATCGACATTTTTGACCAAGTACTATTTTAACACGTTCACTGCCACGGCGTATTTATACGTCAAAAATTGCGTGTCGCTACTTGCCAAGACGTAATACTACGTCAAAATCGTAGCACTTTTGTATTGTATGTAGAATCACTGGCAGTGGTGATTGGAACAGGAATTATCGCATGGCAGTTTATGAATGATGTACGTAAACGATAATCTAAAAATAAATGTCATATGTTTGTTTGTGTTTATTCCCTCATGCATTGAATATGGTTGATACGATGGCGCCCTCACACTCAATATAATCATCTCAAACATGTCATAAATTGCGCTAATAGTAAATAAAAATAATGCACGTGGACAATGACGTATGAGCGTGGACAATGACGTATATGAACAGTTTGACCGATTTTAGCGCGGAAAATCCCCGACGTATATTTACGTTCCTGGCAAAGTCAATAAAATTGTTGGACCATTGCCAGTGACGTATTTATACGTCTCAACGGTTTTTCCCGCCATCGTATTTTGAATGACATCATGATAGTCTGTGACCAGATGTTACACTTTCAAACTGTAATTTAATATGTAAACGGGACTTGGCACTGGGACAGAAATTACGGAAAATGCCTTGGCAGTCAATGTGTTAAACAATCCAGACGCCTACCTTTACGTTTTTAACTTATACCTAAAGTACCAAACAACAACAACATATGAGAGGCCTTGGCTAGAGGGCTACCTTTTATTTGATTCAAATGACAGGAATCTATTTATATGTTATATAAAACAAATAATGAATGTTATATTCGTGTAATGGTACAAATAATGGCATTTGGTGAATGATGAAAGGTTAAATATCAACTCTGCGTTGCCTCATTGATATATACCCTTTCATCATTCACCTCATGCCATTATTTGTACCATTACACTAATAAACATTCATTATGTTTGTTAGTTCCGTTTAAAAAATATGAAGGATAAATGATTTATTTCAATTGTTAAAAAGCTTTATATAATAATTTGTTTTGCTGTATTACATACCTAACTCCTTATCAACCCTTTGTTTTATTACATGTTCACGCATTTTCCTGGTTAGCTCGGCATCTGTACAAAAATAGCAATTGGTTAAAACAATGTGTATACAAATAATTATGCTGGTTGGAGTTTATGAGAAACACTGAATTTCATTTAATCTGTATCAATGTGTAATCAAATTATTTTAAACATTACATAACGTCGTGCCTATTCCTGGTACATTGTTGGTAATTGCTCTAACAAGTATAGATCTACAAAATTAAGTAAGCCATAACTCTAGAGTAAGAGTATAAAAAACTTTACTTGTCTGTACTACAATCACATCTATTAATTCCACATTTCGCTTGGCATCACATGACGGCAGAAACTCGAAAAAACTTCTTTTTTTTTCGATTTTCTACTCTACAGGTAGTTACACACATCTTACCGTCGTGTTCATCTTTAATCCTCTTCCATTCGCTCTTACTATTTGCTTGAAACACTGTCCTTGTAACGATCTGTCGATGGTTCGTCGTGATTGAATCTATTTTAACAATGTATGAGGTAAATTGTTAAATTAGTATTAGTATCTACATCAAATATATAATTAAAAATACACTGATAATTATTTCAATACTAAACATTTAGATACCTTTCTTTGAGCATGGCCTTTACACAGCTAGTCTTACCAGCACCTTCCTTCCCAAGAAACATACATCTCGAATTCACAACTGCAATTTTACAATCTTTAAGTTCATTTTTATATATTTTTATAGCCTGTTTACCCCTGGCAAATATTTCAGGAGGAACCAACAATCCTAATATTAAAATATAAAAAATACGCATAACATACATATATTCAAATTCATGGTTTTATGTAAACATTATGAATACTTTAGCATATGTCTAATGTAAAGTGCTTTTACATTTCTGTTCGGTGCTGTGTTCTTGTATAAGCTCATATAACTATGTCCGGGACCGGACCGTGGAGAAATAAGTTAGCTATGACTTTTTAAATATTTATATCAATGCTGGCCTATTTCCTAAAAATTCTTCATTCAACTATGGGTTATTACATCCACTATCCATTATTACATAATTTCTAATTATGGAAATATTCATTATAACCATATATGGTTACATAATTCCCAATTATGGGCACGTCACAATATTAAAAAAAAAAGAAATGACGGTTTATATTCTGTAGATCAAAACAATTACTTTTATCTGTAAGTTTTGTGTGCAACAAAATATGGACGTCTCTATTTATGATTAACTGTAACAAAAAAATGCCTGCGATGTAACAACATCATACCGACAATAATGTTTATTATGATTGGTAAGCATGTTTCAGAATTCAAATATTTGTTTCTAACATTGTCGTTTTCATGTTAAAAACTGTAATATAATAGCTTACTGTCAAAATACTTTACAATCTTGATTTTTTTTTTTTTTTCTATCTGCGTATTTTCTTCTAAAACAGATGCTGCTGTTTTTCCTTCCTATAAACATAAAAGTGTTTTAAGTATTGCTAAATAGTAGAAATATTTGTTTATAAACCGATTTAGAAATCAAAGGAACAATAGTCTATGGAATCAGATAGATATAAAACCCCAATTGTAGTAAGTGATTGCAAACAACACGCAAATCAAAATGAACATTATTATAGACAAATCATAATATAAGTCAATTCTAAATTAAGCCTACAGCTTCTAAGAAAATGCCGTGCCGCAGTACAAAGTGCACTATTTCATATTAGTTGTAAACCTCGCCTCGAAATTCAAATATTGATTTTAATGTATTCATCAAAAGGAAATCACAAACCCACAATTTTTGTAAACTTAAATAAATAAAAAACAACAACAAATATACATATGGAAACATTCTAGTTAGTATACTTCTAAACATCTTACAGATGTCTATAATGAAGCATGGTTCATATTTACACTAACTAACAAACAATTCTGTATCCATTGGTATTTATTACAATAGTGCAAATCATGTATATTAACAACGATATACACAATACATTACTTTCTTCATGACTATTCCGATTTAAATGACATAAAGGAAGATACGGAAATTCACCACAGGAGTGTGTATGTTTATGTGGCCGTATTATAAAAGGATTATTAAACGTAAAAATATCAGTACCACATACCATGAATATTATTGGAATCTCCAAACTTTATATTCATATGATTGATTAAATTAATACATTTTAACGGTGTACAATATATAATTATACATAATAATAATATATAATTATTATTGGAATCTATTCGAAAATTAGTATTGTGGTAAGGAGATGTTGAGTGTTATGCAAGATGCAATAATATGAGATAGTTGTAATTGAAAGTAGTATTCGTACTGGAATAGAAACGTTTGAAAATTCCGCGGCGTGTTCTCATTGATTATTTGGATGACATTGTTGTGACATCACACCAAACATTACATTTTTCAATGGGGTCAAAAACAGATAAAGAAACATAATTTCGCCGTAAGTTTGAAATAGAATGACCATCCATCCAATTTGTAGCTCCGCGGGTGACGCATTTACATCAATCACGTGACCAATTTGCTAACATTGCTTTCTGTCATGCTTCTAAATTCAACCAATTTATAATAAATAAATAATGTCCACATAAAACTTATTTATTAAAAAAATAATAATTTCATTGCTCAATATACCAATCTCACAAAAACTGTATGATCTTGTTTACTTACTACTAAATAATTATTGCAGCAAGTAATACTAAAATAGCTCAATCAATTGTAATACGAGATGAAATAAAGTGGATGAAATATGTTTGCAGCCCAGATCATACGTACGTTAGTTGAAATCATATACATTATTTCTAGACCTATATTACCTTATTTAGTGCTGTTATTGATGCACCTTGATTCGTGAAATAGTCTACTACTTGTAAGTTAGGTTTATTTGCACGCATGTATTCATGCAGTGGGGTGTATAGAGAACAAAGTATTACGATGTTTATACATACAGTGTATTGCAGCAAATAATTATAATTTGGTAATGATAAATAATACACTAAGAAGTTGAAATAAAAGGTTTGCTAGTGCATATGTTGTGAACGTAGACCGAAGTATATCAATTGTCTGTGCATTCCCTTATTTTGCAATGATCTTTAGCCCATCATTACCTTATTTAGTGCTGTTACGGATGCACCTTGCTTCGCGAGATAGTCTACTACTTCTAAGGTAGGTTCATTTGAATGCATGTATTCATGCAGAGGGGTGTTTCCGTCCTATCAAGAAATTATAATCATGAAGTTTATACATACAGGATATTGCAGCAAATCATTTTAGTTATGCAATGATAAATAATACACAAAGAAATTGAAATAAAGGTGTTGCTGGTGATTTGGATATGACAAATAATAAAAGAATGGACTTGGTGTCTTTTCTGTGCTTCTTTATTTTCAGTAGTAAAACCTACAGCATAAAGGTAAAACGAACAATCAATATAACAGAAAAGACCGAAGTCATTTAACTACACTTTTCACAATCGGTTGATATCATGAAACTAATGTTACAACATTAGAAACCTAGCTAAGCTAGTATAGTAAGCCTAGGCTGGCACAATAGGCCTATAACATGTCACTGCTTAAGTAATTATATTTATTTATATGGCTAACTTAACTTAAGGCTAGCTAATTTAACTCACACGGTCATCCAAAAAGGGATGAATTGTCAAATCCAAAATAAAGTAAAGTAACTTTTGTTTATAACTATGAATCTATGTCAACTATTTTACACTGTAAACTTTGTTTCTCGATCTCTATTTCTCTGAATCTCTATTGAACTTTGACTTCGTTTTCTAATCGATGACACGCAAATCATGCCTAAATCTAAACTCCTAATTCCAATTCAGCTGGTGCATACGGTATGCTGTGAACGTAGACCGAATTATATCAATTGTCTGTGAATTCCCTTATTTTGAAATGTTACTGATAAAATAAATCATAATCGTGTAATTTATACATAGAGATTAATGTAAATATTGCTTTCTGTCGTGATTTTAAATTCAACCCTTTTATAAAAATGACATGTCCACATAAAACATAGTTAAATTAATAATTCATTCAATGAATTATCTCTATCCCTATTACCGTACCTTATGCTATGTCGAAAACCGCCTTTATGAAAATATGTTATTACATAATAATGAAGACGTACGTAAGCCACTTTTTCTCTCCAGTTCATTACAAATCAGGCTTATATATTTTATACAATAAAAAATAAAATTAAACTAACGATGCGAATAATTAAAATAATATATATTTTCATTTCCCATTTAGAGATTTAATCTCGGTACCACGAACGTTAGAAGTGTCCAACTGTATTTGCTTGTTGTAACCACTCGATGCAGGTATAGCGAGTTATGAACACGACACTCGTGATCTGAGGTGTGTTTGAGTCCCACTCGAGAATTACACAAGATTAGATCACGGGAAAATAGGCCCACTCTTATGTACTTTACCTTATTCTGTAATGTTGGAGATACACCAAGCCTAATGAGATAAGTCACTATTTCTAACGTAGGTTTAACATATCTACCACTTAGATGTACATGTAGAGCATTGCTTCCTTCCTAAAAAAATAAGAAATATTTTTAATAAATATTTTTCTTCGATGGATTATACAACATGGATTAACTAAATCAAATTAATCGAAAGGAGCTAAAATGTATTAATTATACTTATAGCAGATGCTTCATGTTAATAATAAATAAACAACATACAGTACATTACCTTCTTACATTTGAAGATAATAATATGATGAATAAAAACGAAGCAAAAAATAATAATTATCATTAAGCATACGTGTACTATTACCAGTATGCTATATTTCAATTTACAATTTTTTGTCGAATTACCTCTTTTGTTAATGTGCGGGATACACCATTGGTTATCAGACAGAATAATATCTCTAATTTAACATCACGACGCCTCAGATAAATATTGATCGGTGTGTATCCTTTCTGTAAAGAAGTCATAAACATCAAATATAATGAGTTTTATAAATAACTTTGGGGTTGGGTCAACCGGCTCCGCTACAGTGATTAAGTTCACTTAGGTTGACCATTTTTTTTGTTATGTATATATTGAAATAGACAGAATAAATAATAAAATGAAATACTGTTATATAAATGTAACAACTGAAAACATGAATACCCATACTCATAATGCAGTAAGATAATTTGATAGTTTGATCATTTATAAGGAAATGGGAAACGGTAACTGTGAACTGAATTTGCGTACCAGATTGCAAAGTCAAAGTTTGCCGAATATAAGCGACTCTTGAACAACTACAACACCAGGCTTAGAGTAAAGTTGGCTTAGTACAACGTATTCATAAGCTCGCGAGGCATTGCATCTTACATTGGCTCAGTTAATTAAAATGGTTCCAGCAAATCGGAAAGTGGTCCAAAAGATGATCATCAATGGTGATAAGAGATGTATTAGAAAGGGAGATGGTGAGGATGAAAAAAACTAAAAATAAAACTTCTAAATGAAAAGTGGAAAAGCTAGATTGTTTAAAACAGAAAACATATCATCATATATCAAAAAACATCAGATCAAATTTGCTTCTCATAGCGTGAGACAACCACATTACAGCCAGACCAAACAGTTACTGTGTAATAGATAATAACAATCGTAAAATTTACATATGATACAAAATTTAATTAGCACAGCAGTTTCACATTAAATTAGAATTGTCTGACACGCAGCTAGATAATCCAGAGGTAGGAATCGGGTGGTTACAAGCTTTCAGGTTGTACAATGATGTATGGCCGTTAGAGCAATAACCATTTTTGGTGATTTGCTACCATATAATAATAATTAATTATAATAAGATGTATTGGCCCCAAAATCATGAAAATAAAGTGTTATAAAGTCAGACTTTGAATAGATCATTTTGCAGTTTTAATGAAATTATTCACTTCCATAAGAAAAAAAACACGAAAGAAAATAATGATTTCACTTATTCATTGTCTGGCAGACAATTTTCAAAGTGAATAACTATTACGTGACATTAAAATGACATATTCAACAAAAAATGTAAAATACTTATTTTTGTCAGGGCGACAATACATCTTCAACTACTTTTATGCATGTTTTAATGGATATCTATTGGTCAAATAGATAATAAATTCGTATAAATAAACATAATATGTTGTGTCAGTGTCTTTGATGGTGAGTATAATATTTTAAATTACCATGTCTTTTGTTCGGATTTTATTAATTTTTATTTATTACCATATTTAATGATGTGGTGTGGTGTGATGTGATGTGGCCTATCCAGTTCTAGTGAAGGAAGGGCCCTCATTTGTTTGTTATGATCAGTGTCTGTGTAGTAGTGTAGTACACCGGGGTAACCTCATACTCGTATAGAAAGATGCACTACTTTCTGTAAAGTGCACGCAAGCTAGATGTGTACACTGGATCTACGGTTTATAGTCCTTATCACAGAAGACTCGTTCTACCACCAGAGTGAGCCTCGAACCCTTTCCGACGTTATGGCTACGGTTCCACTGTCTTAACCGCTCGGCCACTCACTCACTTTATTGGGGAGGGATTACAATAAAGGTGTACTTGTATCATTAATCAGATTGCTTATCTGAGAGGGAATTTATTCAGAGCACGGCGTTTATTCAATAAATTAGGCCCTAGAGATATGTATCTTACAGTGGGGTGTTTCCATCCTATAATTAATTCATAATCATGATGTTTATACATACATGTTATTGCAGCAAATAATTGTAGTTAAGTATAATAATAAACAAACAAATTAAAATAAAAGGGTTTGCTAGTGTATAATTATGCTATGAACGTAGGCTCAATCTATAATAGAACTAAGCCAAAATGTCCTCTCAAACTGTAAGTTCGATACTAGCGCCGTTCGAGATGGGGCACCTTTTAACTCTCCTCTATCCATATAACTAACAATTTGTACGAAAAATGTGTTTTTAGTCCAATTTCTTTGCAACTGCCAAATGCCAATTCTCGGCCATTTTCCTTCGTCAAAATTAGATCACTCGGGTCAGTAGAAATATCGAGGCAGCACTCATGTGATGTGATCAGCGCAGCTGCAGTTTTAGTATAGCTATAGTATAGCTAGTTATAGTAGGCGTACAAAACTATAATCTATATTCTTTCTTTCTACCTCATGCACATCGCTCCTGCCAAACTTAATTGAGCACCCCTTTACCATTTTTCCAAACACCAAATGCAGTGTTAACACTAGGCTAGGTTATGTTTCTTACTAATTACTATTCCAAAGCTGCTATAAGTCTAGGAAATAGCTGAATGCAGGATGATTCAGCCCAGGTGTGACGGGACGAATCGGCCCATTTTTAGGCCGATATAATATCTGGCTGGTAATTTCATTAGCTCCCGGTAGGTGTATGATATGAAATATTGTGAAGTACATTATGCTTACATTGTGTATTGTTATTTTTTGGTTGATTTTTAATTGTTCGTTTTATGTAATTTATTTGAAAATAATGTAAGTTATTGTATATAAGGAGGTACAAACAATAAGGATGAAGTTGCAATCATATTTACTTCTTTCTAATTTCGCCTACACTACCACAAGTAGTATTGCAATAGTAATACAATATTGTAAATACGTATTAACCATTTTTGGTCGCCATTTGAATCGAAATTTTCTTACTGTGAATGTGGTTACTGTTAGATATATAAACACATATACAAAGAACATTCATTACTGTTACGGTGGGTAGGCGCTACTGCTGGATATATAAACATTTATTACTTGCAGTTGATTCTCAACGTTTGTATTAATTAATAATTAGAAAAATATAACGTTGTAGTGGTGTATCGTTGCATATACGGATTACTTTTTGGGGTTACTGAATTGCATATTATTTTTACATATGACCTTTGACCTAGGTAAAAAAATGCATTTTTTCGGAAGGCCAACACATTGCACATAAATAAAACCAACAATTGCAGAAAGTTACAGTCATAAAAATGTATCTTTAATCGCATGCAACGCGAATCTACGGCTCAATATGTCCGTCGATTGGTTGGTCGGTCGGTCGGACGCGAGTACAGCCATGTATATAGCCTTGTTCCTATTAAAAATACCTTTAGCTTTAGTCATTTGGGGTAGAAACCTAGCGTCATTCAAATGGTTAAATAAAAAAAGAATACAGCATGCATATATTATTAAATTTCTTTCTTTCTTAAACTTCCTTCTAATATAAATGCTGTATAACGTATCTCTCAGCACTATACATCCAAACCGAAGATATGCCCCTGTCGGTAACCAGGGTTCGGTAGTAAATTGAAACCTGGTGAGAACACGATTATCCCGGACTCGAGCGCCTCAAATCCTAGCAGGCCTAAGGAAACTGAAACTCATAAAGTGAATAGGTTTACTGTACTCTTAAGTCAGGAAAGACAGAAAGTTTTTTTCCCTGTTCACACTTACAAATACTGTACTTTGATGTATTGGCTGATAGAACAAGGAAATGAATGAACGTTTCGGGCGAGTGGTACAATTCGACTTCTATATTTATATGCTATAGATGTTCAATTAATTCATCATATAACAGAATAATATACAATGTTAAACTGTATAACATATATGTAATGTACACACAAATTTTGTAAATTTATTTATAGGGACAATTTTAGGCCAATCTGATGTTATTAGAATCGTCAATGTCATTTTCGGACGAATCTTCTGGTGGAGCAAGTGTGCTTTTTCAAGGTGTTGCATGGGTTATAAGGAAGTCTCGCTTCATGTTTGTTCGGAATGGCGATTTTGTTATCGGTGTCGTTCCGAGTCTTCCGGTCTCGGGTGTCAATATCATTTTGGAAATTGTTTGGCCGGAGAGTGACAGTAGAATCGGGTGTAAAATGTGTGTACAAAATTAATTATCACACATGCTGCCATCATGTGAGGTAGCACAATATATGGCATAAAACCATAGATGTTATTCATGGTCTGTGATTGCTTGAGGTTTATTTTGATGACATTGTTGTAAGTTACATCACACCAAAACATTACATTTTTAAATAGGGTAAAAAATAGATAAATAAACATAATTTCGCCGACGTTAGGTGTAATCATATAACTTATCTGTAGCCATATATTACCTTATTTAGTGCTGTTACGGATGCACCTTGCTTCGTTAGATAGTCTACTACTTCTAAGGTAGGTTCATTTGAACGCATGTATTCATACAGCGGGGTGTTTCCGTCCTTTAAATAAATTATAATCATGACGTTTATACAAACAGTGTATTGCAGCAAATAAGTATAGTTAGATAATGATAAATAATACACAAAGAAATTGAAATAAAAGGTTTTTCTTGTGCATATCCTGTGAACGTAGACCGAATTAAATCAATTGTCTCTTATATTGTAATTTTACAGAATCATAAAAGAATTCATAATCGTGTAGTTTATGCATACAGGTTAACGTAAACATTGCTTTCTGTCATGATTCTAAATTCAGCTCTTTTATAATGACATGTCCACATAAAACATAGTCAATATACCAATCTCACAATAACTGTAGGATCTTGTTTAATTACTACTAATTAATAATTATTGCAGCAAGTAACTCTAAATAACTTAATCAATTGTAATATGATATGAAATAAAGTGGATAAGATATTGTTGCGGTGCAGATCATACGTACGTTATAGGTGTAATCATAATAACTTATCTGTAACCCTATATTACCTTATTTAGTGCTGTTATTGAAGCACCTTGTTTCCTGAGATAGTTTACTACTTCTAAGGTAGGTTCATATAAACGCATGTATTCATGCAGCGGGGTGTTTCCGTCCTATAAAGAAATTATACATACAGGTTATTGCAGAAAATCACTTTAGTTATGCAATGATAAATGATACACAAATAAATTAAAATAAAAGGTTTTGCTGGTGCTTATGCTCTGAACGTAGACCGAATTATATCAATTGTCTGTGGATTCCCACATAAAACATAGTTGAATTGATAATTCATTCAATAAATTATCTCTATTCCTATTACCTTATGCTATGTGATATGAAGATGTATTATTACATACTAATGAAGACGTACGTAAGGCAGCACTTAGTGGAGCACTGTGGGGCAGTGGTTAGAGCATTGGACTTGCAATCAAGAGGTTGCCGGTTCAAGCCCGGCCCGGTCACTGCGGTGTTGAGTCCTTGAGCAAGATTCTCTATCCACATTGTTCCTCCCCACCCAGGTGATAGAAATGGGTACCGGTATGTTAAAAGTACTGGGAAGGTAAATCAGACTCATTTGTGCGGGAGGAGTGGCGTACCCCCGCAAACATACACATTTAGTGGAGCCTGGCCCTAACGCTAAGGAAATGGAGATGGGCACCAAGGCCGTTAGCATTAGCTTAGGTTTCGACTTTACTACTTTACTTACGTAGGGCACTTTTCTCTCAAGTTCATTATAAATCATACGTACTTATTTTATACAATAAAACATTAAATTAAACAAAGGATGCGGATAATTAAAAAAACATATATTTTCATTTCCTATTTAGAGATTTAATCTTGGTACTACGAACGTTAGTGGTGTCCAACTGTATTTGCTTGCTGTAACCACTCTTGTGCAGGTATAGATTTATGAACAACATCATACTCGTGATCTGAGGTGTGTTTGAGTCCCACCCGATAATTACACAATGTTAGATCACGGGAATATATGTATATACTTTACCTTATTCTGTAATGTTGGAGATACACCAAGTTTAATGAGATTAGTCACTATTCCTAACGTAGGTTTAACATATCTACCACTTAGATGTATATGTAGAGCATTGCTTCCTTCCTAAAAAAATAAAAAATGTTATATTTTTAATAAATAAATATTTTTAAATCAAATTAATCGAAAGTCGCTAAAATGTATTATTTATATTAAGAGAAGTTGCATCATGTTAATAATAATTAACATATAGTACAATACCTTCTTACGTACGTTTGAAGGTAAAAAACGAAGCAAAATCTAATAATTATTATTAGGCATACTATTACCAGTATACCATACTATTGCAATTTAAAATTTTTGTCAAATTACCTCTTTTGGTAATGTTGGTGATTCACCATTGGTTACCAGACAGTACAATATCTCTAATTCAACATCATTACGCTCCAGATAAATATTTATCGGTGTGTATCCATTCTGTGAATAAATCATAAACATAAAATATAAGGATTCTTATTCTTATTGTTAGACACTGATAACATGATTGATTGTTGTTGTTTTGTGGCTGATGCAATATGAATATTATAAGACATATTGTGTCTTATAAACGAATATGAAAGTGGTGGTGTTAAAGCGCCTGATTTCAGATCACAGGTTAAATCTTTAAAAATATATTGGCCTAAAAGATATGATTCAAAGTGGAAATGTCTGCCAAACACGTATTTCAATAGAATAGGCCCAAAAGATATTATTGAAAACATATCATATATTGATAAGAAAAATGCTATTTTTAAAGCCATACCCGATTTCTATAAATTTATACTATGTATTTTAGTCAAACTTAATAGTGGTATGACTAAACGTCAATTATGTTATGATGATATATTGCATCAACAACTTTGGTATAACAAAATGATTTTATACAATGACATGTCATTATTTTTTAGAAACTGGATAAGGTCAGGTGTGCGAAATATTAAGGATATTGTAATTGAGAATAGGTTCATTAACGCAAATGAATTACTTGATATGCTTAGGTATAAATCAAACTGGATTGCTGAATGGCAAATTGTATTAAACGCAATTCCAAAAGAATGGAAAGAGAACATCTTTTTAAGGGATAAAAACCAGAAGCACTCAAAAACAACACACGTTCGATGTTTGATTATGAGTAGCAAACAAATATGTTCTTTCTTTATTAAGGAAAAATGTCTAGAACCATCCAAAAGTAAAACAAAATGGAAAACATATTTTAACATGGAGAACAATTGGTCTCTAACATGGAAAAGAAAAATTAAAAAATTAAAATTAAATTCACTATTTCAATCGACTATAACAGGGTTTTTTTTTAAAAAGTATTTAATCGTAAATGTTTTACTGTGTTTAGTGGTATATTATTGATAGGCCTATAAAACATTTAAAACAATATTTTGTTACTGAGTGGATAAAGAATATATTTAAAAATTGTTCTTCCCATCCTCTTCCCCATCCCTCAACTCTAATTTTTATATACAAAACACAAATTGGGTTTGATTAAATGAGTTCAAAAACAAATTTGGACTCATTTTTAAGACAAGTTTCTCCTTCGGAAGTAGGCCTAATTCCCAGGATACTAATTTTAGTTGACTACATTAATCATCGTGTCTATTTATTCGTTTCTGAAAACGACAATGTATTTATAGTCCTGCGGTACGTACATTTGAAATCGCCAGTTTTTTTACGCTGAAATGATTGTGTATTCGAGAACCAACTAGTATTACTAATTACATTAAGGAGATTTATTTTTTTATTTATTTATTTTTAAATTTAATTTTTATATTTTATTTTTTAAATTATTTTGATTGCATAGATTTTCAAATATCAATAACACAATAAACGTCTATTATTTTAATATAATTACACAAACAAAACAAAAACAAAGATAATGTACAGATGTACGGTATATTAATTATATTAACTAGATTTTTATTTTTTTGACTGCATAGATTTTCAAACATTCATTTTGCAGTGAGCACTAATATTATTTGCAATGACTCTGCAAATTTGTATTTAAAATTGCTGCTTTTAGAATTAAAACAAAATAGACACTTAACCCTTTGAATACGTGGCCCGTATCCCATACGGGGGTAATTTACTGTCCCAGGACGTGAGGCCTGTATATATAAGGATTACTTTTTGGGGTTACTGAATTGCATATTATTTTTACATTTCACCTTTGACCTAGGTAAAAAATATATTATTTATTGAATAACATTATGTTATATCTACCTTTTCTAATCCGTATTTGAGGGCTATTTTAAATTATTTACTAATTCAATGACATTCAGGTCTAGCGTAGGGCCTATCACAGTATAATTTGCAGACCACCCTATACAGTATAATATTTAGTATAGCCAAAGATATTTAATGACTGATTAAATGCCGTAATAATCGAATATAAAAATCAAGAACAAAAATAATATATAAATAGTCTAACATCAAAATGTATGAATTGTTTAAAAAAAGGTGTATACAGAAATGAAAGTTATTATCCTTAGTAGCATTATCCATTATCGATAGAGGTGAGATTTTATGTTTCTTTTTAATAATCACATTATTTATTCTCTAAAATGTTCAAAAATTCAAAAAATACTTTAAATAGTGTAAGACTATAACATTTTAGGCGTAATCGTTACAGTACCGTTTCGTGTGTGTTGTCAGTGCCATAATGTAATTCAATGTACATGCTTGTGCTCGAGAGAACTTACGAAAGAACAAACATCGAACCATGACATTAAATTGCCTGAAATTTATTTATATAATTAGCTTACTATATAATTTATCAATAAACACATAAATCAGTTTTTACTGGGTAAATTACTGTTCAATATTCTATAAACTATGCTCACTCTTACATCGCGCGACTGAACATTAGCCATCAAATAATGGAATGTTACAGATACACAATAAACCAATAAGATCACTTGCAATTAGTGACGAAACGCATATTCGCCGTTTATTGAGGCGCGCAAACAGCAGTGTACGCGATGCGCGTTTTCCTCCCAAGAAGTGACGTATCGATATTCGACGGTCCGTGAGACGAATAATTATAATATCATACAATATTCGCCAAATTATAATTAAAATAATTAATTAATGAAATAAGATACGCAATTGATATTTGCATCAATTGTTCTTTAGAATAAATACTTTGAAAATATACAAAAACAAATTTCGCGCCTAAATGACGATTCGCCGGTTCGTGTGACGGGTGACGAGTGACGGTATGATTAGAAATGATATCATAGAGCCTAGTTGCAGTGCTTGGAATTTTCCATGTGTATTCGTATAACTTCCAACGCAAGATAAATCTTATCCTTTTTGCACTGATTATCGGAACGTTAATATCTACTACAGATTCATATCTCATACCGAGGATAGAGAACTGTAATGATCGTGTGTCTAGTGCTTTGTTTGACAGTAAGTTTGACCTGAAGTGTTACTGACTAATTACTTTAATATAACGTGTGAAAGAAGAGTCAGCAATCGATTATTATGATGTCATAATTGTTTCTACAAACACATGTCGTGTGACATGACATGTCTTCATTTATTTTTTTCATTCATTCAATAACTGCTTTTAGAATTCGCAATAAATAATTATAAATAAGTAATACTAATATGAATGAGAGGTCATAAATGGAATAGAGATGTTTGCTGGAACCGATAATGTTTAATTAATACTGGCATGATATACCTATTATTGTATGTTACCTCATTTTGTGATGTTACTTGTGCGCCATTTAGTATGAGAAAAGTCACTATTTCTGTTGTAGGGTTGGAATATCGTAAATACGTATGTAGTGGAGTTTCTCCAAGGTAGAAAAAAATCATAATCATAATTATAGTTTATAAATATAAATTCCAGCTGTAATGAAATCATATTTTTCGGTCATGTCACATTGATAATGGTTGTCAATTCTACATTGTTATGACAAAAGTGTAAACAACAATACAAATCAGCTAAATTAATTTGTACTTTATTTACAACACACCTGGCTTGTTACATATAACATGCCGTACTGACCAACGTCAACGCAACTAACAATCAGTCGACTTGAAAACCGGTACGCTTGCAAAACGTCCTAGTAAATACTGTTTTATTTCGTATTTATCTATCGTATTTGATTGAATAAAAAAGAAAATGTACGCCTTTATAAAATAGGACCCAAATAAAATTATTTCAAGAGTTAATTATTATATTATATAAACAAACTTAAACAAACTAGACAGATAAATTAAAGTGCTACTATAATTGCAATACAATGTGTGAATTAATATTAATTGACTTTATGCAATGTAATATTGTTTCTAAAAATACATGTCGGTTATTGCATGTCTTTATTTCTTGTTTCATTTAATAACTGCTTCTAAACTTCGCAATAAATAAGTCAAAAATAATTAATATTAGTTATAAATTACTAGGACACCTACCCCCTAGACAGTTACCCCCCGGATGTTTACCACCCGGACAACTACCCCCTTAGGACAACTACCCCCCGGACAACAACTTCCCGGACAACTACCCACTTAGGATAACAACCCCCCGGACAACTACCCCCCGGACAACTACCCCCGGAAAACTACCCCCTTAGGACAACTACCCCCTTTATGATAACTACCCCCCGGGTAACTACCCCCCGGTCAACTACCCCCCGGTCAACTACCCCCTGGACAACTACCCCCTCCCTTAGGACTATATTTATGTTCAATCTTTTACTTTTGTTTACAATAATGAATAGTAATTCGTCAAAGTAACGAATTAAAATATAGTTATTAATTCCTATTATACACTGTTGCAGAGTCAGGTTGTTGAATGGTCTGGGTGGTAGTTGTCCGTCCGGGGAGTAGTTGTTCTAAAGGGATAGTTGTCTGGGTGGTAGTTGTCCAGGGGTTAGTTGTCCTACGGAGGTAGTTGTCCTAAAAGATTATTTGCCCTCGGAGTATTGTCCAGGTCCAGGAGGTAGTTGTCCTACGGGGGGGGGGGGTGTAATTGTCCGGGGCGTAATTGTTTCTAGTGGGTAATTGTCCGGGGGGTAGTTGTCCAGGGGTTAGTTGTCCTACGGAGGTAGTTGTCCTAAAAGATTATTTGCCCTCGGAGTATTGTCCAGGTTCAGGAGGTAGTTGTTCGCGGGGTAATTACCCGAGGGGGGGGGGGGGGTAATTTTCCGGGGGGTAATTGTTCCTAGGGGGTAATTGTTCCTAGGGGGTAATTGTCCGGAAGGTAGTTGTCCTAAGGTGGTAGTTGTCCGGGGGGTAGTTGTCCTAAAGGGGTAGTTGTCCTAAGGGGGTAGTTGTCCAGGTGGTGGTTGTCCGGGGGGTAGTTTTCCGGGGGGTAAATGTCCAGGGGGTGAATATCCGGATACGCTCTAATGTTATATACAAAACACAAATTTGGTTTGTTTAAATGAAAGTTATTATCCTTAGTAGCATTATCCATTATCGATAGAGGTGACATTTTATGTTTCTTTTTAATAATCACATTATTTATTCTCTAAAATGTTCAAAAATTCAAAAAATACTTTAAATAGTGTAAGACTATAACATTTTAGGCGTAATCGTTACAGTACCGTTTCGTGTGTGTTGTCAGTGCCATAATGTAATTCAATGTACATGCTTGTGCTCGAGAGAACGTACGAAAGAACAAACATCGAACCATGACATTAAATTGCCTGAAATTTATTTATATAATTAGCTTACTATATAATTTATCAATAAACACATAAATCAGTTTTTACTGGGTAAATTACTGTTCAATATTCTATAAACTATGCTCACTCTTACATCGCGCGACTGAACATTAGCCATCAAATAATGGAATGTTACAGATACACAATAAACCAATAAGATCACTTGCAATTAGTGACGAAACGCATATTCGCCGTTTATTGAGGCGCGCAAACAGCAGTGTACGCGATGCGCGTTTTCCTCCCACGAATTGACGAATCGATATTCGACGGTCCGTGAGACGAATAATTATAATATCATACAATATTCGCCAAATTATAATTAAAATAATTAATTAATGAAATAAGATACGCAATTGATATTTGCATCAATTGTTCTTTAGAATAAATACTTTGAAAATATACAAAAACAAAATTCGCGCCTAAATGACGATTCGCCGGTTCGTGTGACGGGTGACGAGTGACGGTATGATTAGAAATGATATCATAGAGCCTAGTTGCAGTGCTTGGAATTTTCCATGTGTATTCGTATAACTTCCAACAGAAGATAAATCTTATCCTTTTTGCACTAATTATCGGAACGTTAATATCTACTACAGATTCATATCTCATACCGAGGATAGAGAACTGTAATGATCGTGTGTCTAGTGCTTTGTTTGACAGTAAGTTTGACCTGAAGTGTTACTGACTAATTACTTTAATATAACGTGTGAAAGAAGAGTCAGCAATCGATTATTATGATGTCATAATTGCTTCTACAAACGCATGTCGTGTGACATGACATGTCTTCATTTATTTTTTCATTCATTCAATAACTGCTTTTAGAATTCGCAATAAATAATTATAAATAAATAATACTAATATGAATGAGAGGTCATATAAATGGAATAGAGATGTTTGCTGGAACCGATAATGTTTAATTAATACTGGCATGATATACCTATTATTGTATGTTACCTCATTTTGTGATGTTACTTGTGCGCCATTTAGTATGAGACAAGTCACTATTTCTGTTGTAGGGTTGGAATATCGTAAATACGTATGTAGTGGGGTGTCTCCAAGCTAGAAAAAAATCATAATCATATAGTTTAATAAATATAAATTCCAGCTGTAATGAAATCATATTTTTCGGTCATGTCACATTGATAATGATTGTCAATTCTACATTGTTATGACAAAAGTGTAAACAACAATACAAATCAGCTAAATTAATTTGTACTTTATTTACAATACATCTGGCTTGTTACATATAACATGCCGTACTGACCAACGTCAACGCAACTAACAATCAGTCGACTTGAAAACCGGTACGCTTGCAAAACGTCCTAGTAAATACTGTTTTATTTCGTATTTATCTATCGTATTTGATTGAATAAAAAAGAACATTTACGCCTTTATAAAATAGGAACCAATTGTCCGGGGGTAATTGTCAGGGGGGTAATTGTTCCTAGGGGGTAATTTTCCGGGGGGGGGGGGTAGTTGTCCTAAGGGGGTTGTTGTCCTAAGGTGGTAGTTGTCCGGGGGGTATTTGTCCGGGGGGTAGTTGTCCTAAAGGGGTAGTTGTCCTTAGGGGGTAGTTGTCCAGGTCGTAGTTGTCCGGGGGGTAGTTTTCCGGAGGGTAAATGTCCAGGGGGTGAATATCCGGATACGATAAATTACATATTATAAATGAAATAGAGATGTTTGCTGGAAAAGATACTGTTTTCATAATAATGACATAAAGACCACTATGATTGTGTGTACATTACTATTATATTCTAACCAGCTTAAAAAAATAGAAAAAATTGAAGAACTACTATAATTGTAATACAAATGTGTGAATGACAATCGATTATATGACGTCATAATTGGCGTGACGCACTTAGTTATACTATGGAATAATTGTTTTTACATACACATCATGTCTGCATAATATAGTTTTTAATTAATTTATTTTTTATTTAATAACTGTTTTTGAATTTGCAATACCTACTTCTAAATAATTCATATAATTATAAAAGAGACGTCGAAAATGGAATAGAGATGCTTGCTTGAACCGATAATGTTTCATTAATACTGGCATAATAGACCTCCTAAAATTGTATGTTACCTTATTTCGTGATCGTGACGTTACTACTACGCCGTGTTGTATGAGATAATCCACTATTTCTGTTGTAGGGTTGGCACATCGTAAATACTTATGTAGCGGAGTGTATCCATACTAGAAAGAAATCATAATCATGTGGTTTATAAATATCAATTCCAGCTGTAATGCAAACATGTTTTTTATTCATGGCACATTGACAATTGTTGTAAATTCAACACTGTTATGATATGACTAAAATCAGTTAAATTTACAATACGTTTAATAACATGCTAATCTTACAAATCATGAAAAACAAAAGCACAAACAAACAGTTATTGTACAACCCTGAAGTAAATAATTGTTATAACTATAATGATAAGCGACAAAAGTGAATACATAGTTGTTGTTGTCGACTGTCAAAAAAATGTGAGTCTACTGTAGTCATCATTATGAATTATCTGTATAATTATTTCGAAAAAGTCTTACTAGATTGGATGTAGATGAACTCAATTATGCTCTAGAAGTTTTTGAACTAATTGAATGAATTAGTAATATGGGAGTCCTATCATTTGTCTTACCAAATTTGTTTTTTTCAAAATATCTGGCTCTCTTTCACATAATTCTTTAATTTGTTGCAAGTCATTAATATCGAATGCATTTTGTAATCTGTAACGGTAAAGGTATAGGATATAACATGAATTACATCAATACATTAACAAAATAATGATACATTTGTTTATAGCCTTGTTAGAAAATGTATTTAATATTCAAAGGCATATAGTGTTGTTCTGCAACTTTACAACTCACCTCCACATCTTAATTACTATATTGAGTCTTCATTTAGCCTTTTTCTTTGGTGGTTTCGTTTGATTTGTTTCTGTGAAGATAATATAATTAATGGCTTTTGATGCAACAATAATATCTACATTGTATGTTGACATAAATGTGAAATATGAAATTATCATTTAAAAAGTGTAATGTAATACTAATAATATGAAACGTGTGGAATACAACATTTAAGGAAAATAAGTAATCCCTGCATAAATGTGACCAACACATTTGTGACTATTGCTCATAATGAGATTCTGTACATTTAATAAATATTATATTTGACTTTTGTCATTTACCCATATTGGTAGTGTTTTACAGATTATTCAATCATACACTGGTAGAACTGTTTAGTACATTACATAAGAGTAGTTTTGCCACGAATACCTTATTATAATACAGTATTCACCTTTGTGAATTTTACAATTGAATATTGTTTCTCCTATATTACTCGTTTAACTTGTTGTAGAGACTATATGTATAGGTATTACAAAAACCATTGAGGACCCTTATCATTCGTTTTATTTTAAATAGATAAAACTGTATATTATTATAATATATATTAAAAACCCGATTAATAAGATACATGCATTTAAATTTACTTTAAATTCATAATTTACTTCCATTTCTTCCAAGCAGAAATACTACGAAAGACATCACACCCATAAGGAAGAATAGTCATGAACAGACTATTTTCTAACATAGGCAAACATAGGCCAGTACAACGTACATTAATATAGAAACAAGATATTCCACTCCAACATAAATACGTTGCTTTCAATCAATGTATAGTGTATATGTACTTGCCTAATGATAGTTTTAAAATAATCAGTTTAAACAGAAAAACTTACACAACAGTTGATGTCATTTAAACAGTACATGTATGCTGACGATGCAGTATGATGATTGTATAACTTATACAAATAATACGTTTTTTATCTAACTGTAGCTAAGTTAAAACAAATATTATCCATTGTTTGGTATTAGTTGCGAAATATAAGTAATGTATACATACAATAATTCACCATAGATACTGTAGGTATTTACTTTATTTTATTTAAGCCTTTTGACTGTTTTTCAAATATAGTTTTAGTCCTGTAGTGTTGATGATAACATTAGAATAGCGTTTCGCTAATCAATACAGATATCAACAAACAAATTGGCAATTTTTGCTTTGCCATTATGTTAAAAAAAAAACAAGACAAAAACAGTAATTAAATATTTTTAATGATATAGGCCTACACAATGATACCGTTGATGAATGTTATATTTAAAGATATAATCCTGGAAAAAAAACTGTAATATAAAGAAAAACATTGTCAAATTGACTGGAAGTCAATAGGATTTTGATTGAATGTTACCGTTCATTTTTTCTTTTTAAGTGACAAACTACGAAAGTGTTTAACTTTATTAAAACTGCAAAATTACGCATTACCTTCATTTTTCCTGTTTTGGGGGATAAACGCTACTCCACAGGACTGTAGTCAACAATTAAATTTCTGTTGGTGCAGTACCCGCTGCACTGTGAAACACAATTACAATATAAACATAGTAATTGACTAAAAATGTGAGGTCAATTTTGATACGTGTGCTTTCTCAGTCTGATTTTACGCTAGGTCCGCCAAGTAAGACGTACCTGTACTTGGTTTACATTTTACCGCCGCATTTATATATTTTCGATGGTGCTCTCAATATGTCGTCGACATACGAATACGTTTTTGTGACGTATTAGTTATCGTATTCCTAAGTTTGTGAAACCTCCCTAATAACTGTATTATAATGTATTAAAATTATAAGTTTAAATACACCAGTGTTTTCTTTGTAAGACAATAACGACGTATTTTACAGTGTTTCCTCATTTTTGGAATCGCTTTTTGCAAAAAAACTATAATTAGAATAGATAAAATAATTATATAAAAAGAAGATCCAATTTCGACAATGTCCTCCAAATTAATTGTTGAAACGTCATTGCCCAGGAAATAATAAATTATTTCAAACCCGTTTTTAAAAAGGCCGCAGCAAGATACATGGTGTTCAAATAGCGTTTATTTGATTGACAACAATGCTTTAGTGTAGGTTATCAGATTACTTCCCTATATAGGCCTAATGTAAAACTAAGGGGTGGTGATATTGTTGTAGAGTTTACCATAATACATTTGCAAAGAAAACATTGCGTCAAAAAGTATGTAAACGTTGTTCATAATATGAATGTGAACTTTTCTAACTAATACAAATATTGTAATAAATAACAGACAGACGTAAAGTGTATAGAAGGAGAGAGGCCGATCACACTGTGACAACAAAACATCGCTATTTGCGATAATAAAAAAGCAACAAGCATAACTTTATCTCCTTATGTATAATCATTTGACTCAGTAACGCCCTCTGCAGTTTCTGCCATAGCCTGATTGAAAACAAAAATGCTGCTGAATGAGGGCGTGCTTATCCGAAAGCGACTTAACAAAGTAAACCAACCCAAAACGAATTTTTATGATATAACATAAACGTGGACAAAGACAAAATCGTGGGCGAAAATTGACAATTCCGATATGCTTAGAAATCGATTGAAACGACCAATGCATTACTTCGCAAAGTATTTAATTTTGTATACTCCCCACCCACTATTAAAACGGATCTGTAAACTATAATATCACTATGGTATAACCGTAGTTTTTTGTGTAGGATTAATGTGTAGGACTATATTGTGTTTGTAAACTCGTGGTCTTAGAGCCAAAGATGAACGGCAAAAGGTATTCCAATACTGCAAAGATCAAAAAGCAGATATAGTTCTCCTACAGGAGATACCTTTCACCAAAGATCTAATTAATATATCTGGGTTTAATTGGGAATGAAAAGCTTTTCATAGCTTTGGTAGTCCTCATAAGAGGGGTGTATAGGTCTTAATAAGAAAAGGAATAGATTGTAACATTAGCAATATTTTACCTGATCAAGACGGAAGATATATTTTATAAAATTGGTATTAAATGGAAAGCTTCTTATTTTAATTAATGTTTATTCACCGAATAAAAGTAAAGGGAGAAGTACTTTCTTCAGAAATATCCATTTCATTGTAATTTATAAAACTGTTAATGTTGTAAAGTGTAGACAAAAATCATCATGGGGGGATAGACATGAATTGTATTTTGGATATGAAATTAAATCAAAAGGGAAGTGTATATAAAACTGATAAATCAGTTTAAAAAAATTAAATTAAAACTAATAGATGTGTGGAGGTTAAAGAATGAAAACAAAAATTAATTTAAATGGCGACAAAAAGTTAAAAATATTTATCGTAGGTTAGATTACTGGTTTATATCAAAAGAACTAAATGGGGATGCTAAGTCTTGTGACACATCCGGCCCGCGATCTTAACTAACCACCAGGCTGTGTCTATTAAATTATACATGCATGAACCCATACGAGGTCCTGGTCTTTGGAAATACAATAACAGTTAATATTTGCAACGTATACAAAAAAAAAGAAAAAATGACAAAAAGATATAGGCTACACATTGAATTTAACTGGAAACTGAAAGAAATCGGATTAGGCCCTTCAACGACACACGACAGCCAGCAGATCAACACACCGAGAGACGATCCTCTATTCTTTTCGAGTAGTGTACCAAATTCTTTAACGTGTATTCTTAAGTATACGGACCAACGGCTTTACATTCGATCCGAAGGATGAGTCAATGAGAGTAAAGCATCTTTACTAAGGATGCAATTAGTATAGTACCAATAACCTCTAACCCATGCCTATCACATGCTTGTCCGATATTATCATTACACCATCACTCTTCGCTGTATATACAGCACCCGCCGGTATTTCCAGACGGTCTCCCATCCAGAACGCAACCGGACCAAACATTGCTTAACTTCGGTGATCTGACGAGAACCGGTGTTCCAACGCAGTATGGTCGTATATACAACGCAGTATAGCCATATATACAATTTACTACGGCCGTGTAAAAGAACTATGTGAAGATAAAATTACTACTGAGGAATGTAAAACAAATCACCTGGTTCTGATGGGCTGGGTGTAGAATTTTAAATATTAGGAGTATATGTAGGATATGATCGCAAAGCATTGAAGCAAAAAACTGAAATGATAAACTTGTGACCTTTTTTTAAATTATCGAGTTCTAGAAATGTATCTTTTTACGGACAATTAGTTTTATTTAAATCACTTGCATTAGCAAAACTAGCGTATACTGCAAATATTACTATTGTACTAAAATATGTTTAAGATAGGCCTACAATTAGCAAATTGAGTTATGAATTTCTATGAAACAAAAAATCAGAAAAAGTAAAAGAGAAAAATCTCTCTGGAAACTTAAATGAAGGTGTGATTGTGATGCCTGATTTTTGTGTTACACACAGAAGCACTTAATATTTTATGGTGAGGAAGTAAAATGGAAATATATTCGAAAATTCTTTATTCATAAAATATGTCCAGACAGGGAAGAGTTAAATTACAATTAATTTAACTCTTGGTCCAGAGCACATCATTTTTAAGATTACAGATGAAAATCAGATTATACATGCTATGCCTTTATTTTATGCAAATATATTAAAAGCATCTGTAAAATATAAAGATTGTTGTAAGCAAATTGCTGACACATATATGATGGTATAGACTTGCCTCAAGTCTGTATTCATTGTCTTTTTTTCATTTATTTGTTTTTATTTCGATTTTTGTCTGAAAATACAAACTTGTAAAATCGATTTGCAGACCGCAAACATCCGATAGGAATGACGTAGGTTATCATACCGTATTTGGCTATGGGGCGGGCGGTATGTAAATATCGATTTCGAATCAACCAATGATTATTTTTGTTTCAAAATGAAAAAGATCTAGTACGTAACAGTACTACTAATAAATGCTGAATGTACGATCGAGACTGAAATAACAACTGTTGAAATATAAAATCGTGTTGCAAAGTTGTTTTGTTTATTAATTGTCTAGTCCTAGCCTAGGCCTTCTTCGTAGGCCTACTCGTACGTATGACCTGCCAAATAAAACGACAATAAGATACAAACCACCACCGGCACACAGAGCTACACCACACAGGACAAGGTGTGAGTGGGAATTAAATCAAAATATTTCCGCATAATAAATGATCTATTCAATGTTTTATTTGCGGAGAAGCTAGCCTATCATATCAAGACGAGTTAATTTTCATGTTCTTGGGAAAAATCCCATCAAATGTTTACCAGACTACTAGGCATATAAAATTATTTCTATCCTTCAGAAACTTTCATCATCATCACATCATCACTTCGCTTCGCGATAATGTACCCAAACAAGTACACATCGTCTAAACGTAACATAGCGCATGCGCATCATCTTAGTTGTTGAATCTTAAATTGAAATTCTGAAATATGAATATTAAAACTGCGTACGAGTGAGTAGCCAATCGAATGCGGCTGAAACTTGTCAACTGGATAATCTTATGCACCAAGAATAGTTGGTGCCAAGCCACGTGACTTGTACGTGTGTGCCAAGACGGAGTATCCAAGCTCAAGTGGTATACGTATGAAACGCCATATGTGCCAAAATATTTATCTTTTTACTAATATTAAAACAAAACTCCGTCTGGAACCTAGACTAATGATGATATTATGAATGAACAATTACGGGGTAATAAGTTAATACACCTTAAAAACAAATAATTATTTTGTAAACACTAGATTGCACGTCGTAAGATTTTAATGAAGGATGTTGTAAAAGAGAATAGGTTTTTAACATCAAAAGAAATATTAGGAAAATTAACACATATATCAAACTGGTAAATATATGTGCTTATTAAAAGCTATACCCAAAGAATAATTGAATGCTATCAAGTCACAAATAGTTGCAACTATAATATAACAGAAATTGTATTTATTAGAGGGTGAGCTCGCTTCGCTCGCTCCCCTCTAGGAAGTGTAGACGATGGTTCTCGGAATGATAATGACTCGGGTAAAACGTTTTAAAAGGACATTCTGGCCTGGACGATTTCGGTCGGTTACCATTGTTGAAATGCTTTTGATATTCGTAAAACTAAACCTACTCACTAATCTGTTTCACAGTGTCTTAGATGATTAATAGAGCTTTACGTATAATGTTTATTGTAGATATGAAAAGTGGTAAAAAAGAATAACATGAAATCTACTAAAAATAGTATAATTGTGTTATAAATATAATACAATATTGTGTGTATAAATGTGGATGGGCGTTTATTAGATGGTATTTGGATAGGGGGTGGGGGAGTGTTTTAATTGATGTTTTATTTGGGAGGTGTTCCGGGCGTTTATTCAAATAAATACCATCCTAATTGGTATAATTAGTACATTATTCCGCGACACAGTGAGCCGTTTTGGCCTAAGAAGGAATACGTTTTAGACGGCTTGCAACATGGGCAGAAGTATCCCAGGGTCCTAACGGGACACAGATAGCGCATTAGTAACTCGGCTATCGGGGTTTCATTCGATTTCAAACAAAAGCTTTTATCATCAGTTCTCTCGATAAAGTATACTATTAAGAATAAAATGTGATATTCACTAGGAAAGACAGAAAGGTAAACACAAATGGAAATATCAATTTAAATATTATTGCAAAATTTGAGATTAGGCTATTTAATACGTTTTTAAAAATGACATGACAACAGATCGATATTGGTTTAAAATGTTAATGTTACAGTATAATAATATACAGTGTCTGAGTTGTTTGTTTTACATTTTATATTGTTATATTTTATTTATGTATAATGTATAACTATTGACGAATGAAACCTAATATATATTTTAAAAAAGCATATAAGAAATAAAATAAAAACAGAAATTTCGATTGCATACAAACGTTTGTAATACAGTATGTTTACAATGTTAAAACAAAATTCTCTGTATATGTACTAAAAAGGAAATAAAGGTGAGTATCTCACGAAAGACAAACCAAGAAGAGGTTTCGCATGACTAACCAAACAAACGGAAACGAATCATCTTTATTTGAATAAAATAAATTAGTTAAATCTCTATTTTTGCATCTATTACACACACATGTAAAAGACTGAAATCAACATTTTAAAGAATTATAACAAATTAGCATGTCCTACCAATACATCTCTAGATTATGCAAACGTGGTTCACTTCTTCACAATGTTAATTTGATTTCAGGTCTATTCCGGTTTCCGATTTACTGAAACTATACAACAATAAAAAGTATGAGTACATTCAAATGCATGAGGTAGTGAATAGGCTTACCATTCAAACTAAATGTATACATCTTTTCTTAAAGGTGGGAAGCAATAATTACATTTCTAACATTGTATCACATTGTAAACTAAAGTTGATGATGGGAAAATAAATACTCAAAGTAAAATTTACAAAAATATAACCTGATTTAAAAAAAATAATAAATAATTCGTTTAGTTTCATTGTTTCATGTCTATGTGGTCATTAATATTCATGAGCTTCTAGGCATTTCCTGTTTGGTATAATATGATACCTCTACTGCTGATGAAATTATATCATTTTTTTCTCGATAGCCTTTTGTAAACATTTCCTGTCACATTTTTTTTTATACTGAATAATTATTTGAATACTATCAGGTTCTTTTTTATTCCATGGAGGTCTCCCTGGTTTTCTCTCTCAATGTTGTTATGAGCTTGGTCAAATTGGATAGAAAATAAACTCCCTAGCTACGGTAATTGTTACTATTTGAAAATTGGGCCATAACCAATTTTCCTGTAAAAATTAGATAATTTCATGAAAAAAGGCCATTCATAAAATTAAATTTTGGTTGGAATTGTATAAGAACTGAATACCTATTCATTTCTATGTTTTATTGTATTAGTTATTTAATGTAAGTCGTGTAAAGTTGGTCACAAAATGGCCTATCCTCTACCATTGTGTGTAATTTGATAATACCACCAATTACATAGTTGGGCAAAGTTTGACAGCATTTTTTTTGCATTGAGCATTCTAATTACAATTTTCACCTCTTATAAGAAAATATTACAAATAAAAGATTAGAAATTGTATTCCCGAGTCCAACTTTAAACTTAAACCGGTAAACAGTTATTAGTAGTAATCATAGGCCTACCAAATATAGACCCACAACATACTTCAAATATGGTTAGAAGTATAACACTTGGTATGGCAACTTGTATCGAAAATTCGCAACATTTAAGATTTTAGGCCATTTAAAATTTGACATTTGACCTTAGATAATGTCCGATTCCTCAGAATTCACAAACCGTACATCCTAGAAAATAATTGCAAATGATGCAGAAGTACTACTTTCTATTCACGTTTATCATATCATATAATATCATTTATTTCGCCAAACAAAGTACAGAGAAAGAAAAAATTACAACAGTAAATCAATGAGGCAGGATCACCTAAAAGTTATAAATAAAATAACCGATGTATATTAAATTTAATATTAACGAGATTCTGTCTTTTTTGTGACTGCATGTTTTTCAAACATTCAGATCATTTTACAGTGAGCACAATTATTATTTTCGATGACTCTGCAAATGTCCATTTAAAATTGCTTGCTTTTAGAATTAAATCAAAATAGACACTGAAACTAGAATTTAATTCGTCACTTTGACGAATTATAGGTGATCATTTTTATAATTTGACTGATATTTAATTTTTAAAAAAAACCACGTTGATGCAATTAATGTGCGCATTTTGTCGTTTTTATCCTGCTCTTATAGCGTTATTTTAAGTCGGAACGGACTCAAATTTGCTGAATGTACTAAGGATAGTGAGTAGAATGCGATTTGTACAAAAAAATCGTAGTTTTACGCTTTTTAAGTATCGCACGCGAAAAAACGTGTTTTTCGCACTAATTTTTTGAAATACGCAAATGGTCTAATTCATGCTCTAAATTGATAAAAACTTAATTTGGAGATTTTTTTTATTTTTAACGCGCGATTTTATGCGCATGACCTTGGAACGGTTACCCTTGATCCTGGAGTTTATGTATAGTGAATTTTAATGATATGTGATAATGAATTGTTGAGATATGATTGATAATGTGATTTCACAAAATGGCGTATAAATGACGTCACGGATGAGTGATCACGCTGAAATCTTAACTACGACTAAACTAAATTATTTTAAATATATTGTGACATTTTTATGATTATCGACATTTAACTTTTTGAGATAATTGACACACAAAATCTGTACAGAAATAAATAAATAATAATAATAACACAGATTTCATACAATAACAATAGGTGATCATTTTATTCTAAATGATCACATAATAAAAAGACGAATACAGTATAATGCCGCATAATGTATACCTCTCTGCATTATACATCCATTTTTACAGATTTGTGTATACTGTATTACTACTAATAGGCCTACTATTCTATCGTTTTGATTCCAAAATCTTAAATATAAGATGGTGCCCGTTCATTGGACGGTTAACTGCTAGTATAATTCCAATGCAAAAGCCCTATAATGTTTTTTATGTTTGCTGTAATATTGACGAGTGCCATTTCTAGCAATCTGGAGGCATGGTTTTCTAAGAATTTTCAAAACAATTATTATTAGGTGAATTTACCAAGGCCGGCGCTCTAATGATCTTGATTATACAAAATATTTTATTTAACTTTTGCAAAAACCATTACTCCTATAAAGAGTGCCGAGTTAATAATTGTAGGAATTTAATTCCTATATTCGCTCATGACTGTGTAGGCTACATTATACAATATGTAATAATATAATATAATATAACAATTTATATAGCGCACATATCCACTAAAAGTGCTCAAGGCGCTAATCACAACACTGTTTGTTTATGCTTTATTCATTCAGAGCTAAGGAACCCCATTATTATGCATTTACCTTAATTATAATAAACAACAAGTAAAATAATACTGAAGCTATTATAACATTCAGAATTATAAAATAACAATCGTAATGACTTACTAACATTTGAGCTTTCTTCATTTAAATAATATATTCTATACAGTAGCCTACAATACTACCCTTAGCGTATGTTCACTGCCTTCTGTTCCTGTCTGCACTGCACTACACTATAACAAAAGGCCAGGATTTATAAGGAACCAGGCAACAGGACGGTAGACCATGGAGGAAATATAATTATATATTATATATTTCCTCCATGAGTAAGGGCGTGTGGCGCAGTGGGTTGGACGTTCGACTAATGCTCGTGAGATCGAAATAAAATATTTATTCGTTCCATATATAACAAGTGTAAAATTGCTTTCTTCGACAGAAAATATGGTAAACATTCACAATTACATCATACATTTGTTTTATCTTTCGTGGGAATCACCTCCCTTTATTGTAATTTCTTTTAATTTTCAATGTATAATAGTATAAATAATTCTGTCATTCTTAAAACGATATAGATACATATTTGACATAAAGGTAAATAGACTATAATACAGATGAAGCTATAATAGAAACATTGCTAAAATAATTAGTGATACATTTTGTACAAATTGTATAATTATTTAAAATTGTACTGTAGGCCTACAGATACATGAAAATAGTTCATAAAACAGAGAATGAAATAAAATCAAGGTAAGTTCTATACAATGTTAGTTTTTACATTTTTCATTTTTTGTCTGCTTTAATAAAATTGCATCCGTATTCATTTGTAATTAGGGTTTCAATTCAAATGCAAACAAATTCCATATCACTCTATGTTTTTTCGTTTTTTTTTCTAATTTTTCCAAAATACATGATTTGCAAATGCAAAATGTGAATAATGAAATATGTTCATTTACAACTATGTTTCGTGTACCTGTTATTATTTTATACCAATTGATAGTACCTTCTGTTGGAAAACAATTATTAGGTCATTAAATTTAAGCCATGCATTTTGAATTGCCGTACATTCAACTAGCATGTAATTCACATTCAATTTCTTGTTTACACCTGTCACATAATATTGTTTTCTACTACTTTCTAATCTTTAAGCCTTTTTTACAAGGTAAAATATTGTGTAGTAATTTAAAATTAAATTGTGCCTAAAGTTGTGTATTTTATTTGTCCATACTTCATATCAATCTAGTTCAGCATTATTGAACACTACTTCCCATTGCCTCTGCAATGGGATTGGTAGCTATTTCATTTACAAAATGCCTATAATAAAATTGAGCTTTGTTCTCTTTTCGGAACAATGATTTCTCAATTGTGTTCACTTGTTCATCATCGTATTGGTCTCTCGCTTTAGATTCTTTCCATTCAATAGGTATGTTAATAATAAGCACCATGTATTCTATTTGACCATTTTGTCTTTTTGATAAAGTGGGTATTAGTACATCAGGTGCTATTATTATGTTATTTACTATAATATCATTATTCACTTCATATCCAGGATGTAACCATGTTTAAAAATATATTGATTTTCCATTAGTTGTAATATACATATTTTCCCACAATTTTAGTTGTTTTTTTTAATTTCTGCTACACATTTATTGGTGGATGCGACCTAAAATATTGTTGATGTGTACCACATCTTTTAACGTTTCTACAAAGAAGTCTGATAAACCTCTTAAAACTCTGGTAAAATATTCACAATGAATTGCATCATACACAGAACAAAATTACAATTAAATTAAAAATCCATCAATCCCACAAAAAAATACTATGTTATATTTAGGTTAAAAAATATATTCCCATTTAAAAAACTGTAAAACATTTAAATATATATTGCATGTGCGCTATTATAATCTAACCATCTATGAGATATATGCGTGGAGAGTCGGTTTCTTGACGTATCAGCTCTAGGAGCCCGTAACCGCCATTACTTGTTCTTATAAAATGGATGCTTCGTAAGTTTACTTAATTTACTTAGAATATGTTTTTCATAAAGATATTGTAAATCATTATCCATTTCATTATCATTAATGTTCGAATCCAACTCTTGCCATTGCTTGTATCCTTAGGCAAGATACTTTACTTATGTTTGCCTCTCTCCACCCAGGGGACCCAGGGGTATAAAAGGCAACCCGGTTAGATCAAGACACAACTTTGGAATGAACGATGGTGGCGTTTTATAAGTACACGTACACTTAAAGCACCGTCAATAGAATACCTGAATTTCTCTCTTTTTGTAAATACAAATCTGTCATCAAAGTACGAATCGTTTTTTGTCAATATCGTGTGACGGTTACTCGATTGAAGGAATTTAGTGTTGCTATCACTGGAACCTGCTGAGAGAGGTTTTTTTAACCTAAGCCAGCGAGTAAATATCACTTTTTGATCAACCCGCCAAACCGGGCCCGTAAACACGATCGGTAAGAGCTTTTGTTTATCTTAACAACGAGTGATTGACAACTCGCAGCGTTCACGCTCCAACAAACATAGGTTTTACTCCTTTGTTTCTTACCGTTTGTTGCCATGGCTACTATAGACTATAGCAAAAACATTAACGTAAAACCCGTCTTTGTTAAAGACGATGAATTAAGGAAACAAAACGAAGATTTCATCAAAGAAGAGGTATTTTATTTTTCATTAATTGCGATCATCTGATTGGAACCCAAAAAGTTAGAAACTTGTGGAGGATATATATAGACGATCATAACGAACGAGTTAAAGTAATAACTGCCGGACTAAACATCAACGGAAAACATGTTAGGGTATATGACATCAATCCATACCTTAACAACAGTGAAAATGAAACAAGAATTTTAGTGAAAGACATACCTCTTTCAGTTCGTAACGAAGAGATCAAAGATGCGTTAGCGAAAATAGGATGCAAAGTACAAAGAGAAGTTCAATTTATTAAATTCAGAATCAATGGGAAGCTCTCAAGATTTCTGAATGGAGACCGTGCAGTGTTCGTCGCTCCATTTAAAGGGAGCCTCCCACGATTTATGAAAATAAATGGATTTAACGCGAGGCTATTTCACAAAGACCAGAAAGTAGATTTCACATGCTTTGAATGTGGCTTGACAGGTCACAAAGTCAATGAATGCCCTGCAAAATTGAAAAGCTTAATATGTCACAGATGTAACAAAGCTGGCCATCGTGCTAATTTCTGTGTAAACATACCTGTTAAATCAATGGTAGAGGCGGAAACCGCAACAAGTAGTGATAATAAAAACGAAACTGATGAAATGAATGAAGAAGAAGAAAATGAAGAAGAAATTGATGACATAACGGTATCTGTAGTAGAAGAAAAAGAAAAATCTGCAGATTGCACACAGAATATCATCAGTACCTTGGAAGATTTGCTAAACAAACCAGCTAATCCAGGAAATGATCCAGTTTCAGTTGAGCTTGATGAACGTGTAGAACAAATAATGAAAGATGCAATTAATAGAGTAAAATCTATTAATCAGGAAGAGGAAGATTCTGTCAATACTCAATGTTTTAAAATGAGTAAGAATGAAAAGAAAAAGCAGAAAAAAAGTCAGAAAAAACTAGCAGAAAAGCAAGAGAATGAGAAGCAAAATAAATCAGATAAAACCGTTGAAGGAACAAGACCAATTACTGACTTTGTCATCACAGATCTGCAAGAAATGACACTAAATATTGATACTGTTGAAGAAACTGCTTCTGCCGCTCGACAAGCCTTTGCTGCAACAAAGAGAAAAAAACTTACGGAGAGTGGTGAGAAAAGCGTAGGAAAGAAAGAAAAGAAATCTGACTCTGTAAGTTAGAAACTCTTTAGTCCAGTAATATCTAGCAACTAAACCGTAGTCTATCTCCTTAGGTTACAAAAAACAATTAGATATTTAAAAAAAAAAAAAAAACAAAAAAACATAAAATGACAAGTAAATCAATAAAATGTAATCTGCATTTAGTTTCACTAAATGTCAGAGGTTTAAGAGATAACCACAAAAAAATGAAAATGTTTAAATGGGTAGAAGAACAGAAAGCTGAAATTGTTCTCTTACAAGAAACTCATTTTGATAAAATGTCTGTAGGTTATATAAAAAATTTTTGGAAAGGACCAGCCTATCATAGTTTTGGAACAACTAACAGTAGAGGCGTTTCAATCCTTCTCAAATCAAGTTTCGATACAAATGATATTGAATATAAATTTGTAGATAATGAAGGAAGAATCCTAATCTTATGTCTCAATTATAATGATAAAAAAATATATTTAATTAATGTATATGCACCAAATCATTATAAAGAAAGGACATTGTTCTTTAATAAGCTTGAAAAGAAAATAGATAATCTTGGTATAAAAAAAGATGAATATATTGTAATGGGTGGTGACTGGAACTGTGTACTTGATCGTACTGTAGATCAAAGGAAAAGTATACCACATTACGACAGCTCCCCGTTAGTATTAAAAAAAAGTATGTATAAACATAACCTAATAGATGTCTGGAGGCGTTGCCACAATAACCTGTCTCAATTTACTTGGAGGCGGAAAGAAATCTATAGAAGACTTGATTATTGGGTTATCTCAAAAGACTTGCACAAAAACGGTGACGTCGTACATACAGATATTAGACCAGCTTTATTTACAGATCACCAAGCTATTTCACTAAAACTTTTTAATGAAAAGTGTGAAAAAGGTCCTGGAGTCTGGAAAATAAATAATAGTGTACTAAATGACACTGTCTATACAGACAATATTTTAAAGATCATAGAAAACACAAATGCAAATGAACACAATTTTACTCCTGACCTTCTGTGGGATTACCTAAAAGTAAAAATAAAAGAATTTACCTGCAAATATTGTGCTAAAAAAGAAAAGAATAAACGTAAAAGAAAAGTAACGTTACTTAGAGAGATCACTGACCTCACAAACAAGCTAAACACTGTTTATAGTAAAGAAATTGACTCAGAAATAAAACATAGAACATAAATATTAGAAAACGTATACACGGAAGAGGCACGAGGTGCACAAATTCGCTCAAGAGTTGAGTGGTTCGAAAAAGGAGAAAAAAATAATAAATTCTTTTTAGGACTGGAAAAAAATAATGCAAAAAGAAAACATATAACTCGAATACAGAAAGAAAACGGTAAATTTACTTCTGATTCAGACGAAATCCTGAAAGAACAATTTAAATTTTATAAAAAAACTGTACAAAGACAAAAATATATCTGAAGAGGTTATTGATAGATATCTAAATAAAACAAAAATAAATAAATTGTCAATAGACGAAAGTAATAAATGTGAAGGTTACCTCTCTATTGAAGAATGCACTAAAACACTGTACACAATGAAGCTCAACAAAAGTTCTGGGTCTGATGGCCTAAGTGTTGAGTTCTATCGTTTTTTTTGGGAACATATTAAACATACTTTATGCAATGCCCTAAACTATTGTTATACAAACAGATTATGCAATACACAAAGACGAGGAATAATCAATCTATTATTTAAAAGTGGCGAAAGAGAACAACTTAATAATTGGAGACCAATCACCCTTTTAAATGTTGATTATAAAGTAATGGCCCATGTTCTGGCAAATAGGTTACAAACAGTAATTGGATCAATTATTGACCATGACCAAAAAAGTTACGTCACTGGGAGATTCGGAGGTGAAAATGTACGTCTAGTAAATGACATTCTTTTTTACTCGAATCAATATAATAAACCCGGAACAATCGTCTTCTTAGACTTTGCAAAAGCATTCGATTCGATTGACAGAAATCTAATCATTAAAGTGTTAACAAAATTTGGCTTTGGTGATTCATTTTTAAAATGGATAAAAACTCTATATACAGATACAGAATGTGTAGTTAATAATAATGGATGGCTATCTGAACACTTTAAAATGGAGTGTGGTGTAAGGCAAGGCTGTCCATTGTCTGCCTTGTTGTTTATATTGGTTGTTGAAACTATGGCCTTAAACATAAGAGATAACCCTTCGTGCAAAGGTTTTACTCTCCCAAAAAATGAAAACAAAAAAAACGTTGTTAAGTTGGCACAATTGGCTGATGACACTGTCATTTTTAGTCAAGATGAAACAGTCTTTACTGTTTCTTTGACGAAATCGAAGCTTTTTGTCATATTTCTGGTTTAAGGTTAAACAAAAGTAAAACGAATGGCATGTGGATAGGCTCGAATAGGAATAACAATTCCAAACCTTTGAACATCAACTGGAAATAGAACCTGTTAAATTTCTTGGAATATATGTAGGATATGATGAAAAACGATGTGACAAAAAGAACTGTGATGAAAAGATTACCCAGCTAGAAAACACCTTACATCTCTGGGAAAGAAGATTTTTATTTTTATTTGGAAAAATAATCGTAATAAAAACTTTAGCAATTTCTAAACTTATATATAATGCCAGTATTATAAACATACCTAAACATATAATACCTAAAATAAACAAAATATTATACAGATTCCTATGGCATGGGAAAAGTGAAAAGATAAGGAGAGATACCCTTATTCAACAAGTAGAAAAGGGAGGACTGAAAATGATCGATTTTCAATCAATGGTAAACGCTTTAAAATTAACTTGGGTTAATCGTCTGCTAAGTCCAGACCCTGGAAAATGGAAAGTTATTCCGAATTATTATATGTATCCCATAGAATATACAGTTAAATCTACCCATCCTAACCCTAATGTTCATACTAAGTTAGCTATCATGCCTGATTTCTATAAAGAAATGCTGAACAACGTAGTTAAGTTGAACACTAAGGTTAGTAAAAATCCAACAAACTATTATGAAATTATAGAACAAAATTTATGGGAAAATAAACTAATCACCTTAAACAAAGAATCACTATATTTTAAATCCTGGATAATCTCTGGATATAATACTATAAGAGACGTAATAAATGAAAATAGAATACTAACTGCACGGGAAATAATTTCTACACTTTCGCAAAAAAGAAATGGAATAATTGAATACATTTCTTTAGTACATGCAATTCCAAATGAGTGGAAAATGATTTTAACAAATGAAGTTAATATACAAGATAATAGAAGAAATAGTGATTCTCTGTTTAAAAGTAACCGTAAAGCAACTTTCTATTACAATAATTTGGTCACTACCAAAAGTATTGTTCCAATAGCACAAGTTAAATGGTGTTTAGAGCTAAATGACAATGATATTAACTGGGATGATGTTTGGAATAATCGTGTAAATTGCATGAAATATAACACAAAAATAGCCCAGTTTAATTTCAAGTTGTTACATAGAATACTGCCTTGTAAGAAAAGATTAAAAATCTGGAAACTAGCAAGGAGTGACATATGTGACAATTGTGGTATAAGTATAGAAAATGAACAACATATGTTATTTTTATGTAATGTTATCCAACCTGTGTGGATACGATTCAACGAACTAATTAAAAAATGTTTTCCTGAAATGCAAAAGATTACTTTTTTAAACATTATTGTTGGAACAGCAAATAAAGTCGTAAATGAACTATTGTCGTTATTTACCTTCTGTATTTATAAAATGTGTTTACAAAATAAAATTGATAAACGCAAACATGATGTAAAATTAATTTGGAAGTTATTCTCTCTCGAAGTTAAATACCAAATTAATAATGAATATTCATGTAACTTAACTAAAGCCGAGATTAAGTGGTCATGCATAAAGAAAAATGTTCTTAATTTATTAAATTAAACATTATTTATTGATTTTTCTTTACTTTGTTTTGATCTATTGTATTTCAAATAATATAAATTTATGTCTGCGTATTTGTATGTATGTATATGTATTTATGGATATGTACGGGTGTGTATATGGTATGTATATGCATTGTATATGTGTATGGCATGTGTATGTATATGTGTGTAGGTATGTATACATATACGTACATATATTCTTTATAGTTTCAATGTGTATTGTTGATATGCCAATTTTAAATCATAATTTTAATACAGTATTTGAAATCATGGTTATATATGTATTTTTGTGTACTATTAATTGCAATACTTAAACATTACAGCTTATATCAATTAAGTATTTAGACATGTTACTATTTTAACACATTCTTTTTAAGGTGTGTAAAATTATTTGTAAGAAAGAATGAAAAAAAGAGAAAAAGAGTGGAAATAATAAAGGTGGGTTGTTCCAACGAAAGACAAAAAAAAGACACAACTATGCGCTGATTACTAGCTTCATGATGGGAGTATGTTTCCATACGTGTTTGATATTTGTTGTTGTTGTTATTGTTATTGTTTGTTGTTGTTATTGTTATTGTTGTTGTTATTGTTGTTATTGTTGTATTGTTGTTATTGTTTGTTGTTGTTATTGTTGTTGTTATTGTTGTTATCGTTGTATTGTTGTTGCTATTGTTGTTGTTGTTATTGTTATTGTTGTTGTTATTATTGCTGTTGTTATTGTTGTTGTCATTGTTATTGTTATTGTTGTTGTTATTGTTGTATTGTTATTGTTGTTGTTGTTGTTATTGTTGTTGTTGTTATTGTTATTGTTATTGTTGTTGTTATTGCTGTTGTTATTGTTGTTGTTATTGTTGTTATTATTGTTGTTGTCGTTGTCGTCGTCGTCGTTGCCGTCGTTGTTTTGGAATATTTCTGCTTTAGCCTAGGCTACATTAAGTTTTAGGTTAGCAAAGTTCAAAGGATGCACTAAAACCACCCAATCACATGTCTTCTCAAGGAATATTCCACACAAAACAATAGATCGGTGCACCGAATAATATGAAATTAAAGAAGATGAAAATTCAATTATTTTAAAATTTACTTTAGTTCGAAATAGCCTAATTGAAAGTATATAATACAACCAAGAAAAAACCGATGTACACAAATGTAGATCATAATACGACATGTAAATACATGTAATAAGAAAAAAAGATACGTAACAAAACAAAAAAGAATGTAAAAAAAAAATTAAGATAAGCGTCTTCCGGTAATTATGCTCAATTCTACAAGTTATTAATTCATTTGTGAAGAGATTTAAATTGGTTTCATTGCAATTACTGGTACTTCTCAAACTAGTTAAACCTTTTACCAATCTATTTTTATCTTTTAATAGACAGTGCTTTAATAATATGTTTTATAATGGTTTAACAAAAAAAAAACTTCCTCAAGGCAACTTTATATTCATTCATTCATAATAACATTTATTTTTTTCTCTTTCAAAGTAAACAAAATAACAATAATTATAAATAATAAAGAGGCAAAACCTAAGAAGTAATAGCATTTGAAGCCGGGTAGGTAGTTAAGAAAAAATGGAACTTTCAGACAAATCTTCAGCTGCTGTTGCTGGACAATTCGAAAAAAAAAAAATACAAATTTCGACGCGCGCCAATCTGAAGAAGCGAGATAGTTTGATTAAAGGAATACCAACTAGCACATATGCAGTGATTTATATTCTATAAAGATTTAGTTTAAAAGGCGTGTAGTCACTCACTTTTAGTAGGCCTAAGACAGTGTAGACATAATTAACACGAACAGGAACAGTAGCAACAACAGCAACAACAATAACAACAATAACAACAATAACAACATTAACAACAACAATAATAATAATAATAATAGATATATTTATATAGCGCAGATAAACGATGTCTCTATGCCCTCGACAATAAAGAGAAAGAGTGGAAAACAAAAAAAAAATATACCTATACAAATGGTTTATGTACATACATACACATATCGAAATCATTAACTTTTACTGAAATCAAAAGAAACGATTCGTTATAATATTGCATCAATTTTAAGTAGTTATTACACAAAACTGTTTGTATTTCGCAACTAATGTGCCCTTTGTTAAGTGTCCATTTAGAAACAATAAAGAGGATACAATTTTGGAAAAAATATCACACCACACCAATAATTGTGTTTATGTTTTACTTTTTTTTTTATTTTTTTATATGATGAAATGTATTTAATTTGTTTTCTAAAATCAAAGTAGCATAAAATTTTCTTCCTCGTAAGGATATTGAATCAACGCTATCACGTGTTTTAGTGGTTACAGCAATTCTTTGAATTTTCCAAACCTTTGTCGTTTCCTTATAAATGTTTTGAAGGTAAATATAGATAGCAAGTAAGAGACAAAACAAGGTGTGTTTATGTTATAGTTCCTTATAATATGATGAACTTAACATACTAAACTCTATATAGGTATTGTTTCATTTTTATTAATATTTTTGTAAGTCAAACAGAGTCAATCAATAATACATTATTATATTAACACATATCAGAAAGATAACGATAAATAAATAACTAAAAAAATAACAACAAAACAAAAAAGAACAACAAATTGAAATATAAGAGGCGATTGTTTAATAGGGTTAATAGACAACAGTAATAATAAAATCATGTATCTTTTGTCAATGTAATGTCATTTTATTATGGTTATTGCTAGGCCTATTGAGTTGTGGTGTTTTGTTTACTACAATCTGCATCATGTAAAATAATAGCTTAATCACGAAGTAAAGTATCCACATGAAACATTCACTAACGTTTATATTTAAAAAGAAACATTTTAAAAAATGTCCACATTCCTGACTGGAAAACTCAAAATAACTGAAAATTACAATCAAACTATCAAATTATAGAAACAGTGCTTATATTCCCAACATGATATTCCTGACTGGAAAACTGAAAATTACAATCAAACTATCAAATTATAGAAACAGTGCTTATATTCCCAGCATGATATTCCCAGATGGTCTCCCATCCAAGCTCTAACCAGGCCCAACGTTGCTTTACTTCGGTGATTTGACGAGATCAACGTTTATCGTTTCAAATTAATTAATTGAATTTCAGTATATCACCGGGCGGTTTAGAATTAATGTTCTTTGCCTGTTGTGTTTATATATATAAAAAGGATCTCTTCGGAGATCCCGCCTCGTGAATATATATATATATATATATTCCTCATCTTTATCGTTTCAAATTAATTAATTAAATTTCAGTATATCACCGGGCGGTTTCGAATTAATGTTCATTGCCTAATGTGTTTATATATATATATATATATATAAACACAATATATATATATATATTTCAATATATAATTTGAAACGATAAAGATGAGGAAATCTGTGAGAATGAGAAAAAGTCACCCCAACAGAGACTCGAATCCGGACCTTCTGCTTAATATGAAGCTTTCATGGTATTTTTCAAACTCGATTGGATAGCGATTCTTTCTCGGCGTGGAACGGCGGAACAGCACTAGTCCCTCAAATTGATAAGCCCTCATCTTTCAGTATTTTATTCACGAAGCTAAGATATTTAGTTCGAGTCTCGGTTGGATCGACTTTTTCTCATTCTCAAAGATTTCCTCATCGTTAATTAATCTTAATCTTTAATTAATTAGTTTGAAACGATAAGATGAGGAAATGTGTGAGATGACCAAACCGAGACTCGAACCCGGAACCTTCTGCTTGATATGCAGATGTCCTAACCATTAGACCACTGGGACTTTCATAGTATTGTTCAAACTTGATTGGATAGTGACTCTTTATAGGTCATCGAGTGAAAATCCTATCATTCAATCCCGTTCCGATGTTTGGGTAATAAGCAAACATCTTATAGTAATTATTTTAAACTAAATGGTACGCTCGCTTCGCTCGCGTACCATCTAGGTCGTGTCCACAGATGGTTCTCGAATACACATTCATTTCAATATAAAAAATGTACGTACCGCAGGACTATAGTACATTGTCGTTTACAGAAACGAATAATTAGACACGATGATTTATGTAAAATTAGCACCCTAGGAATTAGGCCTTGTCTTAAAAATGAGTCCAATTTTTTTATTTGAACTCATTTAAACAAACCCAATTTGTGTTTTGTATATAGCAGTAGAGTTGAGGGATGGGGAAGAAGATGGGAAGAACAATTTTTAAATATATTCTCTAGCCACTCAGTAACGAAATGTTGTTTTAAATGTTTTATAGGCCTATCAATATACCACTAAACACAGTAAAGACATTTACGATTTATAATACTTTTTTAAAACTGTCCCTGTTATAGTCGATTGAAATAGTAAAGTACATGTAACGATACACCACTACGACGTTTATATTTTTTATAATTATTCATTAATACAAACGTTGAGAAGCAGCTGTCAGTAATCTACCCACAGTTACAGTAATAAATGTTCTTTGTATATTTTGTTTATATATTAACAGTAACAATTTCGATTCAAATGGCGACCGAAAATGGTTAATACGTACAGTATTTACAATATTGTCAAAGTATTGCAACACTATATATAAGTTTTATTCTCAAAGGGCCCATAAATTTACCTACCTGTGTTAAACCAAGGGCTCATACATTTACCTACAAACTGGGAGTCTGAGAGATTGGAATGTTCCATTCATCGCAAATCAATACATTTGTATAAACGTATATTAAATCTATCAAAATAGTATTTTTTAAAGAAAATCGGCCTGTCTTCAACATTATGGTACTGTACTCGAGCTGTTCAACCGGTTTTCAGCTATTAAAAACAATTATCCTAGGAGGAGATAGGAAAATGCGAAGTATCCTCGTATTATTGTGTGCAGGTATTTTTCATGAGGACATATATTAGACAGTGTATACCACGATCGGAAAACACCCCTATTTGGAGCAAATCGTTGAACCTAAATTTGTTTTAATTGTCAATAAGTAATTATCTAACTAAATTTAATTAGTACACAGGGTTACATAAGGTGGTTAAAATCAGTACCGAGATTCTAACCAACTTTATATACCATCGAGTAAACATTCTAGAAATAACGCGCGATTTACCGAATTTTGCCCTTACGTAAATTTATATATAGAAGTAATACTTTTGTAAAAGTATCAACTGGTAAGTAAATCATAAAAACAAAACCCTACTTAGTTACAGTGTAAGTTACACTGAAGTTGGTTAGATATTGATGTGCGTAAAAGTGAAATATGAAAATCAAAAAAAGTATAATTGTTTGTAGTTAAACAATGCAACTTGTTTTTTTTTTTCAGTACAGTATTATTAATGGTAATGAGACAGCTAACTAAGGAGTATCAGTGTGGTTTATCTTTCTAAAGTATCGACTGGAAGCGAAAAGTGTAAGAAGATGGTTTCAAGTAATTATGTAAGCAAATAAACTACATTTAACATTCATTAAAATATATATTCTTAATCAAATTGTACTATTAAAATTATAATCATGTTTGTGGAATTTTTAAATATTTTTACATTTATCTTTACAGGCCTAATTTCAAAGAATGCTATTCATCATAACCAGTCAACTGTATGGCTTCCACAACCAAGTGCACAGAACTTAATTAACTTTATGATAATAATAATAATTCATAATACCTTATGCACCAATACAATACAGGAGCACATGAATTGATGCATCAATGTCCAATGTTCCAGAGATATTCAAATGCGTGTTCATGCACCTCTACTTAAATACAAGGCATTGTAGATTATCTCCAGATACCATTATTTCATTTTATTGTAAACAGTAAAGGTTGTTTGAGATTACAAATAGCTATTACTTATATATAAATAACTATTACTATACTGTACCAAATATGGTACAGTATAACATAAATACTGTAAATGTCAAATGGCTAGTCTTTATTTATACCAAATGGTAACTAATCTGCATCTGTATGAAGTCGGCCATGCAAGAAAAAACGAAATTTTTCAAAACATACTATAACAAGATTGTTTATGTTTCATGCTGTTTCCTTTAATTTAACATCTAATAATATTACATATTATTTAGTATTATTTGTTTATTGTATTTATTTCTTTTTAATCTGTAATTCGTTTTTTTATTACATTGATTGTGACATTCAATGAATAAAAAACATAATGTATCGAGATAAGTAAATATCAACTATTTAGTATTATGTATACTGTACTGTATATTTATATATAAAAATAATAAAGTCGTGAGGTGGTTTCCCGAATGATCATAAATCAAAACAGTCATCTATCATTCATAGAAGTACTGATGTAGTAGCCTATCTGTACGGTGACCATAGAATGTGACCCGAGACATGACTAACTACGTCTTTTAGTTGATAGAAGATTGAAAACATTTTGTTAAGAAGAGTTGTACTGTATGTGGATGTTTAATGAAATTATGTCAATAATGATAACACACTAGCTTAGGTATATAAATAGTAATGTTTGTTAGTATAAATGATTTTGAGTTAATAAGAATAAGATATAAGGAAGAAAAGCAAAGAGACTATGCGGCCGTTCCAAGGCAAAACCACGTAACTCGCATTTTGGTCAATTTTGAGATTTTTTCATTTGGGGAATTATTACAAATTTATGAACAACCTGTAAAAATTTCAGGTTTCAGAGATCATTATTTTTAGAGATAGTACCACGTATCTTTAAGCAAAAAACAAATAATTCTAGTATTTTCCAAGGCAAAACAACGTATCTACCAGATACGTTGTTCTGCCACGGAAATGCATACGATTTTCGCTTCAAATTCTCACAATCAGCTAAGTTACGTAATTTTTAGACAGAAACCGCTGATGCATGACAATATGCATAGCAACAACCTCAACTAAAAGTAAAAGATATATTAAACAATACTAGGCTTATTAGGCTAGACAACTAATGTAATGTATTAAAATTTATTCTAAGAATTAACTATATTTACGAAAAAGTTCAGGCAAGCTTGAAACTAGGCTAGGCTATTATTTTTGACAGACCTACCTAATCTAGCCTAGGCCTAGTATCCCAGTACTGTCAATGGAACTAGGCTAGGCCTAGGCTAGTAGGACGGCCGTTTTTGCATTGTTGTACGTGGGCCTTGTAGTAGCAGGTTAGTACCGTAGGTAGGCTATAACATAATAATGTAAGTCTATAATCATAAATAGTAGATCAAAATGGCTAAGCCTAGCTTCAAATGCACTCTTTGTTAAGCCAACCTAGTAGGCATTATTAGTGATTGCAGCCCTCCCTGTTGTTCAAAAAGAGTTTCAATCCATTGTTTTTAAAATCATCACAGTTACGTTGTTTTGCCATGGAATGACCACAGTTACGTTGTTTTGCCACAGGATATCGCAGTTACGTTGTTTTGCCAAAGAAATGACTTTCATTCTATACACGTCATTTCCAAGGCAAAACAACGTATCTGTTAAAAGTGGTAATAACTTTTGATAACATTGTTTAAATTATTCAACATTTCGTATTTAATAATAATTATTATTTATATATACTCATGCAAAATTTCACATCATTACGATAATTTGTTGCTGAAATGCAAACACTCAAACTTCAATTCAATTTTTCTCGAAAAGCAACATTTTGTAGTTACGTTGTTTTGCCTTGGAACGGCCGTATGGAGCGGCTATTCCTGAATATACAATACTAAGTATCGTAGTTTTAAATTATAAATTTTAGGCGATCTTGTCAAAGGTCAAGCGCCTATAGCTAGCCTGCCACGTTTCGATATTCAATATTGAACTTCACCAAACATTTTAGTTGAATTATTGTGTAAAATTATTAATTGTGGTCTTCGCATGGTTTGAACTATTATTCACTAAATCGTATAAATAATCCAGATAATTATGTTTATAATAAAAATATCTGACGTAACTACTGAGTAGTTTTCGTCTAATGGTAAAAAAAATGATTAAACGTATAGTAACTTGACGCAATTTTACTTAAAAGGACGCGATTTGACTTGAATTGACGCGTCGCGACGTAACAACGTACAGCTGACACTACTTTGCCACGCTTTCTGCCTGTATGCATCGATGAGATGTTTATGATATTGCTGTCTAGCGATGACGAGGTAAAGTGCGTATATAATACGATATTTTTGTCAAACTGTTCATATTAATAATTAAAACATGTTATTAGATTGATCTAGGCCAAATTTGTTTATTTCCCAGAGGTCGGAGAAAAAAGTGTTTTCCAGTGGCTTTTTTTTTTCTTCACCCGATGGCTTATTAACACTCTCGGCGTGGTAGGGCGGAACCGCACTAGTCCTTCAGTTGTACGCATACACACCAGAGATCAATTGATACGCCATCATCTTTCAGTATTTAATTCACGAAGCGGGATCTCTGAAGAGATACTTTTTTATATATAAACATACAAAATTATGAACCGCCCGGTGATGTACTGACTTTCAATTAATTAATTTGAAACGATAAGATGAGGAAATTCACCCCTGTATGTGTGTGTATGAAAGGCGTAGAGACCACAGTTTTATTCGAATGATCTATGACCAAAAAACTCGGTTCGGTATTGACGGGGTAGAATTAAAGGTAAAGGCCACAAAACATAATTTACCGCATACCGCCTCAGCACTAAGACACAAAAATATATTTAACCAATTCTAATCTAGGCTTATAATAATGTGTAGTAATATTGAAACATGTTCAATATAATATACACATCTAAACTCCATTAAATACATATTTACAATGTATACACTTTTAGTAAAGCATTATTTTAAAAAAGAACACCTTAATCAACTACTGGAAATGGGTATTTTTTAACTAATCTAACAAATTTGAAATTTTCATATAGCTTGAAATATATCGTGGGACAATCGATCGATATAGCACAGAAACTGATGGAGCCAAACCAAAGGTTGTATCTGAACTACGGCAACTAAAACCCGATGTCTGCTTTGAGGTATTCAATATGAAGATAGTATAATGTAAAATAAAGTACTTTTCACATTATACTGTACTTGTAATAGCTATTTAAATAATTACAATATGCCACTTCCAAGTTTTAGGTACTATGCTACTTGCACCAACTTGGAACTGTCTAACATATACGATCGAGGGTAGTAGTTACAATCTATGTGTGGTATGCGATGCATGTGATCCAAATAATCATACTTAGTTGATCTTGACATATGTTTGGAGAATGATTCGGTTCCATGTGGACATCATTCAGCAATGGGCACTGCTCATTCAAACGCCTTTTTTCGAAAGGTAAGTTTTTTCTTCTTCTTCAAGGTTGTTTTTATTTCATCTTAATTACATTTTCATCAACATTAATCATTATTATAAAAAAAACACACATTATTCTACGAAATAATACCCTTTTAAAATCGCATTCGATTTTGATAGATTGTTTTGTTAGAACGAAACGCTGCACTGTGGCACTTACTGAATGGCGTATAATTTCTCTTTTATTTTCAAAGTTTTACTTGATATTGTCGTAGTGTTTGATGTTAAATGTAACCTGTGCACCTGCATTGGCTGGAGTTTGTTACATTATTTCAATAGTTATTGGAAATAAAAATATGTTTTCTACACAATTTGCTAGGCCCATCACTTACTCACGCACAACATTGTTGGACCTGCGAATGATCGATACAGTAGAGTGCAGGCCAATTGACTTTGAACAGTACCAACGTGATATCAAGCTTTTGCAAAGCCAAACGAAATGGTCGTAGCGGGGGTATAAATAAAAACGTCTAAGGAGACGTATAAATTAATAAGCGTCCTTCTATAATGTTAGCCAATGTCAGATATTTAGACAATAAAATGGAGGAGCTTCGCAGTTGTACTAGGTTCTAAAATGAATTAAGAGAGGCCAGCATGCTATGCTTCACAGAAACATGGCTTACCGACAGCATCCCTAATAACTCAGTTATAGTATACTAACTAAGTGATAGGACGACAGAAGCTGATAAAGTAAAAGGCGGTGGTTTGTGTGTATTTATTAACAATCGATGGTGTCCCAGCAAACAACGTTCAAATAACGTTATTTGAATGTTACTGTTACGTTTGTTGAATGTTACAATTAACGTTAGGTGGACGAAAAAATGTTGACCCTTGTAAACATTAATTGAAAGTGTTTAGTAACGTTTGTTGAAAGTGTTTAGTAACGTTTGTTGAAAGTGTTTAGTAACGTTTGTTGAAGGTTTAATTAACGTTCAAATGAGGTGATTTTTACTACTGTACACAATACATGGCTAAATATAAGGCATCTGCTAAAATTTTATTGAAAAAAAGACAAGTTTTAAAACAAATAAGAAAGTAAACAGTTATAATGTAAACTGCATCAAAATATAAATGCATGGCAAATAATTAATCCTCATTTTAAAATAATATTACTATACAAATAATTGTGGTACAGTATTTTTTTGCTGTCAGACCATAACTTTAAATCACAGTAACTCTTTTACAGTTCTGTACTTCTGATTTGAGCTGTATCTAAATTATTATAATTGCTCGTTGCAGATCGTTGCATAACGTGGCTGTACCATTGTTATGTACAACACAACACTACAACATTATTTGATGATACCGCCACGATCTGCAACAGTGCACCGCTTTGTAGTGAGTGCAGGGTATATTTTTTATTATTGATAAATAATCCAGCTGAAATAATATATTAAGACCAGTGTAACATAACATAACATAAATCTCTTTATTCATCTCATAAACAAAAACAAGTGAGGAGTAAAACATGTTTTAAACGAGTGAGGAGTAAAACACTTACAGTCTATGAGAGAGAGACGATGTTGTGCGTGATTTTTTCTACTGCACGCATCCATCAAATGGGTATAAACATGATCGCCATTGTACTTGGAATGTTTATATAAAATTTGGACTATATATTTATAAATATAGAACATTTAATTTTGTTGAACATTGGTCATTCACATTTAATCAGCAATATCAATATTAACATTACAGTGATTTTATAGAGACAAGTAATTGTCTGTAGTCGTAAGACCCTTTATAGCAAAACAAATATTGACACAAAGACAACAAAATGATACAAATATGTGTACACTCACACTCACCACCCATACTATATGCATATTTATGAGTGAAGCATTTTAAGTACTGTAATTCGATAAATTGTGTAACATATTTTCTTAGTATTTTATAATTTGTTTTAACAATATCAAGGTCAATTTTACAGAGCTCGTTCCATCTATAGTTTCGGTCCATATATACTAATAAAATGTTGACCAGACGTTAACCTAGAGTATGGTTGTTTTATGTTACAAATACTTCGAAAATTATGGGTAATATTTTCGTTTTCTTTTGAAAATCATTTGGATTCGTCTTGGTAAAACATTACTTCTAATCTGGGCCATGAAACTTATGACGGTAACTCTCTGTTGATATCTTTTATTTTAAGTATATTCAATTGCTTAAACAATGGCTCAGAATGTTGCCATGGCTTTTTAAATAAAATAATTCTATCCACTGCCCCAAATAATGTTTCCATACTGGAGTTGCGGTAGAACTAGTGTATTATACAGATTTTTAAAAAAATATCTAGTTTTTATAAATATTCCAATAGACCTAGCGGGTCTTTTGCTAATAAGCTTTATATGATTTTTCCAGCGAATGTTCTCATTTATTACAACGCAAAGAAATGTTACGTTTTTCTTTTATTCTAATGTAGTATTATTCATTTTCAATTAAATATTTCCACATTTAAACCCTGTTGTATCATCGGCAAAGCTAATCAATTCAATTTGTGTGCGTGAGTTACATATGTCGTTTACATATACAAGAAACATTAAGGGGCTCAACACGGACCCTTGTGGAACACCAATATTAGTCTCCTTAATATTAGACGAGGTACCATTTATAGAAACATATTGTTTTCGTGATTTTAAGTAGTTACTGAACCATTTTAGTGTAACACCTCTTATACCATAGAGGAATAGCTTGTTCAGTAATATACTGTGATCAATGATGTCAAATGCATTTGACAAATCCATAGATGTGGCAATTACGAACTCTATATTTTCAAATGCCTTTAGTATTTTTTGGACTAAATCAATTATAACGTGGGAGTTTGAATGCTTTTTTTGGAAGCCGTATTTCCAATCATTTAGTATATTGTATGTTTTAAAGTAATTATACAATCTGGAATGGATCTTTTCAAAGATTTTAGAGAAAAGTTGTAGTAGTGATATTGGGCAATAACTCGAGGCTAATTGACGGTCCTCTTTTTTTTTTTGTATAATAGAAATTACTTTTGCCATATTTATCTGTTCCGGTATTATGCCGAAATGAAGAGATAAGTTAAATATGTAAGTCAAGGGCTTTACAATAACATCACCATGCATTGACTACCTTTGGTGAAATATCATCAAAACCAGGTGTTTTGTTTAGACCAAGTGAATGAATCACTTTTAACACTTCCTCCTCATTTTCATGGTAGAAAAACATAGAGTTACTTTGCTTGTTTAGCAGATAATCAGACTATTTTGCCGTTGATGGCTCAATACTGTCTCGTACCTTGAGACCAACATTGATGAAACAATCGTTAATTTGGTCTACAATAGGCTAACAACCTCTTTGATTTTGTTACCATATGTAAAAGTGGATGGAACATATTTTTTGCCTCCACCTGGATTTACTTTAACATTTATAAGATTTCCTTTAGTATTGTTAAAAACATTTTCATAATATGATTTCTTTGCATTTTTACATGTGAACATAAATGACTTATTAAACTCTTTATTCGTATCCTTATTTTTAGACGAGGGATGGTTTATAAATTTGAAAAACATGTTTTCTTTTGATAGACTTTACAGGTAATAGTCTTGAGCTCATCCATTGTTGTTTTAACTTTTTGTAATTTTCTGGTAGTTTTGCGTTTTTTTTGTTAGTATATAATTCTTTGAAAGTGTTATAAATGCGTTGTAAACATATTCAGGATTAGTCCTTGCATAGACATCAACCCAATCAATAGGTAATAAGTCATCATGTAGTTATATTTCGTTCGTTTATTGCATATTTATAAGATTCTATTTTACCGGTTTTTGCGCTGATATTATTTGATCAGAAAGTGTATTGGAGAAAATGTGGCACATGCAAGCGACATTGGACATAAGTCGCATTTGTAGATTTCTAGAGACAGCCAAAAATAATAAAAGGCTGAACAAATTACATTTTTTTTAGCTGAAACAGTATTTATTTACATTGCCTTGGTGTTTTTCTATTTTTAGACAAATAAATAAATACATTTTAACATTTTGTGTGGTATGTTGGTTAAAAAGATGATGTAAATTATGTATGATTTTCATAAAACCTATCATGTTTTATGCTTAAATTGAAAGTGTAAATGAAAAATTTGCATAATAATACTGTAGAACAATAGGTAATTAACGAAGGTTAAAATAAAATAAAAACAATTAGAATACCCTTTTGCTACGGCGAACTGAAACGCCCTGTTTATTTGTTTGTATTTCAATTCAATTCAATTTTTTTTAAACTGATTGCAACAGCCAAACATTTAGATATCTCTGGAAGTAGACATGGCATCAAGATATTTTTTCAGCATTTGAAATCTTGGATTATGTAGTTTTAGTATTTTTTTAAATTTCAATTTTTAAATTTCCGACTTATGTCTGCTTTCCCTTGCATGTGCCACAAATGTTATCAATTAATGAAGATGTGTTGTTATGTATTCTAGTGGGTCTTGAAATCGATAGGTAAAAGGATTGTGACATCATTAATTCTAGAAAATCATTTACAAAATCGGTCAATGCGTGCTTAAGTAAATTAATGTTACAGTATTGAGAAAATCGTCTAGTGATCTATTAAAAAGTTCTATTTTAATCGGGAGGTCTGTATATGATACCAACAATTGTATTGTGACATTTTTATTTCAATAAAAATACATTCACAATATTCAATACATAGGTCTTTTCTCTCCTTTAGGCCTATATCTATTTTAGAAGTTATGTGTTAATATCGTTAATGTTAATTGGTTTATATTTATTTTAATAAGTTGAATCACTTTTTGGTTAGTTGTATACATTAAAAATAAAGAAATAACTAGTTTTTTGGAGAAAAAAATTACACACAATGATGGACTATGACAGCACGCCCTCTATACTTGTTAACAAGATGGCTACATAATAGATGTAGAAAACTATGGAACGCCTCCTCTGCCTTCAGTTCACATTTATCATGCAGTACACACCAATGGTCATGCAGTACACACCAATCGTCATGCAGTACACACCAATGGTCATGCAGTACACACCAATCGTCATGCAGTACACACCAGTCGTCATGCAGTACACACCAAACATCATGCAGTACACACCAAACGTCATGCAGTACACACCAATCGTCAACTCAAGATTAAGATTGTGCAAACATAATCAATTCTGGCTTGTTGTTTGGAGTTTTTTTTTATAATTATGGAAAAATGTGACTTACAATAGATATCACATACATAATTACAGATATACACCGATGACTCAACTAAACACCTTATTGCTGTGAAGTTTGTTCAGGAAACTATAATGTTTTACCTTTTTTCCTTCTTACCTTTATATAATTCATTTTCATTCATTTTTATATTGTACTTTTATAGTAACGTGCTGTTTAACTTTGTTTCTGTTTATAACATTGTTTCTGTTTCTGTTTCTAACATTGTTTACTCACTTTATTAGGTGACGTCATTATACACGTTTTCGTTGCAAATTGTGATCTGTTTTGGAGGCAATGACTACTGTAGACAGTCTATTTATAGCAATTTGCAGATAAAAGAAAAATAATTCTTGTTAAAAGTAATTTTGTATAATATTTTTTGATTTGATTTATTTGATTGATTGCATTCCATTTGGAAAATCACATTACTTAAAGCTATTATTTTTTCAATATTGTGCAGATTTCTTTTCGTTCTTGGTTGAATAGGTACATATATTTATTGTATTTATATTGTTGTTTCATTTTTTTTCTTATAACCATTAGCCTATTGTATTTTCTAAAACCAAAAAAACCTTACATTTCCACATACCCAAAATAACAAAAATACCGTATGTGTTAAACCAAGGGCTCTTAAATTTACCTACTTGTGTTAAACCAAACTCCGGCAGTCTAAGAGATTGGGATGTTCCATTCATCGCAAATCAATACATTTGTATAAACGTATATTAAATTTATCAAAATAGTATTTTTTAAAGAAAAACGGCCTGTCTTCAACATTATGATACTGTACTCGAGCTGTTTTCAGCTATTAAAAACAATTATCGTAGGAGGAGATAGGAAAATGCGAAGTTCATCGTATTATTGTGTGCTGGTATTTTTCATGAGGACATCCATTAGACAGTGTATACCACGATCGGAAAACACCCTATTTTGGGCAAATCGTTGAACCTAAATTCGTTTTAATTGTCAATAACTAATTATCTAACTAAATTTAATTAGTAAACAGGGTTATATCAGGTGGTTAAAATCAGTACCGAGATTCTAACCAACTTTATATACCATCGAGTAAACATTCTAGAAATAACGCGCGATTTACCGAATTTTGCCCTTACGTAAATTTATATATAGAAACCAATGTTGTTGATTTTCAATAGGCATGGTCTGAAAGTATATACCTATCTACACCCAGAAATTCAGAACGATAACTTGAAAACTGTAGGCGCTATCGTGCTAACAAACAAACATACGTACATACAAACAAAATGAATACTATACTTGGCAAAATTCGTTTTGCCAAATAATAAAACATGTTCTTGATAAACCCCAAACCGAGGGCTCCCGTGTAATAGGTTAAAGCCTTTAGCACTAGACCAAACATTTCGGTTGGCAAATACATATATAGCGCACTCTATCTAACATAATACAATGAAACATAACCAATAGAAATGTTCTTATAAATACATCAGATTAACAATATAAATACATGTACATCCTTCCTCTTAGTATGGTAGGCTACTATTAGTTCCGTGCAGGTACACGTTAAGATACAGTGTCCCCATCGAAATTAATTTTTAGATGTTATGACGTCAGTGAGTACGGACTGCGAATTCATACGTCCGTATTGCCGATTTGCTGCACATACTTCGGCATGGCGATCCGCGTTTTTTAGCTTTGTTATTAAACTTTGTCTGACAGATAATTTAGATGCCAGTATGCCTATTTTTAAAAATTTCTTCCGTTCTTTGGGCAGTAAGAAATATGTAAACTGTAACACGAAGTTTAGGTCTCTACTGCTATTGCCATACATACAGTATATTATCTCAAATATTATTTATTTATATATTTAGCGTCAATAATACAATTCGTGGCATGTCATTAAAAAGCACCGTATCCTGAAACTTAAATTAACTAGTTTGGTACAACTTCCGTTATACAATAAACAAGTTGGACTTCCTTTCTGCGTCATTGTAATCTATTATTGTACAAATAAGAATACTAAAGGAATTGTTTTACTGCAATATCTGTTCTGTGATCACCCCTACCAGTATTTACTAAATTAAAGCATCAGGGGTGACAGGTGGTATATATTACTGAATGATACTGCGAGGACATTCTGCGCTAAAAATAGATTTTCCTGTTTATTTTATATATAAAAAGAGTGATCATAGTTATGATAATGTGATTTTAATAATGAAAGCAAATGTATTTATTATTTTTTGTGATTAAGAAAAAAAGAAAATAATAATAGTAACTACAATTGGTACCGTATGCACTAACATAATACACCCTCTACAATTTATTAATAAAACTCAATTACGCTAGTACTCAATAATTCAATAAATGTAATGAGTTGAATAAAATATCAAATGATACAGATACATAGTTTTGTTTTTTTGTCCATTTGTTTTGACTTAAAAATATGGTTGTAATTACCCAATATTTATTGCAATCTACTTGTCAATGCACTAAACATTACAAATATTAAAAGATCTTTAAAATACAAAATAACAGTATATTATCAATACAAAAAGTTACAAACATTACATGATCGCTTATTGTAGAAAATACACAACATACCGGTAGCCAGTGTCAATCTGTAAATACCGGTGCAAAAATAATGGTTACAGTTACTTAATGTGATGTTTAGCAGCAGCTTAGACACATTTAATTGTAGTAACTTGTATCTTGTTCTGTATGTCTCAGAGTAAACTATTACTCAGTAATATAACCTAGACGTATTGAATACATGGAATAGTATTTACAATGTTTAATAACCTCCAGATATTTTTTAATTTACCAAAATGCATGAGATGGTGATTAAAAAAGCATTGATTTGTACTGACATGGTACCAGCACTGACAAGCATAATGCCAAAATCAATCGGGCAAACTTTGCGGGTGAAATGTTGGAGTTACAGATCAATTGCCAAAGACAAGGCTGAATGTATATAGACTTTAACATTACTTTTATATTGCAATACTATATGTATTACTTGCATGGTGGAAATGTTAGTGATACCCTGCAATTTATTTTGGCTGATTAACTTTGTCGTTTTAATTTAGGATTTTGTTTTCTTATTCATTTGTATCTTTATTGAAATCCAGTCACTGATATCCACATCATTGCCATTTTCAGTAATTACCTTCTGAGTTGCATTAGAGTGCGGTATCATAAAAACGTATTATATCATACTATACGTACATTAAATCTCTCAACGAAATAGCTGTTCAATACTATACAAATAATTAATGTTTATGGGTGTAATGGTCCAAATAATGGCATGAGGTGAAGGATGAAAGGTTATATATCAACTCGGCTGTCGCCTCGTTGATATATAAACTTTTATTATTCACCAAATGCCATTATTTGTATCATTACACGAATATAAAACATTCATTATTTGTTTTATATAAGATATAAATAGATTCATGCCATTTGAGTCAAATAAATGGTAGGCCTAGCCAAGGCCTACATTTTATTCACCAATCACCATTGATTTAAACAGTAACATTTGGCGGCGACGAAAGTACAAAATAGGTGGCGCTGTTGTATTTCAAAAGAATAAACAAAATATTTTCCAAACAGATTTTTTTTTGTACATGGAGAACAGTACTATTAAACGATCGTTTACCCACAATCGTCCAAGCAAATGACAGTAATTTATTTAGGTGTTATATAATATTATAATACCTGTACTATGGTATCAATGCATAAACTGCATTACATCATAAAATAGAAGTGCACAAGCAAACGTAAAAATGAATGGTACAATTGGACAGTTATGTGCATTCTTAAAAGTGTTCCTAAATAACAAATACTCTAGTTATTATTTTTATTATTACAGTATTAGTATCAAACAATTCTCAGAATCTTAACGGTAGTAACGAAAAATCCGTTAGAACCTGAAATATTTAGGCTAAAACGGTTATGGTACATGTTGTTATCAACTCTGAGCCACGCATTAATAACAGTTACGGTACGCGAGGTTTACTGAAATGTTTCCATACGTAAATGTGTATAGGCCTAGTGCATGCATACATAGTTATTTATTGCACAAATGGTTAAAATATAGCACCACAAAGTCTAAATTTAGTTTCTTTCCACACTCTTTTTAACCAATTCAATGTTGTCTTCACTCAACAACCCTCGCTTTTCAAAATCCGAAATCAAACTCCAATTATCTGCATACCTCTTTAAAACAGGAAAGTTGTATCGTCCATCAAGAGTTTTCACATCTGAGTCACTGAGACTTTTTCCCAGATTAAACAGATTTAAGGCATGTTCTGAAAATGACAATATTATAGTTCTGATCTCAAAACCTTGGAAAAAAGGAAGTTTATTTTTAGCCATGTCTTCAAAGCCATTTTGTTTAGTTATCTGTATTGTGTCATACAGCACAGACAGATTTTGTCGACTCAACAGCCCAGAATCAGTTAACAGTGCTAACAGGTCGAATGTACTGGTAACTCTTTTCAACGCTTCAAAGTCGCCTATCATTTCTTTAAACAGAACTTTCAGTCTGTTAAGGAGTCCACGTTCATCATACCATTGTGCAAACTCTGTAATTAACTGTTTAAATTCATCGTCCGAGAGATCTACATGGTTAAAAAAAAACAATTTTACAATATTATGTAATCAATTCAGAATAAGTAGGTTAACATGATTGTAAATTGTTGTTCAGTTAATGAAATTAATGAATAGCACACTGTATCATGACCATAGTTATTGCATTGTAATCTTTATCTAGGTCTACTAGTAAGTTACCTTTACTTGGATGAAATTGGTTACTCGATGATGCGCCTTCATTTTCGTCGCTATTGCCTACAAAGTGTCACAATATTTTTATATGCATTTATTTACACATGGAACATGTTTGCACTGAATGTTATCAATTATTACTATACGTATAAAAACAATCATATTTACAGTTCTGTTCTGTCTATGGGCGACAGTGAGTTACATTTAATTAATATCCAATTAATGTAAAACATTACCACAGCAAGTATAACATACCTGGATTTAAACTTGATGCCCCAACAACACCTGCAAAATATAACATGTACAATACATTTTTTTTTTCTAAATAAAAACGTGTAGAGCGAGCCAAATTAGTAGAATAGCATTATGTTTACGGTGAGTGTGTGTAGAGCCACAACGTAACTCGTAAAATCAACGCAAAGCGTACAAATTAGAACAAAACATATACAAATTAACAAAATGTGTAAAATTGTATATGCTTTAAAAATATAGAGCCCAATAGTAAAATTAACTCAAACGTACAAATAAAAATATCTTAGAAATCCCACACATTTGTCGGCTGATATTAGGATACATACGATCATTACATACATGTTCTAGATTGTAGGTTTATTAGCAAATTCAAATTCAAAATTCTTTAATCATCCCACACGGGGCAATTCAAATAAAAAGGTCTGGATTAAAATGATCTTACAAAATATACAATATATCACAATACACAAAACATACACTATAACAAGAGTCAAAGTTCAAGAATTTAAGAGTCGGATGGCCACTGGCAAAAACGAATTACTTTTCCGGTTTGTTCTACATTCCGGACATCGAAAGCGACGCCCATGAGGCATGATTAATATTTTTTAGAATAGCTCTACTTTTTTCCTGAGTTTGCATGTCACAGAAAGAAGATAAGCTACGAAGCTGACAACCTATTAATTTAGAACTTAAGGTACCAATTTTTTGTAGTGAGTTTCTCTCTTTGACCCTAAGACTAAAAAACCAGCATATAAAGGAAAACGTTAAAACGTTCTCAATAAAGGAATTATAAAAAATCGATATTAAAATGGTTCAGCTTCCTTTCTTTACTATTGCCTCTGTATTTAATAATTCCTAGCCGAGATTGTCTTCAAATATAGTACCTAGGTATTTAAAGGAATAGACAATATCGACTGGTTCGTCATTTATGATATATACCCGAGGGTTGCGTCCTTTCTCCTTCCTAAAATCTACAATCTGGTTCTGATTCTGGCTTTGCCTCGGGAAGTGGCACTATCTTTTGCTGGAGGGCTTCTTGCACTAATTCTTAAAAGCATATTTTATTTGTTGTGTATTAATTCGCATTTTGCGAACATTACATTATTATATATGCACATCAATCAGAAGGTTCCGGGTTAACTCCCATTCTACGAAAAATATTATTTTGAGGCCCTAAATGAAACGGATAACAATAAAACATCAGGAACCGATGGTCTCCCAGCTGAATTTTACAAATGTTTTTGGACTGAAATTAGCCAAACCCTAACAAATTCATTCAAATACTCTTTTCAAAGAGGAAGTCTTTATCTTTCACAAAGGCGTGGCGTAATATCATTGATTCCAAAAAAATAGACAAATCGCCAATGTTGTTAAAAAAACTGGCGTCCCATCTCATTACTGAACGTCGATTATAAGATTATTTCCAAGACCATTGCGCCACGACTAAAATAAGTATTACCATATGTGATTAGCCTTGATCAAACGGGATTCCTTAACGATACATTGGCGATAATATAAAACTGCTTATTGACATTATTGAACATGCACAAAGAAATAATTTTTACGAATCTACTTTTTTTCGTAGACTTTGAAAAAGCATTCGATAAAATAAGATGGGACTTTGTTTACTATGCACTAGAACAATTTTGATTTGAAAAGAACTTTATAAATTGGATAAAACTTCTTTATATTGCAGTATTTTTAGTTAAGTTATTAATAACGGTTTTTCTTCTGAATTTTGTAGTCTTAGTCGTGGTTTACGACAAGGATGCCCTCTATCACCATACTTGTTTATTCTATGTGCGGAAATCCTAGGTAATGCAGTCAGTCAAACAGAAAAAGTAGAAGGTATATCCTATAATAACGTAAACATTAAGATAAATTATGAAAAAAGTAATATAATGAGATTGGGCTCATTAAGAAATTCGGTTTTAAAATTCCCACCAAACAAAACATAATATGGACTAACGAACCCATACGATATCTTGGTATAAATGTTTCAAGTAATTTAGATAATATATTATTGACTGCCTCTACTCAGCCACGATGGATATGCACAACCTGTACCCACGTGCGGGCCGCTATATATACACCGGTCTAAATTATTCTACCGCGCATGTCCGTCATTTCTGAATGATTACACTAATATATCTCCCTATCTGTACTTCCGGTTTCCCACATTAATATGAATAAGGTTTGGTGGGACAAAAATATCAAATACAGTAAAAATATTTTTTACTCATAGCAACTGAATTCTTAACTTAGAAGAATTCGAAGAACGATTCAATTTTAGACCAAATTTAAAAAGTGTTCACTCAATTCCAAGGCACTGGAAGCAAATAATATTTGAGAATACCGATATAAACCCATCAAATTTAATAATCGAAAATTCTAAAATAAATAATTTGATGAAAACAGAAAAAAGAAGAATGCCTGATGATGAATTGAAGTTGATAATACACAATTGAAATGGTATATAATATTCACAACTTTGCATAAATGCACAATCAATACCAAACTTTAAAAATGTCAATATAAATTTATTCACCGTATTATTTATACTAACTGTTTTCTACATAAGATACCAATTGTTGAATCACCAATTTCTGAATGTTTTGTTTAGAAAACGAACAAATTTTAATACACATGTTCATGTAATGCAAAGTATGGAGGAAAATACAAGTTATTATTGAACAACAGTTTAAAATAAAAGTTACTAGATAAATAAAGGATATGTTTTGGTATTGAAAATCATAGAAATAATCATGCAATTAATAACTTAATACTGATTGCAAAATTGTCTATTTATAACATTAACTGCAAAGTTAACGGACAAAAACCTCAGATAAATCATTTCAAATCGGCATACGAGAGGTATAAAGAAACTGTACATTGTTTTTAAGAATAGTTAGACTTTTATTTCGCATCATTCTTTTTTTTTTAATGAAATCTGTTTTGATATTTATGTATAAAAATAGTCATATATGTTTTGTAACTTGAAAAGGTTACTTTATTATTATTTTGTATTACTTTGTAATGTAACCAAGTTAAGTAATGTATACTGTTTTATGAAATACATAAAATAAAAGATGATGAAAAAAAAGTTTGTTCATCTTTATCGTTTCAAATTAATTAATTCAACTTCAGTATATCACCGGGCGGCCTGATTTCTTTCCCAAATAATTTCTCTGAAAGACACGTGAAAGATAGCCGAACTACTGTTGAACCGATAAAGATGAGGACATCTGTGAGAATGTGAAAAAGTCACCCCAACCGAGATTCCGAGACCGAGAAATGTCTGGGTTACTGACTGGGGCAACTTTCAGGATAAAATTTCTGTCGTGAATACATTCGTATATTTCAAGTCATAAAGGTTAAAATAAAAAGGGAATTGGCAGTGTGGCTCTCCGTGGGATCATATTTTGTATGGTCCAACGGACATTTCTGGGCTACTGTCCAAGGCAACTTATAGGTTGAAGTTGCTGTGATGAGTATGTTCGTCCTTTTGCGTGATCAGGGAAGAGTGAAGTTTAAGAGTAGAAATTGTAATTCCACACTAATAAAGTGTGTGTTTCAAAAGAGTATGTATAACTTATCCTAGTCATACATACTACTATTGTAGTTACCTTGATGTCCTGGTGATTGCAGCTGCACTGGTACTACCTCTGGCATTGGAACATGCTCTGCATTTACCATAGCCACCGAATCTGTACAGGATAAAGTCGCTGTCAAATATATTTGTGTAACAGTTATAATAGAAAAGAAATTAGACGTGTGGCTCTTGACATGAATGGCACCATTTTTGAGTGGTCACTTGGGGCTACTGTTTCGGGTAACTCACAGGGTAAAGTTTCTGTCATTGCTGTTTTAACATTTTATACGCATATGGGAACGATGTCCAACAACTTTTTTCCGTGTGGCCTTTCACATGAATACATTCTCTGGGCGCCCGGTCTATCTCTATCTATATCTATAGGCAGGGAAGAGTTAAATTACATGTAATTTAACTATTCCCTGCTATAGGTCTACTAGTATGTTACCTTTACTTGGATGACTCGATGAGCTTTCATTTTCGTCACTATTGCCTAAAAAGTATCACAATGTATATTTATATGTATTTATTTAAACATGGTACACGTTTGCACTGAATGTTATCAATTATTGTTATACGTATAAAAACATTCCTATTTACAGTTTCCGTTCTGTCTATGGGCGACAGTGCGTTGCATTTAGTTAATATCCAATTATTGTAAAACATTACCACAGCAAATATAACATACCTGGATAATTTAAACTTGATGCCCCAACAACACCTGCAAAAAAATAACATATTATACAATAAATATTTCTTTTCTAAACCGTAACATCAATGGAGAAATAAAAAAAACAACCCTTAACATATAACGCAATCCGTAAAACATTTTTCTTACAATAAAAGCTTCAAAACGTGTAGAGCGAGCCACATAATAGTAGAATAGCATTATGTTTACGGTGAGTGTGTGTAGAGCCACAACGTAACTCGTAAAATCAACGCAAAGCGTACAAATTAGAACAAAACATATACAAATTAACAAAATGTGTAAAATTGTATATGCTTTAAAAATATAGAGCCCAATAGTAAAATTAACTCAAACGTACAAATAAAAAAATCCAACACATTTGTCGGCTGATATTAGGATACATACGATCATTACATACATGTTCTAGAGTTTATTAGCAAATGTCATGAATATAAAACTGTTGATATAAAGTTTTCGGTACACCACGTTTATTAGTTCTGAAAAAAACTGTTGAGATTCTCGACGTTTCGATCAACATATGCTTTGATCGTCCTCAGGAGTGAGAATGTAAGAAATAATACACGTGGTGTACCGCAAACTTTATATCAACATTTGATTTCGCCATGCAAACCTTCAAACAAAATAATATAAAACTGGTTGTTACACTATGTAATACCATCATTTAGCAATTTCTTCCTGAACGTGTATTTGTTGCACTCGATTACATATCCACTATTAACGCGTGTATAGCTAATATTTCAGGTTAATTTTTTTGCTTAGCGTAATAATGTTATAATAAGCTTTTACTAAAAATATATATATGTTATATATATATATATATATATATATAAACAAATCAGGCAAAGAACATTAATTCTAAACCGCCCGGTGATATACTGAAATTTAATTAATTAATTTGAAACGATAAAGATGAGGAAATCTGTGAGAATGAGAAAAAGTCGCCCCAACCGAGACTCGAACTCGGACCGCCTGCTTGATATGCAGATGTCCTAACCATTAGACCACTGGGGCTTTCATGGTATTGTTCGAACTCGATTGGATAGCGACTCTTTAACATTCTCGGCGTGGTACGGCGGAACAGCACTAGTCCTCAGTTGTACACACGCGCACCAGAGATCAAATTGATACGCCCTCATCTTACAGTATTTTTATTCACGAGGCAGGATCTCCGAAGAGATACTTTTATATATATAAACAAATCAGGCAAAGAACATTAATTCTAAACCGCCCGGTGATATACTGAAATTTAATTAATTAATTTGAAACGATAAAGATGAGGAAATCTGTGAGAATGAGAAAAAGTCGCCCCAACCGAGACTCGAACTCGGACCGCCTGCTTGATATGCAGATGTCCTAACCATTAGACCACTGGGGCTTTCATGGTATTGTTCGAACTCGATTGGATAGCGACTCTTTAACATTCTCGGCGTGGTACGGCGGAACAGCACTAGTCCTCAGTTGTACACACGCGCACCAGAGATCAAATTGATACGCCCTCATCTTACAGTATTTTTATTCACGAGGCGGGATCTCCGAAGAGATACTTTTATATATATAAACAAATCAGGCAAAGAACATTAATTCTAAACCGCCCGGTGATATACTGAAATTTAATTAATTAATTTGAAACGATAAAGATGAGGAAATCTGTGAGAATGAGAAAAAGTCGCCCCAACCGAGACTCGAACTCGGACCGCCTGCTTGATATGCAGATGTCCTAACCATTAGACCACTGGGGCTTTCATGGTATTGTTCGAACTCGATTGGATAGCGACTCTTTAACATTCTCGGCGTGGTACGGCGGAACAGCACTAGTCCTCAGTTGTACACACAAAAATATATATATATATATATATGCGTGCGTACAACTGGGGCGACTTTTTCTCATTCTCACAGATTTCCTCATCTTTATCGTTTCAAATTAATTAATTAAATTTCAGTATATCACCGGGCGGTTTAGAATTAATGTTCTTTGCCTGATTTGTTTATATATATAAAAGTATCTCTTCGGAGATCCCGCCTCGTGAATAAAAATACTGTAAGATGAGGGCGTATCAATTTGATCTCTGGTGCGCGTGCGTACAACTGAGGACTAGTGCTGTTCCGCCGTACCACGCCGAGAATGTTAAAGAGTCGCTATCCAATCGAGTTCGAACAATACCATGAAAGCCCCAGTGGTCTAATGGTTAGGACATCTGCATATCAAGCAGGCGGTCCGAGTTCGAGTCTCGGTTGGGGCGACTTTTTCTCATTCTCACAGATTTCCTCATCTTTATCGTTTCAAATTAATTAATTAAATTTCAGTATATCACCGGGCGGTTTAGAATTAATGTTCTTTGCCTGATTTGTTTATATATATAAAAGTATCTCTTCGGAGATCCCGCCTCGTGAATAAAAATACTGTAAGATGAGGGCGTATCAATTTGATCTCTGGTGCGCGTGCGTACAACTGAGGACTAGTGCTGTTCCGCCGTACCACGCCGAGAATGTTAAAGAGTCGCTATCCAATCGAGTTCGAACAATACCATGAAAGCCCCAGTGGTCTAATGGTTAGGACATCTGCATATCAAGCAGGCGGTCCGAGTTCGAGTCTCGGTTGGGGCGACTTTTTCTCATTCTCACAGATTTCCTCATCTTTATCGTTTCAAATTAATTAATTAAATTTCAGTATATCACCGGGCGGTTTAGAATTAATGTTCTTTGCCTGATTTGTTTATATATATAAAAGTATCTCTTCGGAGATCCCGCCTCGTGAATAAAAATACTGTAAGATGAGGGCGTATCAATTTGATCTCTGGTGCGCGTGCGTACAACTGAGGACTAGTGCTGTTCCGCCGTACCACGCCGAGAATGTTAAAGAGTCGCTATCCAATCGAGTTCGAACAATACCATGAAAGCCCCAGTGGTCTAATGGTTAGGACATCTGCATATCAAGCAGGCGGTCCGAGTTCGAGTCTCGGTTGGGGCGACTTTTTCTCATTCTCACAGATTTCCTCATCTTTATCGTTTCAAATTAATTAATTAAATTTCAGTATATCACCGGGCGGTTTAGAATTAATGTTCTTTGCCTGATTTGTTTATATATATAAAAGTATCTCTTCGGAGATCCCGCCTCGTGAATAAAAATACTGTAAGATGAGGGCGTATCAATTTGATCTCTGGTGCGCGTGCGTACAACTGAGGACTAGTGCTGTTCCGCCGTACCACGCCGAGAATGTTAAAGAGTCGCTATCCAATCGAGTTCGAACAATACCATGAAAGCCCCAGTGGTCTAATGGTTAGGACATCTGCATATCAAGCAGGCGGTCCGAGTTCGAGTCTCGGTTGGGGCGACTTTTTCTCATTCTCACAGATTTCCTCATCTTTATCGTTTCAAATTAATTAATTAAATTTCAGTATATCACCGGGCGGTTTAGAATTAATGTTCTTTGCCTGATTTGTTTATATATATAAAAGTATCTCTTCGGAGATCCCGCCTCGTGAATAAAAATACTGTAAGATGAGGGCGTATCAATTTGATCTCTGGTGCGCGTGCGTACAACTGAGGACTAGTGCTGTTCCGCCGTACCACGCCGAGAATGTTAAAGAGTCGCTATCCAATCGAGTTCGAACAATACCATGAAAGCCCCAGTGGTCTAATGGTTAGGACATCTGCATATCAAGCAGGCGGTCCGAGTTCGAGTCTCGGTTGGGGCGACTTTTTCTCATTCTCACAGATTTCCTCATCTTTATCGTTTCAAATTAATTAATTAAATTTCAGTATATCACCGGGCGGTTTAGAATTAATGTTCTTTGCCTGATTTGTTTATATATATAAAAGTATCTCTTCGGAGATCCCGCCTCGTGAATAAAAATACTGTAAGATGAGGGCGTATCAATTTGATCTCTGGTGCGCGTGCGTACAACTGAGGACTAGTGCTGTTCCGCCGTACCACGCCGAGAATGTTAAAGAGTCGCTATCCAATCGAGTTCGAACAATACCATGAAAGCCCCAGTGGTCTAATGGTTAGGACATCTGCATATCAAGCAGGCGGTCCGAGTTCGAGTCTCGGTTGGGGCGACTTTTTCTCATTCTCACAGATTTCCTCATCTTTATCGTTTCAAATTAATTAATTAAATTTCAGTATATCACCGGGCGGTTTAGAATTAATGTTCTTTGCCTGATTTGTTTATATATATAAAAGTATCTCTTCGGAGATCCCGCCTCGTGAATAAAAATACTGTAAGATGAGGGCGTATCAATTTGATCTCTGGTGCGCGTGCGTACAACTGAGGACTAGTGCTGTTCCGCCGTACCACGCCGAGAATGTTAAAGAGTCGCTATCCAATCGAGTTCGAACAATACCATGAAAGCCCCAGTGGTCTAATGGTTAGGACATCTGCATATCAAGCAGGCGGTCCGAGTTCGAGTCTCGGTTGGGGCGACTTTTTCTCATTCTCACAGATTTCCTCATCTTTATCGTTTCAAATTAATTAATTAAATTTCAGTATATCACCGGGCGGTTTAGAATTAATGTTCTTTGCCTGATTTGTTTATATATATAAAAGTATCTCTTCGGAGATCCCGCCTCGTGAATAAAAATACTGTAAGATGAGGGCGTATCAATTTGATCTCTGGTGCGCGTGCGTACAACTGAGGACTAGTGCTGTTCCGCCGTACCACGCCGAGAATGTTAAAGAGTCGCTATCCAATCGAGTTCGAACAATACCATGAAAGCCCCAGTGGTCTAATGGTTAGGACATCTGCATATCAAGCAGGCGGTCCGAGTTCGAGTCTCGGTTGGGGCGACTTTTTCTCATTCTCACAGATTTCCTCATCTTTATCGTTTCAAATTAATTAATTAAATTTCAGTATATCACCGGGCGGTTTAGAATTAATGTTCTTTGCCTGATTTGTTTATATATATAAAAGTATCTCTTCGGAGATCCCGCCTCGTGAATAAAAATACTGTAAGATGAGGGCGTATCAATTTGATCTCTGGTGCGCGTGCGTACAACTGAGGACTAGTGCTGTTCCGCCGTACCACGCCGAGAATGTTAAAGAGTCGCTATCCAATCGAGTTCGAACAATACCATGAAAGCCCCAGTGGTCTAATGGTTAGGACATCTGCATATCAAGCAGGCGGTCCGAGTTCGAGTCTCGGTTGGGGCGACTTTTTCTCATTCTCACAGATTTCCTCATCTTTATCGTTTCAAATTAATTAATTAAATTTCAGTATATCACCGGGCGGTTTAGAATTAATGTTCTTTGCCTGATTTGTTTATATATATAAAAGTATCTCTTCGGAGATCCCGCCTCGTGAATAAAAATACTGTAAGATGAGGGCGTATCAATTTGATCTCTGGTGCGCGTGCGTACAACTGAGGACTAGTGCTGTTCCGCCGTACCACGCCGAGAATGTTAAAGAGTCGCTATCCAATCGAGTTCGAACAATACCATGAAAGCCCCAGTGGTCTAATGGTTAGGACATCTGCATATCAAGCAGGCGGTCCGAGTTCGAGTCTCGGTTGGGGCGACTTTTTCTCATTCTCACAGATTTCCTCATCTTTATCGTTTCAAATTAATTAATTAAATTTCAGTATATCACCGGGCGGTTTAGAATTAATGTTCTTTGCCTGATTTGTTTATATATATAAAAGTATCTCTTCGGAGATCCCGCCTCGTGAATAAAAATACTGTAAGATGAGGGCGTATCAATTTGATCTCTGGTGCGCGTGCGTACAACTGAGGACTAGTGCTGTTCCGCCGTACCACGCCGAGAATGTTAAAGAGTCGCTATCCAATCGAGTTCGAACAATACCATGAAAGCCCCAGTGGTCTAATGGTTAGGACATCTGCATATCAAGCAGGCGGTCCGAGTTCGAGTCTCGGTTGGGGCGACTTTTTCTCATTCTCACAGATTTCCTCATCTTTATCGTTTCAAATTAATTAATTAAATTTCAGTATATCACCGGGCGGTTTAGAATTAATGTTCTTTGCCTGATTTGTTTATATATATAAAAGTATCTCTTCGGAGATCCCGCCTCGTGAATAAAAATACTGTAAGATGAGGGCGTATCAATTTGATCTCTGGTGCGCGTGCGTACAACTGAGGACTAGTGCTGTTCCGCCGTACCACGCCGAGAATGTTAAAGAGTCGCTATCCAATCGAGTTCGAACAATACCATGAAAGCCCCAGTGGTCTAATGGTTAGGACATCTGCATATCAAGCAGGCGGTCCGAGTTCGAGTCTCGGTTGGGGCGACTTTTTCTCATTCTCACAGATTTCCTCATCTTTATCGTTTCAAATTAATTAATTAAATTTCAGTATATCACCGGGCGGTTTAGAATTAATGTTCTTTGCCTGATTTGTTTATATATATATATATATATATATATATATATATATATATATATATATATATATATATATATATATATATATATATATATATATATATATATATATATATATATATATATATATATATATATATATATATATATATATATATATATATATATATATATATATATATATATATATATATATATATATATATATATATATATATATATATATATATATATATATATATATTTTTACTGAAAGCTTATATATTTATTATAAAATTGTTATTTAAAAATATTAAATCTTAATTTTTGAATTATGGAAAATAATAGTTTGTTATTTTATCAATTTTAGCAAACAACACTAATGTCAACAAAAATATATGCTAGTTAACAAGGCAGGACAGAAACACAATGCAAAGCGGTTAAAAATAGAAAGAGACTGATATAAATAAATTATGACCTGGGAGGAGTGAATTTTAAGAATAGATATTGTAATTCCACTCTTCCCTGTTGTGACAGACTAACAAAGTGTGTTTTCAAAAGAGTATGTATACTTTATGCTAGTCATACATACTAATATTATAAAAGGAAAGAAATAGGTGCTGCATAGGCAGGATCATGTATAATAATAAAACAGACAAATTTCTTGTTTCTGCCTCAAAATAAAATATTTATTATACGAGTACTTTCGACCATAGGTCATCATCAGGTACTGATAGAATATTGGTAAAAGACGAATACATATAGAAAAAGGGTACACTAGAAAACAAAGGAGTCTATATTATGGGCTATATGGGCGTAACAATGAACAAGCAAATAACAAATAGACAAAAGCATTGACAAGCAAAAGGTATTACATAATAATAACTCATGTCAATCAGATAGACAAGATAGAACTCAATTCCTAAATGATTTAAAAGATACATTAAGTCCATTGGGTTTGAGAGTTCCAAGTTGAAAAATTATACGTTCTTCTAGTCGTCTACGGTCGCGTCCGGATGAGTTGCATTGTTTTATGCCAGTAACCCGTATATCATTAATAAATAAAATTAATAATACGATCAGACACATCATGAAATTGTGGTTATCATGAAAATGTTCTGCTACAGGGAGACCGGGTGTATTAAGATGAATGGAACGTAAATGTTCTACAAATCTATCCCCAAGTCTTCGTTTAGTTTCTCCAATATAGATTACATTACATTTCGTACAAATAATGGCATATATCACAATAATAGAAACACAATTAAAATTATCTTGAATGATACTACTAGTACATATTACATGTTTACACGTCTTACATCTATTTCTGTTACACTTAGTCATACCAACATCATTATGATTTGATGATTTTAATTTAGAATTCACTAACTGATATTTAAGATTACGATCTCGTTTATATGATATCATGGGATGTACATTAAAAATGTTTTTAGTTACTGGGTCAGATATTGTAGTTATCCATGACGATTTTTGCGATTTTCTTTAAAGTAGGATGGAATGTTAGAACTAAAGACGTACGATCAGACACATCATGAAATTGTGGTTATCATGAAAATGGTCTGCTACAGGGAGACCGGGTGTATTAAGATGAATGGAACGTAAATGTTCTACAAATCTATCCCAAAGTCTTCGTTTAGTTTCTGTCCTTCAAATCCTTTCTGTCCTTCAAATCGCTGATTAAGAATAATCAACTTCCTGCAACTGCGAACAGCTTAATTAACACTGATGGGTCCTGTGCTAATTGGTATATGCTACCAAAGATTCACAAACAAAGTAACCCAGGAAGACCTATTGTTTCAGCTTGTAATAGTCCCACTGTGGTTATTAGTGAATTTATAGATAGTATTTTGCAACCTATCGTGCAAAAATTACCAACGTATATTAAGGATACTAATGAAGCTGTGAAATTATTTGAGAATTTTCAATTTACATCAATGGGAGGATATATTTTCACTATGGATGTTAAATCTTTATATACGTCAATACCTATCAATGATGGACTAATCGCACTCAGACACTATCTAGAGAAGGACATAAACCAACCGCGAATGTGCTCAGTAGAAACTATACTTCGCCTTTCTGAACTAGTACTCCCTACTACAGCTTTTGCTTTTAATGGATCATATTATCGTCAAATATCAGGAGTCAGTATGGGTAGCAAGATGGCGCCATCATTTGCTTGTCTCTTTATGGGCTACCTTGAACATCTTTGAACAATTTGAAGGACAGAAACCTGAATTATTTAAGCGATACATTGATGATTGTATTGGAGCAACTAGTGGTAGTACTGAAGATGTACTTGCGTTCATTGATTTTGCGAATAATTACCATCCAGCTATTGAGTTTACATATGAAATATCCTCTAAATTGGTCGCATTTTTGGACATTCAATTAAGTATTGATAACTTAAATTTGACAACATCAGTACATAATAAGGATACAGATGCCCACACATACCTTAATTACGCATCATCACACCCGCCTTCTTGTAAGAGAGCTATTCCGTATTCTCAATTTTTGAGACTAAGAAGGATTTGTAGTAGCAATGAGGATTTTAAGTTGAGGACCGCAGAAATGGCTGAATTCTTTTATCAACGTGGATATCCTAATGACATTGTTGATAAATCATTGGATAAGATACACACCGTCACTCATGAAGAAGCACTCATACCTAAAGTTCATGATGTGTCTGATCGTACGTCTTTAGTTCTAACATTCCATCCTACTTCAAAGAAAATCGCAAAAATCGTCATGGATAACTACCATATCTTGGAATCTGACCCAGTAACTAAGAACATTTTTAATGTACATCCCATGATATCATATAAACGAGTTCGTAATCTTAAAGATCAGTTAGTGAATTCTAAATTAAAATCATCAAATCATAATGATGTTGGTATGACTAAGTGTAACAGAAACAGATGTAAGACGTGTAAACATGTAATATGTACTAATAGTATCATAGGACCACGTAAGAATTTTGATATTCAAGATAATTTTAATTGTGTTTCCATTAATGTGATATATGCCATTATTTGTACGAAATGTAATGTAATCTATATTGGAGAAACTAAACGAAGACTTGGGGATAGATTTGTAGAATATTTACGTTCCATTCATCTTAATACACCCGGTCTCCCTGTAGCAGAATATTTTCATCATGATAACCACAATATTAATGATATACGGGTTACTGGCATAAAACAATGCAACTCATCCGGACGCGACCGTAGACGACTAGAAGAACGTATAATTTTTCAACTTGGAACTCTCAAACCCAATGGACTTAATGTATCTTTTAAATCATTTAGGAATTGAGTTCTATCTTGTCTATCTGATTGACATGAGTTATTATTATGTAATACCTTTTGTTTGTCAATGCTTTTGTCTATTTGTTATTTGCTTGTTCATTGTTACGCCCATATAGCCCATAATATAGACTCATTTGTTTTCTAGTGTACCCTTTTTCTATATGTATTCGTCTTTTACCAATATTCTATCAGTACCTGATGATGACCTATGGTCGAAAGTACTCGTATAATAAATATTTTATTTTGAGGCAGAAACAAGAAATTTGTCTGTTTTATTTTTATACTAATATTATAGTTACCTTGATGTTCTGGTGATTGCACCTGCACTGGTACTACCTTTGGCGTTGGCACATGCTCTGCATTTGCCATAGCCTCCGAATCTGACTCTGATTCTGGCTTTTCCTCGGGAAGTGGCACTATCTTTTGCTGAAGAGCTTCTTGCACTAATTCTTAAAAACATATTTTATTTTTTTGTGTATTAATTTGCATTTGTGAACATTACATTATTATATATGCATATCAATCAGAAGGTTCTGGGTTCAAATCTCGATTAAGGGGAATTGTTTCTCATTCTCACATATTTCCTCATCTTTACCGTTTCAAATTAATTAATTCAATTTCAATATAACACCTGGCGGCGTAATTACTTTCCCAAAGACTTTTTCTGAAAGATACGTGAAAGATAGCCAAACTACTATTGAAACGATAAAGATAAGGAAATCTGTGAGAATGAAAACACAGCTGTTTCAACTAATGTTAAGATATTAGAAAAAGTCAAGCGCCCTCAGTGTTAGCCGACGAGGCTCCCCGAGTCGCGCGAACATATAATTTTTGTTTACAAACCATTATTTCGCGAACGCCAAATTAAATTTCGCTATCGTGAGTTTTTATGTAGTAAAAACATTTTTTACAAAACCAAACGATTAAAAAAAGTGTATGTTCAATTAAAAAATAAATATTTTATTGTTTCTTTACTATAAATTAATAAATAAACGACGATATTGTCCATTTTACTGAAATATTCTCCCGCACATAAACCAGGAAGTCGAGATAAACTGTGTAATGAAATAGTAAACAATCGTAAGTAGAAAATATCATTGTATTCTTTACTTATTTTTTGGATATAATTCATTTTTTTAGAAAAAGAACGAACTAGAATATAGTCCATCATTATTATATAAACAAAATAATACAAGTTTTGTTAATATAGCCTGGTTCAGTTTTTAGTAAAACTCGCATATTTTGCAACCCCTTTATACATTGTTATTGTTATCGGCGAGAAAACGGTTTGGCGATAGGCTTAGAACGTGCGTTGACGCCCGCGATGACCGTGACAGTAATGTGGGCCTAGAATGAAGCTAGGCCCAAACATAGAAAATTCGTAATAGTTAAACCTTTTATTACCCTAATCCTAAATTTAATCATTATAACTGTTACCAAATAATTAATGGCATGTGTTTATAATAATAATTATTGCTTTCCTGGTGCATTTTTAGGCTAGCTGGTGTGACTGAGTGACAGTCCTACAGCCTAGGCTAGGCCTTAATATTAATACATTTGTATAATAATGGTTTAATATTTTGGCTATTAGCTCTCTTGTTTGGATTTGTTTGGACACAAAACTGAAGTACTTTAGATTTAAAAATTGATTTATTTTTAAAGGAAAGTACAGTTGCATCTATTGTTTTTTAGACCATGGCAGTGAAAAAAAAAGAAGCAAAACAATATCGCACAGCGTTGTTAGGCCATACCTGGTAGACATTGAATAAAACAGGGTAGGTAAATAATCATAACCACCTCTTTAGAAAGTTTAATACACACTCCAAACAATGAAATGTGTGTTTGTACTTCCATATTAAAGAACAATGTTAGTATAAAATAACTGTCAAAACAAACAATTGTTACAGTAATTTATAAATATACCTCTTTTTCTTTATTAAATATTTCCTCAATCAACTATTTTTCCAGGTGTCAATATGTTATAATATTCAACACGCGACAGGATGCTGACATCTTGACTGGTAAATTCAAATGTTGTTTCAACTTTACATTGACATTACATATTAACTCAATTGGTCAAGTTGCTCTTTAAATACACAATGTCCCTTTGAGCATAGAATTTCAAAATTGTTTATCCTATTTATATGCATAATAAAGCAAACCTTTGGCTGGAACTTATTTTCCTATGAATTATCCATATATTATCATTATCTGCTACAAGAAATAGTGAACATTTTTTAAATATAATAATTTTGATGCTCATTTTTGATGCAGATTGAAATTTATTTGGTTGACCAATATTGTTTAATCTCAGGTGATCATCTAGCAGACTTTGAGAAAATCAGAAGCTGCAGCACATCGACATGCTACAATGATTAAAATCCAGTCTTTAGAAGAGAATCTTGAGCATTTAAGAAATTAACTCTCAGTGTCACTTGTGACAAAACAGCATAGTAAGATTGCAGAAACTGGCCACAGAATAAATCTAAAAGAACAAGAGGTCAAAGACTTGGTCAGTCCTACATTATACACCTTTAAAATTATGTCTAAAACATGCAATACTATACAAATTAATGCCATATTTCTTTTATATATTTTATATAGCGAACTACTATGAACCAAGAGATTTGAAACTCTATGTACAAAAATGGACGAGGTATTTAGAAAAAATAAATTCCTCGACAGCAGTACCACGGAAGAGAATTTTGCGGGAAATCATGAAGTCACATTTGACGTTTATTTCACCTGAGATCCAGCATGAAGTAACTAGGCCGGTAACTAAGTGCAGAAAAGTTTGAGGAAACAGGAATAGTTTGCTATTTCTCAGTTAATTGTTACAGTATTGCATATATTATGTACAGTATACTGTATGAATAGTAGTATTTTTTGTTGTTATTGCTAGAACAATGATTTTGTAAATAAATGGTATATGAATTGTAATTGAATTGAATTTTTTGGAAGTTATTTTATTTTAATTTGGTTTATATATTATTGATTGATAACGGAAATTGATGTTATTTACTGATTTAGATTGTGATTGCATATCAAAATAATAAATAATATACAATACAAATATGAAAGAAATATGCATTTAAAATTAAATATCTAATGTCACAGTACTCTATAGCTTCTTTCTATTAATATATTACAGATCTTTGACTAAGACATGCTAGGTAGGCTGCTAGGTGCTGATGATGTAGCCTAGCCTATATATAGTATAGGCCTAGCTAGGCCTGTAGCCTGGACTACTCTGTACTCCCCTCATAATATGAATGATTATTAAAATAGCTTAGTTAGGCCTAGGCTAGGCCTAATTTTTAATTAGGACCAGGAACAAGTAATTAATCAGCTTTATAACAGGTCTACTGTCACTCAGGCCCCCGAATAGACATGTTTACGTGTTAAAAATAAACAGCCATTAGTCTAACACAGCTGGTTTTAACCACGCAAACGGGCCTGGGCATAGCCTATTATAAGCTAGCATAGGAAAAAATCCAGCCAGGCTATATGAATACGAACCTTCTTAAAACATTCAAGGATAACTAAAGTATCCAACTAAATCAAAGAATTCAACAGAAAAAATTATTTTTAAACTGATATGGAAAACAACATTTATACCTACTTTTTAAATGTATCACTTGAGAAAAAAACTGGCGTTGGGTGTACAATTTTGGTTAACTTTCAATTACATTACCTCTTAAAATCCACGTGATAAAACGACGACAACATGTTTTTCACCTTCACCCAGGGTTGTTCTAATGAATATTCATTATTTTTCTGACTTTCGCGGTCTTTATTTGTTTTTATTGGCTATTATAAATACAGTCCTTTTATGCTTGATTGCTTCCGGGTTCCTCGTGTGGTTTGTATACAATATGTTTTCTGAATCACTACTCCATAAAACGCTATGAAACGTTGGGGGCGCTACACTTAATTCATATTTCTGGAACAGCTGTGAAAAAAACCCAACCAAGAACCTTCTGATTGATATGCTAACCATTAGACCACTTGGGCTTTCAAACTCGGGTTCAAACTCGGTTGGATAGCGACTCTTGGTGGTATGGCGGAACATCACTAGTCCCTCAATTGTACGCACGCGTACCAGAGATCAAATTGATACGCCTTCATCTGTCAGTAATTTATTCACGAAGTGGGATCTCCGAAGAGATACTTTTATATATATATATATATATATATATATATATACACCAGGTGCAGAACATGAATTCTACACCGCCTGGCGATATACTGAAATTTAATTAATTAATTTGAAACACTGAAGATGAGGAAATCTTTCAACAAAAAATGAAAACCAAAGGAATGTGGATCAAATGTGTAGTCCGGCTGTTCATACGGACGACTGAGCTCACCTGACTTGCCTTAATTTTCGGGAAATTTCAAGTGAAAATTGATTATTTTTTTCGTATTGATGATCTGTAATGTTTTCGACATGTTGGTGAATGTGGTATTATTCCTAATTCTCATATTTATATCAATTTTGGACGTCAAAAGCTAGGCCGGGTAGTAGGCTATGTTACACGGCGGGTGAATTGAAAGCCATACGAGCCAGTACCGTTTCAAGACCAGGTATGAGTATTCAAATACAAATATCATACATGAAGACGTCATGTTTAATCCCAATTCCAAAACGACATCCTATTAGTTGTTATAATGATCAAAGACCAGTTACACTGACCTCTGTGCCTATGAAAGTGTGTGAAAAATTGTGTTAAATAGGCTTAAGTTATCAGTTGCGGATTATCTTATCTGCACAAACAGGAGCACTGAAGACGCTTTGATATATAAGCTTGATCAATATCATTGATAAAAAATATCTGGGATAACTATGATACATACGGTCATACAAACATCCAGATTGTAGGTCTATTAGCAAATTTCATGAATATAAAACTGGTCATTACATTATGCAATGCCACCATTTAGCAATTACTTTCAACATTTTGCACTGTACACCTTAACCACGACGAAGCTTAAAAATTATAACATTCTCTTACCTATTTTTAAAAATTGGCGGCCATCTTTTTTAACGTCAAATTTTGAAACTTTGTGGTAGTCTGATTTGAGTAAACTTTTGATATATGTTTTTTGAGACCATATTTTATTGTAATACATCAAAAAACATTAGGCCCTATATTTTCATATTTTGACCCGACTATTGACAGATGTTTGTTTCTAGATTGTCACTCATAAACCGTAAAATACATGGAAAATGGTTTTGGTAGTGTTATATATTATTTTATCATTAAAAAACAATCACTAACACAACACAACAAAACAAAACAAATGTGAACAAAATGCAGGAACATAATGCAAAGCGGTTAAAAATAGAAAAAAAAAACTTGAATTACAAACTAAAAGGTGTCTTTTTAAAAGAGTTTTTAAAACTTCTGCTAGTCATAAATAATACTAATAGTATAGATACCGTGATGTCCTTGTGATGGCACATGCACTCGTACTATCTCTGGCACATGAACTGGTGCTACCTCTGGCACATTCACTGGTGCTACCTCTAGTACATTCAATGGTACTACCTCTGCCATATGCACTAGTGTTACTTCTGGTACATGCACTGGTACTACCTCTGGCACATGCACTGGTGCTACCTCTGGCACATGCACTGGTGCTACCTCTGGCACATGCACTGGTGCTACCTTTGGCACATGCAATGGTACTACCTCTGGCATATGCACTGGTGTTACTTCTGGTACATGCACTGGTACTACCTCTGACACTGGCAAATACTCTGGAACATGTTCTTCATTTGCCCTAGGCACCGAGTCTAGCTCTGATTCTGGCACTAGCTGATTCTCCTTGTTAGCTTCTGACTCTGATTCTTAAAAAAGAAATTTGATTTATTGTTTATTAATTCGCAAAATTTGTGAACATTAGGATATATGTTTGAAATTGTAAAATTGTGAAACGTTTTCAGGTTTCAAAACTTACTATTCATGGCCCTCTGACATCCATCAATGAAAAATTATTGAGTATAACTATTTACTTCTACTTGTATATTCCGTATTTTATCTTAATAATCTATGTTTGAATGCTCGCTACCATTTATTATTCGGGTGAGATGGTCATGTTTTATGTTTCTGTGCATTTGTTAGTGAATTTATCAAACTTGGTTTGCATGAAGTAGATGAAACAGATCATTAAGTACATATAAATAAAGATCACTGTTTCATCATGACAATAACTATATCATTATCTTTATCTACTGGTAATTTACCTTCACTTGGATGACTTTGGCGACTTAGTGGTGTGCCTTTGTTTTTGTCATAATTGCCTAAAAGTAATCAAAGTGCGATGTTACAGTTAACATTGTAATTATCAAAACGTGTTCTAAATTTGCACGGAATGTTGTAAAATTTTTTATACGTATCAACAAATACCATCTGGCAGTGATGGTTTATCAAAGGTTTTAGAATTCCATTGACACCCTATGTAATGAAATTAATTATTATTTTAATAAATGTCAATTATCAGTTTTCGCAACAACGAAGGAACAACATAGGAATAATCTCTTGATGTGCAAATATGGTAAAACAAGTTTTAAAAAGCAGGAGACCGATAATGCTATTGCTAATATATTACAATTGATAGTTGGTAACGTAATAGATACTGATCAGAAATGTTATATTAAAGGAAGCTTCGCTGGTGAAAACAAGACTTGTTGAAATTGTACTAGAATACACAGATAAATTGTCATTTGGTTCATGTCAACAATGGGTTGAGACTATCGATTACAACGAATAATGGATCATTAGAAAGGATTTTAGAAGAATATTGGTATTATACAAGGAAATGGCTATACATGTAAGAAGCACTTTTGTTTGTTATAATAATAAATGCCACAAAAATAATTGAGGTGAAAAGATCAACAAATTAAAAAACGTCTTAAAAGCTTGGGAAAATAGAAATGTAAGTTTTTTGGTAAGTCATGGAAATAAAAACTTTAAAAGCTTAGGCTAGTTTACACTACTGTTAGTATTATTAGATGTGCCCTCACATATTATAGATACAATGTATAGTATTATTTGTAATAGAAACGAGAACAAATAATAATTATTATAATAATAAGTAAGTACTGTTTGTTTCAAGAAATTAAAAATGGGGAAATAAAATTACCATGAATTATTGTAATAAAATGATATTACCACCCCGTATCATGTCATGTTCAGAAACTTGAATGGAATTTACATTTTCGACGATCCAGGATACGTAAAGATGTATTGTCCCTTTGACTAATTCCAAAAAAAATAAAGATTTCGAAAAAAAGTGGGTCATTTTGAAATATCAAAATAGTCATTAACTTTCACCAAAAATTAGTCGAAAAAAAAAATCATTTAACTGAAAATACAGACGTTTTTTTGTTCAAAAAATAACTTTGACTTCCAGTCAAAGTTTTCGATCAAAACATATCTCATAATACAACGCGATTGTTTGGCTACTCTGTATGCATGCATAATCATAAAACTTTCTCGTGATCTGTGTGAAAACACATTCTCAACCGTGACAATTTGTAAACAATCCTAATTAGCATCATACATAATGCATATTCGTGGTTTGAAATCTTTGTTTACTTTCGTTTCCAGACGAAATGTAATCAAACTAATTTACCTGTTAATGACGTAAACTTGTTGTTTTTGGCTCGAATTTTCGACTTAAAGTGAATAACTTTAATATTACTTTGATATGGCCAATTTAAGTTTAGAATATTTTGACCTTCATTATTTGTGTTTCAAGGGACAATACATCTTTAAAAAGTAACCTATGTAATGGAAAGGTAGTACCAGACATGTAAAATAGAGGTGCTGTCTCTAGACATAATAGGCCTACTGGACGATATAGTCTTCAACAGGAGCAACTACACTATATTTAATTTCAAGAGCGGGATTGGATGGCAGAGGAATTTTTTCATCTCTCGATTTATGTTAATCAGTGATTTTACCCAAAAATAGGAAAATTAGAAGCAATGTGTCTTTTATTTGCATAAAAATATAAGAGGTTGATATGATGTATAGTGTGTCTTCACAACATATTCCCAACAGTCCACGCAACATTTGTTTTGTAGAAATCGTATAGATTTTACATATTGTATATGACTGAGAAAATTTACAAATATTATTTTATCCTGTGTGTATAGCTATTGTATAATAATTAATTGTAATATCTGTATTGTATATTGGATTTGAATATTATTTTATAGTACTATTATTTCAATTATCTAACTGCTTACAAATGTTTAGTGACAGATTAGGTCTCACGGATACAATGTCTGAGTGATGAAGTTGTAATCACTAGCAAAAGAGTTATAGACTCTTTTGCTAAAAGAACAAACATCTTAGTATTTGAAATGAACTACAGGGGAACGATACCTGTATTATTGTTAAACTCTCAATGAAATAATATAGCAGCTCTTTAAAAGATTAAAATGTAAACCGATAACGTCTATGACATGTGATGCATAACTGAAACACTTCTGCTAGGCGCCTGTCATAAGACTCCTAAGGTCCAAACGAGTTATGTTCATTTTGTAGTGTGTTGTTGATGTATTTATCAATGGTAATGACGAATAAAGATGATAAAAAATATTGAGATTTAATTAAGATGAGGTAATTCAATTGACGAAGGAACATAAACAGAAAACAAATTTACCTTTAGAAAAATATCGCTTGATATGAGCTGTATTCATAGTCGTATCTTCTCCACATGGAACTACATCATTCTTCAAACACTTTTCAAGGTCAACTAAGTGATGTTCCTTTGGATTACAAGCATCGCATACCACACGTAGCTTGTAACCACTACCTTCGTATATGTTGCATACGGTTTGTAGTTGGTCCCTCAAGTAACTTAGTACCTAAACACATGGAAGTGGTGTAAAATATTATAATTAAATTTACATTTACATTACATTTTGTTTAAGTGTTAATATCATGCATGATAATGATTACCTCCATGCAAACACTCTGTTGCAGTTGTCGTTTCTTTGGTTTGGCACCACCAACTTCTGTGTTAAAACTCTGTTCTGTCCTACGATATATTTGAAGCTATTAAGTAATAAAAAAAGGTAAATTTTTGTTGACGTAGCCTTTTTTTCTTTATTAAAGACACCATTTTGATAATTTGGTATGTTAAGTTGGTAGGTATAGGTGCGTAGTGCAAGATACATTATGCAATGATATATCATAATTAATACATATAATATAGATTCTAATTGACATAGTATATATTTATATGCTACAAAAATGGTGAGCTATTCAACTATTATTGTTCTACCTTAATTGCGTGTGGTTTTTCATTATCACGCTTAATGTCTACGGCACCTAAACTGATTTTGTGATCTTTAAATTCAAAATCACTACGATTCCGGAAGACTTGTGAATCATCACTATCTGTTCCCGTCATTAATTCAAGAAATGCAACAACTAAGGTGTGGTACACAGCCTCAGGAAGAAAGTCTGTCGGAGTCAGATAAATTGATACCATCTGCGTGTCATCTTTTGTCACTTCTAGACTAGTATTTGTATAAACTTTCATCCGACATGGCACCAAGAATTCACGGTTACCTTCTTCTTCCTGTTATTATAAACATTGATTTTGAACAATATTGAAAAAAGGATACAATATTTCAGTTTATTTTTTTAAACGATTATCAATTAACCAATATAATGAGTAAGCTTCATACATACCGTTTTTTTCTCAAAGATTAACCGGAACACCCTCATCACTTCTATAAAGATGTCAAAATTACCTTCGTCTTGATTTTGCCATAAATAACGCAATACCTTTTCCTCAAGAATACCTTCATCTTCAAGTCTTTTCCATCGCCTTTTCATTTCCATCTGTACTCAAATAAAAGTAACAATTTTAAAGAGCAGTTTCACTTCAAATCGCAGTAATACTGATCACTTCTACATTAATTTTTAACGAAAGACCGGGATTGTACAAAAGACCAATATAGGGTAGCCTAGATAGTTTCACTTTTCTACTTTCACGCCATATGTTTCAGATACAAATGATAGAACAGATTCGCACGCTAAAAGTTCATTTGTAAAATTTACCATAATAAATTAATTGACAGAATTGCCCTCTTTTCCAATGGATCAAAACAGCCTATTGTTCGGCACGGATTGCAACCACTACCCCTCTATCTTTAAGTAGACTGGATCCCCTGCTTAAAATATCTATTTGAGGATATTTCTGTTCATAATTAATCTAATCGCATTTCTAGTAATAATATAATTGTCTAACATACATCTTTAATATCTGGTGGAAATACTGTGATCACAGTTGTCAGCATCTGAATCATCGTGTGAAGATTAGTTATTACTGTGTTTCTTAATTTCTCGTCTTTATTGGAATACATAATCTTTCCAATGTCGTTCATATACGTTATGGCAACGATAATCGCTTCTTCGGAAATTCCACACTCAGTGCCAATTCTAGAAGCCTATAATACAGAATTGAAATTAGTAAATATGAATAATATAACATTTTTATAACAATAACCTAAACAATGATAGTAATGTAAATATTGTACAGGAAAATAAGAAAGCTCAAGTTAAACGGTTAGTAATAAATATTTTACTTTTATGTCACAACGATTGCATCCAATAAATGATATTAATGTTTATATCTCCCAAGCTATCGTAATTGTTTTCTACTCTTACTTTATTCAAATCCACTTAAGCAGATATGCTTAACTTACAGTACGGTATACCCTTACTTCTCTTCAATTACTCTCAATTATACTTCGCAATTTCTTTCTGGTTGTTTTACTTTATCGTTTTGATTTAGCTATTGTTTGACTATTTTATTTGTATCTTCATTATAATTAGGAGCTTCTCGATTTGCACGTTCACTATGACTGATACCATGACGTCATTTTTATGATTATGCGCATCTAAGTGCGTACTGTAAACGGGAATTAAAGATTCACCGAGCTCAATGAAACCATCTTTTTATGTAAATTGATGTGTAATTACAATACTGTTTTCTGATTGTTTGACAATAATATATTGTCCCTTGTCATACCGGTACCTGGATGAAAATATGTTTTTTTTATTACAATTCTAAAAATATATTATTATTATAGCATTATATCTTTTAAAAGTTATTTTTATTTAATTCTATTATATTGCTTCCTATGAGTCACTGTTCATTGTCTTATTACAGGAGAGTATTTCAAAATCTCTTGAACTTCACGTAGCAGAGGTTTTGGCTGTGGTGTTTTTAGAGCTGCTGATAAAAATATGCAAACTTCAGAACATATTATTACAATATACATTTTACTTAACGTCTTTGAATGCAGCATACAGACGTTCTTCTGGTACTCTTTTTCTACTAAAAGCTTGTGCGCCTGTATTTGTTTAATACACACATGCATGACTATGCTCATCAGTGGTAGAATCCCCTTTTCCTATGCAGGCACCTTTGAGTACTTCTTCGTGTTAGTTCGTGCAATTGCGGTACATTAATGTGCGCAACCAAGCGTAATGGCGCTAATGTATTATACATTTAGTTTAAAACGGCAAGCATAACAAGATTTATGCAATGTCGTGGATTGTCGGAGACACATTTGCTTTTTTCGGTGACTTTTAACCCCGAAAAAAGCAATAATGAGAATCGCAATGTTATTGCCTAAGAACATTAATCAAAAAAAAATGAATGAATGAATGGTTTAAATAAAACAACTGTTTCATGCAGTCAAATCAGCAGCGAATGTATCAAACCTGTTGTTTTCATCACTTTTTATAGTTTCTTTCAGTTTCCATTTTATTTGTGGATTCATATAATTTTGAATTACCGTACATACATTTAAATTACACTGATACGATACGTAGCTAGAGCCTCGATGTATACACCGCAATTCAGAAGTGTAAACATTGTGTTATATATTGCACTTTTATCATACATTTAGAGCACAAACACTACTTTACCTCATTAAAAGGAATGCACACTTTTGTTTTTCCAATGTCTTGCAATCTTTCCTGAAAGTTAAGCCAGTTTATTGGAACTTCCTTCATTCCCATTGCCTGCATGTATTTACCAATATTTCTCTTAAGTTTCTTTATATCTGCATGTGATTTCACAGTGTTGTCGACCATGTACATTTCACGATCTACATGTGCAGCATATTTCATTCCTTCCATTTTATCAAACATTTCGTTAAACATACCCTCAACCTTCAATTTAAAAAGGTATTAGCATCGTTACAGTTATAAGTTTATATAAATTGGAATGTAGACATCTTCCATATTTCTTTTTAATTTTGAACATTTATTTAAACATTGATTTATTTATGTGAATCAATGTGTAATGCTGTTTCAGTGGAATTATACCATTCTTAAGTCATTTGCATTTACCATAATCGACGTGAATACATGCACGTGCCAGTATTTTGAATTAAATTCTAACATCTTGCTCTGATTAACTTGCAAGAATTACTTGCATTACAAATAAGACATATTGTGGGAAAGGGAACGGGCTTTGGTTGACACAAATAAATTGGAAACCTTTTTAATAAGTGTGCAAAAGAGAGATTGTTTGGATGCCGTAATAAAAAAAAATGTCGTTTCCTTAAACAGAGTCAAAATATTTGTGAGAAAAAAAGGAGAATATTAGTAATAATAAAGAACCTTAACACAATCCTTCCTTCAAGCTATCTTTTGCAAAATAATTAAAAAAATTAATAATATAGATCCAGCTCTACCCCAGCATTAAATAGCATAGTGTAAATGAGATAAAATTAAAGATGTACAAATAATACAATTTAAGTTAGCAAGGTAGACTTGACACTATATAATACCCAAACAACCGTTGATACAATTGATGCAATTGCATTATTATGGATTGAAAAAGATAAATGGTTAAATTCAGCCAAAACCTATTGACTTCCAGTCAATTTGACTTTGTTTTAAATTACAGCTTTTTTGGCAAATAATTTTTCTTCCTATCCAATTTTCGGGTCAAAGTTTATAACTATTATGTGGCATTAACATTTAAAAAAAAAAAAACCTTTTTTTAGGGGGACGATATATCGAATTGCGAATTAACAAAAATATCAAATTCATTTATGAAGGAACAACTTTTGAGATTGTTAAAAACACAGGTAAAATTAATATTGGTATTTAATTTTTGAGCTGTGACTGATCATCTGATTCAAATATCGGATTTACTTTGGCGATTTTCAAATCATTGGGTACACAGCCGGTGGATATAGATTATTGATAATAATGACTAAGGGTTTGTTAATGCAATTCGGATGGAAATGTATAATGTTGGCCCTAACGTTACACTTACTGTTGGACTTCCTTTATCTGCAGGGAGGACGAGGATATGTTTATCTTTCCTAATGCATCTAACGTCGTCCTTTTGTTGTGATATTGTTTATCATTATTATAAAGTAGTTATTTGATGTATGCCTTTCATAAGTTTCCATTTATTAAAAACAATACCGGTATATATTATTTCAAACTCAATGTTGTAGAGAATTCTTATGTACACGAATAAGTTACAATCAATTGTTCCTGTATTTGATTTATTTATGTTTATTGGTAGCAATAGGGTTATTTTTGTATTTAGTGTACAATATTTGTGTTACTTGACTTTACTACACCTTCTGCAATCTGCTTTGTTTTATTTTTTAATATTATGACAGCATCTATTAATACAAGAATGAAATTGGATGATGATTAATTGATAAGCTAAATTAACATTATCGATGTTCAGTATCATACCTTGTTAGATTGTTCAGTTCAATAACACAAGAATGAATTACCTTTTTCCGATTTCTTGATTTTCTCCATGATGGCAATTTGTCCATATGAGTAGCAACCAAACTGATGGGAGGTGATTCTATGGAAACCCTGCCATCAATTGAAATGGGGTTTCCTGAAGCATGTTGCGCCACAGTATGCTCATATACTGACCTTATCCAAAACAAATTCATGTCTAAATTGGTCATTCCTAGTGGACCCTAAAATAAAATGTAGGTACAATTAAAAAAATGTAATGTAATAATATACCATATTAGTATATATATTTTTTGTAATAAAACGTTTTGTTTATTAAGAAAAACAATTAATAATAGTAATAATTGAAGTTTAAAATAATGTTGAACTTACAACTGCTGGATCTCGTGCATTAGCTGGTTCATCCAAGTTATCCAAAGCATTAAATGCAACACAGTACGATGCTGTATTTGTGAGGAAAAACTGAACAAAATACAGATATAAGGTGGTTATTATGATGGATAGTTATCCATATTCTATCGGGAAAGAGTCTTTTATTATAATTAGTGACATGTAGTAGGCCTACATTGATGCAATAATTGTAGCGGAAATACTCCATATTGAAGCGAGTATGTCGATACTAATGTTAAATCAGAACGCTACATATTATATTCTTTTTTAAAGAATAAAAGGAGGAAAATAATTACAGTTTAACACCGTTGCGTATATAAGAATGTGGACTACAAGGTCTTCGTAGTATATAATACTATTATTAAACAATGTTTTAGAGGCATATTACAAATCAAAATACACGTGCGTGTCAAGAACATGGTGCAAGCCATGATAATTATAATAAAACACTACTCATAATTGTAATCTTAATGTAACATTAGATATATGTATAGGCAACTCTATTGAGCCATCTTCGCTTGTTTAACAAGTGGGAAAAACAATATACTGTAAATCGAGAAAAATATTATTAGAATATAATTGTTTTCAGATTATTCAAATGCAATATAGGCCCTACATACTAATACCACTACCACTACTGCTACCAATGTCACTGCCACTTCCATTACCACCACTACTACTATCACTATCACTATCACTACTACTACATTAATATATATGTGATTATAAGATCATATTCTACCAATAAACAACATATTGATAGGCATACCCTATGCGTTATGTAGTAGTCCAATTGACCAGCGTAGTCCCATATGCTAGTTATTTCATTTGGAATATTCACAGAATCACCTCCAATTGGGTAGCTTTGGTTGTCCTCTATTAGAAAATAAAATAAAATAAAAGTGTTTATAGATTGCCGAATATCGACATTTTTGACCAAGTACTATTTTAAATTTTTAATTTATTTTAAACGATCCAGACGCCTACCTTTACGTTTTTAACTTATACCTAAAATACCAAACAACAACAACATATGAGAGGCAGTATTGTCTGGCCATGTACTGTCAACATTGCATTTCATATTTACATAGTACATTATAATATAATCAGCGTCAAGCTAGTACTAGGGTCTAGCTTAGGCCTATGCCTGTTAGTATTAGGATTGTTTGGTCGTTTGTGGACAAAATTAACACTAAAGTAGGTGTGTTTATAGAATCCATATAAATATAACATTTAATATAATATTATTAAAAACCAAATGTTACTGTTTTAATCAATGTGAATGAAATGTAGGGCTTGGCTAGAGGGCTACCTTTTATTTTATTCAAATGACAGGAATCTATTTATATGTTATATAAAACAAATAATGAATGTTTATTAGTGTAATGGTACATAAATATTCATTATTTGTATAATAGTTCCGTTTAAAAAATATGAAGGACAAATGATTTATTTCAATTGTTAAAAAGCTTTATATAATAATTTGTTTTGCTGTATTACATACCTAACTCCTTATCAACCCTTTGTTTTATTACATGTTCACGCATTTTCCTGATTTTCTCGGCATCTGTACAAAAATAGCAATTGGTTAAATCAATATGTATACAAATAATTATGCTGGTTGGAGTTTATGAGAAACACTGAATTTCATTTAATCTGTATCAATGTGTAATAAAAGTATTTTAAACATTACATATAACATCGTGCCTATTCCTGGTACATTGTTGGTAATTTCTTTAATAAGTATAGGTCTACAAAAATAAGTAAGCCACAACTCTAGAGTAAGAGTATACAAAAAACTCTACTTGTCAGTACTACAATTACAGATATTAATTCCACGTTTCGCTTGGCATCACATGACGGCAGAAACTCGATTTTCTACTCTACAGGTAGTTACACACATCTTACCGTCGTGTTCATCTTTAATCCTCTTCCATTCGCTCTTACTATTTGATTGAAACACTGTCCGTGTAACGATACCGTCTGTCGATGGTTCGTCTGGATTGAATCTATTTTAACAACGTATGGTGAGGTAAAATGGTTAAATTAGTATTAGTATCTACATCAAATATATAATTAAAAATACACTGATAATTATTTCAATACTAAAATGTATATGTATACGTAAATAATTTGCAATTAGTTACCTTTCTTTAAGCATGGCCTTTACACAGCTAGTCTTACCAGCACCTTCCTTCCCAAGAAACATACATCTCGAATTCACAACTGCAATTTTACCATCTTTAAGTTCATTTTTATATAGTTTTATAGCCTGTTTACCCCTGGCAAATATTTCAGGAGGAACCAACAATACTAATATTAAAATATAAAAAATACGCATAACATACATATATTCAAATTAATGGTTTTATGTAAACATTATGAATGACATTTGTTTCAGAATTCAAATATTTGTTACTAACATTGTCGTTTTCATGTTAAAAACTTTAATAAAAATAGCTTACTGTCAAAATACTCTACAATCTTGATTTTTGTTATTTGTTCTATCTGCGTATTTTCTTCTAAAACAGATACTGCTGTTTTTCCTTCCTATAAACATAAAAGTGTTTTAAGTATTGCTAATAGTAGAAATATTTGTTTATAAACCGATTTAGAAATCAAAGGAACAAATATGTCTATGGAATCAGACAGATATAAAACCCCAATTGTAGTAAGTGAGTGCAACAACAAGCAAAATCAAAATGAACATTATTATAGACAAATCATAATATAAGTCAATTCTAAATTAAGCATAGACCTTCTAAGAAAATGCCGTGCCGCAGTACAAAGTACACTATTTCATAGTAATTGTAAACCCTTCTCTGAAATTCAAATATTGATTTTAATGTATTCATTAAAAGAAATCACTAACCCAAAAATATCTAAATTAAAATAAATAAAAAACAAAAAATATACATATAGAAAACATAGTATACTTCTAAACATCTTGTACTTACAGATGTCTATAATGAAGCACGGTTCATATTTACACTAACTAACAAACAATTTCGTATCCAGTAGTATTTATTACAATATTGCAAATCATGTATATTTACAACATACACAATACATTCCTTTCTTCATGACTATTCCGATTTAAATGACATAAAGGGAGATACGAAAATTCACTACAGGAGTGTGTATGTTTATGTGGCCGTTTTATAAAAGGAATATTAAACGTAAACAATATCAGTACCACATACCATGAATATTATTGGAATCTATACGAAAATTAGTATTGTGGTAAGGAGATGTTGAGTGTTATGCAAGATGCAATATGAGATAGTTGTAATTGAAAGTAGTATTTGTACTAGAATAGAAACGTTTGAAAATTCCGCGACCTGTTCTTCTTACATACAGTGTATTGCAGCAAATAATTATAATTAGGTAATAATAAATAATACACAAAGAAGTTGAAATAAAAGGTTTTGCTTGTGAATAATTATGATGTGAACGTAGACCGAATTATATCAATATTATCTGTGCATTCACTTATTTTGCAATGATCTTTAGCCCATTATTTAGTGCCGTTACGGATGCACCTTGCTTCGTGAGATAGTTTACTACTTCTAAGGTAGGTTCATTTGCACGCATGTATTCATGCAACAGGGTGTTACCGTCCTTTAAAGAAATTTTAAATAATGAGGTGGAAGCTTATACAAACAATGTATTGCAGCAAATAATTATAGTTAGATAATGATAAATAATACACAAAGAATTTAAAATAAAACGTTTTTCTTGTGCATATCCTGTGAACGTAGACCGAATTAAATAAATTGTCTCTTATATTGTAATTTTACAGAATCATAAAAGAAATCATAATCGTGTAGTTTATGCATACATGTTAACGTGAACATTGCTCTCTGTCATGATTCTAAATTCAGCTCTTTTATAATGACATGTCCACGTACATAAAACATAGTCAATATACCAATCTCAAAATAACTGTAGGATCTTGTTTAAAGTGGAGCTCCACCCAGAAAATTGCTATTTTTCATACATTTCAACTATTCTTTAAAAATATCATCCCTCATACTTCATATTTTTTCGAAAATTTTTTCAATGAGTATGATTTTCTTGAAAATCACGCCTTTTTGCGTTTTGGGGGGATACCTTGTAATTTCCTATTCTTTTACATGCAAAAGGGGGGTATATTTGAATATTCCTAAACAATTAATTTCTTCACTAAAAAAAAAATTTAAAATGTTTTTATATGTAATTTTTCCAGATCTTTTTATTTCTGGTATTGTTATTGCGTATACATTGCGCAATTTCGCGTAAATAGACACTTTCCCCCGTTGGGTCCAATTGGGTTTTTTACTTTGCTAGGGAGTATGATCACGTGACATTTCTCACGACATTTTTCACACTGCAGCTGGCGATCTGTTATTGTCGCGATGTTATTTTTGACGGGCGAAAAGTATATTAAAACATTCTGGATGTGACCCTATCATGTTTCACAGTGTAATAAGTGATTATGAGATTATTACTAAAATGTCAAATTTAACGAGATTTGAGAAAGACGTGGCTATATATTCAATAAAGCTAGGCCTAGGCCTACTAGAGTCTAGGTATGTAACGATGCTGCTTGGCCTCTAGCTGGCTGCCTGATAGCCTTACAGCAGTGAAGTTTGTTCTGGCACCCAATCTCGGCCTACCCATGGGCCATGATAGGGTGCCTGAATAGTTGCTTTTCAGTCAGACATAAGCTTCCACATCCGTTACTATTCTTTACTATTCTGAGCAATACCAGTCTTGTTTTGTAGAGAATTTTGTGTTTCACAATTCTTAATGTGCGAGAAAACCCAGGAACGATAAATGGGACGAAACGACCAAGCATTTTCGAACCCATGACTACAGTCCTACCTAGACATGAATTCAAGCCTAGCTAGCTAGGCTGAGCAGACGATTTAGTTAGGCCTAGCTTAAAATTAATAAGCAATTTGATTAAGATTATTATGCTGTTGTTGTACAGTGCAAATCATGATGTTAGATGTAAATTATGCTGACATTTTTATCGGAAATATTACTTGGGCCTAAACAAATCGTATTAAATGTGTGTATATTGCAGGGAGTTGTAAAAATTATTTTACAACTCCCTGGTATAAAATTGATTCGCCATTTTCCAACACATAATTTACCAAAGGGGAGACATTTCACCAACGCGTTCACCGGCGACTAAAACGCGTCAGTCGCTAAGTGTAACGCGTTTTGCGACGTATTGTAAACTAATAACCCCTAAGTTACTGAAAAAGTGTAATGTAGTAAAAAACACTATTTTCTGACCGATTTTTTAGAAATTAGTTTTCGGAAAATATTGCCATATCTTCCCTGTTTTTTGTATGTAATCACTTTCAATTAAACATACTTAAACATAATATAAGCTGAGAAAGTCTGAGTGTAGCTCCACTTTAATTACTACTAAATAATTATTGCAGCAAGTAATTCTAAATAACTCAATCAATTGTAATATGATATGAAATAAAGTAGATAAAATATATTTGCGGCGCAGATCATACGTACGTTATAGGTGTAATCATATACATTATTTCTAGACTTATATTACCTTGTTTTGTGCTGTTATTGAAGCACCTTGTTTCCTGAGATAGTTTACTACTTCTAAGGTAGGTTTATTTGAACGCATGTATTCATGCAGCGGGGTGTTTCCGTCCTATAGAGAAAAAATTTATTATGACGAAGTTTATTATTAAACTTAAAAAATAACAGTAGCACATACCATGAATATATTGGAATCTATTCGAAAATTAGTATTGTGGGAAGGAGATGTTGAGTTTTATGCAAGATGCAATAATATGAGATAGTTGTAATTGAAAGTAGTATTCGTACTGGAATAGAAACGTTTGAACATTCCGCGGCGTGTTCTTCCAGTCATAATTCATTCGTATCCTTATTGATTATTTTGATGCCATTGTTGTAAGTTACATCACACCAAAACATTACATTTTTAAATAGGGTTAAAAATAGATAAATAAACATACTTTTGCCGACGTTAGGTGTAATCATATAACTTATCTGTAGCCATATATTACCTTATTTAGTGCTTTTACGGATGCACCTTGCTTCGTGAGATAGTTTACTACTTCTAAGATAGGTTTATTTGAACGCAAGTGTTCATGCAGCGGGGTGTTTCCGTCCTTTCAAGAAATTATAATCATGAAGTTTATACAAACAGTGTATTGCAGCAAATAATTATAGTTAGATTAGATAATGATAAACAAAAAACACACAAAGGAATTGAAATAAAACGTTTTTCTGGTGCATATCCTGTGAACGTAGACCGAATTATATCAATTGTCTCTTATATTGTAATTTTACAGAATCATAAAAGATATCATAATCGTGTAGTTTATGCATACAGGTTAACATGAACATTGCTTTCTGTCATGATTCTAAATTCAGCTCTTTTATAATGAAATATCCACATAAAACATAGTCAATATACCAATCTCACAATAACTGTAGGATCTTGTTTAATTACTACTAAATAATTATTGCAGCAAGTAATTCTAAATAACTCAATCAATTGTAATATGATATGAAATAAAGTGGATAAAATATATTTGCGGCGCAGATCATACGTACGTTATAGGTGTAATCATATAAATTATTTCTGGACTTATATCACCTTATTTTGTGCTGCTATTGAAGCACCTTGTTTCATGAGATAGTTTACTACTTCTAAGGTAGGTTTATTTGAACGCATGTATTCATGCAGCGGGGTGTTTCCGTCCTATAGAGAAAAAAATTATTATGACGAAGTTTATTGATAAACGTTAAAAATAACAATAGAATATACCATGAATATATTGGAATCTATTCGAAAATTAGTATTGATGTGGGAAGGAGATGTTGAGTGTTATGCAAGATGCAATAATATGAGATAGTTGTAATTGAAAGTAGTATTCGTACTGAATAGAAACGTTTGAACATTCCGAGGCGTGTTCTTCCGGTCATAATTCATTCGTATCCTTATTGATTATTTTGATGCCATTGTTGTAAGTGACATCACACCAAAACATTACATTTTTAAATGGGGTAACAAATAGATAAATAAACATAATTTCGCCGACGTTATGTGTAATCATATTAGTAGCCATATTATTACCTTATTTAGTGCTGTTACGGATGCACCTGGCTTCGTGAGATAGTCTACTACTTCTAAGATAGGTTCATTTGAACGCATATATCCATGCAGCGGGGTGTTTCCATCCTTTCAAAAAATTATAATCATGAAGTTTATACAAACAATGTATTGCAGCAAATAATTATAGTTAGAAAATGATAATAATACACAAAGAAATTGAAATAAAACATTTTTTCTTGTGCATATCCTGTGAACGTAGACAGAATTATATCAATTGTCTTTTATATTGTAATTTTACAGAATCATAAAAGAAATCATAATCGTGTAGTTTATGCATACAGGTTAACGTAAACATTGCTTTCTGTCATGATTCTAAATTCAGCTCTTTTATAATGACATGTCCACATAAAACATAGTCAATACTACTAAATAATTATTGCAGCAAGTAATTCTAAATAACTTAATCAATTGTAATTTGATATAAAATAAGTGGATAAGATATTGTTGCGGTACAGATCATACGTTATAGGTGTAATCATAATAACTTATCTGTAACCCTATATTACCTTATTTAGTGCTGTTATTGAAGCACCTTGTTTCCTGAGATAGTTTACTACTTCTAAGGTAGGTTTATTTGAACGCATGTATTCATGCAGCGGGGTGTTTCCGTCCTATAAAGAAATTATACATACAGGTTATTGCAGAAAATCATTTTAGTTATGCAATGATAAATAATACACAAATACATTAAAATAAAGGTTTTGCTGGCAGGTGCTTATGCTCTGAACGAAGACCGAATTATATCAATTGTCTGTGGATTCCCTAATTTTGCAATTTTACTGACAAAAGAAATCATAATCGTGTAGTTTATACATACAGATTAATGTGAACATTGCTTCCAGCCATCATTCTAAATTCAACCATTTTATAATGACATGTCCACATAAAACATAGTTAAATTGATAATTCATTCAATAAATTATCTCTATCCCTATTACCTTATGCTATGTGATATGAAGATGTAATATTACATAATAATGAAGACGTACGTAAGGCAGCACTTAGTGGAGCACTGTGGCGCAGTGGTTAGAGCATTGGACTTGCAATCAAGAGGTTGCCGGTTCAAGCCCGGCCCGGTCACTGCGGTGTTGAGTCCTTGAGCAAGATTCTCAATCCACATTGTTCCTCCCCACCCAGGTGATAGATATGGGTACCGGTATGTTAAAAGTACTGGGAAGGTAAATCAGACTCGTTTGTGCGGGAGGAGTGGCGTAGCCCCGCAAACATACACACTTAGTGGAGCCTGGCCCAAACGATAAAGAAATGGAGATGGGCACCAAGGCCGTTAGCATTATCTTAGGTTTCGGCTTTACTACTTTACTTACATAGGGCACTTTTCTCTCAAGTTCATTATAAATCATACGTACTTATTTTATACAATAAAAAATTAAATTAAACAAAGGATGTGGATAATTAAAAAAATATATATTTTCATTTCCTATTTAGAGATTTAATCTCGGTACCACGAATGTTAGTGGTGTCCTACTGTATTTGCTTTCTGTAACCACTCTGATGCAGGTATAGAGTTATGAACACAACAATAGTGATCTGGGGTGTGTTTGAGTCCCACTCGAGAATTACACAAGATTAGATCACGGGAAAATAGGCCCACTCTTATGTACTTTACCTTATTCTGTAATGTTGGAGATACACCAAGTTTAATGAGATAAGTCACTATTCCTAACGTAGGTTTAACATATCTACCACTTAGATGTATATGTAGAGCATTTCTTCCTTCCTAAAAAAAATAAGACATGTTATATTTTTAATAAATATTTTTCTTCGATGGATTATACAACATGGATTAACTAAATCAAATTAATCGAAAGGAGCTAAAATGTATTAATTATACTTAGAGCAGATGCATCATGTTAATAATAAATAAACAACATACAGTACATTACCTTCTTACATTTGAAGATAATAATATGATGAATAAAAACGAAGCAAAAAATAATAATTATCATTAAACATACTTGTACTATTACCAGTATGATATACTATTGCAATTTAAACTTTTTGTCAAATTACCTCTTTTGATAATGTTGGTGATTCACCATTGGTTATCAGACAGTACAATATCTCTAATTTAACATCATCACGCTCTAGATAAGTATTGATCGGTGTGTATCCACTCTGTGAAGAAGTCATAAACATCAAATATAACGAGTCTTATACATAACTTTGGGGTTGGGTCAACCGGCTCCGCTACAGTGATTAGGTTCACTTAGGTTGACCATTTTTTTGTTATGTATATATTGAAATAGACCGAATAAATAATGAAATGAAATACTGTTATATAATGTAACAACTGAAAACATGAATACCCATACTCCATTATTAGGCTTGGTGAAATGCAGTAAGAAACTTGTTTTTTATATTATTGTTATATTTACGTGTTTAATGCAATACTTTGTAATGTTTATAATTTTTATTTTAGATTGTAAAAGGATCCCAATGGAAATAAGCTGATAAGCTTTTTGGGCTATCCTGGAAAATCTTTTTTAAATGTATTATTTGTAATGTCCGTAATTTATGTAATCACTTTGTATGTATTTTTTATGATGATTTTCCAAATAAATTCAAATCAAATCAAATCAAACTCAGAAAGTTTTTGGATAACTTGATAGTTTGATCATTTATAAGGAAATGGGAACCGGTAACGTTAAACTGAATTTGCGGACCATATTGCAAAATTAAAGTTTGCCAAATATAAGCGACTCTTTAACAACTACAATACCAGGCTTGGAGTAAATCTGACTTATTACAACGCATTGCATTTTACATTGGCTAAGTTGATTAAAATGATTCCAGCAAATTGGAAAATGGTCCAAAAGATGATCATCAATGGTGATAAGAGATGTATTAGAAAGGGAGATGGTGAGGATGATGATACAACTAATAATTGAAAAGTGGAAAATCTAGATTGTTAGAGATATTTAAAACAGAAAACATATTATAATCATTTATCAAAAAACATCAGATCAAATTCGCTGCTCATAGCGTGAGACAACCACATTACAGCCAGGCCAAACAGCTACTGTTTAATAGATGTTAACAATCGACAATAACAATTGACATATGGTACCAAATGTAATTAGAACAGCAGTTTCACATTAAATTTGAATTGTCCGACACGCAGCTAGATAAACTAGAGGTAGGAATTGGGTGGTTAAAAGCTTCCAGGTTGTACAATGATGTATGGCCGTTAGGCAATAACCATTTTCGGCGATTGGCTACCATATAATAATTAATTATAATAAGATGTTTGGCCCCAAAATCATAAAAAATAAAGAGTTATAAAGTCTGACTTTGAATAGACCATTTTGCAGTTTTAATGACATTAGCCTATTCACTTCCATAAGAAAAAAAAAACACGAAAGAAAATAATGATTTCACTTTATTCATTGTCTGGCAGACAATTTTACCAATTTTGTTGCTCTACATTACAGTTTTCTTAGGTAAATAACTTGTTTTCGATCCAAATTTTAGTCAAAGTGAATAACTATTACGTGACATTAAAATGGCGTATTCAACAACAAATGTAAACTATACTAATTATTTATTATTAGTCAGGGGGACAATACATCTTCAACTACTTTATGCATGTTTTAATGGATATCTATTGGTCAAATAGATAATACATTCGTATAAATAAACCTAATATTTGTGTCAGTGTCTTAGATGATGAATATAACATTTTAAAGTACCATGTCTTTTGTTCGGATTTTTTTTATTTTTATTTATTACCATATTTAATGAATGTGGCCTATCCAGTTCTAGTGAAGGAAGGGCCCTCATTTGTTTGTTATGATTAGTGGCTGTGTAGTAGTGTAGTACACCGGGGTAACCCCATATTCGTATAGAAAGATGCACTACTTTCTTTAAAGTGAACATGAGCTAGATGTGTACACTGGATCTACGGTTTATAGTCCGACGTTATGGTTACGGTTCCACTGTCTTAACCGCTCGGCCACTCACTCACTATATTGGGGTGGGGTTATAATAAAGGAAACATGTAACATTAATCAAATTGCTTATCTGAGAGGGAATTTATTCAAAGCAGGGCGTTGATTCAATAAATTAGGCCCAAAAGATATGTATCTGGCAGTTGGGGTTTTCCATCCTATAATGAATTCATAATCATGATGTTTATATACATACATGTTTTTACAGCAAATAATTGTAGTTAAGTATAATAATAAACAAACAAATTAAAATAAAACGTGTATAGGTGTATAATTATGCTGTGAACGTATTCTCAATATATAATAGAACTAAGCCAAAATGTGTCTATCTCCTCCCAAACTGATACTATCGCCGTTCGAGATGGGACACCTTTTAATTCTCCTCTATCCATTAGTTTATATTATAGCTAACAATTTGTAAGAAAAATGTGTTTTAGGCCAATTTCATTGCAACTGCCAAATGCCAATTCTCGGCCATTTTCCTTCGTCAAAATTAGATCACTCGGGTCAGTAGCAATATCGAGGCAGCACTCATGTGATGTGATCAGCGCAGCTGCAGTTATAGTATAGCTATAGTATAGCTAGTTATAGTAGGCGTACAAAACTATTTTCTATATTCTTTCTTTCTACCTCATGCACATCGCTCCTGCCAAACGTAATTGAGCACCCCTTTACCATTTTTCCAAACACCAAATGCAGTGTTAACACTAGGCTAGGTTATGTTTCTTACGAATTACTATTCCAAAGCTGCTATAAGTCTAGGAAATAGCTGAATGCGGGATGATTCGGCCCAGGTGTGACGGCACGAATCGGCCCATTTTTAGGCCAATATAATATCTGGCTGGTAATTCGGTAGGTGTATGATATAAAATATTGTGAAGTACATTATGCTTACATATTATTAAATTTCTTTCTTTCTTAAACTTCCTTCTAATATAAATGCTGTATAACGTACCTCTCAGCACTATACATCCAAACCGAAGACATGCCCTTGTCGGTAACCAGGGTTCGGTAGTATTTTGAAACCTGGTGAGAACCCGATTATCCCGGACTCGAGCGCCTCAAATCCTAGCAGGCCTAAGGAAACTGAAACTCATAAAGTGAATAGGTCTACTGTACTCTTAAGTTAGGGAAGACAGAAAGTTTTTTTCCCTGTTCACACTTACAAATACTGTACTTTGATGTATTGGCTGATAGAACAAGGAAATGAATGAACGTTTCGGGCGAGTGGTACAATTCGTCTTCTATATTTATATGTGACCCGATCTGGCAAAACCCTACTTTTTTTTTATATATTTGGATTATTTGAATCATAAGCTTTGTAGTGGTGTTTATTTCATAAAAACTGAGTAAATATTTAAAAAGTTATTACATTTTAAAAACTTACAAATCATTCAATTAGTTTACGAGAAAATCGCGTTTGAAGTTTGCAATTTAATCGATAATGGTTGTACCCATTTTTAATGGGCCTTCAATAACTTTCACGTGCGTATAATGAATGTAAATGAGTTTAACAAAATAATGAAAGTAATTTAAAATGATTCTCAGCTTTTTTCCAAAATTCTTAATTGTATGTAGACTGTATCTTTATTGTGTTTTTTTATTTGTTTTTTTTTATTTATTGTAATTTGTTTTATTTTTGTTTTTACATAATTTATTTTATTGTTTTTCTTGACAAAATAACATGTCAGTGTAAATTTGATCTTTGTGTGTTGTTTAACTCCACATGTATGATGTTTTTGTAATTTAATTATACAAAAAGAAAACAAGTTTTTGAATTTGCAAACACACATAATAGGCCTATATGATTGTAATCAGAAATATTCTTTTTACTTCTTTTATTTTAAACAGTAGGTCTATAATGTAAAGTTTTTTTTATATATAATAAGTAATATTATAAAAATAAGCATACAAAATGTATAAAGCAAAGATTTGATAATTGCAAAACATAATACGTTTAAATACAATTTCTTTATTTCAAAATGAATTTTATTTTCTACGTGTTTTCAATTTTAAATCTTTTAAAAAAGACACAATAAAAAAACGCACACAAAAAAGAAAAAATTTGAGACGCACGATATGTAACGATGCTTTCAATAAGACATATTATAAATGTATTTAGTTGCGAAATTTATAAAGTAAAAGGTTATCATTGATAAATATACATTTTAGATAAATGATAACACATCTAAAATTGAGTGATCAATACAATATGGTGTTCATAATAATTTGTTTTGAAGACTAGAAGAAACATCTGAAGACATTCAACGAAAAACAAGCTTGAACACCACACCAGTCACTAAAAATGATACTGCTCTGAAAAAACATCTCCCTTTCTACACAGAGACAAATTCTGAACGAAAATAATAAATAAAAATAATTAGTAAACGAAACACACGCATTATAAATAAAATAAATAATTTAAGAATATTTGTCAAACTACCAACTAACAAAAAAGAAACATACTAACCGATTCATCGTCATTACGAAGTTCAAATAACGAAAACGTTTCCTTGAAAAATCCACAGGAGACACGCTTTACATTTTCTAACTGCAATTCAGTGTCACATTGTGTCGCAACACATGTACATACAACGAGTCCTGTCACAAGTCTGCCGACATTTATTTTTCTATCGCTCATCAATTGTTCTAATACATAATACAGCGCTTCCGAAGAAATATCTTTACACAAATCTAACACATTAAAATTGTTTTCCAACTCTTTACAAGCATGAATAGTACTCTGGAGGATGGGTGAGTCCAAAACAACTAACCCCGTCAATTTATATTCAATGTATGCTAAAACTACTTCCTCTAAATTAACCATAACGCTCGACAAAACAAATGATAATGGATGTAAATGTCAAGAAAGTTACAACTTAAAGCATTTTTTAAAAGGAAGTTGTAACATAGAAACTAATTTTGTCAAGAAATGTGTTGGATAAAATTATTTGTGTTTAGAAAGTTACAACATAATAATTTAATTTGTCAAAAAAAAAAAAATGTGAATATACGGAGCCGAATGTAATTCCATAGAAATGGATTGAAATTGGAAAATCCACATGATCAAAAAAAAAGAAACACACCGTTCCGACAGGAGCTAATGACAATTACAAGGAATGACACAGTTTAAATAGAGTAAATACCGTATAACATAATTAAATTTTCGCAAGAAAATTGTCAAAAATAAATAAAATATAATATACTGAATTTACGTTGTGCATTTTTTAATTTAGGCCGTGATTAGGTTTATTGTTCATTTATGATTGTGAAAAAAACATACAATTAAAACAACTATATATAAAAAAAACAATGATTCAGTGTTGAATTAATTTGAATTACCTCTCAATATGTTAATAAAACATATTTTAAATCAATAAATTTGTTAAGAAGTTTGTTACATAAGCACATTTGTGTAGATAAAATAAAAAATAAATTTTCCAAATGTTTGGAGGGGTTACGACATAATATCATTTTAAAGAAGTCAAATCAATGGGATCCAATTCCCATTGTTAATCTATAGCTAGATAGATGTTCAACTTTATTTCGAAGAAACCGTCGTTGTATAGGTTTATGGATAGTCTTGTCTTTCTAACCGGTTTTTAACGTCCTTCTTTGTAATACTTAATTCATCTTTAACACTGTTATAAAGGCGTTCAACACCACCGAAACTACCGGGATGTCTAGGATCGTAATACACTTTTCTCAATATTTCGTCCATACTTGGCACTGTCACACGTTCAATTGTAACCATATAACACAACAATCATATTCTAATACGATAAGCTTATTGGTACACACAAATTTTATTCAATAAACACTTTAAATTGATGATTAAATATTGCAGAGAAAAATGATTGAATTAAAAAAAATAATAAGAAAAGAAAAGCAAACACATCAGTAAAAAATACAGGTAATCGTTACAACACAATCTATATCTATAACTTTAGTTAGACCTGATTTTTTGAAAATTCTACAAGTAAATTTTCAAGTGAATCTGAATTCTTTAAATTCTTAACACTTTGACTGCCAGAGGTTTTTCCAGTTAGAAACCGCCACCGCCAGCGTTTTTAGCCCAATTCGATGTTTTTATTTAAGCTGATTGAAACCATGTATGTGATCTGATTTATATGTAATTTAGACTAAAATAATCATAAAGATTTTAGCTTTACAATGGTACCAAGAACGATTTTTAAATCGCAATATGTAAATCGTAATAGTAAAATGAAAGTAACCCACTTTTTGATTTTTTCGTAATTTCGCGCAAGAAAGTCGAGATATTCGCGATTTTGTGCAAGACATCACAATATGAAAATATCGCCCGGTGAGATCAACAAACAACAAAAAAGTTACTTACACGGCACCGATAGGCCTATAAAAAAAAGTTATCACTATCGAAAAATGTATTACCTTTTATAAATCATAAATCTTACATCAATGTTTCGCCAAAATCCACATAGTAAAGACACCAGGCCTAGTTAACCAGGCCTAAAGTTGGTCCGGAAGTGTTTTACGACTAGGTCTAGGCTAGCCTAGTACTACTAGCCTAGATAGTAAACTGATGATAATATCCATACCATTTCAAAACAAGTTTGTTGCGTGAAACTCGGTCACTTTCAGTAAAACACCAAAACAATTAGGGTATACATACAATATAAAATTAAAGACTTCATATTGAAAATGGCTCCATTATTTTTTATTCAGATAACAAACAAACATGTCAATCCACAAAAACCTTTGTAATGCTTCGGCGGGGGTATTGACAAACTGCAAACCATGGATTCATTGGAGTCAGTGGAGTCAACGGCCCACGTGACCATGTTAATTGCAATTCAAGCGAGTCAGTACGAAGTGTAACTGCACTATTGTACCAAAAGTGCGAGGCACCATAAAACATATTTAATAATTAAATATAAATTAGTATGTTCATATGAAATATAGGGCTTCCTACTAGATGATATTTTGTTGAAAAAAATACATTTCACAAGACTTAGATTTAAAATATTTGTAATCTACTGTATTCGTCCATTGACAGCGTTTATAAAGAAGCTACTGCTAGCTAGGTCTAGACCGTGCATGCTACAGTAGGCATACAGCGAATTGGGCTCCGTCTCTACTCCGGCGGGCGGGCTACAGTATACCATAGGGCCTAGGCTAGCTAGCTAGGCTTCTTAGACGGTGACCAGGCACCACCTAAAACTAACTGTAAACATCGAAGTCGCATCTGGATATTCGAAATTGTTAACATAATTACATTAACGGTAGGTGATTCATAAATGTTTATGAATTGAACTGTACACAAATATTAACCAGGGCTTTTTATTCGAAGGCTCGCACTTGTTGGTATTTTTTCCGTTTAATTACCGTCGTGGATTGCATGCATTGCGAGTGCATTGCGTGACTCGTTGACTCGCACTTTGGCAACACTCCTTCGGCGGCATAGCTAGCGCGCGACCGATACACAATGCGCCAAGCCATCGCTCTACGCGCTACTGTGATGCGCGGTGTTTGTTATTTCGACAGGTACCATTTTGACAGTCGTTCGTAACCAGATTAGTTACTTTCAAATTGTAAAATATTGACGGTCCAGACCGAATATAGTGTTCATATTTATAGTATATACCAATAATTAACCTATCTACCGGATTTCGTAAAAAAACGATCTTCGTGTTTGGCAGTCAAGTGTTGTGTTTCCAAAAACGAAGATCTTCGTGTTTGGCAGTCAAAGTGTTAATATACATGAGACGTTATAAATGGAATTGAGATGTTGACTTGAACCGACAGTTTTATTAATACTTTCATAATAGACCTAATATAATTGTATGTTACCTTATCTTGTGACGTTATTTCTGCGCCGTGTTGTATGAGACAAGACACTATTTCTGTTGTAGGGTTGGAACATCCTAAATACACATGTAGTGGAGTGTGTCCATACTAGAAAGAAAATATAATCATGTAGTTTATTAATATAAATTCCAGCTGTAATGAAACCATATTTTTCGGTCATGTCACATTCATAATGGTTGTAAATTCTACATTGTTATGACAAAATCTTCTGAATGTACACAACAATAAAAATCAGCTACATTCATTCGTACTTTATTTACAACACATCAGGAATTTCTCTTATCCAATGTTCAATATTTTTGTTTCTATGGAGCGCCAAAAGAGCAACGATAATAGAGGACTAAAACTCAGTGGAATGCGTCAATTTCTCATGCATTTATTGGTGAAAAAATATGTGTTAATATTGTAACACTCTGACCATGAGGTCAACAACCCTTATTACACTATTTCTCCCTACTCCATCTATTAACATTCCTAGTGGTTTCTTCCTATCCCTAGGTACTCTTTGTTCACTCCTATAACCCACATCCTTAATCAATTACTGTTTCCTCATCATCATGGAATGTTCCCTTTACTAAATAGTCCACTCCCAGTACATGAATATTAATTAGGACCGTTCCTTAAATATGGATGTACTGGTAAGAAGGAAGAAGAGCTTGATAGAATGAAACATTTTATAATAGAGAGAAGAAAACGTAGGTGATATAGCCATAACAGACTGTATTACATTGAATATTGAAATAAAACTGTATCTGGACAAAACCATATCTACTGTTTGTACATTCTGTGACTGTGTGAAATCCTGCCGCCGAGACTATATGATAATAGTAACGGATACACTAAAATACCACCGTTACAATATGTCAATAAAAATTCTGTAATATGTTACTGCTGATACTGTTCTGTTTTCAAATAATAATAATCGATCCTAAATCAACATCACTACCTAGCCAAGACCTAGGACATCCTACTAAGAATATTATGATGAATTGTTCTAATTAATTTTGCTCTTTTTTTTTGTCTTGCGTGGGTTCGTCCCACTTTTATTATCACACTCTGTATAGCATAGCATAGTATATAATTAATAATAATTAAATTTGCTCTTTTAGCGTTCCATAGAACAAAAATTGAACATTGAGTGTACGAAATTCGCGAACAGATGCGAGAAAAACGTCTGTAAAATCACCAATTTAACGGATTTATTGTTACTTTTATGTGATTTTTCTTCATTAAAGTAGGCCTACTAATTATAAGGTGTGGTATTCAGGATAAAGTTGGTTTTCGAGTTAAAATACAAGGCAGGTGCAAAAGGGAATTAGCGGGCCTAGGGTACTTCAATATCGGTGATTTCCTGCCTCGCATTTTTTGATGATTGTAAAACATAGTTAAATTGATAATTCATTAAATAAATTATCTCTATCCCTATTACCTTATGCTATGTGATATATAGATGTAATATTACATAATAATGAAGACGTACGTAAGGCAGCACTTAGTGGAGAACTGTGGCGCAGTGGTTAAAGCATTGGACTTGCAATCAAGATGTTGCCGGTTCAAGCCCGGCCCGGTCACTGCGGCGTTGAGTCCTTAAGCAATGGGTACCGGTATGTTAAAAGTACTGGGAAGGTAAATCAGACTCGTGGAGCCTGGCCCAAACGCTAAGGAAATGGAGATGGGCACCAAGGCCGTTAGCATTAGCTTAGGTTTCGACTTAACTTACGTAGGGCACTTTTCTCTCAAGTTCATTATAAATCATATGTACTTATTTTATACAACAAAAAATTAAATTAAACAAAGGATGCGGATAATTAACAAATATATATTTTCATTTCCTATTTAGAGATTTAATCTCGGTACCACGAACGTTAGTGGTGTCCAACTGTATTTGCTTGCTTTAACCACTCTTGTGCAGGTATAGAGTTATGAACAACACCATACTCGTGATCTGAGGTGTGTTTGAGTCCCACCCGATAATTACACAATGTTAGATCATGGGAATATATGCCCACTCTTATGTACTTTACCTTATTCTGTAATGTTGGAGATACACCAAGTTTAATGAGATTAGTCACTATTCCTAACGTAGGTTTAACATATCTACCAATTAGATGTATATGTAGAGCATTGCTTCCTTCCTAAAAAAATAAAAAATGTTATATTTTTAATAAATAAATATTTTTAAATCAAATTAATCGAAAGTCGCTAAAATGTATTATTTATAGCAAGAGAAGTTGCATCATGTTTATAATAACTAACATATAGTACAAAACCTTCTTACGTTTGAAGGTAAAAAACGAAGCAAAAATAATAATTATCATTAAGCATACTATTACCAGTATGCCATACTATTGCAATTTAAAATTGTTGTCAAATTACCTCTTTTGGTGATTCACCATTGGTTATCAGACAGAACAATATCTCTAATTTAACATCATCACGCTCCAGATAAATATTTATCGGCGTGTATCCATACTGTGAATAAATCATAAACATAAAATATAAGGATTCTTATTCTTATTGTTAGACACAACTGACAACATGATTGATTGCTGTTGTTTTGTGGCTGATGCAATATGAATATTATAAGACATCATTGTGTTCACAAACACTTCAGATACAGGAATACTCATACTTTTTACTCATACAATTATAAGGAATGGCAGAACGTTTGTTTGTTTTATATTTGTTGCTCATTCATCAATACTGTATTACAAATACATATAATAAAATGACAGGATGAGAGCAAGATGATAACTCTATAAGCTGTAGAGCTTGTTTCAATAAGGACTCCCGATATAAAAAAACAACATACACCAGCAATCTTAATTAACAAGCAAATCCTAATTAAATCATATGTTGCAATGCAGAAGATGTGTTTAAGTGTATACTTGAATTGATTATGGTTTCCAATGTCCTTTAAACTATTATGTGACACATATATCGTAAGCAACCACCTTTCATACGTGTGGTGATCCTTTAAAAGAGATGGACGCTTACAAGAGGTGGTGGTTCTTTAAAAGTGGTGGTCACTAAATTAATTAATATATATTTTAATTGATCTGTGTTATTTCCATCTTATTTACTTTTTTTATCTAGTATATAAATTATCTCTATCCCTATTACCTCATGCTATGTGATATGAAGATATATTATTACATGATATTGAAGACGTGCGTAAGGCACTTTTCTCTCAAGTTCATTATAAATCACACGTACTTAATATGTAGTCATTGTCATTTTACTCAAAGACGTGTGCGCCTCACAAGCGGCCAGTCTGATCTGTTCTCCAAGTTTCTGTAAAATTACAGTTTCTGTACACTGAAATCTGTGTGTTTAATGCCACATCGAACTTTTCCTGGTTATTACTGACCGTTGTATATATTTGTGAAGATAACATCGTTGGTCTATTAGCGAAACTAATGTTCCGTTTTTCCTAGGCCAGTTTCGCTTGCCTTTCTACTCACATTCCTGTGCAGTCAGCCTTCGCGGTCAGCCGTATCCACGGTTCATTCAACATTCTTTGCCGGATTTGTCAACTACGGTAGGCCTAGGATTGTAGTAGTCGGCTTACTTCACAGAACCGAATCGTCTTATCATAACGGGTGTTCATTGACTTTAATTTCAACCTGTCAGTTCATCTATAGCGTCTATGATTTACTACGATCGTGATCAACTTCTCAGATTATCTGGAAACTTAAAGTCATCGTTGACTCCATCTGAAATTGACACTATAAATCGTTTGAATATCAATGCCTTTACCACATGCCGAGCATTCTCAACTCGAAAAACACATAGAGGAAAGAAGGCTGGTCGACGACGAAGCAAGCTTATCTCTGCCGCCTCTGAACACATCTCTCAACCTCGCGGACCTGTTTCCGTGGATACTGAACAATCTCGTAGTTCGAGTTCCATCTGTTTTGGACTGTGGAATGCACGTTCTTTAAGAAATAAAACTGTTCACATTTGTGATTTTATTTTGGATGTTGAATGTGACATTTTAGTAATTACCGAAAGTTGGTTGAAAGGTGATGCAAGTGACAACCACTTTATCGCGGACGTGAGTAACACCCTCCCAAATTTCGTGGTGTCACACGCGCCACGCCCTACAGGTGGACGCGGAGGTGGAATATGCATCATTTCGCACCGTGGACTCCAAATAAAACCAAATGTTTCAACAAGTTTCCGGTCTTTCGAACATATGGATATCAAGATCACTTCCAATTCATCTGTAATTAACTTGATTGCAATTTACAGACCACCACCATCGACCAAAAACAAACTTACCTTTGACTTGTTCATCACTGAATTCTCATCACTTCTTGAATCAGTCTCTTGCACCAAAAACCTTCTGATTGTTGGTGATTTCAATATTCACACAGATGACCTCTTGGACAACAACACCAAGCGATTTGATGAACTGCTTGACACGAGTTGTCTTCATCAACATGTCCAAGGCCCCACTCACGTTAGTGGGCACACATTGGACCTTCTAATCTCTCGGAAAAACGACAACATAATAAAACAAACCACTGTCAAACAAGGACTACCTTCCGACCATATGGCTGTCATCAGCCTGATGGATTTATCACATCCTAAACAACCAACGCGGACAACCTCCTTCCGCAAACTTCGTAACATTGATCTAAATTGTTTTGTGGAAGATATAATTAATTCGCCGCTCGTCTGCGCACCGGAAGATAATGTCTCCGATCTCGCTGACCAATACAATAATGTATTGCAGTACATCCTTGACCAACATGCTCCGTTAACAACTAAACTGATCACCATTAGACCACGGGCACCATGGTACACGAATGAACTCCGTGAAGCGAAGTGCGTCAAACGGAGATCAGAACGCAGAATGTTGAAATCTGGTTTGGATATCGACAAACAGAGGTACAAGTTGGAATGCAAAGCATATAAAGATATGCTAGATCTAGCAAAATGCAATTATCATCGCAATGAAATCGCTAATGCGGATGACAAGAACCTTTTCCGCATCATAAGTAAACTGTACTCGGTCGATTCTTCTCCTGTTCTGCCGAAACACACATCTTCAATGGATCTCGCAAACCAGTTTGGCTGTTTCTTTAATGAAAAGATTCTGAAGATTTGCAAGAAACTTAACTCCATAAACACTCCACTAATAACTGTCAACGTCGACGATTCATGTAATAGTAGTTTCGCTGAATTCGAGCAAACATCAGAAGATACGGTACGCAAAGTCATTGCTGAAAGCGCATCTAATTCCAGTAGACTTGACCCAATTCCAACATGGTTACTAAAAAACTGCATTGACGCTCTACTACCGCATATCACTAAAATCGTCAACATGTCGCTGTCATCAGGTACTGTACCATCTGCATTTAAATTGTCCCTCGTTATTCCACTGTTGAAAAAGCAAAATCTCGACTCCAACGTCCTACAAAATTATAGACCAATTGCAAATCTTCCCTTCCTTTTCAAAGTCTTGGAAAGAATTGCAACTGCTCAGATAAAAGCATATTTGGATGAACATTTCCTGTTTTCAAAAGTCCAATCAGCCTACCGCCGCTTCCACTCAACTGAAACCGCTTTATTACGTGTTACAAACGATCTACTACTTGCTTTAGACAAAGGTAATGAAGCGGTACTTATTCTACTCGACTACTCCGCCGCATTTGACACTATCAATCATGATTTATTATTTCAACGTCTTCAGAAAAGATACGGCATAAGCGGAACCGCATTGAAATGGTTTATTTCATATTTTGAGAATCGTAGACAAGCAATCATTGTGGGTGATTCGATGTCTGATGAGTTCGCTCTACCCTGGGGTGTACCGCAGGGATCCGTAAAAGGTCCACTCGATTTCATCTTATACACTGGACCACTCAGCAACATCATTGATTCCCACCCGGAAGTTCGTCATATGATCTATGCAGATGACACTCAACTATATTTAATCATGAAACCTACACATCATTCTGAATCTGTTAACAGCCTTGAATTATGCATCACTGATGTTCGCTCATGGGCCATTCAAAATAAACTCATGTTCAACGACTCCAAGACTGAAATGATCCATTTTCATTCAAAGTTTTGTGAGGCATCATCATTTCCTTTGGTCCATATCGGAGATACTAGTGTCTCTACCTCCAGCTCAGCCAAAAATCTTGGCGTCCAACTAGACAGCAGCCTCGGTTTAAAAGAACACATTCGTAATGTTTGTCGTGGTGCTTCCTTTGGAATTTACCAGATCGGACAGATTCGTAAGTACCTTGACAAAACATCAACTGAACGTCTTGTTCATGCTTTTGTTTCATCTCGTCTTGACTGTCATAACTCGCTTCTGTACGGCCTACCAACTTCTTATCTGTCTCCTCTTCAACGAATCCAAAATTCCGCCGCAAGACTTATCACTGGCACTAAACGACATGAACATATTTCTCCCGTTTTTCGTGACTTACACTGGTTGCCTGTAGTTCAGCGCATTCGTTTTAAAATCCTGTTGCTGACATATAAGGCCATCAACGGATGTGCTCCAGCCTACATATGTGACATCATTACTCCGTCAACCAACTCTTCGCTTCGTTCATCCTGCAGACTTCTTCTCAAACCTGGACCCCGTTCCAGAACTCGGTTTTACGGTGATCGTGCTTTCGCTGTCGCAGCCCCAAAACTCTGGAACACTCTACCCCTCGAAATACGCTCATCAAAATCTGTAATCACATTTAAAACTAAACTCAAAACTCATCTCTTCAGAGAAGCATAATCACACGCTACTACTTGCACATATCTTGGAAAACACAGCGCTTTGAAACCTTTGTCTCTTGCGCTTTATAAATGTTATTTATTATTTGTTATTACTTATTTTATACAATAACAAATTAAACTAGAATTTAATTCGTCACTTTGACGAATTATAGGTGATCATTTTTATAATTTTATTGACATTACTATTAATAAACATGCACGTATGTTAACATACAATCGGAAAATGTTGATGTATGCCATCCTATTATATGTTTATAGTGCTGAGTTTTGCCTATTTATATGCCATATACATTATGTACGTAACAGTATATACTGTACATCTATATACAGTGTAGTATTGGTGAAATTACGGACACACATCATGTTCTAATTTTTTGGTATGATGGAATTATCAAAATAAACTCAAAGATGACAATTTCGAAAGATAATGAATTGAGCAAATAAATATAAGAATTGCAAGAGAATTTGGCATGTAGAAGCGCTGTGCGCGCTGTTTGAAATTTGTATAACTTTGACGAAAAAGATGAAAAAACTACTTTTTAACTTCATCTGGCCATATGATAACGTCACAACATCCGATAGGCTTGGTTTTTATATGAATTCATATCTACATTTCATCAGCTTTCATAATAAATTATAATTATCAAGGTAACCTTCAATTCTGAAGAGCTGTAAGATATTCAAATTTACGGCAAAGGTGAAATTACACGACCTACGTTATTCAAGTTTTTACGCATGATGACGTCATCAAAATGAAAACACTGACAACTTATGATAAAGATAAATAATTAAGCAAGCACACACTGAAATTTGTGCGAAAATCGAGCTCAAATAGCGGAGATGCGCTCTATTGAATGTGATAACCTACACAAAACGGAAAAAAATCCTAATTTTTAAATTCAAGTGGCCATTTGATGACGTAATACCATTTTGTACGTCTAATGTGTATATACATTTATATCTACAACTCAATGGCTTCCCGAATAAGTTAAAACACTTAGGGGTCATCGTGCATTCTGAAGAGTTATTTTCATTTTAAAAATGCCTTATTTTTCATCATTTTCAGCACTTTTATGCAATTAATGTGCGCATTTTGTCATTTTTAACATGCTCGAATAGCGTTATTTTAAGTCGGAACGGACTCAAATTTGGTGAATGTACTAAGGATGGTGAGTAGAATGTGATTTCTACAAAAAATTCGTATTTTTACGCTTTTTAAGAATTGCGCGCGCAAAAACGCATTTTTGCGCAGTAATTTTTTGAAACACGCAAATAGCCTAATTCATGCTCTAAATTGATCAAAACTTAATTTTGAGCTTTTTAAATTGTTTACGTGCGATTTCACGCGTATGACCCTACGTGCCATGCCTTTTATTGGTTAATATATTTACCTTTTACCTGAAGTTTACGTATTGTGAATTTTATTGATATGTGATAAAGAGTTATGGCGATATGATTGATAATGTGATTTAACAAAATGGCGTATAAATGACGTCACGGTTGAGTGATCACGCTGAAAAGCTTATTAGGATTAAGTTACAGTATTTGAAAGATATTGTGAAAATTTTGTCATCTTCAAAATTCAACTTTCTGAGATAATTGTTACACAAAATCTGTACAGAGAGAAATAAAGAATAAAGATTTCATACAATAACAATAGGTGATCATTTTATTCTAAATGATCACCTAATTAAACAAAGGATTCGGATAATTAGAAAGATATATATTTTCATTTCCTATTTAGAGATTTAATCTCGGTACCACGAACGTTAGTGGTGTCCAACTGTATTTGCTTGCTGTAACCACTCTTGTGCAGGTATATAGTTATGAACACCACCATACTCGTTATCTGAGGTGTGTTTGAGTCCCATCCGATAATTACACAATGTTAGATCACGGGAATATATGCCCACTCTTATGTACATTACCTTATTCTGTAATGTTGGAGATACACCAAGTTTAATGAGATTAGTCACTATTCTTAACGTAGGTTTAACATATCTACCACTTAGATGTATATGTAGAGCATTGCTTCCTTCCTAAAAAAATAAAAAATGTTATATTTTTAATAAATAAATATTTTTAAATCACATTAATCGAAAGTCGCTAAAATGTATTATTTATAGCAAGAGAAGTTGCATCATGTTTATAATAACTAACATATAGTACAAAACCTTCTTACGTTTGAAGGTAAAAAACGAAGCAAAAATAATAATTATCATTAAGCATACTATTACCAGTATGCCATACTATTGCAATTTAAAATTGTTGTCAAATTACCTCTTTTGGTGATTCACCATTGGTTATCAGACAGAACAATATCTTTAATTTAACATTATAACGCTCCAGATAAATATTTATCGGTGTGTATCCTTTCTGTGAATAAATCATAAACATAAAATATAAGGATTCTTATTCTTATTGTTAGACACAACTGATAACATGATTGATTGTTGTTGTTTTGTGGCTGATGCAATATGAATATTATAAGACATTATTGTGTTCACAAACACTTCAGATACAGGAATACTCATACTTTTTACTCATACAATTATAAGGAATGGCAGAACGTTTGTTTGTTTTATATTTGTTGTTCATTCATCAATACTGTATTACAAATACATATTATAAAATGACAGGATGAGAGCAAGATGATAACTCTATAAGCTCTAGAGCTTGTTTCAATAAGGACTCCCGATATAAAAAAAAAACAACATACATCAACAATCTTAATTAACAAGCAAATCCTAATTAAATCATAAGTTGCAATGCAGAAGATGTTTTTAAGTGTATATTTGAATTGATTATGGTTTCCAATGTCCTTTAAACTATTATGTGACACATATATTGTAAGCAACTACCTTTCTTACGGGTGGTGATCCTTTAAAAGTGATGGACGCTTACAAGAGGTGGTGGTTCTTTAAAAGTGATGGTCACTAAATTAAATAAAGGGGTAGTGGTCGCTTAAGAGAGGTGATGGTCCTTAAAAAAAGATGATATCTAACAAGAAGTAAAGTCAATATATTTTAATTGATCTGTGTTATTTCCATCATATTTATTTTTTTTATCTAATATATAAAATATTTACAAAAGCCAGAAAAAGTCTGATGAAATTATTGTTTTACAAAGACGTATTAAAATATAAAAATAGATATTGAATTATATCTGGTAATTTTTCTACCTAATACCTTAAGAAACACAATTCAGAAAAAAATCTTCTTGTATTAAAAATGACTGTAAATACACCAGGATATTTGAGAACCACATGCTTTAAGTACCTTGGATTGTATACTATCAGGGGTCGGTGCCTTGGAATGTTTTAACTTTCGGAATAATTCAAAGACGTCTTGTTCATTAGTTTTACCTAATGAACAGGAAATATTTGATTATGAAGTTGACCTATTAGAATAGGTCAAATTCACTATCAAAATCCTACGAGCTAACTAATAGCTAACTTACCGTAAATATTGTTTTTTTTAAATCAATATTGCCAAATCTATTAAGAAGTTTAATTCATTTGCATAACCTATTGATGGTTATCAAATTTATAGCTTTTATTCTTCATATTCGATCCTTTATAACCTGGAATATATAAGTCCTGGCTTGAATGCCAAGGAAACACAGATAGCGTTCATGGGGCCCAATTCCAGTCTTTCTACAATATGGAAAAAGCCCTTAATTACCTAAAGGCAAATAATGTGCACATTGATAACGTGGTAACTGATATAAGCAATCACAATACTGATAAAGAAAAAGATGTGCCCGCAAATAGCAATATAAACGAGGCTATTGATACAGATGGAATATCACTTGACTTACCACCGATATTGAATAAGGAATATCCAACACATCATCAAGACCAAATCACCCCTGATATTGACATCATCACTGAAACTGAAAACTACATTTATAGTGTAGCTCAACAACTACTACTAGGGCTACCTAAACCGATAAAAGCATCGGACACTGAAAACACGATTGGTAAAAGCACACAATCCAAATCCCATATAGATTGTAAACATGCTATCAAAAAGTTAGAAAGTTTAATGTAATCAAAGAGAACTGTGATCTAAAAGTGAAGATGATCACAGGCGAAAACAGCAGACTCCAGGCAGAAAACAAAAAACTTATGTCAGAAATAGAATCATTAAAACAAATTCGAAACACACCAAGCTGTCCAAAAAAATCCGAAGAAAACACCAAACTAAGAAAGGATGTCGATAAATCAACTGAAAGAATAAAACAATTAGAGACAGACAACAGAAAACTACAATCCGACTTACAATCAATAAAATCATATGAAAAACTAATAGCTACTAAAGAAGATCAAATAACGACGTTACAAAACAAGATTACTGAAACAGAACGAAAACTATCTAAAGCAAAAGATGAAACATATGAAATAAAAAGAACACAAATAGCTGTTGATACCTCTGACTATAACATAGTTCAAAAAGCTAAAAAACAACAATCATACGCAGATGCTATAAAAAGTCTACCGATACATCAACATGAAAATCGTAGGAGTACCAGCGTAGGCGGACCAAAAAGGGGACAATCAAAAAAACCATCAATAACGGTAATAGGAAACTCGCATCTAAAAAATATAGATGCTCATCGTCTCCTTCCAATGGCAAATACAACAATAATACAAGCGTATACCCTATCGGACATTAGCGACGCGCTAGAAATATTATGAAACTAAATAATGATTTGTTAAGTGCAGAGTGGCTTGGAGTATATGAAGCGACTGACCCAGAAATCGCTTATAATGATTTTCTGGATAATTTTAAGTTTCTATATAACAAACACCTTAAAAAAAACTGTAAAGTCATCAAAACAGTATGACAAATTCAAGCAGCCCTGGATGAGTTCTGGGTTACTAAGGTCTAGTAAAAGAAAGCATGTACTGTATAAAAGGCTCATAAAACACCCTACTGTAAAAAACAAAAATGCGTATAAAGAATTTAAAAAAGCTTTTGCACGCACGTGCAAAATCGCCAAAAAGATGCATTATGAAAATCTTTTCAATTGAACAAATGGTAATATTAAAAAAACATGGAATGTTATAAATGATGTAATTGATCCGAATAAAGGAAAAACTAAAGTTCCATCTTCTTTTACACATAACAATGAAACTATACATGGTTGCGAAAATGTTGTAAATCACATTAATGATTATTTTATTAATGTAGGTTGTGAGGTTCGAGACAATATTGAGTCTACTACGACAAAATATTCTGAATACCTCACAAACAAACAACGCAACTCAATGTTTTTTTGCTATGTTGATGAGGAGGAGGTACTAAAAGTTATTGAATCTCTCGATTCAAACAAAGCCCCTGGATTTGATGACATTTCAGCAAAAGTTGTAAAGGAAGTAAAATACAATATTTTAAAGCCGCTGACATATACTCCAAACTGGACTGATACCAGGGAAGTTGAAAATTTCCAAAGTAGTTCCTATACATAAAAAAGGGGACCGCCATTTGGCCTCAAACTATCGCCCCATATCGCTGTTGCCCATTTTTCGAAAGTTTTTGAAAAGATTATCCATAATCAATTATACAATTATCTTACAAAATTTAGAGTGTTAAGCAACAACCAATATGGATTTAGAAACAAACACTCAACTTCTCATGCTATGATCGACTTGGTCCATAGAATATTAAATGCATTTGAAAAAAAGGAATATGCACTTACTACCTTTATGGATTTGTCAAAAGCGTTTGACATTATCGATCACAGTATTCTGTTGAGCAAATTGGCGCATTATGGTATAAGAGGCATCGTTTTAATGTGGTTTAGAAACTATTTAAGTGGCCGCAAACAATATGTTTATGCCAATGGTAGATCATCATGTTTAAAAGACACCAATATAGGGATGCCACAGGGCTCTGTTTTAGGACCACTTTTGTTTTTGATTTACATCAATGATATAAGTCGAGCAAGTAGTAAAATAGATATAATTAGTTTTGCTGACGACACAACTTGTATAACAAGGGGAGATGACCCTACAATGTTAAACCATACTATGAATATTGAACTAGAAAAAATAAACGTATGGCTTAAAGCAAACAATTACGTTGTTTTTAGAACTAACCAAAAGTACTTTGACAAAAACCAGTTTAAAATAAAAATGAATAATGTGTTATTACAAAGAAAAGAAAATGTGACATTTCTAGGTGTAATTTTAAACGAAAATCTTAACTGGAAACATCACATACAGCTTATTAGGAAAAAAATGTCTAGGGCAACTGGTATACTTTTAAAGGTAAGAGAATTCTTTCCTCATAAAGTCCGTATTAGTCTTTATAACACCTTAGTATTACCTCACCTTCAGTATGGTAACTTAATATGGGGAAATACATACAAGAGCACGTTAGAAGTAATACTAAAACTCCAAAAGAGAGCTGTAAAATGCATTACCTTCTCTAAATCCAGACAAGCCTCAGAGCCACTGTTTAAGAAACTAAAAATATTAAACGTTTATGATATTTACAAAGTAAACGTCATAGGATTTATGGCAAACGTAAAATTCAATGAATTACCACATCACATTTTAAATATTTTTAATTACTGTGACAGTATTAGGCCTACTCATAACCTCAGAACAGAAACTGAATTCGAAATTCCCTTCACAAGACTAACTTGCAGTCAACAGTTTATACACATATCTATGAAAAATCATTATCCGCATTTCTGTCTAAACATTTTCCATGTCATTACTGACAAAATTATTTTCAATTTTTCTTTTGTATTAGCTTATAACAAGCTTCAGCTCTCTTTCTGAACACGTTTCAATTTTTCTCGATTACCTTTTGAAAAATACAATGTGCTTATAAGTTACCTCATTTGGTACTGTTACTGCTGCACCTTCCTTCGTGAGATAATACACTATTTCTAAGGTAGGTTTATTAGAACGCAAGAATTCATGCAGCGGGGTGTTTCCGCTGCATGATCAAGATGTTTATACAACAAACAGATCATTGCAGCAAATAATTATATTTAAGTAATGATAAATAATCATAACAATTTTAAATAAAATGGTTTTCTGGTGACTATAATGCTGTGAACGTAGACTCAATTGTATCGATTGTCTGTGGATTCTCGTTTGCAATGTTAATGAAAGAAAAACCATAATCGTTAAGTATATACAACAGGTTAATGTAAACATTGCTTTCAGTAATGATTCTAAATTTAAACTATTTATAATGGCATGTTTACAAACAACGTACTTAAATTAATAACTTCAATGCTCAATATAACAACCTTACAATAACTTTGGAATCTTGTGCAATTTCACTTCCACATTATTTTAAATAACTCATTACATTATAATAAGTTAACTGTGTTATGTGTTTGCAGATCATACGTACGTGTATAGGTATAATCATATAAATCGTTATTTCCGATCTATAACGAATTCATAATCATGTCATGTTTATACTATGGGGGTTATTACAGGTTATTGCAAAGAATAATTATAGTTATAGATAAATAATAAACAAAAAATTGAAATAAAATGTTTTGCTGAGATAGTTTACTACTTCTAAGGTAGGTTTATTTGAACGCATGTATTCATGCAGCGGGGTATTTTCGTCCTATAGAGAAACAAATTATTATCACAAAGTTTATTATTAAACGTAAACAAATATCGGTACCACATACCATGAATGTTATTGGAATTTATTCGAAAAGTAGTATTGTGGTAAGGAGATGTTGAGTGTTATGCAAGATGCAATAATATGAGATAGTTGTAATTTAAAGTAGTATTCGTACTGGAACAGAAACGTTTAAAAAGTCCGCGGCGTGTTCTTCCAGTCATAATTTATTCGTGTCCTTATTGATTATTTAGATGCCATTGTTGTAAGTTACATCACACCAAAACATCACTTTTTAAATGGGGTAAAAAACAGATAAATAAAAACAATTTCGCCGTAAATTTAATATAGAATGACCATTCTTCCAATTTGTAGCTCCGCGTTTGACGTATTTACATCAACCACGTGACCAAAATAATTTTACGCTTTTTTTGACTTAGAAAAAAGTAATAAAGATATTATAATAAGCCGGATCTTAATTAACTATCATTACCATACACTATAGACTATCTAATTACTAAATTAAATTTAAACATAGTAAACAAATCCGTGAATACTTTTTAAAAGTTAAATATCTCCAGATCAACTTAAAATTGAGTGCTGCCTTCCATACACAATAACTGCGCCCTCAATCTGGTAATAACTCAGGAAATAATAAAATACGTCTCTTCAAAGGTAACTAATTCACGCAATACAGTTATAGTATTTATAATTAATGTTAACAAAATGATTTTGTTTTTAACTGTATTTGCAATTAAGTTTGAAGTAACATTTAATAAAAGGCATTGTCGTACTAGTATAGTGTACATGCATGGGGCATGGGCGAAGTAGTCAATTTGCTAGAATTTTGATTATTGTTTTTGAGGAAACAAATCGCTAAACAACTATCAATCAAATGACTAATGTCATGCAGTGGGGTGTTTCCGTCCTATAAAGAAATTATAATCATGGAGTTTATACATACATGTTATTGCAGCAAATCATTTTAGCTATGCAATGATAAATAATACACAAAGAAATTTAAATGAAATGTTTTGGTGGTGCATATGTTGTGAACGTAGACCGAATTATATCAATTGTCTGTGCATTCCCTTATTTTGAAATGTTACTGGTAAAAGAAATCATAATCTTGTACTTTATACATACATGATAATTAAAAAAATATATATTTTCATTTCCCACTTAGAGATTTAATCTCGGTACCATGAACGTTAGAGGTGTCCAACTGTATTTGTTGTAACCACTCTGATGCAGGTATAGAGTTATGAACACCAAACCCGTGATTTGGGGGTTTGTTTGAGTCCCACCCAATAATTACACAATATTAGATCACGGGAGCCCACTCTTATGTACTTTACCTTATCCTGTAATGTTGGAGATACACCAAGCTTAATAAGATAAGTTACTATTTCTAACGTAGGTTTAACATATCTGCCACTTAGATATACATGGAGAGCATTGCTTCCTTCCTAAAAAAATTAAAAATTTTATATTTTTAATGAATAAATATTTTTCTTCGATTGATTATGCAACATGGATAACTAAATCAAATTAATTGACAGGAGCTAAAATGTATTAATTATACCAAGAGCAGTTGCATCGTGTTAATAATAAATAAATAACAAACTGTACATTATCTTCTTACATTTAAAGGTAATAATATGATAAACAAAAACAACCAGTATGCTATATTTCAATTTACATTTTTTGTCGAATTACCTCTTTTGTTAATGTTAGGGACACACCATTGGTTATCAGACAGAACAATATTTCTAATTCCACATCACTACGCATCAGATACATATTGATCGGTGTGTGTTGATTCTGTGAAGAATTCATAAACATCAAATATAATTAGTTTTATAAATAACTTTGGGGTTGGGTCAATCGGCTCGGCTACAGTGATTACGTTCAATTAGGTTTACTATTTTTTTGTTATGTATATATTGAAATAGACCGAATAAATAATGAAATGAAATACTGTTATATAATGTAACAACTGAAACATGAATACCCATACTCCATTATTAGGATTGGTGAAATGCAGTAAGAAACTCTGAAAGTTTTAGATAACTTGATAGTTTATAAGGAAATGGGAACCGGTAACGTTGAACTGAATTTGCGGACCATTGATTGCAAAATTAAAGTTTGTCGAATATAAGCGACTCTTGAACAACTACAACACCAGGCTTGGAGTAAAGCTGGCTTATTACAACGTATTCATAAGCTCGCTGGGCATTGCATCTTACATTGGCTCAGTTGATTAAAATGGTTCTAGCAAATCGGATTAATGGTCAAAAAGATGATCACCAATGGTGATAAGAGATATATTAGAAAGAGAGATGGTGAGGATGATAATAAAACTACTAAATGAAAAGTGGAAAAGCTAGATTGTTAGAGATATTTAAAACAGAAAATATATCATCATTTTATCAACAAAATATCAAGATCAAATGTGCTGCTCATAGCGTGAGACAACCACATTGCAGCCAGACCAAAAAGGTACTGTTTAATAGATGATAACAATCGTAAATTTGACATATGGTACCAAATTTAACTAGAACAGCAGATTCACATTAAATTAGAATTGTCCGACAAACAGCTAGAGAATCCAAAGAAAGGAATCGGGTGGATAAAAGCTTCCAGGTTGTACATTGATGTATGGCCATATAATAATAATAATTATTATTATTATTAAAGATGTATTGTCCCCAAAATCATGAAAAATAAAGAGTTTTTTTGCAGTTTTAATGGAATTATTCACTTCCATAAGAAAAAAAAAACAAAACAAAATAATGATTTCACTTATTCATTGTCTGCCATTTACCATGTTTTGCTTTACATTACAGTTTTCTCAGGTAAATAATTTTTTTTTTCGTTCCAAATTTTGGTCTAAGTAAATAACTATTACGTGACATTAAAATGACATTTTCAACAAAAAATGTTAAGAAATTATTTTTGTCAGGGGGACAATACATCTTCATCTACTTGTATGCATGTTTTAATGGATATCTATTGGTCAAATAGATAATAAATTCATTTTCAAGTACCATGTCTTTTGTTCAGATTTTGTTTATTACCATACTTAATGAGGGTGGCCTATACATTTCTAGTGTAGGAAGGGCCCTCGTTTGTTTGTTATGATCAGTGGCTGTGTAGTAGCGTAGTACACCGTGTAACCCCCTATTCGTATAGATAGACACACTACTTTCTTTAAGGTGCACATGAGCTAAATGTGTACACTGAACCTACGGTTTATAGTCTTTATCCGAGAAGACTCGTTCTACCACCAGAGTGAGCCTCGAACCCTTTCCGACGTTATGGCTATGGTTCCACTGTCTTAACCGCTCGGCCACTCACTCACTCTATTGGGGTGAGATTATAATAAAGGTGTACGTGTATCATTAATCAGATTGCTTATCTGAGAGGGAATTTATTCAGAGCACGGCGTTTATTCGATCAATTAGGCCCTAGAGATATGTATCTTACAGTGGGGTGTTTCCATCCTATAACTAATTCATAATTATGATGCTTATACATACATGTTATTGCAGCAAATAATTGTAGTTAAGTATAATAATAACAAACAAATTAAAATAAAAGGGTTTGCTGGTGTATAATTATGCTATGAACGTAGGCTCAATCTATAATAGAACTAAGCCAAAATGTCCTCTCAAACTGTAAGTCCGATACTAGCGCCGTTCGAGATGAGGCACCTTTTAATTCTCCTCTATCCATTAGTTTATATTATAACTAACAATTTGTACGAAAAATGTGTTTTAGGCCAATTTCTTTGCAAATGCCGAATGCTAATTCTCGGCCATTTTCCTTCGTCAAAATTAGATCACTCGGGTCAGTAGCAATATCGAGGCAGCACTCATGTGATGTGACCAGCGCAGCTACAGTTATAGTATAGCTATAGTATAGTTAGTTATAGTAGGCCTACAAAACTACATTCTATATTCTTTCTTTCTACCTCATGCACAACGCTCCTGCCAAACTCAATTGAGCCACCCCTTTACCATTTTTCCAAACACCAAATGCAGTGTTAACACTATAGGCTAGGTTATGTTTCTTACTAATTACTATTCCAAAGCTGCTATAAGTCTAGGAAATAGCTGAATGCGGTATGATTCGGCCCAGGTATGACGAGACGAATCGGCCCATTTTTAGGCCGATATAATATCAGGCTGGTAATTTCATTAGCTCACGGTAGGTGTATGATATGGAATATTGTGAAGTACATTATGCTTACATTGTGTTTTGTTATCTTTTGGTTGATTTTTAATTGTTCGTTTTATGTAATTTATTTGAAAATAATGTAAGCTATTGTATATAAGGAGGTACAAACAATAAGAATGAAGTTGCAATTTGGCCTACACTACCACAAGTAGTATTGCAATACTTTGACAATATTGTAAATACGTATTAACCATTTTTGGTCGCCATTTGAATCGAAATTGTATTACTGTAAATGTTGTTACTGTTAGATATATAAACACATATACAAAGAACATTTATTACTGTGACTGTGGGTAGGCTCTACTACTGGATATATAAACACATAATATACAAATACAAACGCTATTGTATTAATTAATAATTATAAAAAATATAAACGTCGTAGTGGTGTATCGTTACATGTACTTCACTATTTCAATCGACTATAACAGGGACAGTTTTAAAAAAGTATTTAATCGTAAAGGTTTTACTGTGTTTAGTGGTATATTATCGATAGGCCTATAAAACATTTAAAACAATATTTCGTTACTGAGTGGATAAAGAATATATTTAAAAATTGTTCTTCCCATCCTCTTCCCTATCCCTCAACTCTAATGTTATATACAAAACACAAATTGGGTTTGTTTAAGTGAGTTCAAATAAAGAGTTGGACTCATTTTTAAGACAAGTTTCTCCTTCGGAAGTAGGCCTAATTCCCAGGATACTAATTTTAGTTGAATCATCGTGTCTATTTATTCGTTTCTGAAAACGACAATGCGGTACATACATTTGAAATCGCCAGTTTTTTTACGCTGAAATTACTGTGTATTCGAGAACCATCTAGTATTACAAATTATATTAAGGAGATTTATTTATTTATTTTTATATTTATTTTTTATATTTTATTTTTTTTAATTATTTTGACTGCATAGATTTTCAAATATCAATAACACAATACACGTCTATTATTTTAATATAATTACACAAACAAAACAAAAACAAAGATAATGTACAGATGTACGGTATATTAATTATATTAACTAGATTTTTATTTTTTTGACTGCATAGATTTTCAAACATTCATTTTGCAGTGAGCACTAATATTATTTGCGATGACTCTGCAAATTTGTATTTAAAATTGCTGCTTTTAGAATTAAAACAAAATAGACACTTAACCCTTTAAAGACGTGGCCTGTATCCCATACGGGGGCTATTTTCTGTCCCAACGCCAGGCCTGTATATATACGGATTACTTTTTGGGGTTAATGAATTGCATATTATTTTTACATTTGACCTTTGACCTAGGTAAAAAAATGCCAAGGCAAACACATTGCACATAAATAAAACCAACAATTGCAGAAAGTTACAGTCATAAAAATGTATTTAATCGCATGCAACGCGAATCTACAGCTCACTATAGTTAGGGAATTTTAGGTCAAAAAAATGCCAATCTGTGAAATAATTATTAACAAAGGTTTTTCAGTGGATTCATGTTCTAATGCATCCCAAGTCATCCCAAAAAATTCCTCCATGAATTTTGACCTGGGGAAAGAGGGTCATTTTGAGGTCAAAGGTCATTTGGTGTCAAATTAGAGATACGCCTGTTATTGTTTTAATAACGTTGTGAATTTTGAATGTACCTCATTTTATTTAGTATCAAATGATAGCTTACTAAATTATCTTTATTTTGATATATAGTTATGCAGGTATATATTGGGTTTTATATAACACCTAAATAAATTCCTGTCATTTGATTGGACGATTGTGGGTCACATGGCGTGCAATAGTACGCACTATTAAACGATCGTTTAATAGTACTTTTTTAAACATTTTGTGTACGAAAAAAAAAACGTTTCGCGGATGAAAAAAATTTAGAATACAAAAATTACATTGAAATACAACAGCGCCACCGTCGTCCTGCCTCTGTTTGTAAACACCACCGCGAGATATGCAACAGCAGCAGATTTTTGTGTACGATTTGGAGATATATAATATGTACTAATTCATTCAAAAAGGCATTTAAATTAGCTTTAGATCGTTTTTAGGATTTTGATTAATTAATGGGGACATCCTACAAGACGTGGAATCGTTGGAAAAACCATAATTAGCCAAGATAAGTTCCAATTGTCTGTCGAAGTTTTGCCTTTCAGCCAATCTAGTACTACTACTAGGTCTAGCCTAGCTGGCCTGTTAGTATTAGGCTAGGCATAGCCTAGGCGTTTTAGCCTTGCTAGGCATAGGATTGTTTGGTCGTTTGTTGACATAATTAACACTAAAGTAGGTGTGTTTACAAAATCCATATAAATATAACATTTAATATTGTAATATTAAAAACCAAATGTTACCGTTTTAATCAATCTGAATGAAATGTAGGCCGCTTGGCTAGGGCTACCTTATATTTGATTCAAATGACAGGAATCTATTTAGATGTTATATAAAACAAATAATGAATGTTTAATATTCGTGTAATGGTACAAATAATGGCATTTGGTGAATGATGAAAGGTAATATCAACTCGGCGTTGCCTCGTTGATATAACCTTTCATCATTCACCTCATGCCATTATTTGTACCATTACACTCATAAACATTCATTATTTGTATAATAGTATGAATTTTGGTCAATTAATACTAATTTATAAGTATTTTTTCCAAAAAAACAAAAAAATTATATTTTTTACACCAGAAAAAAAAAATTAAGGTAGCACTCAATGGTAACGAAACTTCTCTAAAAATATCTCTCCAATATAATGATCATGTGTAAAAAAATTTGAATCATTTGATAGTTGATTGTGGACATGGGTGTAGATTGAAGTTATTGAGACTAAAACTGAGAAATATCATGTTTTTCATGTACTCTGTACTGTTTATCATGTAAACAAAATGGCCACTATTTTCATACAACATGCTATATTGTATTGAGTTAATTTTGGTGTCAAATTGTTCACAATGTATATGTTAATATTAGTTCTAATAGAAATTTTTTTGTAAAATTGACCGGAAACCCCATTTCCAGCAATTTTGACCTTTGACCTCTTTTCGCCATATCTAAGTAACGGCAGGTCGGAGAGAATTAAAACTAGGAGTAAATTGTTCCCAATATGTATATTTATATTCAGTTTAACAGAAGATCTTGCTTGAAAATTACCGGAAGTGTGGTTATTGACCTTTGACCTCTTTTCGCCATATCTAAGTAACGGCAGGTCAGAGAGAATTAAAACTAAGAGCAAATTGTTCCCAAGATATATATTTATATTCAGTTTAACAGAAGATCTTGCCTGAAAATGACCGGAAGTGTGGTTATTGACCTTTGACATAAATTTATAGTTTATATATTCTAGTATTACTTCTATCACCCATTTTTTATGAAATTTTAACCTTTGACTTGTTTTTCTCATCTAAATAATGACATGGCATAGAGAGTTGGAACTAAGCGCAAATTGTTTATAATAATAACTATACAAGAAGTACATAGGAGCCTCTCGGGATGGATTTTAATTCAAAGAGGTGTTGAGGCGGGGTGGGGGAGGGGGGAGGGGGGTGTGTGGTGGTTGTTTGGTAACATATAATATTATATCTTAATTTAAAGAAATATTTACAGAATGGTCAGAAGTTATTGGACAACATAATACAGTGTTAATATGTCTCAACAAAAGTTAAAATTTGAGCTGCAGACCACCTTAGAGATTTATTGAGTACTTTTTCCCATATAGACCAATGCAAGGGACCCACAGTTCGATCTACATGTTTCCGATTCAAGGCCAATTTATAGGCCATAGAGTACCCAAAAGGTTCATTTGGGCAAATCGATATGAGTTCCTTAAGAATCGTATGTAATAGCTTTTTCCCATATTATGGTCGAATCCATATTATAAGACAAACAGTTTCATCCAGATATCCATGTATCTCCAATAAAGGGCATGTATGGCCATAGAGAATCCAGAGGTTACTCCTGGTTCATTTTGGCAAATCCATATGGGTTCCTTAAGGATCAGGGTTGCACAGATAGGCTGGAATCCACAGTTTTACCCGATATATTTCTAATACAGGGCCTTATGTAGCCAAATGCATTGATCTGATAGATGGGCCAAATGTAGAACTGAACATAATCATAATAATAATATCCTGGATGTATGTAGCTCCTAATATTGTGAAACCTCTAAGCGATGTACACAAACTAATACGATTAAAGGGATTCCAACCATGCCAAAAATAAAACCCAAACCGAAGTAAGGGGATACGCTCTCGTCACTAACCAGAGATCGGTCTAATTGAACCTCGGACAGCACTAGTTGTGTTTCGGTCATCCCGGACTTGGGCGCCTCCTGCCCTACTTAAACTAGATCTAAAAAAATCTAGGTGGCATGGAAAAGGAGAAAAAAGGGGAGTAATATGCTTTATTAAACAATATATTTTAACAAATATGTCTTAAAAAAAGCCATTGACTGTGCATCTTTAATGCAGTTTGGAAGAGAATTCCAAAGCATAGGAGCTGCATAAGATAATGCACGGTGACCATAAGATGGTCTTCACTTTAGCAGGAACAAGATGATTCTGAGAATTGGAACGAAGACTGTGACAACAGGATTGTGGAGTGAAAACATGAAGAGATTTATATGTGAGCAGCAATATCTTGAAGTTGAGCCAGTGCAGTTCATGCAAGATAGGTGTTATGTGGTTCGACACACTATACGGGCAGCACTATTGTGTAACATCTGCAACTTCCTAAGCAGGGTCTTGGGCAGTGCGACATGAATACTGTTACAGTAGTGCAAACGTGATGATATAAAGGCATGCAGAAGTCGTGCAGTTGTTACCCTATCCAGAAATCTACAAATTAGACCAATCTTCCTAATCCCAACCATAGCAGAACGATGGCATTGATGTTAGCATCCATCTGCATCACACCAGTACTTCGGAACTTGCATTGGTTGCCCGTTCAATTCCGTATTAAATTCAAACTGCTTCTCATTACATACAAAGCTCTAAATGGACTTGCACCTCAGTATGTTGCTGATCTTCTTGTTCTTTACACTTCGTCTCGTTCACTGCGTTCATCTAATAAACTTCTCCTTCATGTTCCTAAATGGAAACTTCAGACATATGGCCATCATGCATTTTCCTGTGCAGCACCCATTTTGTGGAATAAACTGCCAATCGACATAAAGACATCTGAAAACATCAACACTTTTAAAACACGACTAAAAACCCATTTTTACACAGAGGCATTTCCTGCTTAACTTTGTCAAGCGCCTTTGAACATTATTATGGATACTGGCGCTTTATAAATCTGATTGATTGATTGATTTATTGATTGATTGCAAGTGGGAATCCATGTAAACCCCAAGATTTCGAACTTCTGGGGATGGGTTAAGATCTAATAAAGAAGATGGTTGCAATGGCAGAGATGATGTAATATGGATAAGCATACAGTAGAGAACCACGGAAGGGTCTAAATAGATGACCTGCTGTTGGTTCATTTTAGGCAAATCCATATGGATTCCTTAAGGATCGAGAGTGCACAGGCAGCTTTATTCCATGAACCCACATTGTCATCCATTATATTTCCAATATGGGGCTTTATGTAGCCCCAGCCACATAGTGAACCCAGAAGGTATCCATGAAGGACCTGCCCTTGGGTTAATTTGGGTAAATCCATAAACGTTCCTTTAAGTATCAATGGTGCACAGGCAGATTTATTCCATGGACATATCTATATGAAACCACATTTTCATCCCACATACAGTATTTCCAATACTCTTGTAGCCCAACATAGAGAATCCAGAAGGGTCCATGGAAGATCGGCCCTTGGGTTTATTTGGGCAAATCCATAATCAAGATCAAGGGTGCATATTTAGTTTTATTATATATGGTCCAATCTATGAACTATTTACCCCATATTAATTACTAATAATACAAGGCCTTATGTAGCGCACCACATAGAGATCCCAAAAGGGTCCTTAGAGGGTTCATTCGGGCAAATCCATATGGGTTAGGTTTTTTTTTTTTAGTTTATCCTGTTATGAGACAGACTATATGGGAAATGTTTGACCCATGTCCATTACAGAGCCGGTATGGCCCATGAATATAGCATGTGAGATTAGGAGGAGACAAAATTAACTTTTGGGATAAGGGTACTTTATTATAAAATAACAAAATATGTGAGGTCAGAAGACATAATTAACTTTTTCGGATAGGGATACATTATAAGTGTGTGTTTTGTGTGTGTAATCGCGTTTTGTTTCGAACCTTAGTTAATATATGGCTCCTCCCACTCAGACTTGCCTTTTGGACTTTGCCACCTTCTTTTAATTTCTATTATTTATTACACAGAATTGAAATTTTGACATTCTTTTATTGATTCTCTGATGAAAGTTATGATTTGTATGTTACATTTTATTTTTTTAAACCTTATTATTACGTTTCATTGTTGTTCTTTATTATGTTTCTATTCTGCAATTGAAGGAAATAAATGTTTATTTTGAATTTGAATTTATTATGATAGGAGAATTCAAATATGTAATCTGGCTAAATGTTTTTCAGCATTAAATAAAGCTTTTTTTGAGGAAAATACCATAATAAACAATTTTTGGTAGAATAGGCCTACTTTATTAATATATATGAATATGCCCATAAGAAACATTAAGTCTCTACGACCAATGGTCTTCAGAATACAGCTTCATGACCATCTAAGGTCATGATTTTCCACCATTTCTAATTCATTTTTTATAAAATACTTTATTACAAGTAATATAAATATGCATATAAGAAACATTTTGATGCCAAAAGTAAGTCTCTAGGACCAAGGATCGCCGAGATACATGTGTTATATGCCTTAAAAGGTCAAAGGTTATTTTCCACCATTTCTAATGAATTTTTGAAAAAATAGTTCATTATAGAAAATATAAATATGTATATAAGGAACATTTTGGTGCCAAAACTAAGTCTCTAGGACCAAGGATCACTGAGATACACCTGTTGTATGCTTAAAAGGTCAAAGGTCATTTTCCACCATTTCTAATGATTTTTTGAAAAAATACTTCATTATAGTAAATATAAATATGTATATAAGGAACATTTTGGTGCAAAAACTAAATCTCTCGGACCAATGGTTACCGAGATACAGTGTCATATGCCTTGTAAGGTCAAAGGTCAAATTTAACCACTTTCCCCATCCCCTGATGTCTGGAGGAATTTTTTGGTGTATATTGGTATGTGATAGAGTATGAATTTGCAAAAAAACCTTTGTTAATAATTTTTTCACAGAAAAATCAAGATATTCCCTAACTACTATGTCGGTCGGTCGGTTGGTCGGTCGGTCGGACGCGAGTACAGCCATGTATATGGCCTTGTTCCTATTAAAAATACCTTATTTAGCTTTAGTCATTTGGGGTAGAAACCTAGCGTCTTCTTCGGTCCGTGAGACGAATAATTATAATATCATACAATATTCGCCAAATTATAATTAAAATAATTAATTAATTAACGAAATAAGATACGCAGTTGATATTAGCATCAATTGTTCTTTAGAATAAATACTTTCAAAATATACAAAAACAAATTTCGCGCCTAAATGACGATTCGCCGGTTCGTGTGACAGGTGACGAGTGACGGTATGACTAGAAATGATATCATAGAGCTTAGTTGCAGTCCTTGGAATTTTCCATGTGTATTCGTATAACTTCCAACGCAAGATAAATCTTATCCTTTTTGCACTGATTATCGGAACGTTAATATCTTCATTCATTCAATAACTGCTTTTAGAATTCGCAATAAATAATTATAAATAAGTAATACTTAATATGAATGAGAGGTCATAAATGGAATAGAGATGTTTGCTGGAACCGATAATGTTTTATTAATACTGGCATGATATACCTATTATTGTATGTTACCTTATTTTGTGATGTTACTTGTGCACCATTTCGTATGAGATAAGCCACTATTTCTGTTGTAGGGTTAGAATATCGTAAATACGTATGTAGTGGAGTGTCTCCAAGCTAGAAAAAAATCATAATCATATAGTTTATAAATATAAATTCCAGCTGTAATGAAATCATATTTTTCGGTCATGTCACATTGATAATGGTTGTCAATTCTACATTGTTATGACAAAAGTGTAAAACAACAATACAAATCAGCTACATTCATTCGTACTTTATTGACAACACATCTGGCTTGTTACATAAAGCATGACCAACGTCAACGCAACTAACAATCAGTCTACTTGAAAACCTGTACGCTTGCAAAACGTCATAGTAAGTACTTTTTTATTTCGTACTTATCTATCGTATTTGATTGAATAAAAAAAAGAAAATGTACGCCTTTATAAAATAGGACCTAAATAAAATTCCAAGAGTTGATTATTATATTATTTAAACCAACTTAAGCAAACTAGACAGATAACTTGAAGTGCTACTATAATTGTAATACAATGTGTGAATTAATAGTAATTGACTTTATGCAATGTAATATTGTTTAAAAAAATACATGTCGGTTATGGCATGTCTTCATTTCTTGTTTCATTCAATAACTGCTTCTAAAATTCGCAATAAATAAATCAAAATAATTAATATTAATTATAAATTACATATTATAAATGAAATAGAGATGTTTGCTGGAACAGATACTGTTTTCATAATAATGACATAAATACCACTATGATTGTGTGTACATTACTGCATGATGTGATGTTACTGATGCGCCATACTATGTGAGACAAGTCACTATTGCTGTTAGAATATTGCAAATACCTATGTAGTGTAGTGTCTCCATACTAGAAGGAAATCATACTCATGCAATGTATTCATATTTTTTTGTTATGTTAAATTAAGACCCAATGAAATTAGTTCAAGAATAATAATTATATTCTAACCAGCTTAAAAAAAAAATAGACAGATAAATTGAAGAACTACTATGATTGTAATACAAATGTGTGAATGACAATCGATTATATGACGTCATCATTGGCGAGACGCACTTAGTTATACTATGGAATAATTGTTTGTACAAACACATATCGATCATGGCATGTCTGCATAATATAGTTTTTAATTCATTTATTTTGTATTTAATAACTGTTTTGAATTTGCAATACCTACTTCTAAATAATTCATATAATTTTAAAAGAGACGTCATAAATGGAATAGAGATGTTTACTTGAACCGATAATGTTTTATTAATACTGGCATAATAGACCTCCTAAAATCGTATGTTACCTCATCTTGTGACGTTACTGATGCGCCGTGTTGTATGAGATAATCCAATATTTCTATTGTAGGATTGGACCATCGTAAATACAAATGTAGTGGAGTGTCTCCAATCTAGAAAGAAATCATAATCATGTAGTAGTAAATATCAATTCCAGCTGTAATGCCATCATATATTTCGGTCATGCAACATTGATAATGGTTGTAAATTCTACATTGTTATGACAAAATCTTCGCAATGTACAAAACAATACAAACCAGCTACATTCATTTGTACATTATTTACCACACATAGCTGCTTTGTTACATAGTGTTGTGAAAGGGGTCTCACGCTTGAATACCCTGTCCAGTATGCTCATTTGCATGTAAATCAGCTGGTTGAAATGCATGGCTGACCCCACCAGAATAGGCTAGTTAGCTCACTTGATGTCTGGACCCCATGTAGGAAACATGCTTGATGCATTAGGAGTACCCTGTACTATAAACAGTATTTACCCTAGAGGGGTACTGGACATTGGGTCTCTGTAGTGGTTTTAGTACTGCGGGACTGAATAAGGTGAGTGTATTTGCTTGCTTTAGTAGGCCATTTCAGTGCTAGCCTAAAATCACAACAATAGCATACCGTACAGACCAACGTCAACGCAACAGTCTAATTGTCTACGCCTTTATAAAATAGGACCCAAATACAATTATTTCAAGAGTTAATTATTATATTATATAAACCAACTTAAGCAACCTAGACAGATACATTAAAGTGTTATTATAATTGTAATACAATGTGTGAATTAATATTAATTGACTTTATGCAATGTAATATTGTTTCTAAAAATATATGTCGGTTATGGCATGTCTTCATTTCTTGTTTCATTTAATAACTGCTTCTAAAATTCGCAATAAATAATTCAAAATAATCAATATTAATTATAAATTACATATTATAAATGAAATAGAGATGTTTGCTGGAACAGATACTGTTTTCATAATAATGACATAAATACCACTATGATTGTGTGTACATTACTACATGTTGTGATGTTACTGATGCGCCATACTATGTGAGACAAGTCACTATTGCTGTTAGGATATCGCAAATACCTATGTAGTGTAGTGTCGCCATACTAGAAAGAAGCCATATTCATGTAATTTATTCATATTTGTTTGTTATGTTAAATTAAGACCCAATGAAATTAGTTCAAGAATAATAATTATATTCTAACCAGCTTAAAAAAATAGACAGATAAATTGAAGAACTACTATAATTGTAATACAAATGTTTGAATTACAAAGGATTATATGACGTCATAATTGGCGAGACGCACTTAGTTGCTTACTATGGAATAATTGTTTTTACAAACACATATCGATCATGGCATGTCTGCATAATATAGTTTTTAATTAATTTATTTTTTATTTAATAACTGTTTTTGAATTTGCAATACCTATTTCTAAATAATTTATATAATTATAAAAGAGACGTCATAAATGGAATAGAGATGTTTGCTTGAACCGATAATGTTTTATTAATACTGGCATAATAGACCTCCTAAACTTGTATGTTACCTCATTTTGTGACGTTACTGGTGCGCCGTGTTGTATGAGATAATCCACTATTTCTGTTGTAGGATTGGCACGTCGTAAATACACATGTAGTGGAGTGCATCCAGACTAGAAAGAAATCATAACCATGTAGTAGTAAATATCAATTCCAGCTGTATTGTAATCATATATTTCGGTCATGCCAGATTAATAATGGTTGTAAATTGTACATTGTTATGACAAAATCTTCTGAGTGTACAAAACAATAAAAACCAGCTACATTCATTTGTACATTATTTACCACACATAGCTTTGTTACATAGCATACCGTACTGGCCAACATTAACGCAACAGTCTACTTGTCTACACCTTTATAAAATAGGACCCAAATAAAATTATTTCAAGAGTTGATTATTATATTATATAAACCAACTTAAACAAACTAGACAGATAAATCAAAGTGCTACTATAATTGTAATACAATGTGTGAATTAATATTAATTGACTTTATGCAATGTAATATTGTTTCTAAAAATACATGTCGGTTTTGGCATGTCTTCATTTCTTGTTTCATTCAATAACTGCTTCTAAAATTCGCAATAAATAAATCAAAATAATCAATATTAATTATAAATTACATGTTATAAATGAAATAGAGATGTTTGCTGGAACAGATACTGTTTTCATAATAATGACATAAATACCACTATGATTGTGTGTACATTACTACATGTTGTAATGTTACTGATGCGCCATACTATGTGAGACAAGTCACTATTGCTGTTAGAATATCGCAAATACCTATGTAGTGTAGTGTCTCCATACTAGAAAGAAGTCATATGCATGTAATGTATTCATATTTTTTGTTATGTGAAATTAAGACCCAATGAATTTGTTCAAGAATAATAATTATATTCTAACCAGCTTAAAAAACAAGGCCAACAGCCATTAAGTCGCGTGCTACAATGCATAGTGATACCGGACCGACAGACAGACCGACAGACAGACCGACCGACCGACATAGTGAACTATACTGACCGAAATTACTGAACATGTTTAAAAATGTTTAAATGTTTAAAAACATTTATATTTTTTTAATTTACACGTGCGTCACTTTTGACGTGCTCGTATAACGTAATTTCGAGTTAAGTAAGTCAAGAAAACAGAAATCGGGCAAAAAGAGTGCGCAATAACATTTAACGCGCAGTGCGCGCGCAAAAATCTGCGCAGTCATGGCAATTTTGTAAAAGCTTAAAATTGCATGAAAGGTACTCTTATTTCATCGAAAATAAATTTTGAAAATTTTTAACGCTACGCACGTAATTGTATTGCCATATGATGATTTATGCCCTGAAATTTATGAGTACCAAATTTTATTTAATTGTGATTCATGGTTGTGAAGATATAATTACAAACGTGATTTCGTTAAATCGTGCGTAGACCGCGTACTTTTTTATTGCGCACCGTGAAAACATAACCACATCGATTCCTGGCCATAAGGAATATTCTGTGAAAAATTGACATAGCTAGATTAAACTGATATCAAGATAAGTTCAGAAAGCGATAAAACGCATAGTGATACCGGACCGACAGACAGACAGACCGACAGACAGACAGACCGACCAACCGACCGACATAGTGAACTATAGAGTCGCGTCCACGCGACTAAAAATAGACAGAAAAATTGAAGAACTACTATAATTGTAATACAAATGTGTGAACGACAATCGATTTATGATGTCATAATTGGCGAGACGCACTTAGTTATACTATGGAATAATGATTTTTACAAACACATATCGATCATGGCATGTCTGCATAATATAGTTTTTAATTAATTTATTTTTTATTTAATAACTGTTTTGAATTTGCAATACCTACTTATAAATAATTCATATAATTATAAAAGAGACGTCATAAATGGAATAGAGATGTTTGCTTGAACCGATGTTTTATTAATACTGGCATAATAGACCTCCTAAAATTGTATGTTACCTGATCTTGTGACGTTACTGATGCGCCGTGTTGTATGAGATAATCGACTAATTCTGTTGTAGGGTTTTCACATCGTAAATACAAATGTAGTGGAGTGTCTCCAAACTAGAAAGAAATCATAATCAAGTAGTTTATAAATATCAATTCCAGCTGTAATGTAATCATATATTTTGATCATGCCACATTGATAATGGTTGTATATTCTACATTGTTATGACAAAATCTTCTGAGTGTACAAAACAATAAAAACCAGCTAAATTCATTTGTACATTATTTACCACACATAGCTTGTTACATAACATACCGTACTGACCAACGTCAACACAACAGTCTACTTTGCTACGCCTTTATAAAATAGGACCCAAATAAAATTATTCCAAGAGTTGATTATTGTATTATATAAACCAACTTAAACAGACTAGACAGATAAATTAAAGTGCTACTATGTGTGAATTAATATTAATTGACTTTATGCAGTGTAATATTGTTTCTAAAACACATGTCGGTTATTGCATGCCTTCGTTTATTGTTTCATTCAATAACTGCTTCTAAAATTCGCAATGAATAATTCTAAATAATTAATTTAAATTATAAATGAGAAATTATAAATGAAATAGAGATGTTTGCTGGATCAGATAGGCCTGCTGTTTTCATAATAACAATCAGTATGATTGTGTGTACATTACCAGAGTATCTTGTGACGTTACTGGTGCGCTGTGTTGTATGAAATAATCCACAATTTCTGTTGTAGGGTTGGGACATAGTAAATACGTATGTAGTGGAGTGTATCCAAACTAGAAAGAAATCATAATCATGTAGTTTATAAATATCAATTCCAGCTGTAATGCAATTTTGTTTTATTCATGTCACATTGACAATTGTTGTAAATTCAACATTGTTATGAAATGACTAAAATCAGTTAAATTTATACTACGTTTAATAACATGCTAATCTTAAAAATCATGAAAAACAAAAGCACAAACAAACAGTTATTGTACAACCCTGTAAAAAGTAAATAATTGTTATAACTATAATGATAAGCGAAATAAGTGAATACATAGTTGTTGTTGTCGATTGACAAAGAAATGTGAGTCTACTGTAGTCACCATTATGAATTATCTGTATAATTATTTCGAAAATGTTTTACTAGATTAGATGTAGATGAACTCAATTATGCTCTTGAAGTTTTTTATTCACATACACAAAATGGGCTCTTGACTTGAAACTGTCATTCTGACCGTCTACCTAATCGGCCAACCCTCTACAGTAACTGTACACATCGATCTCATAATTTAAAACAAACATTATCAGTAGGCCTAAGTACTGATTAATATCGTCACTAAGTTTATTTAATTTGCCGCATTCGTCAATGAAGCCTGTGTTATTGATCCAGGGTATTATACAGTAATCGTTACATTTGAATATATATAGGAATAATGATTACAGTTTTACAATTTACATACATGTAATGGTCTAATAGACTGACTAATTGAATGAAAATAATTGGTTATCCGCACTTGGCGGATAACCCCTTGTTATTGTCAGGATCTTTTTTTTTTTTTGGTTATCCGCAACTTAGTTGCAGGATAACCCTTGTGATTGTAAATATCTTTTTCTTCATCATCTTCTTTGTTGGTTATCCGCAACTTAGTTGCAGGATAACCCATGTGATTGTAAATATCTTTTTTTTCATCTTCTTTGTTATTCTTCTTTCTTTCCCGGATTTTTGTCTACAACATATCCCCTATTGCTTGTGAACATAACTTTGTATAACTTGGTAAAAAGACTGACATTGAAGTGTAGATGTGCAGCCAAGCTTTTCGATGATGTCAGATCCGCGTTGCGTAAGTTACGCGCGATTTTATGAATTTCTATAACTGATCATAACTTTAGAACCAACAAATATTCTTTCATGAAACTTAATAAAATTATAATTCATATCATGGGTCAACTTTCTATGGATTAAAAATGGCATGTTTCACAAGAAGTTACGCGCACACACGCATTTAACATTTCAAAATGCGCAAAATTAATTTCTAATCAACTTTCTACGCTGAAAATGACATTTTAAGCATGTCAAAAATTCCCACGCGCGCGAAAAAAATTACGCGTAAGGTGCGCGCGGAGCATGAAAATCATGTGTTTTTCTCTTGAATTATGATTTTACAGCCTATCGTAGTCATTTTAAAAAAGATTGACATCATTTCAAATTAAAATGACGTCATATGAACACGTTGATTTAGACAATTTGCGCGCGTTTTAGTTGCAAAAGTGACAAAATATTGTCAAAATTATGCCTATTTTGAATCTATTATAGCTCCTCAGGATCAACCGTTACCCCCAATTTTTTTCATTTAATATAGAAGCAGATAAGTTGTAGATATGAATTCATGCAGAATCTTTACCCCTCGGATGTTATGACGTCATCGTATGGCCACACAAATGTAAAATATTGGATTTTTGACTGTTTCGTTATTGCTCATTACATTAAATAGAGCGCATCTCGCTTATACGTATTCCATTTCCTCATATATTTTAATACTGTCTAGGTCAATCAACTATCTTTCGCATGAGTTAAAAATATTTTAATTTTTAAGACGTCATCATGTCTAAAAATGTAAATAACGTGGGTCACCTATTTTCATCTTTACAGTAAATTTCAATCTGTTATAACTCGTCAGAATAAAAAGTGATAATCATGATTAAAACGTTTTCTGGAAGCTATTGGATTGTAGATACAAATTCATGTGAATATTTTGCCAATCCGATGTTATTATGTTATTGTATGGGATCAATATTTTTTTCTGTATTATTCTTCTTTCTTTCTCGCTATTTTTGTGCAGCGCGTTTCTCTAAAATGTGTAAACATAACATTTCATAACTTTGACAACATGTGGACATTTACCTGAAGTTGGTCACCTCCTATTTTTGAAAGACGTCAGAGTTGCGTAACGTGACTTACGTGCAATTTTATGATTTTTTATGATTGATCATAGATTAAAAACTAAAAGTAATATTTAATTGACACGTTGTGAAAATTTAAGTCATATCAAGAGCAAACTTTCTACGGATTAAAAATGGCATGTTTCACAAGAAGTTACGCGCGCACGCGCATTTAAAATTTCAAAATGCGCAAAAATAATTTCTTATCAACTTTTTATGCGTTTCTTGTCATTTTGAGCATGTCAAAAATTCCCACGGGCGCGCAATTTTTTACGCACGCGGTGCGCACGTAGCGTTAAAAACATATTTTTTTCTCTTGAATTATATTTTTCAAGCCTTTCCTAGTAATTTTGAAAACAATTTAGACCTTTTCCAGTTTAAATAACGCCATACGAACACGTTGAATTAGACAATTCGTGCGCGTTTTTTATGAAAAAGCTTAAAAAATCGTCAAAATAATGTCTTTTTTTAAACAGTCATAGTTTCTAAAGTAAACCGTGAACCGTTTATTTTTATTACAAAATCTAGAAGTTGATGAGTTGTAGATATCGGATTATGCATCGATAAGGCTAAAAAAACATTGTGAAGTCATCGTATGGCCACACGAATGTAAAATATAGGATTTTTGCCTTTTTCGTTATTGCTCATCACATTCAATGGAGCGCATCACGCTTATCTGTATTCCTTTTTCTCCTACATTTATATATTGTGTAGGTCAATCAACTTTCTTTAGCATGAGATAAAAATATTTTAATTTTTATGACGTCATCATGCCTAAAAATTTTAATTACGTGGGTCATTAATTTCATCTTTACAGTAAATTTTAATCTGTAATAGCCCGTAAGAATAAAAAGTGATAATCACGAATAAAACGTTTTCTGGAAGCTATTGGATTGTAGATACGAAATCATGTGAACTTTTCGCCAATCGGATGTTGTGACATCATCATTTGGCCAGTTGAATAAAAAAAGTCGTATTTTCATATTTTGCGTAATAGTTTATCACATTTAAAAGGGTGCGCATCTATATTTTACGTATTCAAATTTCTTCTACACGTTAATATGTTGTTCCTGTGATAATTTTCTTCTGAAATTGCTATCTAAGTGTTTCATTTTGATACCGTCGCCATGTTAAAAATTGGAATAAATGGCGGGTCTCGTAATTTCACCTATTCTACACTGTATGTAATATGTATACAGATTATACTGTTTGCACTGTATATACTATATGACACAAAATTGACAGAATTCAGCACTAACAGCATATCATATTCTTAAGTTCTTGTCATAATGCCATAATCTTTATCTGTGTGCAATATTCCAACGTATGACGTGCACGTGGCGTTTGCCGTGGTGCGGATAACTAACTCGTCAAAGTGACGAGTTTTATGTCTAGTTTTTCATCTTTATTCTTATTTCTTTCCCGGATTTTTGTGCGTCGCATATCTCTCATCCTTGTCAACATAAGATAGTATAACTTTGTCAAAAGATTGACCTGTAGCTGTAGATGTAATTTCACCTATTCTACACTGTATGTAATATGTATACAGATTATACTGTTTATACTGTATATACTATATGACACAAAATTGACAGAATTCAGCACTAACAACATATCATATTCTTCAGATCAGGTCATAATGCCATAATCTTTTTCTGGGTGCAAAATTTTAACGTATGACGTGCATGTGGCGTTTGTCGTGCGGATAACTAACTCGTCAAAGTGACGAGTTTCATGTCTAGTTCTTCTTTCTTTCTGTCATTTTTGTGCAGAGCGTATCTCTAAAACGTGTAAAGTTAACATTTTATAACTTTGTCAACATATGGGCAATCACGTGAAGTTGTGCTTTCCTATAATTGAATGACGTCAGAGTTGCGCAACATGACTTACGCGCGTTTTTATGAATTTCGCGTATTTAACATAGATCGAAAACCATATAACAATTTAAATTGAAACTTAGCAAAAGTCTAATTTATATCGTGCGCTAACTTTTTGTGCACTAAAAATTGCATGTTTTACACGAAGTTACGCGTGCACACGCGTTTAAAATTTTACAATGCGAAAAAACAATTTCTAATCAACTTTCTACGCGTTTCATGTCATTTTGAGCATGTCAAAAATTCCCACACATGCGCAAATTTTTACGCGCGTGGTGCACACGTAGCGTTAAAAACGTCATTTTTCGAGTGATTTATGTTTTTCCAGCCTTTTCTAGTAATTTTACCAACTTTTAAACAATTTCGACTTTAAATTACGTCATACGAGCACGTAGAATATGATAATTTGCGCGCTTTTTTGATAAAAAACTTCAAAAATTCGTCAAAATTAAGCCTTTTTTTAAACAATCGTAGTTTTTAAACTAAACGGTAAAAATTATTTTTATTAAACATTCTGGAAGTTGATGAGTTGTAGATATCAGATCATGCATTAATTTGGCTAACTGGACATTGTGACGTCATCGTATGGCCACGCGAATATGAAATTTAGGATTTTTGTATCTTTCGTCATAACTCCACACATTTAATAGAGCGCATCTCCACTTATCCGTTTTCCATTTTCACCCCGATTTTGATATTGTCTAGGTCAATGAACTATCTTTAGCATGAGTTAAAAATATTTTAATTTTTATGACGTCATCATGCCTAAAAATTTAAGTTACGTGTGGCATTAATTTCATCTTTACAGTAAATTTCAATCTGTTATAGCTCGTAAGAATAAAATGTGATAATCACGATTAAAACGTTTTCTTGAAGCTATTGGATTGTAGATACAAAATCATGTGAAAATTTTGCCAATCGGATGTGGTGACGTCATCATATGGCCAGTTAAATAAAAAAAGTCGTATTTTCATATTTTACGTCATAGTTCATCACATTGAAAAGAGCGCGCATCTATATTTTATGTATCCAAATTTCTTCTACACGCTAATATGTTGTTGCTGAGATAATATCCTTCCGAAATTATTATTTTAGTGTTTCATTTTGATACCGTCGCCATGTTAAAAAATGGAATAAATGGCGGGTCCCGTAATTTCACCTATTCCACACTGTATGTAATATGTATACAGATTATACTGTTTATACTGTACTGTACTATATGACACAAAATTGACAGAATTCAGCACTAACAACATATCATATTCTTCAGATCAGGTCATATGCCATAATTTTTTTCTGTGTGCAAAATTCTAACGTATGACGTGCACGTGGCGTTTGTCGTGCGGATAACTAACTCGTCAAAGTGACGAGTTTCATGTCTAGTTAGTTATCCGCATTCAGCGGATAACTCCTTGTAACTGTCCTGTTTCATCATCTTTTTTTTTTTTTTTTTCTGTATTATTCTTCTTTCTTTCTGTCATTTTTGTGCAGAGCGTATCTCTAAAACTTGTAAAGTTAACATGTTATAACTTTGTCAACATGTGGGCATTCACTTGAAGTTGTGCTTTTTTATTTTTGAATGACGTCAGATTTGCGCAACATGACTTACGCGCGTTTTAACGAATTTCGCATATTTAACATAAATCGAAAACCATATAACATTTTAAATTGAAACTTAGTAAAAGTTTAATTTATATCTTGCGCTAACTGACTGTGAAAAAAAAATGGCATGTTTCACACAAAGTTACGCGCGCACGCGCGTTTAAAATTTCAAATTGCGAAAAATTCATTCATTTCGACTTAAAATCACGTCATACGAGCACGTAGAATTAGACAATTTGCGCGCATTTTTGATGAAAAAGTTCAAAATTTCGTGAAAATTATGCCTTTTTTAAAACTGTCATAGATTCTAAACTACGTGGTGAACTTTTTTAAAATTACAGATTCTGGAAGGTGATAAGTTGTAGATATCGAATTATGAATCAATATGACTAACCGGACATTGTGACGTCATTGTATGGCCACTCGAATATAAAATATAGGATTTTTGTCTATTTCGTCATAGCGCATCATATTTAATAGAGCGCATCTCCACTTATCCGTATTTCATTTTCTCCCATGTTTTTATATTGTCTAGGTCAATCAATTATCTTTCGCATGATTTACCATTTTTAAATTTTTTGTGACGTCATCATGTCCAAAAGCGTCAATAACTTTGGTCACTTATTTTCACCTATTCTGCACTGTATGTAGTACGTATACAGTATATAGTGTTATACTGTATATACTTAGACGTGACACAAAATAGAGAGCGCACTAACATTTTTTCAATGGCATAATCGTTTTTCTGTGCGTAATATTCTAACGTATGACGTGCACGTGGCGTTTGCGCTGCGGATAACCTAACTCGTCCGTAGTGACGAGTTCAAATCTAGTTGGTTATCCGCACTTGGCGGATAACCCCTTGTTATTGTCAGGATCTTTTTTTTTTTTTTTTTTTCTATGTTCTTCTTTCTTTCCCAGAATTTTGTTGCGCGTGTATCTCTAAATTTTCTCAACATAACATTGTATAACTTTATCAGAAGATTGACCTCTATCTGAAGATGTCGTAATAAGGTTTTCGGTCCCGTCTGAGTTGCGCAGCGTAAGTTACGCGCGATTTTATGAATTTCGCGTATTTAATTTAGATCGAAAACCAATAAACCATTTAAATTGAAACTTGGCAAAAGTTTAATTTATATCATCATGCGCTAACTTTCTATGGAGAGAAAATGGCATGTTCCACAGAAAGTTACGCGCGCACGCGCGTTTAAAATTTTAAAATGCGAAAAATCAATTTATAATCAACTTTCTATGCGTTTCATGTCATTTTAAGCATGTCCAAAATTCCCACGCACGCGCACATTTTTTACGCGCGCGTGCGCACATAGTGCTAAAAACATACTTTTTTCGCGTTATTTATGTTTTTCCAGCCTTTTCTAGTAATTTTACCAACTTTTAAACAATTTTGACTTAAAATCACGTCATACGAGCACGTGGAATTGGATAATTTGCGCGAGTTTTTGATGAAAAAAGTCAAAAATTCGTTAAAATTATGCCTTTGTTTAAACAGTCATAGATTCTAAACTACATTGTGAATTTTATTTTTTATTACAAATTCTGAAAGTAGATGAGTTGTCGATATCGAATCATGCATCGATATGGCTAACCGGACATTGTGACGTCATCGTATGGCCACTCGAACATAAAATAGAGGATTTTTGTCGCTTTCGTCATAGCTCATCACATTTAATAGAGCGCATCTCTACTTATCCGTATTCCATTTCCCCCCATTTTTTTATATTTTCTAGGTCAATCAATTATCTTTCGCATGATTCACCATTTTTAAAATTGTGATGACGTCATCATGTCCAAAAGCGTCAATTACTTTGGTCACTTTTTTTCACCTATTCTGCACTGAATGTAGTACGTATACAGTATAGTGTTATTTTGTATATACTTAGACGTGGCACAAAATAGAGAGCGCGCTAAAATTGTTTCAATGGCATAATCGTTTTTCTTTGCGCAATAATCTAACGTATGACGTGCGCGTGGCGTTTGCGCTGCGGATAACCTAACTCGTCCGTAGTGACGAGTTCAAATCTAGTTAGGCTATCGCTCTCTGTAGAGCGATAGGCTATTGTTATTGTCAAAGATTTCATTTTTTCTGCTCATTTTTTGTTGGTCGCATATCTCAAAAACGGCAATAGCAGTTATGTTGTAACTTGGCCAGCAGATGCACGTATATATGTAGTTGTGCAACAAACTTTGGTTTAATGAAAATATGGTCGCGTAGCGTAACTACGCGCGATTTTCTGAAATTCTTAGATTGACTATAACTTGAAAACCAATAGCTATTTTTAAATACCACTTGACACACGTATGCTTCATGTCAAGGGTCATCTTCCTGTATCATCAGCAAAATTTTGAACATTGGTCAAATCGCGCGTACGCGCGCTTTGAAAGTTAAAAATGCTCAAAATCAATTTCTAATCAACTTTCTACACGTTTCAGGACATTTTAAGCATTTCACATTTTTCAAAAAAATTTGCGTTGCGCGTGCGCTTTTGCGCACTTCGCTCGTACGCAGCCTAGAAAGTCCGTTTTTGCGCTTGATTATTATTTTTCATAGTTTTATGATATATTTCTTTCATATTTGCAAAATAATGACACACGTGCACGTCAAACTTTAAAAATCGTGCGCTTGAAAATTGGTAATTTTATACAAATTTGTGTAAAAATATGCCTATTTTGAATCGATTATAGCTCTCTGGGATGTCTGGTGACCCCCAATTTTTTTAACTTAATATGTAAGCAGATATGTTGTAGATATGAATTCATGCAAAATTGTTGCCTCTGGGCTGTTGTGACGTCATCGTATGGCCACACAAATGTAAAATATAGGGATTTTGTCTCTTTCGACACAGTTCGTCACATTCAATAGAGCGCATACCGCGTAAACGTTATCAATTTTCTTCCAATTTTCAATATTTTATTACTAAAACAATTCCTCTTTAGACTTTTGAACTTTTTTTTTTATTTGAAAAGGTCATCATTTTCAAACAATTGAATAAACGTGAGTGGTGTAAAATAAAAAATAACCGTCAACTAAACCGTTTACAATGCTAATACCGTCAACTGTTGACACTTATTAAACGATTTTGAAGTATTCCAGCTGTTCGTTACAATCGTTATAGTGCAGCCTATTGTAGACTAAGCATAATAAATAACATGTGCGTGTCACGATGCGTTGGGCGATAGCCTAACTCGTCAACGTGACGAGTTCAAATCTAGTTGGTTATCCGCACTTGGCGGATAACCCCTTGTTATTGTCAGGATCTTTTTTTTCTTTTTCTTCTATTTTCTTCTTTCTTTCCACGATTTTTGTTCGCAGCGTATCTCTAATTCTGGCCAACATATGATTGTATAACTTTGTCAAAAGATTGCCCTGTAGCTGTAGATGTGCAAGAAACTTTTTTTTTCGAGATTCGTGTCGCGCAGCGTAAGTTACGCGCGATTTTATGAATTTCAATGATTGATCATAGAATAAAAACTAAAAGTCATTTTGTATTGAAACTTGGTGAAAATTTAAGTCATATTATGCGCAAACTTTCTATGGATTAAAAATGGCATGTTTCACAAAAAGTTACGTTACGTTAAAATTTTAAATTGCGAAAAATTCATTTCTAATCAACTTTCTACGCGTTTCATGTCATTTTGAGCATTTAAAAAATTCCCACGCGTGCGCAATTTTTTTACGCGCACTTGCGCATGTAGGGCAAAAACATGTTTTTTTTGCTTGATTTTTGTTTTTTCAGCCTTTTCTAGTAATTTTAACAACTTTAAAAACAATTTCGACTTAAAATCACGTCATACGAGCACGTAGAATTGAACAATTTGCGCGCGTTTTTGATAAACAATTTCAAAAATTTGTCAAAATTATACCTTTTTTTAAACAGTCATAGATTCTAAACTACATGGTCAATTTTATTTTTTTTTACATATTCTGAAAGTAGATGAGTTATAGATATAGAATCATGCATCCATTTGGCTAACCGGACATTGTGACGTCATCGTATGGCCACTCCAATATCAAATAAAGGATTTTTTTCTCTTTCGTCATAGCTCATCACATTTAATAGAGCGCATCTCTACTTATCCATATTCCATTTTCCTCAATTTTGTAATATTGTCTAGGTCAATCAATTATCTTTTACATGATTTACCATTTTTAAAATTGTGATGACGTCATCATGTTCAAAAGCGTCAATAACTTTGGTCACTTATTTTCACCTATTCTGCACTGTATGTAGTACGTATACAGTATAGTGTAACTTAATCAGAAGATTGACCTCTATCTGAAGATGTCGTAATAAGGTTTTCGGTCCCGTCCGAGTTACGCAGCGTAAGTTACGCGCGATTTGATGAATTTCGCGTACTTAATTTAGATAAAAAACCATTAAACTATTTAAATTGAAACTTGGGAAAAGTTTAATTTATATCATGCGCTAACTTTCTATGGAGAGAAAATGGCATGTTTTACAGATAGTTACGCGCGCACGCGCGTTTAAAATTTTAAAATGCGAAAAATCACTTTCTAATCAACTTTCTATGCGTTTCATGTCATTTTGAGCATGCCAAAAATTCCCACGCGCGCGCATATTTGTATGCGCACGTGCGCACATAGCGTTTAAAACATACTTTTTTCGCGTGATTTATGTTTTTCCAGCCTTTTCTAGTAATTTTACCAACTTTTAAACAATTTCGACTCAAAATCACGTCATACGAGCACGTGGAATTGGATAATTTGCGCGAGTTTTTGATGAAAAAGTTCAAAAATTTGTCAAAATTATGCCTTTTTTTAAACAGTCATAGATTCTAAACTACAAGGTAAATTTTATTGTTTATTACATATTCTGAAAGTAGATATGAGTTGTAGATATCGAATCATGCATTGATATGGCTAACCCAATATAGTGACGTCATCGTATGGCCACTCGAATATAAAATAGAGGATTTTTGTCTCTTTCGTCATAGCTCATCACATTTAATAGAGCGCATCTCCACTTATCCGTATTTCATTTTCCCCCATGTTTTTTATAATGTCTAGGTCAATCAATTATCTTTCGCATGATTTACCATTTTTAAATTTTTTGTGACGTCATCATGTCCAAAAGCGTCAATAACTTTGGTCACTTATTTTCACCTATTCTGCACTGTATGTAGTACGTATACAGTATAGTGTTATACTGTATATACTTAGACGTGACACAAAATAGAGAGCGCTCTAACATTTTTTCAATGGCATAATCGTTTTTCTGCGCGCAATATTCTAACGTATGACGTGCACGTGGCGTTTGCGCTGCGGATAACCTAATCTAGTTTGTTATTAGTAATATGGGAGTCCTATCATTATTTTGTCTTACCTCATCTTCGGTTTTCAAAATATATGGCTCTCTTTTACATATTTCTTTAATTTGTTGCAAGTCATTAACCTCGAATGCATTTTGTAATCTATGACAGTAAAGGTATAGGATATAACATGAATTACATCAATACATTAACAAAATAATGATATAGTTGTTTATAGTCTCGTTAGAAAATATATTTAATATTCGTATAGTGTTGTTCTTCTACTCTATAACTCACCTCAGCATCTTAATTACTATACTGAGTCTTCATTTAGCTTATTTCTTTTTTGGTTTCGTTTGATTTGTTTCTGTGAAGATGATATAATTAATATCTTTTGATGCAACAATAATATTATATTCTTTGCATGTTGACATAAATCTGAAAGATGAAATTATCTAACAAAAATGTAATGTAATACTAATAATATGAAACGTGTGGAACACAACATTTAGGGAAAATAATGAAGCCCAGCTGCATAAATGTGACTAACACATGTGTGACTATTACTCATAATGAGAATATGTACATTTAATAAGTATTATTTTTGACTTTTGTCATTTACCCATATGGGTAGTGTTTTATAGATCATTCAATCATACAATGATAGAACTGTTAAGTACAATAATTAATAAGACTAGCTATGTCAGGAATACCTTATTATTATACATTATTCACTTTTGTGAATTTTACAATTAAAATGTTGTTTCTCCTATAATACTCGTTTAACTTGTTGTAGAGAATAAATGTATAGGTATTACAAAAACCTTTGAGGATTCTTAGAATTCTTTTTATTTTAAATAGATAAAACTGTATATTATAATAGGCCTAAATATTTAAAAACCCGAATAGTCTGATAAATGCATTTACATTTTACTTTAAATTCATAATTTCGTCCAAGCAGAATACTACGAAAGATATCCCACCCATGAGGAAACAATGTAGTCCTGAATAGCCTGTATTATATTTTGGCTAACATTGGCCAGTACAACGTACATTAATATAGAAACAAGATATTCCACTCCAACATAAATACGTTGCTTTCAATCAATGTATATTTTATACATACTTGCTTAATGATAATTTTAAAATAATCAGTTGAAACATAAAAACTTGACTTGAAAAGTTGATGTCATTTCAACAGTACCTGTATGCTTACGATGCAGTATGAGGATTGGATTTTGATTGAATTTTACCGTTTATTTTTTCTTTTTAAGTGACACACTACGAAAGTGATTAACTTGATTAAAACTGCAAAATTACCTATTACCTTTTCATGTTTCGGGGGTGAAATACATCTTTAAGCTAACAGACGCATTGCTAGTCTACACATACCGAACGACTCACAGTTTTGTATAATATACGGTATACTAAATAGTACGGACATGGCGATAATCTAATGAGTTTAATTATATATTATAAACCTTTCTAATGATTCGATCGTATGTGATCCGATGTGGCCTACGTTATACCAGTGTTACATTGGTACTAGTAAGTTGCTACTTTTAAACAGACGGTCCAATTCATCAGTAGATTGATTTGATAATAGAGATAGAGAGGTAATAACAATAGTATTTCCAAACTGTTTCCTATCTTTTCGTGTTTGTGGCTGGCGTATATATCGAAAATAAAAACTATTATAGATTTTGATCTATTTTATCACATTTTTGTATTAAATAAAGAATGATTATGATCATAATAATAAACACATATTTGTCAGATGTTTTGCCCTACTCGGACGTTTGTACTATGTAGGCCTACATTGAGAAAATATTCGCAAGTAATTACACAATAACAATCCTGCTTAGGCTCGAATCTCACCCTTGCCAGCTTGGTGATCTAGATGTATGAACGCCATGGTAGAGATCTTGAGGTCATGGGATAAATACACCTTGACCAATTGTTGTTGTAAGTTTTCTTAATGTACTTAGTACAAATTAGGGCAAAACTCCCTGACGCAAAACTACTCCACAGTAGTTAGCAAGTAAATTCCTGTTGGTTCAGTACCCGCTGCACTATTAATTTTGTTACGTGTGCTTTATCAGTCTGATTTTACGCCTTCAAATAATACGTAGGCCTACCTGTACTTGGTTTACATTTTACCGCCGCTTTCATATTTTTGGAAGTTTAAATACACCGTGAATGTTTTTGTTGTCAACAACGACGTATTTTACAGTATTTTCTCATTTTAGAATCACTTTTTTGCAACAATAAAACAATAAATAAATAAATAAATGGAATAGAAAATAAATAATAAAAAGAAGATACAATTTCGATAATTTTCTCCAAATTAATTGTTGAAATGTCATTGCCCAGGATATAATAAATTCTTTAAAACCCGTTTTTAAAAAGGCCGCAAATACATGGTGTTCAAATAAAGTTTATTTGATTGACAACAATGCTTTAGTCAGATTACTTCCCAATATAGGCATAATGAAAACTAAGGTGTGGCGAAATTGTTGCGCCTTTTGTAGAGTTTAAACATTGCTTCAAAAAGTATGTACGTTGTTCATATGAATGTGAACTTTTATAACTAAAACAAATATTTTAATAAATAACAGATAAATGTAAAGTGGATTGAAGGAGAGAAGCCGATTATACTGTGACCATAAAACATCGCTATTTGTGATAACAAAAAAAGCAACAGGCATAACTTTATCTCCTTATGTATATTCATAACGCCCTCTGCAGTTTCTGCCTTAGCATGCTTGAAAACAAAAATGCTGCTGAATGAGGGCATGCTTATCCGAAAGCTTAAGTTTAAACTTTTTGTTAAAACAAAGTACACAAACCTGAAACGAATGTTTATTATACAACATAATCGTGGACAAAGACAAAATCGTTGGTGAAAATTGACAATTCTGGTGTGCTCAGATATCGATTGAAACGACCTATACATTACTTATAGAGCCGGGCGTCCGACCGAGGGCACTTGGCGAAATTAGATCAAAATGGGAGTGTATATGAAACTGATAAATCAGTACTTACACTTAAAGATCTAATGAAAAGAAAAAAACTAATAGGCCTAGATGTGTGGAGGTTAAAGAATGAAAACAAAAACCAATTTACATGGCGACAAAAAGTTAAAAATATTTATCGTAGGTTAGATTACTGGTTTATATCAAAAGAACTAAATGGGGATGTTAAGTCTTGTGACATTCGGCCTGTGATCTTAACTGACCACCAGGCTGTATCGATTAAATTATACATGCATGAACCAAGACGAGATCCTGGTATGTGGAAATTCAATAACAGTTATTTGCATGCAAGACCCAACGTATACAAATCCAATAATTAGTATAAGTGTAAAAACAATATCAAGACATTTAGATGTATTGGGTTTACCTAGTCAATTGGAACTTATAAAAAAAGATAGACATAAAAAACAAATTTAAAAAAAAAGAAAAAATGACAAATATATACAAAGATAATATACAAATTGAACTAAAATATGTTTAATGATGGAATTTATTATATGGATCTTGAAAAAATAAGAACATATATGAAATTGAAAGAAGATTAAGATCTAGGGCAAAATGGGTTGTTTGCCTCTTATTTTGGTCTTGAAAAATCAAATGGTAATAAAAAAACAAATTAAGAGAATGTTAAACAATAAAGGAACTACAGTAAAAAAGCCAGAATATATAGTTAGTATACAAGTAACGCACTTTAGCAAAAAGGAAATTAATGACTACCTTAAAAAAACACAAGTGAATACTCTATCCGAGAAAGAGAACGAATTTTAAAAGTTAAATGTATTATTCTGGTCCTCAAGCTTAACTGGACACTAAAGGAAATCGGAGTAGGCCCTCCACGGACACACGGCAGCCAGAGAAAATCCCCTTTTTTTTTATTAGTGTACCAAACTCTTTAACGTGCACTCTTAAGTACACGGGACCAACGGCTTTACATCTCATCCGAAGGATTAGTCAATGTAAGTAAAGCATCTTGGCAATTAGTATAGTACCGATAACCTCGAACCCATGCCTATCACATGCTAGTCCGATATTATCATTACACCATCACTCTTTGGTGTATACAGCACCCGCCGCTATTTCTATACGCTCTCCCATCCAGAACGCAACCGGACCCAACGTCGCTTAACTTCGGTGATCTGACGAGAACTGGTGTTTCAACGCAGTATGTCCGTATATATAATGCAGTGTGGCCGTACATAAAGAACTATGTGAAGATAAATCACTACTGCTGAGGAATGTAAATAAAAACAAATCACCTGGTTCTGATGGGCTGGGTGTAGAATTTTAAACGTTAGGAGTATATGTAGGATATGATCGCAAAGCATGTGAAGCAAAAAACGGGAATGAAACTTTTAAAATTATGGAGTTCTAGAAATGTATATAGCTGTATTTAAATTACTTGCACTAGCAAAACTAACGTATACTGCAAATATTATTGATGTACCAAAATATGTTTCAGATACAATTAGCACATTAAGTTATGCATTTCTATGGCACAAAAATTAGAAAAAAGTAAAAAGGAAAACCATAATTGGAAACTTAAATAAAGGTGTGATTATGATGCCTGATTTTGTGTTACATACAGAAGCACTTAATGTTTTATGGTGAGAAAGTAAAATGGAAATATATTCCAACATTCTTTATTCATAAAATATGTCCAGAGCACATCCATTTTAAGATTACAGATGAAAATCGTATTATACACGCTATACCTTTTTTTATGCAAATATGTTAAAAGCAACTGTAAAATATAAAGATTGTTGTAAACAAATTGCTGACACATATATGATGGTATAGACTATATAGCCTCAAGTCTGTTTTCATTGTATTTTTTTTTTTATTTGGTTTTATTTCGATTTTTGTCTGAACATACAGACTTTTGAAACACGTATAGAAATCGATTTGCAGACCACAAACATCCGGTAAGAATGACGTAAGTTATCATGCCGTATTTGGCTATATGGAGCAGGTGGTATGTACATATGGATTTCGAATCAACCAATGATTATTTTGTTTCAAAACAAAAAAGATCGAGTAAGTACAGTAGTACTAATAAATGCTGAATGTACTATCGAGACTGAAATAACACCTATTGAAATATAAAATCGCGTTGCCAAGTGTTTTTTTTTTATTAATTGTCCCGTCCTAGCCTAGGCCTCCTTCGTAGGCCTCCTTGTACGTATGACCTGCCAAATAAAACGCCAATAAGATACATACCACCGCCGGAACACATAGCTACACCACACAGGACAGGGTTTTGGGGTGGGAATTAAATCAAACCACATAATAAATGATCAAAAAAAATCCGATCAAATGTTTACCTGACTACTAGGCATATAAAATCATGTCTAGCCTTAAGAAACTGTCATCATCACATCATCATCACTTGGCTTCGCGATAATGTACCTAAACATGTACACAATGATGTTGTAAAAGAGAATAGGTTCTTAACATCAACAGAAATATTAGGAAATTTAACACCTAAATCTGGTAGAATGAATACATGTACTTATTAAAAGCATTACGAACCAAACAAATGGAAACGAATTCATCTTTAGTTGAATAAAATAGACTAGATAAATCTCTATTCTTGCATCTATTACACACATGTACAAGACTAGAGTTGAAATCATCATTTTGAAGAATTATAACAAAGTATTGTCCTACCAATTATACATCTCTAGATTATGTGGTTCACCTTCTTCACAATGTTAATTTGATGTCCGGTCTTTTCCGGTTTCCGATTTACTGAAACTATACAACATTAAAAAGTATGAGTACATTCAAATACATGTATGAGGGAGTGAATAGGCTTACTAGTCAAACTAAATAATATATACATCTTTTATCAAAGGTAGGAGCCAATAATTACATTTCTAACATTGTATCACCTTGTAAACTAAGTTGATGATGGGAAAATAAATGCTCAAAGTAAAATTTACAAATAATTATAACCTGATTTAAAAAAAACCGATATAATTCGTTTTGTTTCATGGTTAACACCCTTTTCAGTGGTTAGGAAATTTCTATGGAAGTCATTAATATTTATGAGCCTCTTGGCATTTCCTGTTTGGTATATGATACCTTCTCAACAATTATTTCGATTTCTTCTCAGTAATATTTTATAAACATTTCCTGTCATTTCAACATGTTTTATACTGAACAATTATTTTAATAATATCAGGTTTTGTCTTGTTGTACAATGTTTATTAAATGGAGGTCTACCTGGTTTTCTCTCGCAAAGTATTTTAATGAGCTTGGTCAAATTGAAAAGAAAACAAACTTCCTAGTTACTGTAATTGTTGCTGTTGGAATAATGGGCCATATAACCAATTTTCCTGTAAAAATCACCATTCATACATGTAAATATTTGTCAAAATTGTATAAGAACTGAATAGCTATTCATTTCTATGTTTTATTGTATAAATCCAAAGGCAAAATACTGAAAAAAAGACAATGCTGTGGGTATCAGAGGCTGGATCTCAATGGAGATACAAAAAAAAAAAAAAATCAAAACGATAAAGTAAAATAGCCAGAAAAGTTAGCAGAGCTGTCGGGCAACACTAGCCCTTCGTCAATGCAAGTGAAGGTACTTTGACAAGATAGATAGATATATCAGGCAAGCGCTGCCTGAGTGGACAGTAATAAAAAAATAGAACAAAAGAAGCATAAGACTGGTGAATAGAGGGTGTGGATAGTATTGTGTAGAAAAATAAGAAGAAGATAGCTTGGTAGATATAAACAATTTAGAAATAAAACTAAAAAACTGCTTAAATGGTGGTTAATATTGAAACTTAAATGTAGGTAGTCAATGGAGTAATTTTACGGATCTGGGAGTATATTCCTAATTTTTTATTTATTTATTATTTTTTTTTATTTTATAATCTTTCTTCAATACATTGGAAAAAAAAAACAGACATTACATCACACAGAGTAAAAATAGAAAAATTATACATAATCAATTCTCCTATATAAACATCCTCTTATAAATTTATGGAAATACAGTTGTGCACGTCGAGTCAGAATATAGAGTGACAAATCTATGTTACAGAAGATTATCCCAGGCTCTCCACTCTTCTTATTCTTCGGCTCTGTTATTAATCAAACATCTAAACTTTTTAATTGTAAAGTAATATTTTACAAAGCTTATGAGGCCGGTGGGTGAGAGGAGGCCCGAACTTACTCTTATAAATATAAAACTTTAGTATTGACAAAAGTAAATTAATCCTATTGGATGGTGTATTACTAAAAAGCAGTTCACTTTCCGATACACATATGTGAATATCAAGATTTCGAGAACAATATATTCCTAATTTTAAGTCCAAAAGGCTTTGCGGTTTTAAGTAGTAAATCCCAGTGGTTTTCTTTGTCTTTGCGAGTTTTGTCGGTGCATTTGACATCGTGGTCTATTGCAATAACTCTGAAATGTGCAATCGAGTGACCAGCTGAATTAAAATGTTCGGATACAGGTATTACAGTATATGAGATAAATGGCGTTTTTTGTTAGACAATTAACAACTGATTGTCTTATCCGAAAAATGCGGCCAGTTTGGTTACTCTTAAATTTCCAGTAGTCAACAAATGAACAAGTTTTGCAAGATTTTCCGCAAAGGTGACTGCCCAAATTTTGGCTGTCATGAGAATTAATTTCACTCTTAAATGTGGTTCTTACTAATATAACACGAAGGTTGGGAGGTCTACGAAATACAATAATGGGTTGTTACGAAAAAACAGTCCAGAGACGTTCTGTGGACTGTAGAATGGGCATATGTTTCTCAATAATGGCCCGTATTGGAGGCAATCTAGGGTGATAGGTTGTGACCAATGGCACACTTGTCGATTTTGGCTGACGTGGTTTGTACGTCAGTGTCTGACTTCGAGGAATATCTTTTGCTTTGTTTATAGCAGTTTCAATGTATTTCTTCTTGTAATTTATATTCCGGAGATGTCCGATTAGTTTTCTGTACGATTCTGAAAATCTAAATCTGAAGAAAATATACGTCTGATACGTAATGCTTGACTGTACGGTATGTTTTGGTACAGTGTCGGGGATGACAACTGCTGGGTAGCAGGTACATATTTTTATCCGTGGGTTTACGGAATAGGTCAGTTTTGAGTGTAACATTTCCTATGGTCACTATAGTGTACAAAAAGTCAACGCTACTAGTGGATTTAGTAGCTGTAAAGTTGATAGTTAGGTGAACTGAATTAATATTCAGAAGAAATGAATCCAGATTTTCTTCACCATGGGTCAAGATCATGCAGATGTCTTCAATGTATCTCAACCAAACAAGTGGTTTATTAGCTTGGAGGAACAGAAACTTGGCCTCAAATTGTCACATCAATAAATTTATAAATGGCGCCATTTTTGTGCCCATCGATGTGCAATAAATTTGGAGGTAATATCTATAGTTTATTTTTATTGGTTCATTTTCATGATTGAAAACAAAAATGCTGCCGAATGAGGGCACGCGTACCCGGAAGTCACTTAATTTAGTAAACAAACCCTGAAGTGTCAGGAAAATTTAATTTATCACAAAAAGTAACTATAATTTGTGAAAGTGACAAATTCGTTTGATTTTAGATTAGGTGTCTACAACAAACAAACATGGAAACTTTTAACATAATACTCCCTATTAAAGATCAACACAAAAGCTAAACTAACTGTAATATTCCCTAAATGGATTAAACATTGGTCCAAATAACTGTAAAACTGCACATTACTTGAAAATATTAACCTTATTAATGAAATTGAAACGGCATTGTCACAATAATATAAATACACTAATGGCCAAACACAGAAAATACATACCAACAAGAGGCAAGCAAATAAAAAAAAAACATAGATGAACAAAATCCAATATATACTAAAAAAGTAAAGGTCACTTATTCAATTCTAAAGATAGGGTAATGAGCTGTAAAGTATGTTTTCCTGTTGACGTTATTCTACGCAATCGTTAACAATAATCGGCGATGTTCTACGTAAACATTAAGATGTTACCGATTCACAGTACTTACGTACTTTTTTAACTGACGACGATACAAAATGTCGGCAATTTACAGGAAAAGGGGTAATACTCGACAGTAATCGACTCTACAAGACACGATAGTTGACAATCGCAAGAGTTGAATCCAGTTCAACTCCATCGATATCGCAACGCTAGAACGTAAGAACTGACCAATCACCTTGGCGATATAGCACATGACGTCACATAATTGATTTCTGCTGACTACAATTATTTTGGTTGCATCGCGGTGCGGTCAAAGCTATGCCTAGCCTAGCCAAAGTGACTATAGAATGATGTTCCGGAAAGTAGGCGTGGAGATATTAGGTAGGTCTAAGTATTCAGCCTAGTCTAAACTGCTATTTGGGCTAAGATATGCCTACTGAAAACGAAGAACCATTATATAGAGATATTAGGCCGACGTCTCATACACTGTGAGCCTACTAGTAGATGCAGCTGAGTCTTATATTCTTTTGTTCGCCTTACTGCGACGTCGAGAAAGAAGACAGGAGTTTCAACTCTAACGTTCAACGCTAGAAATCAAATGTTCGCGCTATCTTTATCATTTCAACCTAATCGTTTTTAAACGATCGTCTTTGAACTTTTAACGATGATAGAGTCGACTAACATCGACAAGAAAACAGGCTTTAGGAGCTAATTCGACCTGCCCCGGCATTTTGCGTTAGGATAGCCGGTTCTTTTCCACGCCGACTTATCCTCCCTAGTATTGTCAACCAGGTACTCATCTACAACTGAGTAGACTGGGAGTTGTGGGGAGTTGAACTCTCTGTGTGACAGTCAAGTATCCTAACTAAGTGTACTACCAAACACCATTTATATTAGCATACAACTTACATATAACTTTATGACGATACAACAGTATAATGGCTACGCTTACTAAACCCATACACAAAACGTTTGCGTTAGCGAATTTTAGTTAGCTCAATTCTTACGTCACGCATTATGGATATGACTAATGAATATTCATGTTTATTTTTTGACGTTTCATGATGGGTCCCAGCTTATATAGCTACCTGTAAGCCACTTAACTAAGTAAACCAACCCTGAAGTGTCATGAAAATGATATGTTATCACAAGGAACAAGGAAACTTTACATTATAGACTCACTATTAAAAGTCAAAACAAAAGCTAAACTAAATGGAATATATTCCCTGAATGAATAAGCATTGGTCCCGATAACTGTAAAACTGCACATTGATTGAAAATAAATAAGCTTAACTACGGCAAATAAAAAAATAGTGAACAAAATCCACAACAACAAATGTAATTTATACTAGCATACATGTAGGGTAAAACTAACCAGTAGAAACTGTAGAAGCAACTTACATATAATTCCACGACATTCCAACAGTATAATGGCTACAACCATACATATTTAGGCTTTTATCTGTATAACCGTAGCTTTTTGTTTAATTGTGATTGTGAACTCGGTCGTTATCATTCAAAATAAAGAGGTTTCGCATGACTACCAAACAGACGGAAATGAATGAATATTAGTTAAATAATAATAGACTTTGAGTAAATATCTATATTTATAAAATTAGAGTTAAAATCATCATGTTGACGAGTTATATATCATGTACTAGCAATAAAGCTCTAGACTATGCAAATACGGTTCACTTCTGCATTCCACAAAACGTTTATTTTCTGTCTGGTCTCCGATTAGTACTGAAACTAGACAACACTATAAATTTGACTATTTAGTATGCGTACATATTCAATTACATGTATGAGGTGGTGAATACTAACTAACATATACATCTTTTCTTAAAAGGTGTGAGCCAATAATTACATTTCTAACATTTTATCACCATATCAACTAATGTTGATTATGAATAATTAATGCTCAACGTAAAATTTACCAATATAAAGTGATTTACAATAAATAGAATACAGGTAATTTGATTATTTGTCTTGTTTCAGTGTTAAAACTCTTTTTCAGTTGTTAGGGAATTTCAAAGGAAGTTATTATTATTCACTTTTCTAAAACTGTATTGTAGAGACTAGAGGCCGACACACAATGTGACCAAAAGAACATCGCTATTCACGATAATAAAAAGCAACAAGCATCACGTCATCTCTTCATGCATATTCAATTGACTCGATAACGCCCTCTATAGTTTCTTTTTTTTTTGCATGATTGAAAACAAAAATGCTGCCGAATGAGGGCACGCGTACCCGGAAGCCACTAAACTAAGTAAACCAATCCTAAAGTGTCAGGAAAATTATATGATATCACAAAAAGTATCTATAATTTGTGAAAGTGACGAATTAGTTTTATTTTAAATTAGTTGTCTACAACAAACAAACAAACGAGGACACTTAGCATAATACTCTCTATTAAAGGTAAACACAAAAGCTAAAATAACTGTAATATCTTCCCTGAATGAATTAAACAATGGTCCCGATAACTGTAAAACTGCACATTGATTGAAAATATTAACCTTATTAATGAAATTGAAACGGCATTGTCACAATAATAATTATAAATACACGAATGGCCAAACAGAGAAAATACATACCAACAATTCAATTCAATTCAAAATTCTTTAATCATCCCACACGGGGCAATTCAAACCAGAGGCGAGAAAATGAAAAAAAAACAACAAAAAAACATGGATAAACAAACTCCAAAACGGTTTATGTCATTTATACTAAAAAGGTAAAGGTACCGTTTCAATTCTGAACATAGGATAATGAGCTAATTCGACATGCCCCAGGCATTATGTGGTAGGGTAGCCAAATCCTTTCTACGTCGCCATATCCTCCCTAGTATTTTCAACCAGGTACTCATTTACATCTGAGTAGACTAAGAGTTGTGGGGAATTGAACCCAGGTCTCTCTTTGTGACAATCAAGTGCCTTAAGCACCTGGGTGACAGCCAAGTGTCCTAACCACCTGGGTGACAGTCAAGTGTCCTAACCACCTGGGTGACAGTCAAGTGTCCTAACCGCCTAGGTGACAGTCAAGTGTCCTAACCACCTGGGTGACAGTCAAATGTCCTAACCACCTGGGTGACAGTCAAGTGTCCTAACTACCTGGGTGACAGTCAAGTGTCATAACCACTCGACTACCAAACTTATTTATACTAGCATAGGGTAAAACTAATCGGTAGAAGCTAAACCAACTTACATATAACTTCACGACACCCAAATATAATGGCTACGTTTACTAAACTCATACATATTATCTGAAGTTTTCTTGTGCATAACCGTAGCGCGTTGTTTAAACAAATAAAGTGTAGGAATATTGTGATTGTAAACTCGGTCGTTATCATTTAAAATAAATAGGTTTCGTATGACTACCAAACAGACGGAAATGAATATTTAGTTTAATAATAATAGACTTTGAGTAAATGTCTATCATTGCATTGACTACCGTGTAACAACATACGTATTATTTTTAAAATTAGAGTTGAAATCATCATGACTGATTATATATCATGTACTAGCAATAAAGCTCTAGGCTATGCAAATGCCGTTCACTTCTTCATTCTACAAAAGTTTATTTTCTGTCCGGTCCGGTTTTACTGAAACTATACAAAACTATAAAGTTGACTATAATCATGAGTACCTATTCAAATACATGCATGAGGGAGTAAATAGGCCTACCAGCCAAACTAAAATATACATCTTTTCTTAAAGGTGTGATCCAATAATTATATTTCTAACATTGTATCAACATGTCAACTAATGTTGATGATGAATAAACGCTCAACGTAAAATGTACCAATATAAACTGATTTACAATAAATAGAATACAGGTACTTTGATCATTTGTCTTGTTTCAGGGTTAAACCCTATTTCAGTTGTTAGGGAATTTCTATGGAATTCATTATTATTCATTTTTCTAAAACTGTATTTAACAAATAACATATAAACGAAAAGAGAATTGGAGGAGAGAGTCCGACATACACTGTGACCAAAACAACATCGCAACAACGATAACAGGCATATTCAATTGACTCGATAACACCCTCTAAAGTTTCCTTTTTTAGAACGATTGAAAACAAAAATGCTGCCGAATGAGGTCACGCGTACCCGGAAGCCACTTAACTAAGTAAATCACCCTGAGTGACAGAAAAATCATTTTTATCACAAAAAAGTATCTCTAATTTGTGAATGTTACGAATTAGTTTTATTTTATTATGTGTGCACGAAAAACAAACAATAAAACTTATTTATTATATTATAGATTCTCTATTAAAAGCCAAAACACAAGTTAAGATAAATGTAATATATTCATTCGCTGAATTAATTAAACATTGGTCCCGATAACTGTAAAACTGCACATTAATTGAAAAAATTAACCTTATTAATAAATTTGAAATCAAAACATAAATAAACTTGACTACTGCATTGTCACAACAATATAAATACACTGTTAGCCAAACAGAGAAAATACCTACCAACGAGAGGCAAGACATGAAAAAAATATAGTGAACAAAATCCAAAACAACAATGACGTATGCTGTATTAAATTCAGAATATAATTTATAGTAGCATAAATGTAGGGTAAAACCAACCAGTAGAAGCTAAACAACTACATATAATTATACGACACTCAAACAGTATAATGGCTACATTTACTAAACCCATACATATTTGTTCTTTCTTCTGTACAACCGTAGGTTTTTGCCTATAAACAATAAAGTGTATGGCTATTGTGATTATGAACTCGGCCATTATCATTGAAAAAATAGGTTTCGCATGACTACCAAACAGACGGAAATGAATTCATCTTTAGTTTAATAAAATAGATTTTTAGTAAGTATATCATTGCATTGGCTATTTTGCAGCATCATACATATATTTATAAAACTAGTGTTGAAATCATCATTTTCAATACTTATACCAATAAAGCTCTTTTCCCAGACGTTTTTTGGATCCAGAAGCTTGGACCTATCAATTAGTCGAGTTTACAAAATACCAAAAATGTCGGCCGTAGATAAAAAGCTTTCCGCTTGATATAGCTTCTGAATGAGTAGTCCTCTGGTGATATAGCTGGCTAAAGCAGCGGCGCGAAAGGCAACAAGCATAACTCATCTCCTCATGTATGTTCTATAGTTTATTTTTTAGCATGATTGAAAACAAAAATGCTGCCGGATGAGGGCACGCGTACGCGGAAGCAATGTTTGTTAGTACATAAGTGAAAGATAGTTATTTCCTAAAACTAACTCTCTATTTATTATCTCTCTCTCTCATTATAACGTAATAACATAACATAACATAACGATTCGAACCCCATAATCTAATCCACCCGACTATAAAGACGGCCCCAAAGTTTATATTATGGATATGACTAATGAATATTCATGTCTCTTTTGTGACGTTTCATGATGGGTCTCCAGCTTATGCACGAAATGAAATATCGCTACCGGAAGCACCTTAACTATGTAAACCAACCTGAAGTTTCAGGAAAATTATATTTTATCACAAAAGTATCTATAATTTGTTAAAGTGACGAATTATTTTTATTTTAGATGTGGTGTGTACGAAAACTTGATATTATATACTCTATTAAAAGACAAAACACAAGCTAAAATAAATGGAATATTTTCCCTGAATAAACTAAACATGTAGTTGTTGCCGATAACTGTAAAACTGTACATTGATTGAAAATAGACTTATTAATGAAATTGAAATCAAAGCATAAATAAGCCAGACTACCGCATCATCGTCACACTAATACACTGTTGGCCATACAGAGAAAATACATACCAGAAAGTGGCGAAAAAATGAAAAGAAAAACACATGGTTGAACAAAATCCAAAACAACTTAACAATAATTTATTCTGCATTGCATTCAAAATATCATTTATACACTAGCATAGATTAAAACAAATCGGTAGAAGCTAAAACAACTTACATATAATTTCGAGACACTCCAACAGTATAATGGCTACGTTGACTAAACCCATACATAGTTTAGGCTTTCTTGTGCATAACCGTAGCTTTTAATAAAGTGTATGACTATTGTGTTTGTGAACTTGGTGGTTTTCATTTAAAATAAAGAGGTTTCGCATGACTACCACACAAACGGAAATGAATTGATTTTTAGTTGAATATATACTTTGAGTAAATATATATCACTGTACCAGCCAAACTAAATAAAATATACATCTTTTCTTAAAGGTGTGAGCCAATAATTATATTTCTTACATTGTATCACCATGTCAACTAATGTCGATGATAAATAAATGCTCAAGGTAAAATGTAGCAATATAAACTGGTTTACAATAAATAGAATACAGGTACTTTGATCATTTGTCTTGTTTCAGTGTTAGGGAATTTCTCTGTAATCATTATATTATTTACTTTTCTGTATTTAACAAATAAGCAATAACATATAAACGTAAAGAGAATTGGAGGATAGAGGCCGATATACACTGTGACCATAACAACATCGTTATTCGCGATTATAAAAAAAGCAACAAGCATCACGTCATCTCCGCATGTATGTTAAATTGACTCGATAACACCCTCTATAGTTTATTTTTTAGCATGATTGAAAACAAAAAATGCTGCCGAATGAGGGCACGCGTACCCGGTAGTGTTGCTAATGGAATTCGAACCCCATAGTCGGCTCAACAGAAAACGTTTGCGTTAGCGAATTGTAGTTAGCTCAATTATGGATATGACTAATGAATATTCATGTTTATTTTGTGACGTTTCATGATGGGTCTCCAACTTATATAGCTACCTGGAAGCCACTTAACTAAGTAAACCAACCCTGAAGTGTCAGGAAAATTATATGTTATCACAAAAAGTACCTATAATTTGTGAAAGTGACGAATTAGTTTTATTTTAGATGGTGTGCACGAAAAACAAACAAGGAAACTTTACATTATAGACTCTCTATTAAAAGTAAAACCAAAAGCTAAAATAAATGGAATATATTATTCCCTGAATGAATTAAGTATTGGTCCCGATAACTGTAGAACTTCACATTGAATGAAAATAAATAAGCTTGACTACGGCATTGTCACAATGATATAAATACACTGTTGGCCAAACAGAGAAAATACATAGCAACAAGAGGTGAGAAATGAATACAAAATAGTGAAAAAAATACAAAACAACAAATGTAATTTATACTAGCATACATGTAGGGTAAAACTTACCAGTAGAAACAGTAGAAGCTAAACAACTTACATATAATTCCACGACACTCCAACAGTATAATGGCTACATTTACTAAACTTATACATATTTAGGCTTTTATCTGTATAACCGTAGCTTTATGTTCAAACAATAAAGTGTAGGACTATTGTGATTGTGAACTCGGTTTCGCATGACTATCAAACAGACGGAAATGAATAAATATTTAGTTGAATACAGACTTTGAGTTAATATCTATCATTGCATTGACTACTATCATACATATATTTATAGAACTAGAGTTGAAATCATCATGTTGACGAATTATATATCATATACTACCAATAAAGCTCTAGACTATGTGAAAACGACCATCGCTCACAAATTTGATAACGCCCACAAAGGTAAAAAAAATAGAGAATTTTTCGCCCACAAATGTAAAAAAAAAAATCAAATCAAATTTAGTGCTAGACTCAAACAATTTTGATTGAGTTAATACATTAACTTGAGACTTAACATGCACATATCGCGCGCACAAGCAGTAAATGGTAATAATCCAACGCGTTAACGACGACCCTAACAGACGTATCGTGAAAACACAAGTATTGAAAAAACTCAATACAATGTTTATAAATACATTAATATTAACTCGATAAAAAATGTTTGGGCCTAGCACTAAATTTGATTTGATTTGTATTTTTTTTTACATTTGTGGGCGAAAAATTCTCATTTTTTTTACATTTATGGGCTCTGTTTTCACATTTTTGTGGGTGATGCGTTTTTACATTTGTGGTTGTTTTCACATTTGTGGGTGATGCGTTTTCACATTTGTGGTTGTTTTTACATTTGTGGGTGATACGTTTTCACATTTGTGGTTGTTTTCACATTTGTGGTTGTTTTCACATTTGTGGGTTCAACAAGGCACCTGAAAATTAGGGTCAATATGAAAGAAACCCAACATTAAATAAAACTTTCTCTATAGGCTATTATATTAAGAAGAAAATAAATAATGGACATTACAGATAATCTTCGTGTTAAAGAAGATAAAATCAGAGATAATTAATACATACAATCAAGGCAAATGCAACAGTATTAGTATGCCATCATAATAAATGGTATCTTTAAAAAATGTAATTAATGATTCCGTTCATCCACTCAATAAATTCGTTAAGCTTAGCCAAACTGGTAGACTGATCACTCTAAATCAAAACACTAAAGGTTGCCTACAAGCATTCGTTTATTCAACCAGGTCTTTAATAGCAAGTTTGTAGGATCTCTTTAGAATCACTGGTTACGACACATTGTTTTGTATTCGTTTGTCTAATTACATGTAATCAACCAACCACATTTCAATTGTACCTTGTTTTTAAACACGCAGTAGGCCTATTGTTTGACGTTTAGTGCGGCATACACATCAAACTTTAAATGTATGCGTCGTCCTCAATAGACATAATTTTGTCGTCCTGAAATTGGCCTAAACATCATCATCATCTGTCATTTATGTCACTGGAGGGCAGCGCAAAAAGTCGAGACAAAAAGAAAGCACACAACTCCAAACTGGATGGAATATGTCATATATTGAATTACGGAAACAATATGAATAAAACAAATTGGGCAGCCACATCATAATATTTACATTACAAATCAAGACACAGTATTTGTATTATAAGCTAAATTGAGCTGCCCAAAATCACATAATTAGATAATCGTATAATATAATAAAAGAAAAAAAAATAATATAAAACGTATGTTAAATGAAAAATACACAATTAGCAAAACTAAATTACAAGCTTTAGCACTACAAAGCAAAAGCTATATATCTGGAAATTAAAAGATAACAAACATTGTAAACATTGTGGCATCACTGAAGGTGAAGAACACAATGTTCTTCAAATGTAAACAGATTAAAGATGTTTGAAAAAAGTAGGAAATATTCTTAAATCTGAATGATAACTATATGTATAGTATACAGTTTCAAATGTGTACTTATTTTCTTTCAAAGAAGATACAAAACTGTATTTTTCTGCAATCAAAGTGCCAAATGTTTCTTATATAGTTGCTGCTAAATCACGAATAGGCTACTCTCGCATTAAATCAAACCACATAAGAAAAATGATACATTTTCACCTGCATACTAGACCGGGCCCCCAGAGTATTAAATAAATTTTATTCATGTGAAAAGCCACAAAAGGTTCGACGGGCTGATTATGTAGATATATGTCTAAGATTCAATAATCAATATTGCTGCCGGGTAATATCCTGTAAATTTTCCCTGGGGAAACCAAATAGGAGGGGTAAAACATGGATTTAATCATGTGAAAAGCCACACGGATAAAAGTTGTTGGACATTGTCCGCATATGTGTATAGAATGCTAAAACAGCAATGACAGCAACTTTATCCTGTAAGTTGCCTGAAACAGTAGCCCCAAGTGACCACTCAAAAATGGTGTTATTCATTTAAAGAGCCACACGGCTAATTCCTTTTGTATTATAACTGTTATACATTGGGATGCACAAAAATACCATTGACAGCAACTTTATCCTGTAAGTTCCTCAGACAGTAGTCCAAAAATGCCCGTTGGCCATACAAGATTTATTCATGCGAAGAGCCACACGGCTAACTTCTTTTGCATTGTAACTGTTACACATTGGGATGCACAAAAATACAATTGACAGCAACTTCATCCTGTAAGTTGCCCCAGATAGTAGGCCAACAATCGACCCATAATATTTAATAACTCGAAGAGCCACACGGCATATTATTTAATTTCCATTGCATGGAATATACGAAAATACCATTGACGGCAACTTTATTCTGTATGTTGCCCAAGACAGTAGCCTATAAATTTCCCAGCCACTACAAGATTTAACCACACGGCTATTTTTTTTGGCATTGTAATTATTACCCTTGGGATATACGAAAATACCATTGAGATATAAAAAATACATGTGAGCCAGCAGAAACTTTCCCCCAGACAGTAACCAAACATCTACTATAACACTAATATTTAAGGGGCAACTAATTCCACTTTAACAATACGAAAATACTCATGACAGCAACTTCAATCTATAAGTTGGCCCAGACAGTAGCTAACAGACAAGATTCATCATGTGAAGAGCTAACATGGCTAATTCGTTTTTATTGGAACTGTAAACATTCGGATACACTCATGACAGCTACAACTTTATCCTGTTAGCTTCTGAATTTTCTTTATTTAGCACACTCACTTGAGTGGACAATATCAATATTTGCTGTATAGTATGTTAAATGTGCAAACACAAAATCACTTATATTTCGTCAAAGTGTGACGATTAAATTGTAGTTTATTTTTGTTTTAAAAGCTATTCTGTATTTTGAAACCATTGATGTTTTAAAAATATTTAATTAAGAGATAGACTATTTGAATATCAAAAGAACAAAAGTTATTTATATCATATATTTATTTTACAGTTTAAATGGTATTTTGATTACGATAAACAAAAAACACATTTCATTTAGACCATTTTCTTTCACTCTCGAAACTTCTAGCGAAGGTAACATTCTCTTTAAAAAAACCTTAATACCATATGCTTGCACATATAAACGATTGTGGTCGTATTTGATGACAATGTCTCTAAAACCCTGTCTTAAAGGTATGCTACTTTGATAATCTAATTATCTACACTTTATATTATATTAACCATATAATATTCACGATTTTACCAATTACGGATTCTCCTTCTAAATCATGTCTATAATTACAGCTATAAAATGGTGTTAAAAAAAAACTATCTTAAAATGTAATTGTTAATCGATGCCATTAGTAGAACTAGGATTGCTAATTTCTGTACGTACTTCCAAACAGGGTATTAGAAGTCATAAAAGTTAACATTGTCCCACCAACAACTCAGTTACATAGGATACGGCCGGGTTTCCTGTTGAACGAAAGCATTCGTTTCAACATACGTTCTGGTGATTATACAGTATATAAGAAGCCAATTAAAAGGATATTTTAAAATAACGCCGTGGCTAAAGATACGGTACCGTATCCTAAATTCCGTTACAGTAAAATTGCATTACGTCATAATCAGCCAATGGGGTGCTGGTACGTGTGTGACGTCATCGTATAATGACTTTGGATTTGTTTTAACGCGAAAACAGTGATCAACCGCTTAACGTTTTCGTTATGCTTCATTTATCGCTATTATCGCCGTCGTGTGTGACAAAACTAAATGTAGCCTACGTCTGTTATTATTGAAAAGCCAAAACATGTTTATTTTAACTCTAGAATACAGAAAACCGTTTCAAAAGAGGCCTACTACTACGTACTATAACATATAGCCTCATTATATGAAAGGGAAAGCGGTGCCAGGCTGTGGCCAGCTGCATGTGTGCGCTGATTTCTGTGACTCAGCCCTAGGGCTACTGTCTAAATCATAGTATTTGAGGGCCCCTTTATTGTCGGCATTTGCTTGTTGTTTATGGTCACCATCTGTAAACAAAGTTTAATTAAAAAAATATAGGCCTAAATAGGCTATTTGGAATAAAAATAAAATCTTCATAATAGTAACTATTGACGAATGAACTAGACGCAACTCAATTTCCAAAATTTAATTATAATTCCTTTACTTCTAATTTGGCTATCAACATATCGGATTATAATACTATAGACTACTAATATGTTGTATAATGAAATAATATTTGAGATTGAGTGCATGTTTTAAACGCTTTATGTAACGTCCACCAACTACATTAACTTGCTCTATTACTACAGCATCGACGTTGTCGCCCGTTATTAAACTTCTGGATTCAACGATGGACGTACCTCCATGATTCAACATTGCTAGGTCTAGCCCCGGGGCTGAGTCACAGAATCAGCGCATACATCCATTCTCTACAGACGCGATATGAAAAAACAAGGCCATATAGATGGCTGCAGTCGCGTGCTCATTAGTGTTTACCAACCGACCGACCGACCGACCGACCTACCAACTTACCGAAATTACTGAACATGTTTAAAAATGTTGAAATGTTTAAAAACATTTATATTTTTTTAATTTACACGTGCGTAGCCTGTCACTTTTGACTTGCTCGTATAACGTAATTTCGAGTTGAAAAGTAAGTCAAGAAAACAGAAATCGGGCAAAAAGAGTGCGCAATAACATTTAACGCGCAGTGCGCGCGCAAAATCTGCGCACTCATGGCAATTTTGTAAACGCTTAAAATTGCCTGAAACGTACTCTTATTTCATAGAAAATAAATTTTGAAAATTTTAAGCGCGCGTACGCATGCATTACATGCGCTACGCACGTAATTGTATTGCCATATGATGATTTATGCTTTGAAATTTATGAGTACCAAATTTTATTTAATGATTAATTATTAATTATTTATTTGATTCATGGTTGTGAAGATATGATTACAAACGTGATTTCGTTAAATCGTGCGTAGACCGCGTAATTTGTTATTGCGCACCGTAGAAACATAACCACATCGATTCCTGGCCATAAGGAATATACTGTGAAAAATTGACTTAGCTAGATTAAACTGATATCAAGATAAGGTCAGAAAGCGATAAAACGCATAGTTATACCGGACCGACAGACAGACCGAAAGACCGACAGACCGACCGACCGACATAGTGAACTATAGAGTCGCGTCCACGCGACTAAAAATCCAAAGTCTTTATACGATGACGCCACACACGTACCAGCACCAACATTGGCTGATTATGCAGTAATGCAATGTTACCGTACCTTTAACAAATGGAAGTTAGGATACGGTACCGTATATTTAGCCACGGCGATGTAAATATGGATTTTGAATCAACCAATGATTATTTTGTTTCAAAATGAAAAGATCGAGTACGTACAGTACTACTAATAAATGCTGAATGTAAGATCGAGACTGAAATAACAACTGTTGAAATATATGTTGCCATATATAATAATTGTCTAGATCTAGCCTAGGCCTCTTTTGTAGGCCTACTCGAACGTATGACCTGCCAAATTAAACGCCAATAAGATACATACCACCACCGGCACACAGAGCTAAACCACACAGGACAGGGTCTGGGTGGGAATTAAATAAAATTATCTCCGCATATATAATAAATATAAGCTAGCCTTATCACGAGTTTTCATGTTCTTGGAAAATATCCCATCAACTTTTTACCAGACTTCTAGGCATACAAAATCATTTCTAGCCTTCAGAAACTTCCATCATCCCATCATCATCATCACTTCGCTTCGCGATAATGTACCCAAACACACACGTGTGTTTCCACACATCGTCTAAATGTAACATAGCGCATGCGCATCGCGTTAGTTGTTGAATCTTTAAAATTCTGAAATATGAATATTAAAACTGCGTATGAGTAAGGTAGTGGCAGATGCTACAAATAGTGGATATTTTGATTTATGATTGTCCTTAAAAAAAGTATTCTATTAAGAATAAGATGTGATATTCAATATGAAAGACAGAAAGCTAAACAAAAATGGAAATATCAATTTAAATATTACTACAGAATGTGAGAGTATTTAAATCGTTTTTAAAAAGATTGATATTGGTTTAAAATGTTAAAGTTACAGTATAATAATATAATACGCAAACAACTTCTGAGTTGTATGTTTTACATTAAATATATAATATTATTTATGTATAATGTATAACTATTGACGATTTTTAAGAATGAAACCTAATATACATTTAAAAAAAGCATATAAGAAATAAAATAAAAACAGAAATTTCGGTTGCATACAAACGTAATACAGTATGTTTACAATGTTAAAACAAAATTATCTGTATATGTACTGAAAACGAAATAAAGGTGAGTATCTCACGAAAGACAAACCAAGAAGAGGTGTCGCAAGACTAACCAAAAAAACGGAAAGGAATTCATCTTTAGTTGAATAAAATAGACTAGGTAAATCTCTATTATTGCATCTGTTAAACACACATGTAAAAGACTAGAGTTGAAATTGTTATTTTGACGAATTATAAAAAATTAGCATGTCCTACCAATACATCTCTAGATTACGCAAATGTGATTCATTTGTTCACAATGTTTATTTGATGTCCGGTCTGTTCCGGTTTCCGATTTACTGAAACTAAACAAAAATAAAAAGTATGAGTACATTCAAATACATGCATGAGCGAGTGAATAGGCTTACCAGTCAAACTAAATATATACATCTTTTCTTAAAGGTGGGAGCCAATAATTACATATCACCTTGTAAACTAAAGTTGATGATGGGAAAATAATGCTCAAAGTAAAATGTACAAATATAACCTGATTTAAAAATAAATAATTTGTTTTGTTTCATGATTAAAACTCCTTTTCAGTGGTTAGGAAATTTCTATGGAAGTCATTAATATTCATGAGCTTCTTGGCATTTCCTGTTTGGTATATGATACCTCTACCTGCTGAACAATTATGTCGATTTCTTCTCACTAGCATTTTTATAAATATTTCCTGTCATTTCCATATTTTTTTATACTGAACAATTATTTGAATAATATTAGGTTCTGTTGTACAATGTTTATTCCATGGAAGTCTCCCTGGTTTTCTCTCACGATGTATTTTATGAGCTTGGTCAAATTGAATAGAAAACAAACTCCCTAGCTACTAATTGTTGTTATTTGAAAATTGGTCCATAACCAATTTTTCTGTAAAAATGAGATAATTTCATGAAAAGAAGGCCATCATAAATGTTAATATTGGTCGGAATTGTAAGAACTGAATAGCTGTTCATTTATGTTTTATTGTATAGTTATTTAATGTAAGTCATGTAAAGTTGGTCACACAATATGGCCTATCCTTTACCATTGTGTGTAATTTGATATAAAAGACAGCCTTGTTCTTAAATTAGGCATTCACATTCATTTTCTAATTACAATTTCTACTTTTTATAAGAAAATATTACAAATAACAGATTAGAAGTTGTATTACCGAGCACACATTTAAACTTAAGCTGGTAAAAAGTTACTAGTAGTAATCATACCAATTATGCCTTTACCATAATTTTTAATAAACAACAAGTAAAATAACACTAAAGCTGGGTGTCACGAAACCTACGATCACGAAAGCTAAGACCCCCTAAGACCTAAGATCACGAAACCTAAGACCCAAGACGACAGCTTAAAAACAATAATTGTTTATATATACACAATTTTAAACATAGTAGGTTTCATTTATTAATGCTTTTTTACCATACATTTAATTAATTACTTATCAAAAACAGAAATAAACTCACAATATTTTCGCCCGTTGAGTAAATATATACCTTTGTTTCACAACAAACAAATTGGACGGTTTGTTTGTTGATATAATTATATTTACTCCATTGTGTTGGTTTCAGGAGGGGTTTCAGTTTCGCACCTGCATTGTATTTTGAGTCCAAAATAATTAAACTAACTTTATTCTGAATACCACACCTTAGAATTAGGCATCATAAGTACTTTTATGAAAGAGATTCACATACAAATCACAAATAAATACTTGGTATTATTTATAAATAAAAATTGGTGATTTTACAGACGTGTTTCTTGCACACTTTCGCATACTCAACTTTTAATATTTTCGTTTCTATGGAGCGCCAACAGAGCAACAATAATAGAAGGCTATAAACTCGATGGAATGCGTTTACATTTAATGCATATATTGGTGAAATGCACGTTTAATTTGTTCAATATATTTTGTCAATTTGTCAATGAAAATGCTGTAATATGTTACTGCTCATACTTTTCTATTTTCAAAGAATATTAATCGATCTTAAAATCAGCTTCACTACTTACCCTAGGCATAGTCAAGGGCGACCTAAGGGGATATGATGAATTTGTCGATTTTATTCTTAAAGTTAACGAATCCGTGTAAAAAATCAACAGTAACATTTTATTTGTATTGACAGTGACAGTATATTTGAACATGATTTTCACAAAAAAATGAGTTAAATAGATGGATTCCACAATCCACGTTACACATAGCCCTCTATTATTGTTGACCTTTTGGCGTTCCAGAGATACAAAATATTCGCATGAGAAAAACGTTTGTAAAATCATCAATTTATTTAAAGCATTTATTGTTATTTTATTGATTCTTCTTCACCTAATTATAAGGTGTGGTATTCAGGATAAAGTTGGTTAACACATTTAGAGTTAAAATACAAGACAGGTGCGAAAGAGAATTATTGGTAATCTTATAGCCCAGAAGATTTATTCATTTGAAAAGCCACAAAACGTCTGATGTGCTGATTATGTAGATATATGGCCAATATTCAATAATCAATATTGCTGCCGGGTCCTATCCTGTAAATTTTCCAAATAAGAGGGTAAAAAAATGGATTTAATCATGGGAAAAGTCACACGGATAAAAGTTTTTGGACATTGTTCCCATATGTGTATACAATGTTAAAACAGCAATGACAGCAACTTTATCCTGTAAGTTGCCCGGGACAGTAGCCTCAAGTGACAATTTAAAAAGGTGTTATTTATTTCAAGAGCCACACGGCTAATTCCTTTTGCATTGCAACTGTTACACATTGGGGTGCACAGACATATCACGTATGGCCCAACGGACATTTCTGGGCTACTGTCTGGGGCTACTGTTTGTGGCAACTTACAGGATAAAGTTGCTGTCAAGGATATTTTTGTGCACCCCAATGTGTAACAGTTGCAATGCAAAAGGAATTAGCCGTGTTGCTCTTGACATGAATAACACCATTTTTTAGTGGTCACTTGAGGCTACTGTCTCAGGCCACTTACAAGATAAAGTTGCTGTCATTGCTGTTTTAACATTGTATATGGGAACAATATGTCCAACAACTTTTATCCGTGTGGCTTTTCACATGAACAAATCCATTTTTTACCCCTCTTATTTGGTGTCCCCAGGGTAAATTTACAGGATAAGACCCGGCAGAAATATTGATTATTGAATCTTGGCCATATATCTACATAATCATCCCATCAGACCTTTTGTGGCTTTTCACATGAATAAATCTTCTGGATCAGAGTATTAGGTTTCGTGATCTTAGGGGGTTTTAGCTTTCGTGATCTTAGGTTTTGTGACACCCCACTGAAGCTATTATAACATTCAGAATTATAAATAACAATCTTAATTACTCACCATAAGGTTGTGCTCCCTTCATTTAAATAATATAACCTACAATACTTCCATTAGAACTGGGTGTTTACGGAGGTGCTTCTATTTCTGTCTGCACTGGACTATACACTATATAACAAAAAGGCCAGGATTGCTAATGAAGGCATATTATATAAATAATAGGGACTTTACACAGGACGGTAGACCACGGAGGAAATAATATATCTATATATTTCCTCCATGGGTAGAATGTAATTAACAGAGCGTGACGGATATATCGAGAAATTAGTTAGCATACCCTGTTAGACGCGGGCTTGGTGGGCGTTTATGCGTTAGGCTAGGCTACAGTAAGTCTTAGGTTAGCTTGAGCGTTAGCGTCTCCCATTAATTATGCACAACTCTACAAGTTATCAAATGTGTTATTACTGAATGAAGAGAATAGTATTTAAACTGGCTTCATTACCCTTATGCTAATCTATTTTACCATATCTTTTAAAGACAGAGATAATGCTAAATTATTACAACCATCAGCCATATTGATAATAAAAACAAATCATCCTGGGTGTATTATCCATCATAGTGGTAATCATATTTAAAAATAAAAAAACGATGACATATTATAATTATGTAAATGCAATTGTTGTGCAACGCATACTCAAACTAAATGTCTTGAGTATATACACTTTCATTTGTTTAGTATGTATTACACTGTATGTGTAAAACAACATTATAATGCCACTGCGTAGTTCACGTGCATGTGACACACTTGTGAACAGGATCTGAAACTCTGACATAAAACAATATACGATATATAAGAGAGAGCATGAATAGACATTTTAAAGATATATCAATACATTTAAATTAATGCTACGTGTTTTAAGAAATGGTTCGGTAACAACAAATTATTTAGAGGCCGTTCATTTATAGTAACATATTGGCTTAAATAAAATAATCGATTCGAATAAAATTGAGATAAAATCGAATTAATTAAAAATTGAAAATGAAAAATAAAATGGCATTTATTACAAGTTATTAAAATGACTGGTTATCAGACTGAGCGTTAAATCTACCAAATACAGTACCGATAATAAACGGGACATAATACAATGGGCTTAATACGCATACGCAGTTTAATCGATTGTATAAATTGCCGTCTCATTATAGTCGTTTTCCGTGCCAATGCGGAAGTCCAATACTTATAAGATATTATGGTTAAGGATTTTGGAAACACATACATTGGGGTTGATACCAAGGTCGTTATTGAAATAAAGTCCTACTTTGTTTTACTGTACAAACAGTTTGTAGGCCTATATGCGTACTTTCGATTCGATTTCCTATATATCCGATTTAGTACAAAAATAACAAATAACATACGATACTGTAGCAAGCTGGCTTATGCATCGGGAAATGGTACAACTTCCGTTATACAATACATACTTATTTTGATGTATTTTCTTCTGCGTCATTGTAGTGTATTATTTTACCAATTTATTTGAGTATACTAAATGTACGTCATTGATGTAAAAATAATCCGCACCATGAATGTGGGTTGTTTACTACTTCTCTACATCGGGTTTTACTATTGATTTACTAATTACATATTAATAATATATGTCACAGTAAAAGGTGACGGGTATTAAAATTTAAACGCAAGAGTAATTTGGATAGAACAATTCAGGTGTATTACCGTATATAAGAATTGCTGAGGAATGTATTAAGTACACCTCACATTAACCTTATAGAGAAGGGAGGTGTCACAACTTAGCAATAATACAGATTGACCATTGTAAGTAAGATACTCATTTATTGTAATACTATATACTTGTAATACTATATACTTGTAATACTATATACTTGTAATAACGTTAATGTATAGGCTACAATGTAATTCTGTGCTAACGTAGATAACTGTAACAATTAAACGTTAACGTTTGCTTGTAGTGCTGCCCGTTGGGCTGAAGTTGGTACCAATACGTAACTGTCTGACCACCATTTGTAGTAAACCAAGCCGAGTATACACATGAATGTTTATGTATTATTGATTGTAATTGGTAGGGACCAAGTCCACGAAGAAGTGCCCGGCGGACAGTGATAATAGTATACATCTGTACACTTTTAATTGCGTTCTTCTGTAGCCATATATGTACATACAATCTAGGCGTGACAATTATGGGGGCTCGTCCGGGAATGCAAAGAGAAAGGGATATTTGAACACGCCGATTATTGTAAAATTAGAGAAAACATTTTGAAGTGAAATTACTAACATCGTACCAATTATAGATGCGTTACCCGCAGGTCCCAAGGAAGAAAGTAATTTACTTATAAAAATTGGTTATGTGGGTGAGCATAGAGTTTATGTGTTGCGTGATTCAGGTTGCACCAATGTCGTTGTTAAAAGTAAATATGTTCAGAAAAGCCATTATTGTAATGAAAATAAAACGGTCACACAAATAGATGGTACAATTAGAACCTTCCCAATTGCGCGCATTGACATAGATATACCGTTTCTGGTTGGCGAGGTGCAGGCGGGTGATAATGGAAAGTACGGTATGTGAGTTAATTATCGGAAATGTAAAGGGAGCAAGAGACTCCACTAACCCCGATAAGGAATGGGTAAGAACATCCCAATCTATGGCAGCAGTAATGACCAGAAGCCAATCGAAGGGAGCGAAGAAAAAGGGATATGTCTAAGTGTATTGCGGGTGACAAGTCCAATATATGAATTAACCCCTGAAGATTTAATAGCTAAACAAAAATCATGCCCCACATTGAAAAAAACAAAGCGAACTGACGGGAACGGGTAAACACAAGGATAGAGGTTCCGGGGAATCTGAATACCTTGTAGATGGAAACGGATTCTTAATGAGAGAATTCACTTCGCCCAAAGTATAGAAATGGGAAATTCGATTAGACAAATAATTGTCCTGGGAGAGTTTAGAAATAACGTTCTTCGAATTGCTCATGAGTCTATCGTTGGAGGACACATGGGAAGCAAAAAAACTGTTAACATGTTTCTTTTGGCCGGGAATGCAGGGTGATATTCGGCATTATTGCCAATCGTGTGACATTTGTCAGCGTACGGTGCCTAAGGGAAGGATTGGAAAAAGGAAAATGTAGAGTAGTGTTACCACAATTTAGAAGTAAAGAGAGTACCAAAGATGTGAATGTGTGCACAAATATCATGGAGTCCAGACATAGTGACTTAATGAGGACACTAAACGAATTTAGTGACGTGATGACAGATGTACCGGGTTGTACCAATTTAGGCAATCATAAAATTAATGTAAATGACAATACACCAATTAGAAGCAAAGCTTATGTTATTCCACACGCGATGCGTAAAGAGGTTAAAAACGATATTCGGCAAATGTTGGCGTTCGGTATAATATCCACAGCTAGTCCGATAGTGTTGGTTAACAAACCCGATGGCACAAAACGTATGTGTTGCGATAAGCGTAAAATTAACGCGCTTACCATATGTGATGCTAAACCGGATCCGGAAGAGGTAATTCACAGTGCTAGCTAAGGATATATTCTTTAGTAAAATAGACCTAAGCAAAGGTTATCGGCAAATACCTATGTCTCCGGATTAACTGCATTTACCACACATATGGGACTTCTCGAATTTGAAACGATGCCTTTCGGTTTGGTTAACGCAGCTGCCACCTTTTCTCGCGTAATGCGTAGACTATTACATGAGATTACCCAACAATTATATAGACGACATACTAATTCATACCGAAACATGAGAAGAACACATAAAGTGTTTGTATTCTGTACTTGAGAGGCTACGCAAAGCAAACCTAACCGCTAGACCAACCAAGTGTTATATAGGCTATAACGAGATTGAATTTCTCGGACACATTGTGGGTAAGGGAAAACTTAAACCAAAACATGATAAAGTAAAGGCAATAAAAGAAGCTAAAACACCTACAACTAAAGATGAAATGAGATCGTTTCTCTGGCTTGTAGGCTACTATAGAAAGTTTGTAGATGGGTTCGCTTCAATAGCCGCCCCATTATCTGATGTAATGAAGAAGGGTCAGCCAAATGTAATTAGGTAGAAAGAAGAATTAGAGAAGTCATTCAAAACTTCATTTAAATCAATTTTATGTACAGCACCCATTTTTCAATTTAAAAAAAATTGTAATAAGGACCGATGCTTGTGATATTGTGCTTAAAATACTGTTTTTAAAATATTACTCTTTGTTTTTAAGTCTATAAATGGCATGGCTCCTGAATATATTTCTGACATGTTTAGGCTGTTATCTACGTTCTACTGTAGTGATACGCTGCTTCTACATCAGCCTAAGTCTCGCCACTCATGGAGAGACAGAGCTTTCATCGTTACTGCTCCTTGTCTATGGAATGCTCTACCGAGCTCTATAAGATTTTGCAAAACCGTTGATACTTTAACAAAATTATTGAAAACACATTTATTCAATAAGGCATATGGAAATCATGAGGTTTCTTAAAGTTCTAGACATAGAATTGTATAGTAAACTTTTTCCTGGCCAGCATTGTCTTGGTTGTTGTCTCTGAGTACCCGGTCGTCTTTGACATGGCAAATGTGTATCCTGCTCCTTTGTTTGGTCACCTAGATAGGGGTCCGGGACCGCGACAGAACGAGAACGGATGGGGATTCTCCAAAGAAATTGCATTTTATTTGTCAGGAATTTGTATGATTTGTTTTTTATTTTTTAAATGCGCCTTGAGCACTCTTGAGTGGTATGTGCGCTATAAAAATCCTGTTATTATTTATTATTATACTGGGATAGGTGCCGCACTACTGCAAGAAACGGCAGGAGAATTGTTCCCCGTGTCTTATGCTAGTAAGAAATTGAATGATACCCAGAAACGATATTCGGTAATTGAACGGGAGTGCCAGCAATTGTTTCGGGAGGTCAAATATTTGAACTTTATCTTTATGGGCGTGAATTTGTGAGTGAGACGGATCACCAGCTTAAAGAAGAATTGGGTAGCAAATGGTCGAATTCTGCGCTGGGCCATTAGTTTACAACCATTCAAATACTCAATAAGGGTCATAGAAGGTATTAATAACGTTGGTGCAGACTATTTGAGTCGCATGGACTAAATAAGAAGAATTGCTGAAGAATATATATACACCTCACATCAACCTTGTATAGAAGGTGTCGCACTTCAGCACTAATACAGATTGACCATTTGCTGCCCGTTGGGCTGAAGTTGGTACCAATACGTAACTGTCTCGCCACCATTTGTAGTAAACCAAGCCGAGTACACACATGAATGTTTATGTATGATCGGATTATAATTGGTAGTGACCAAGTCCACGAAGAAGTGACCGTTGGGACGGTGGACAAAGAAATAATGACATTTAGTTGCTAATATTATACATCTGTATACGTTTAATTGCATTCTTCAGTAGCCATATAATTACCTTCAATCTAGGCGTGACAATATATTTCAATTTGTGAAATGACTATTGGAAGTATAAACTTTTCAACTCACTAGACTGTCGCACCCACGGTATTAACGTTTTGTCATGACCAACCCTTATAATTTACCACTTTTGAATGTGCTAGTTTAAAAAAATAAGAAATTATTATCCACATTTCTAACCGTTTTGAAACGAAAAAAGAAATGTATAGCAATAGCCTGTAAGCTTCTTTTAACCAAAAATGCTGTTTATGGCTGAAAAAATTGCCATAAACAGATTCAGTGTCTTACAGCAAAACAATTACTATATTTGATTCTAAAAATTGGGTGCAACTTTTTTGCAATAACCAGGAGCAAAAAACCCCAGAAATATTTTCTCCTGAAATGAAACATTGAAATTCATTAAAGTGTGTATGTGCTATTTTTTTCAAGATGAAGGATAACAGAGGAGAAGCACTCCTTATTATATAACGAATTAGCATCATTGTACGAGCAACTGGAGCATGGTAACAATGGATCGCAGTCTGATCAGAAGATCCTGTTTTCACTGAATGGAGGCGATGCATGTTCACGTTCATCGCAGAACAGTTGGCACAATTTAATGGCGAAAACATTGTTTAATTACACAGGTAATTTCACATCATTTTTCTATACTTACTTCATTACATTTTAGCTTATATTGAACAGATTACAAATTGTGTACGTCATATTGAATTTGGTAATTTTTTTCACCTGCTAACCTCAAGCGCAAACCCCCAATGCGAAAAAAATGTCAACCCCAATCCAATTATCTCTGAATTTCAAATTCATAAAAATAGGGATATACTTCAAACATTTTAAAATATTAAGAGAAATTCTATAATAACAAAAAAAAAGCCATTTAAAATTTCAAGAAACAGTTGCCCACAAAACTGTAAAAATATCAATAGACAAAATAGCAAGTCAAATCCAAAACTGAAACAATGAACACGTACAGATCAATAACTGTGTTATCCTCCTTCAAAACCTACTCATGTTGTTTTTGTGGTGGGGGGGGGGGAGGGGGGGTGGGAAGTACATGAAGTACCTAAAATACACTGCAAACTTTAATCCAAAAAAAATAAAATACAATTTAGGCCTTTTAACATGATTTTATTTACTTACAATGTAATTGCCAGAAACAAACATAGATTTTCAGTAGACACTTTTATTAAAATTATTAAAATATAATAATTTCATAAAACATCTATTTTCATGAGCTTTGAAGGAGTAAGGGTTTGCGCCGATCTGTTGAGCAATTCAGGTCTATTTCGCCCACAACAACATCAATAGTAACTCTATTAAGAATATGACATATTTAAGTGAAAATGTATATCAATATCAATTTGGCCTAAAGATAACAGTTTGGTAAATTACAGAAAGTAAATCCATGAAAGTGTGTCACAGTGCAACAACAACAAACTACCTTTAAAAATATTAAACAAATTGAAGATTACTTAAGATTTCAGATCTCAGACATGCACAGAAAACATTAAAAATAAAGATATTTAAATTATTTAATAATTTCAAAACTCTAGTGTTGTTATTGATGGAAATCTTGGGTAGGCAAATTTGGTCAATAATAAAGAATTGTTTTTTATCCTAAAATTAAACATCTTTTATATCACAGCTGTTAAATTAATTATAAATCCATTTTTAGACAGTGAAATCAGAAGTGTTCTGTTATCCTGTTAGTGTCTGGATCTGGAATATGTTCTGTTAGTGTCTGGTTCTAGAACTAGAGGGCGTGATGGCAAGGTAAGCAGTAGAAAACCGTAGCTCCGAAATTACCTACCTTTTCACTCTTTCAGTTATCTCCATACTACTGATTTATTAGTACTCTATTGAAACTATATCACTTAAACATATTATTTATAATGTCGACACCATCAATTCGCCCAAATATTCGTAAAAATAAAAACAATCCTGGGCCGACCACTGAGGCTGAAATAGCAGCAACAATTGGATCTCAGCACAGGGCTTGACTTTCTAGGACAGGATATCGTTACGCTAACTGACAAACTGAGTGGACGGCTGGATACCTTGCTTTGTAAGCAGGATAAATTGATTGAACGAGTGGAAGCGATGGAAGTTCACCAAATAGAGATGGAGAAATCGGTTACATATACATCATTAGTTGTATCTATTTTATTGTATAATTGCAATAGCTTGTCTGCTCCCAAAGTTGTTATGAAAAAAAAATGATACCTGTCATAGGTCCCACTTAGGAACTATTAATAATTTGAAATGTCAGAAAAAGATTAGTAATAATAAGTTATATTTGGTAACAAATACTAAACTTTTATCTGAGATTGTAAATAAACTTAGGTGGTCTATGCTTGGCCATATACTTAGAATGAGTGAAGATATTCCTGCTTTTTCAGCATTAGTGCATTTGGTATTGTACACTATAATTCAATAAAAGGGCGAATTGGAAAACATCAAACCAATCTGTTAAGTACACTTAGAAATGATTTATTTATCAGAAATTTTATATTAAGTAATTTAAACGACTTAATTAATTTGCGTGAGATTGCCAGAAACAGAAATAAGTGGCTTTTGTTATTTTTAATCATTAATTTGTACGTTATTTTATATTTTTTGTTGTTGTAAGAGGCATGCATGTAAGAACTTATCAGATTTTGTAAAGCCACAGTGGGTGGTTTTGTTACATTTTTTGGAAATAAAGTTACAAGTTATAAAAAAAATAAAGTTATATATACATCAAAACTGATCAGTGAACTGGAAGAGAAAAACATGAATCTTACCACCAAAGTATTACATTTGACTACTGAAATATCTACTAACATGAAACCGACTATCGAGAGACTTGAAACGGAGATTATTAACTTAGAACGCTATTCCTGAAGTTTTAACCTTCGTTTTGGAAGATTTGTTTTTCGAAGTTTGTTTATCGACCTGAACGCCATATTGTTTTAAAAAAGGCAAAATCAACAACAAAAGAAGGTGGGAAGGTGTTTGTTCTTGAAGATTTACCAACTGTTGATATAGCCAAGAAGAGAGCTCTCCGTGATGTTATGCATAAGGCATGGAATGAAGGAAATAAACCGGTCTTTCGCAAGGGTAGTCTGTTCATAAACGGTAAATTATACAAGTAGTTTGATGCAAGGCTTTACCGGTACTGTACATTAGCTGTTATTGATGGAGCGTCGGCTTGTTACACCTAGTTACCAATTAGGCAATTATACTTTTTTTTTATTCAATGTATGCCCAATGTAATTCCTGAACATTCACTAGTGACCAATATAATATTTATTGAACAAGGTAATCTTTATCCACCTTTCTCAGTTTGTAAATAAATTACATTTCATTTTTCTGTTTTGCAGTTAGAATTTTGTGGAGACCACAAAGGGGTTTTAGCAAAATCTCAAGGTCAGGTGACAAGACTAGCCATGGTGTTAGAAGCATTGTTCAATTCAATACTGGACATAGAAAATGAGGTGGACGATGTAAAATCGACTCCTACACCGAGTGAGCCGAGTTCAGAAAATAAAAGGTATACCGTAGCGTTTACAGCAAAAAGCTGCTACCGCATCTGCTGTTAGTGCTTTCTGGAGCTTAAGAAGGGATTTTAGTGTACGATCATATGTACTGCCCCAACTAATGTGTTTATACTGGAGGTGCGGTAGAACTAGTGTATTATACAGATTTGTTAAAATAATAGTTTGATAAAATGTCTAGTTTTTATGACTATTCCAATAGACCTAGCGGTCCTTTTGCTTTTAAGCCTTATATGATTTTTCCAGCAAAGGTTCTCATTTATTACAACCCCAAGACATGTTACGTTTTTTTTTTCAAATGTAGTGTTATTCATTGTTGGTTGTAATAATACGCCTTTGAGCAGTTTTAAAGATTACGTAATTTGTTTTGCTGGTGTTTAATAGAAGTCTATTAGCTTTGAACCACATATTAATTCTACCTAGTTTCACATTCATCGTGTTTTCAAATGCGTTCAACCCTGTTGTATCATCGGTAAAGCTAATCAATTCAATGTGTGTGCTTGAGTTACATATATCGTTCACATATACAAGAAACAATAAGGGGCCCACCACGAACCATTGTGGAACACCAATACTAGTCTCCTTAATATTAGACGAGGTACCATTTATAGAAACATATTGTTTTCGTGATTTTAAATAGCTCCTGAACCAGTTTAGTGTAACACCTCCTATACCATAGTGGAATAGCTTGTTCAGTAAAATACTGTGGTCAATGATGTCAAATGCCTTTGACTAATTCATAAATGTGGCAATTACGAACTTTTTATTTTTTAGTATCTTGTGGACCAAATCAATTATAGCGTGGGAGGTTGAATGATTGTTTCGGAAGCCGTATTGCCAATCATTAAGTACATTGTATGTTTTAAAGTAATTATACAATCTGGAATGGACTATCTTTTCAAAGATTGTAGAGAAAATTGGTAGTAGTGATATCGGGCGATAATTCGATGATAAATGACGGTCCCCTTTTTTGTATATAGGGATTACTTTTGCAATTTGTATCTGTTCCGGTATTATGCCGGAATGAAGAGATAAGTTAAATATGTAAGTCAAGGGCTTTACAACAGCATCACCAACTGCCTTGACTACGTACCTTTTGTGAAATATCATCAAAATCAGGTGTTTGTTTGCATCAAGTGATTGAATCACTTTTAACACTTCCTCCTCATTATATTTACATGGTAGAAAAACATTAAGTTACTTTGCCTGTTTAGCAGACCATCAGACTATTTTGCCGTTGATGGCTCCATACTGTCTCGTACCTTGAGACCAACATAAATAAAATAATCGTTAACCCTCTATGATTTTGTCCCCAGATGTAAAAGTGGATGGAACATTATTTTTGTTTCCACCTGGATTTACTATATCATTTATAATATTCCATGTTTTTTTTAAATTTCCTTTAGTATTGTTAAAAACATTTTCATAATATGATTTCTTTGCATTTTTACATGTGTGCATAAATGACTTTTTATATAAAACTATTTATACGTATCCTTATTTTTAGACGAGGGATGTTTTATACATTTTTTGTACAACACATGTTTTATTTTGCTATACTTTATTAGTCCTGAGCTCATCCATGGTTGTTTGAACTTTTTATACATTTTATAATTTTCTGGTGGTTTTGCGTTTTTTTTTTAATTTTTATTAAATAATTCTTTGAAAGTGTTGATAAATGCATTGTAAGCATCATCAGGATTTTAGTCCTTGCATAGACATCAACGCAATCAACAGGTAATAAGTCATCAAGTAGTTTAATTATATTTCGTTCGTTTATTGCATATTTATGAGGTTCTATATTACCGGTCTTTGTGTTGATATCTTTGTCAGGCACTTAGTGGGTAATTTGGTATACTGGCAATTGATCAGATATGTCTGAGATTAGAATACCAGATAAGATTTTATCAGAAAGTGCATTTGAGAAAATGTTATCAATTAATGAAGGTGTGTTGTGTTGTATTCTAGTAGGTTTTGAAATCGATGGGTAAAAGCAATGCGACATCATTACTTCTAGAAAATCATTTACAAAATCGGTCGATGCGTGCCTAAGTAAATTCATTTTAAAATCATCGATCATGTGACATGATTTTCCCTCGATATTAACATTATATTGAGAATATCGTCTAGTGATCTAGTGACAGAGCTAGCAATTACGTTTGCAAAGAACTGATTAAAAAATAATCATTTTTAATATAGATAGACAAAAGGATTGGTCAAAATAACACTACAGTCAAATAACCCAAAGTGAAAAAGATAAATAATGTTACACAGAAGAAATCCTCACTTCCAAAAGTAAATAAACGTCTTTGATAAAAAAAAAAAAAACACATGCATACTTCACTACTGAAATGCACATTATGGACAAATTTCACAAAAATCGAAAAAAACAGAAAAAATAAGCGCCTTCGTTGCAAATTGGGATCTGTTTTGGAGGCAATAACTACTGTAGAAAGTCTATTTTTAGCAATTTCCTGATAAAAGAAATAATAATTTTTGATTTGATTTATTTGATTGGTTGCATTCCATTTAGAAAATCACATTACTTAAAGCTATTATTTTTTTTTCAATATTGTGCAGATTTCACCAACTTTTAGTTATTGAAAGTACATATAATTATTTTATTTATGCTATAGGTATCAGTGGCTGGATCTCAAATGGAAATACAAAATAAAATACTATCATTTTTGTTTTATACTTTCTTTGGACATTCTTTTAACATACGATATTATGTGATACCACGGTTATTAATGAAATCAAGTAATTTTAAATATTTGTTGTTTAAATATTTTTTTTCTTATAACCAATATGCCTATTGTATTTTCTAAAACTAAAAATAACCTTACATTTCCACATACCCAAAATGCCAATATTAACAAAGAAATTAGCTTTTTTGGCATAAACTACCTTTCCAAATAGATTATTTATTAAGTCTGATTTTATGAACAGTAATTGTTCATGTTTTTGGGGGACAATATATGTTTAGGTTGACACACGGCGACTTGTTACGTGTATGGATTTTACTGTTTGTTTGTGTCATCTCATCTTTTAGAGAGAAACCGAATGAAATAAGAACACTTTACAGCAGCTGCTAAAAGAACATCACTTGTTGAGATAGTGTATGATCTAGGTCTTATTTTATTTTTTTTAAACCTATAGATTGTTTTTTCAAATGTTGTTTTAGTCACGTAGTCTTTATTGATAACATCAGAATAATGATTCGCTTATCAATACAGATATTATATTAACGAACACAATATTTTTTTTTTTGGCATTATGTTAAAAAAAATAAATATTTGCCATGATCATTATAAAACATGGCACCGTTGAATAATTTAAAATTTAAAGATACTGTCCCTTGGAAAATTGTGTTTTTTTTTACTACAAACGTAATTAACTTTCCAAAATACTACTACTTGTTTTCATATCTCACAAAAAGAAACTAACTTAAGGTTACCTATGATAAGTTGGGATTGTAAATTATGTGCAGTTGTCTGCCCTTCTTCTGTATGGCGTTTACATATATTTGTTTCTGTCATTTAGTGAAGGAAGGAGGAAATAAATATTATTATATTATTAAAAAAAAACACCAGAAAACAGATGATAAGCATAAGAAGAGGACAGTGTATTTCATTTGAATAAAGTAAATGTGGACAGGTATAATTCAGAAAATTATAAAATTGTTTTTCTCCTATATTATTTGTTTAACTTTATACGTTATTAATAATGAAGTTATCGTACGGTTGTTACCTCATTATAACTGCTATAATTGTTTAAAAAAATGTTATTTCACTCGAGATACATCGAGTCTATTACAAAAACCATTGAGGTCTCTTACAATTCTTTTCATTTTAATTAAATCACTTATTAACTTAAACTTAAACCTATATAAATAGAATCGGATAGTCGCATACATGTAAATGTATTTAAAGGGCAGGCCAACATAAACTGTAAAAAATAATTTTACCTCCTTTTTCCTTCAAGCACAAATACTACGAATATGACACAGATCAGGAAGAAACGTAGTCTTGAACAGCCTAAACATATACTATACTTTATTTAGGCCAACATAAAGTGCGAACGTACATTGATATAGAAACAACATATCCCACGGCAACATAATCATTGCATTAGGCCTATATATTTAAGTCAACATTGGCCTATCGGTGTAAACGTATTTAGATAGAAACAAGATATTCCGCTGCAACATAAATACTTTAATACCTTGCTTTTAATAAATGTAAATTGTTATACTTGCCTACTGATGTAGTCAAAATAAGCAGTTTGAACAGAACAACTTAGACATAATTCTTGGACTTTTCAATGTATGCTGACGATACTGTACTAATTTAGTCTTTGTACTCTTTCATAGTAACTCTCTGCTTAGCTTCGTTAAAACAAACAAAAACCATTGCCATTGTGTATGTATACAGACCATAATTCACCATCATTACCCTGTTGATTTATTTAAAAGTATAAGACTGTCATTGTCAATAGTACGTGTATGCTGACGATGTTGTATGATGATTGTCTGACTATACATACAGTGTTCACCTTTGTGAATTTTATTTAAAATTTTGTTTCTCCTATATTACTCGTTTAACTTTTAGTTAGTTGTATCAAATAAACAGTCCATTTGAACATTATACGTTTTTCGAAATAAATATTTTACTACTCGGATACTGCGGCAATTAAAAAATTCATAGAATAATAAATATAGACGCATACAACATAAGTTTTGGCTTAAATAGTTTAATTAGTAAATGAACATTCGCCCATGTAAAACTGCACATAAAAGTCATAAGCAAATATAAGTTATATAGCAATAATTTTCCAATTCTAAGTAAGCACAACAGGGATGCTCAGAAAAAAATAGCCCTATTGCCATAAGTAAACGTAATTAACTTTCCGAAATAGATTATTCAAAGTCTGATTTTATGAACCCTCATTTTTTATGTTTTTTGAGTGACAATATATGTTTATGTTGGAAGAACCAGTTGGCGGTACACACGACGACTTGTATGGATTTTACTGTTTGATTTTGTCATCTCATCTTTTAGAGAAAAACCTAATGACATAAGAACACTTCACAGCAGCTCTAAAGAACATTTCTTTGTGCGATAGTTGTCAGCCATGTTTATCTTTTCGTACCGAATAATGTCATTTACAAAAGATATGCTATCATTATAAGTATCACCAACATGATGATTATATCACAAGCTTTGCCACTCATCATGATTTCTTATCCATGAAGTCCTATGTATGTCTAAACAATCACTGACTATCTCACTGACGTATTAATATATCTGGCGTATTATGGCCATACGTGGCAACCTAGTTATGTGTATTGAAAGTAAGTTGTTTTATTGAAATAACTTAATTTGAAACACACAGCCAGTGTTTTCGTTATAATGCTCTTCTTTAGGTAAGATAAATCAGAAACAAACCACGTATTTTACACTGTGTCCTTATTCTAACGATTTTTTTTGCAAGTTAAAAAAAATGTGTATTTTTTAAATGGAGTAAAAATAAGATTAAGAATATTTAATATCTGCATTTATCTCAAATTTTAATTTTTAAAACGTCTTTTCTCGGGATTTTATAAATTATGTAAACGATTTTACAGGAAAATGGGTAAAAATAAACGTTAAAAATCGTTAAAAATCTGCAATCATTGAAGTTGAACCGAGTTTAACTTCAACGTTACGATCGTTAAAACTGACCAATCAAATGGTTGACAAAGTAGGCCTACGTCCTTGCAGTTAGTGAAAAAAAGGTACGCGCTGACAATTCTTGAATTTTTACAACGCGATGATGTTTTTTACTTTTTTTGTGTTTGTTTATGGTCAACAATATAGGCTTATGTAAACAATAAAAGGTAGCGATGATTGTTGCACCCTTGTAGAGTTTGCCTTAATACATTTGCAAAGAAAATAATTATGGTTTTTGAGGAACATTGCGTTAAAAGACGTTGTTCATATGCTTGTGCACCTTCTTAAAAGTGTGTTTAACAAAAAAAAAAATTTTTATTTATTAAACGTAAAGAATTTCGGAATACACTGTAAACACAACAACATCGCTAATCAATCCTTGCTTGTTGTTAGGAGTGTTTTTAAATAGAAATTATGAGAAAGTGTGACTTGCATTTGATATCACATACAGAATTACAGATGGACACCGATGACCACACTTTATTGCTGTGATTTTTTTCAGAAAATCACAATTTGTTTACATCCTCTCCTACTTACCCTCATATATTCCTTTTTATATTGTATTTCTATAGTAACGTGCAGCTGTTCAACTTTGTTTCTGTTTTTAACATTGTTTACTCACTTTATTAGGTGATTATACGCGATTTCGTTGCATATTGTGATCAGTTTTCGAGGCAATAACTACTGTGGAAAATACATGTTTAGCAATTCGTAGATAAAAGAAATAATTCGTGTTAAATGTAGGCCTAATGTTGTATAATATTTTTGATTTGCATTTTAATTTGAATGCAATCTATTTGGAAAAACACATTATTTAAAGCTATTGAATTATTTGTTCAACATTGTGCAGATGTCACTTTAGATTCTTGAATAGGTACATATAATTATTTTATTTATGCTATGGGTATCAGTGGTTGGATCTCAAATGGAAATACAAAATAAATACTATCATTTTTGTTTTATACTTTCTTTGGCCATTCTTTTAACATACATTATTATGTGATACCAAGGTTGTTAATGAAATCAAGTCATTTAAAATATTTGTTGTTTAAATAGTTTTTCTAATAACCAATATTGTATTTTCTAAAATAAAAATTACCTTACATTCCCACATACCCAACATATCAAGTTACTTATACTTTTTCAATAATTTCGCCGAACTGGCATATAATATAAGCAAAACAAGACTGTAGCATCTTCTTTTTAATATTTGATTAAAAAAATCCACTGTGAAGCTGTATACAGTTAGCAGACTTTTCCATGAAGGTAATAAACAAAACAAAATAGTTTCAAGTTTTTTTTTATTTCTTAAGTTATTACGTTTAAGTGTTCTTGCTTGAAATTATTTATAGTTGTACTGTCTATAACATGTTGTTCCATTTGTCTAAGATTATTGTGTCAACATAGTGTATATTAAAAAAAAACTCAAACCATTAGGAATGATTAAACACCATTCCCACTTAAGCTAAGGGAACCACAATAAAAATAAAAATAATCTCCTATCTAAGTGAATATGATTTAAGGTAAATACTTGTTGAGTTAAATGAAATACTTTATATATTTAAGGGAAATCTCACTTCAATGTGATGGGTGAATACGGCCACTGGTGTATTTAACAAATTCTATATTCTAAAGATTTCTTATAGAACGCAGATATGTATTTAATTATGTTTTCATTGAATAAATAAATAAATTAGAGTGCATTATGCTAAAAGTATATGTTTTGGACATTTAGCTTTTTTCTATTTTATTCTACAGGAGCATACTGGGAATTGTCAACTAACGTTCATAGCATAAAGTTGTTTTTGAGTACAGGATATTTTCTTCATATTGAACCAGAAAGACGTGTAACTGGTACACGGAATTCCAAAGACAACTATGGTAAAAAAAAATAACAATATAATATTTCTAAGAATAGTAATTGTTATAGTAGATTTTTTTTTTCAAATACATGTATAACGTAATAAATTCAGACGATCACATCAATCATAACCTGAACTTCATCATAATTTTTTGCAGGTAATGATTTTGGTCACCCCGCCAATGGATGTTTTGCCAATTAAGGACAACTTATACCACCTCCATATATGGCGGTGTTACAATTATTACAATTTTCTAAACAACGGACGTTTTTTTTTTGCTCTACATTAACACTAGGCTTTGCACTACGTTTATCAGCAACGTCGACTCTTAAAAAACTAAAAGAAAATAATAAATAAAAATACAAAACCAACTTTAATGTTTTGTATTTTTATTTTAAATGACGTATTCGTAAATTGTCGAATTATAGCGTGATATAATAGTAATGTTATGTGGTTAAATAATAAATTCAATTTTTTTAATCATATAAACATACAAAGAAAAGGTTGGTTTTGTATTATTTTAAATACATTTTCTTTTTTTCATAATCAAATCCTTCAATCCAACATAATTCATCGTCATAATTTGTGTTTTATTTGCATTGAAAAGGAGAATGGTTTATTATCTAAAAGGTATCTTCATCAATATGGTAATGTATCATAACGTAATCCTATTGTTTTACAATTTGTTTTGTTTTATAAACGTAAGCCGTTTGTGAAATAAAGATTAAGTGCCGAAATGTAACCTTGGCGTACGAATCCATATCTTTTCTAGCCACCCTTATCTGACTATTGATGAACCACAATGTACACTGCATGCTATTCGGAGCTTTAAAGTAATGCATTGCAACATAACCAATAGAAATGTGCTTGTAAATACGTCAGGTTAACAATAATTATTACTTAATTACCTCCATGCAGGTACACGTTAAGCTACACGTGTCCAAATCGAAATGAATGTCTAGAAGGTATGACGTCAATGAAATCCGCCGCGGAATCAAACGTAGGTACGTTTTACTTGCCGCGCAGTCATATTTTATGGGAATAACGCCATGGTGATTCGCGTGTAGTGCTTTCATTCTATGGGAGTCTTCTTACTTCTTTCAGTAAACACCGACAAGTATTGGACCCGTTTCCAGCTGTCACTACTAGATACGTACTAACCAACTAACAGTAATTCATCATTTTAAGTCATCTACATTAATATTATTATTTAATGCTCTTGTTTGGACAGAATAAAAATTAAACACAACGTTCATATCTTTATTTTTATTGTCATACATATATTTTCCTAAAAATGAGTATTTAGAATCAATAAATAGAATGATGGCATTTCATTAAAAAAAAACGTATCCTGAAACTTAAAGTAGCTAGTTTGGCACAACCTTTACACAATACACATTTTTGATAGATTTCCTTCCTACGTCGCTTTAGTGTATTTGTACAAATAAGAGTTAAAAAAGAATGTTGTTTTACAGAAAGATATAATCTGTGATCACCCCTACCAGCATTTATTAATTAAGGCATCAAAGTGATATCGGATAGTTATCATCTAATCTAAAACAAACATTTGTAAATAATAATTATTGACCAGTCTAAATAGTGATCTTCTTTCGAGTTTTAATGTTTTGTTTTTAAAAGAATGTAGACCTATTACTTTTTAATACGCTCTTTAAAAATAAATTATTTTACTTTAACCCTACTAAATATTTCATAAACGATCGTGGAATGTATTTTCTGTCAGTTTATAATTTATGAAATTTAAATTGTGTTGAATAAATATACACTAAATCGATAACGTTGATAATAACAATACAATCCGAGTGATCAGTTTACCGGGATATGACTTTAGTTGTTATACACTGCAAAACCTGAAAGAATCCTTTTCCATTAGTCCACTGGTAAATTTGTTCTAAGTGTCGATATTAGTTATACTGCACGTAACATTTATATTCAATGGTGATATTTAATGGTTGTATTGGACGTTTGCATTACACTGCTGTATTCAACTCACAAATATGAATTATTTGTATACAAAATAACATTAACAATTGATAGTAAAACACAAAATAATATCAATTATGCGTTAAATTGAAAACTTCTAATAATTAGTATGAAGAAACTGACATAATTTGTTAACATGAATCATGCCAATGTACTGTATTGTTTTATTTGTGTACAATGTCGTACAATGACGTAAATCCTCTGAACATGAGGTCAGCAATATGAATATCATAATACTTTTTAAATGTCAAAAGGCACAATACTTTCACTACTACGTTCAAAACGTATCTACACCATTGATGTAGGTGGTTTACTACTTTTGCAACAGTATCCACATCGTTAACTTGGTGTTCTAATCTTCTAACTGTTCAGCGACAACAGTCATCGCATTCGCCTTTAAATCTCCGATAAAAGACTGCAATTTGTCCTTCCTAAGGACACCTATATCCCCCAAGATCAATATTAAAATCCACTGGTTATAACACTGTTCATAAGAAACATCGTTTAGATACGGAGCTTTGTTATATTTTCTTTCGAAAGTGCGTTGCCCAATTTAATCAGCTTTTGTCGATACGGAGAGAAGGATTTTACTGGACGATCCACTTCATCGCAGTTCTCCTTTATCAGTGCGTTGGCTTCCAGAAAACCATTGGTTTCAGTGACATTAATCATATCAAGAATAACGTCAATGTTGGTAGTGATAAGATGGCCAGAGGATTTCAATAAATTGAATAATTTCATCGTGCTTTCCGTCTTTTGCAGATCAGATCACTGTATGATGTTATTATGTCTTTGCACAAAACCTTCAGTTTACCACGATGCTTATCATACCAGCTTGATACTTGTACCAACATTGTCTGAAATTCCTTCTCGGTTGATTCTGTACAAAAAAAATCCAATATTCGTTTTTATAAATTGTATTAAGCATAGTAAATTAGTGAGTACAGTTAGATAAGTTATTATCAATCAATTTAGATAATTTATCAGATATTTTTTCAGATTATGTTTAGAAATTTATGAAAAACACAGTAATTTAATAATAATCTTTTTATTCAACATGATATTCTTTGTGTTAATAATTGGTATAACGACCATAAATTGAAGTGTCTCATCATCGTTATCATTATCTACTTTGTTCATTGAGAACTAGATGCCATAATAACAGAGTCATTGTGTTGCATGTTAACATACATCCAATGCAAACATTTACAAGGTAGAGCTGCAAATCGTAAAATCAACGCAAATCGTAACAAATAATTTAAAAACCCTTATTAAATTCGTTAAATCAAAATATGCGCCATAATACTAAAACATTAACAAAAAACATAAAATCAAGTGATTAATTTGTTGATCAATATCATTGATAAAAATATCTGGAATAATTATGATACATACGGTCATACAAACATCCAGATTGTAGGTCTATTAGCAAATTTTATGAATATAAAACTGGTCGTTACATCATGGAATATGATGTCATCATCATCATCATCATCATATCATTTAGCAATTGCTACTTTCAACACTTTTGCACTCGACACCTTAACCACGACGAAGCTTAATAATTATAACATTCTCTTGGCAAATGTTTGTTTCTAGATTTTCACTCATAAACCGTAAAAGACAGTTGTAATAACTAGCAGGCAAAGCCAAGGAACATGGTTTTGGTAGTGTTGTATATTATTTTATCATTAAAAAAACAATATCTAATGATTAAAAATGTAAAACACAACATTAAACAAAACAAATGTTATCAAAATGCATAAACATAACGCAAAACAGGTTAAAAAAGAAACAGATTGAATTACAAACTAAAAAGGTGTCTTTTCAAAAGAGTTTTTAAAACTTCTGCTAGTCATAAATATTACTATTATTATAGATACCTTGATGTTCTGGTGATGGCACATATACTGGTACTATCTCTGGCACCTGCTCATGCTCTGTATTTGCCAGACACCTAGTCTGGTTCTGACTCTGTAACTGGCACTAGCTGCTTCGGCTTAGCGTCTGGCTCCGATTCTTTAAATAAACAATATATTTTTTATTTAATGTTTATTAATTCGCATTTGTGAACATTTCGATATATATTTGAAATTTTAAAGTTATAAACATTATGTGTACTTTTAGGTTTTAAAACTTATCATCCATTGTCCGCTGACATTCATGCATTGGCTAAACTTTGGTGTTGGTTTTTTATTAAATTATTGTAAGTAGTAACATTATGATATTTATATCATTATAATGTTTAAGATACAAGGAATAATTATTGAGTATAAGTATTAATTTAGTTCTAAATGGACATTCCGTATTAATTTTTATCTTATTAACTTTTTTTTAAATTCTAGCGAGCTCGGGATCTACCATGTTATCACTCAGCTGAGTTGTCATATTTATTTTTCTGTACATGTTTTAGTGAGTTGATGGTAATTACTAAAGTCTGAGCATGTTCACACTAGACTAGTTTATATAATTTTAATATCTTTGGTTAAAACATGTATACAATAAGTGTGGACAATATTTGTCATAATTTTTGACACCCCTCCCTCCCAACCAATGACCAATCTTGGTTTGCATGAAGTAGATACACATTTGCACAAAGTGATTCATATTTTGTTCAACATCTAAGTCATCATCATCATCATAATGAAAATAATCACGTCATTATTATCTTTATTTTACTGATAATTTACCTTCGCTTGTATTACTGTGACTACTCAGTGGTGCGTTTCGCTGCCAAAAGTGATCAAAGGTTGATGTCACTTTCAAAATTATTGTAATTATCTAAACGTGTTCATTATTTGTACGCAATGTTGTAAAATTGTTTATACGTATCAACAAATTCCTTTATAACAGTTCGCTGTTTTGTTATGTTGACGTGTGACAGTGAGTTCTTAATGAAGAAAGTTGTACAGTTTAATTAATATTCACTTAATCTAAACCAATACAATAATAAATACAACATACCTGTAGTTGAACTGGATGCCCCAACAACACCTATAACAATACAGTAACTATTTCCAAACAAAATATAAATTCCAGATTTCTTGTGTTACATTATAATGATCATAATGATCTGAAACCATCATTTTAGGTATCTTAACTTAACTAAATAATACTAATGTCAGCGCCTTATCAAACGAGCTTTGATAGTGAAAACAAGACTTGTTGAAATTGTACTAGAATACACATTTTAGCATAATGTTTATACCAATTATTGAAAATTATCGGTACTTGTAAGTGAAAGAATATAATAATTATATTACCTCTATCAAGTAGTAGCTTCTTTGCACGTTCGTTAAGACGACTTGCAAATTTCTCTAGTTTGCCTGGTTCATCTTTCAATTCTTCGTTACTCTCTAATTTGAAAACTACATCCCAGATATTTGTTAATCCAAAATGTTCAAGGTTGTAGTAGGCAATAACATGTGATAAACTGTCTCCTTCAACTTGATGTAAAGCAGCAAACAGCCGTTTTCGATATGGCGACATTGGTTTTATATTAGTTTGAGTTTGTTTAATATTGTTATCCTGAATATAATCAAGTACAAGATGTTCAGCAACCTTAAATTCTGTCAGTTTTGTGACCTCCAGGAGTAACTTGACATTAGAAGGTTCGATATAACCTTTTGTCTGGAGTTTATTAAACAAATTGTGTGCTGTTAAGCCACGCCCTTCAAAGTCTCCTAAGGGCAAGTGATCGTATAGGCATAGTTTTACCAAACGACAGTGATCACCAGCATAATGTTTACTAAGATTTGCTTTTAAGTCCTTGAATTTCTCATTCAAGTCTGCCATTTTATTTACTTTTTGGTTTGCTGCAAAAACAAAGTTTATACCAAATGACCTAAGTCTACGTAGGAAGTAGATTCTTCTCCGTGCCTTTCTAATAATGTTACGTGTGTTAATATGCCATTTCAGATCATTTGAAATATAAAATTAATGTGAAGTATGTGTGAAGTCTTTTACCTATTGTCTAACTAAGGACCAAATTCATTCCATTTTGTAATTTATGATCACTTGTTGGTTATCAAACATTATTGAATAGTTTCTTAAAAGAGTGCTAAATATTCATAGATTATTTACATACCTTTTCTGTTAGCTTTGGTTTAAAATAGACTGTGTCAAAATAACAAAATATATTCAAACATCGTGACAATACCCAATATCATTATTATCTTTATCTACTGGTAATTTACCTTCACTTGGATGACTTTGGCGACTCAGTGGTACGCCTTCGCTTTCGTCACAATTTCCTAAAATTGATCAAAGTGCGATGTTACTTTAACAATTATTGTAATTATCTAAACGTGGTCATTATTTGTACGCAATGTTTGTAAACATTGTTTTTATACGTATCGCAAATGTCCTTGTTCTGTGTGACAGTGAATAATTAAGAATTGTTTAACTTTTAATTAATATTCACTTAATCCATAACCAAAACCATAATAAAATATAACATACCTTGATTAGAACTGGATGCCCCAACAACACCTGTAACAATTAAACAATTCAATAATTATTTCCGTACAAATTTGAAATTCCAGATTCTATTTATTACATTATTATGATCATAATTATCTGAAACAACAGTTTTAGGTATCCTAACTTAACTAAATAATACCAATGTCAGCGCCTTATCAAACGAGCTTTGCTAGTGAAAACAAGAATTGTACTAGAATACACAGATAGTTTTGATAAATAAATTGCCATTTGGTTTAGGTCAGGACCCAATACAATGGGTTGAGACTATCGATTACAACGAATAATGGATCATAGAAAGGATTTTGGAAGAATATTGATACAAAGCTATAAATGTAAGAAGCAACAGGAGGTTAAAATTGCTCAGTTCGCTGACGATACAATAAATTTGGCAAGAGTGATAAAAAGTATTGAAACTTATTGAAATGAAGCAAATGTTTTGTAAGGTTGCAAGTTATCACAAATAAACACAACCAACATGAAAAACAAAGAAATGTGGATCTCCAAAACATTATGTTTTGTAAACCATTTGGAATACAGTGTGTCGATGACCCTGAACATTTTTTGGTACTTTTGTTGGTTATAATAACAAGAAATGCCACAAAAATAATTGGGGTGAAAAGATCAACAATTTAAAAAAAGTCTTAAAAGCTTGGGAAAAAAGAAATGTAAGTATTTTGGTAAAGTGACGGAAATAAAAACTTTCCTAGCTAATTTACACTACTGCTAGTATATTAGATGTGCCCAAAAGAATTATGGATACACTGTATTTGTAATTGAAAATAATAATATGTATTACTGTATTTTTCAAGAAATTAAAAACGGAGAAATAAAATTAACATGATTTATTGTAGTAAAATGATATTACCCGGTATCATGTCAGAAACATGAATGGGATTTACATTTTCGACGACCCAGGGAACTTAGAAAGTAACCTATGCAATGGAAAGGTAGTAGCAGACAAGTAAAATGCAGGTGCTGTTGATTGTCTCTAGACATAATAGGCCTACTGGACGATATAGTATTTAACAAGAGCAGCTACACTATTTTCAAGAGCCAGATTGGATGGCAGAGAATGTTTTCATCTCTCGATTTTTGTTAATTAGTGATTTTACCCAAAAATAAGAAAATTAGAAACAATGTGTCTTTTATTTGCTTAAAAATTTAAGAGGTTGATTTGATGTATAGTGTACCTTTAAAAAAATTTTCCCAAAAGTCCACGCAACATTTTCTTTGTAGAAATCGCAGAGATTTTACTTATTTTATATGACTGAGAAAATTTACCAATATTATTGTATCATGTGGGATTGTAGGTCTGTTGTAATTACTACCAGACAAAGCCAACTACTATGCTTTCGGAAGTATTGTTATATTAGTTATTGAATTATGGAAAATAATAGGTTATGTTATTTTATAAATACAAACAATCTCTAATTAAAAATGTTTTAAGTAAAAAAAATGTGATTGTTAACAAAATGCATACTGGAACAAAAAAAGAAAGAGATTGAAATAAATAACAAATTGGATTACAGACTATAAAGGTGTGTTATCAAAAGACTATTTAAAACTTCTGCTAGTCATAAATAGTACTATTATAGTTACATGTATGTCCTGGAGATGGCATAATTGTTCACACCCCCACCCACCCCATCATCTTTTAATGGACGATGCACAGAATTGGTTTGCATGAAGTTGATAAATAATTAAAAATCACTGTTCGGTTGAATAAATTTGCATTGTCATCGTCATCATCATCATCATCATCATGACAATAACTATATCATTATTATCTTTATCTACTGGTAATTTACCTTTACTTGGATGCCTTTGGCGACACAGTGGTGCACCTTCGCTTTCGTCACAATTGCCTAAAATTGATCAAGTGCGATGTTACTTTCAACATTATTGTAATTATCTAAACGTGTTCTATATTTGCACGCAATTATTTATACGTATCGCAAAATGCTTCATTACAGTTCCCTGTTATGTTCTGTTGATGTTTGAAAGTGAAGGAATTCTAAACACTGATGAATGTAAGAACACGTTATTTTAAATGAAATCTAATAAGGCAGTGATGATTTATGAAACGTTTTGGAATTCCATTGACACCCTATGTAATGCTTTTAATTTTTATTTAAATGTCAATTATCAGTTTTCGCAACAACAAAGGAACAACAGAGGAATAATCTCTTGATTGTGCAAATATGGTAAAACAAGCTTTCAAAAGCAGGAGACCGATAATGCTATTGCTAATAAATTAAAATTGATAGTTGGTGACGTAATAGATACTGATCAGAAATGCGAAAACAAGACTTGTTGAAATGTTACAAGAATACATAGATAGTTTTAATAAATTAATTGACATTTGGTTTAGTTCAGGACCCAATACAATGGGTTGAGACTATCGATTACAACGAATGATGGATCATTAGAAAGGATTTGGTAAGAATATTGGTATTATACAAGGAAATGGCTATACATGTAAGAAGCAACAAGAGGTTAAAATTGCTCAGTTTGATGACAATACAATACTTTTGTCTAGACAGAAAAAAGGTATTTAAACTTTAAACTTAAATAAAGTAGACTTGTTTTGTAAGGTTGCCTGTTATCACAAATATACACTTTCAATCAAAATGAAAAATCAAAGAATGTGGTTCTTCAAAACATTATTTTTTTGTAAACCATTTGGAATACAGTGGGTTGATGACATTCTTTGGTACTTTTGTTTGTTATAATAATAAATGCCACAAAAATAATTGAGGTGAAAAGATCAACAAATTAAAAAACGTCTTAAAAGCTTGGGAAAATAGAAATGTAAGTTTTTTGGTAAGTCATGGAAATAAAAACTTTCCAAGCTTAGGCTAGTTTACACTACTGCTAGTATTATTAGATGTGCCCTCACATATTATAGATACAATGTATAGTATTATTTGTAATAGAAACGAGAACAAATAATAAGTATTATAATAATAAGTAAGTACTGTTTGTTTCAAGAAATTAAAAATGGGGAAATAAAATTAACATGAATTATTGTAATAAAATGTTATTACCACCCCGTATCATGTCATGTTCAGAAACTTGAATAGGATTTACATTTTCGACGATCCAGGATACTTAAAGATGTATTGTCCCTTTGACTAATTCCAAAAAAATAAAGATTTCGAAAAAAAGTTGGTCATTTTGAAATATCAAAATAGTCATTAACTTTCACCAAAAATTATTCGAAAAAAAAAATCATTTAACTGAAAATACAGACGTTTTTTTGTTCAAAAAATAACTTTGACTTCCAGTCAAAGTTTTCGATCAAAACATATCTCATAATACAACGCGATTGTTTGGCTACTCTGTATGCATGCATAATCATAAAAATCATAGATTTCTCGTGATCTGTCTGAAAACACATTCTCAACCGTGACAATTTGTAAACAATCCTAATTAGCATCATACATAATGCATATTCGTGGTTTGAAATCTTTGTTTACTTTCGCTCATGACGATTTCCAGACGAAATGTAATCAAATTAATTTACCTGTTAATGACGTAAACTTGTTGTTTTTGGCTCGAATGTTCGACTTAAAGTGAATAACTTTAATATTACTTTGATATGGCCAATTTAAGTTTAGAATATTTTGACCTTCATTATTTGTGTTTCAAGGGACAATACATCTTTAAAAAGTAACCTATGTAATGGAAAGGTAGTAGCAGACAAGTAAACTAGAGGTGCTGTCTATTGTCTCTAGACATTTATAGGCCTACTGGACGATATAGTCTTCAACAGGAGCAGCTACACTATATTTAATTATTTTATTATAGTGTGTCTTCACAACATATTCCCAACAGTCCACGCAACATTTGTTTTGTAGAAATCGTATAGATTTTACATATTGTATATGACTGAGAAAATTTACAAATATTATTTTATCCTGTGTGTATAGCTATTGTATAGTAATAATTGTAATATCTGTATTGTATATTGGATTTGAATATTATTTTATAGTACTATTATTTCAATTATCTAACTGCTTACAAATGTTTAGTGACAGATTAGGTCTCACGGACACAATGTCTGAGTGACGAAGTTGTAATCACTAGCAAAAGAGTTATAGACTCTTTTTCTAAAAGAACAAACATCTTAGTATATGAAATGAACTACAGGGGAACGATACCTGTATTATTGTTAAACTCTCAAGGAAATAATATAGCAGCTCTTTAAAAGATTAAATGTAAACCGATAACGTCAATGGTATGTGATGCATAACTGAAACACTTCTGCTAGGCGCCTGTCATTAGACTCCTAATTTTACAAACGAGTTAAGTTCATTTTGTAGTGTGTTGTTGATGTATTTATCAATGGTAATGACGAATAAAGATGATAAAAAAGATTGAGATTTAATTAAGATGAGGTAATTAAATTGACGAAGGAACATAAACAGAAAACAAATTTACCTTTAGAAAAATATCGCTTGATATGAGCTGTATTCATAGTCGTATCTTCTCCACATGGAACTACATCATTCTTCAAACACTTTTCAAGGTCAACTAAGTGATGTTCCTTTGGATTACAAGCATCGCATACCACACGTAGCTTGTAACCACTACCTTCGTATATGTTGCATACGGTTTGTAGTTGGTCTCTCAAGTAACTTAGTACCTGAACACATGGAAGTGGTGTACGATATTACATTTAATTTACATTTACATTACATTTTGTTTAGAAGTGTTAATATCATGCATAATAATGATTACCTCTATGCAAACACTCGGTTGCAGTTGTCGTTTCTTTGGTTTGGCGCCACCAACTTCTGTGTCGAAACTATGTTCTGTCCTACGATATATTTGCAGCTATTAAGTAATAAAACAAAAGTAAATCAAAAGTAAGTGTTTGTTGATGAAGCCTTTCTTTCTCTTTATTAAAGATGTGTAAACATCATGTGATAATTTGGTTGGTTGATTTGTGTTATTGTTGTAAACATTACTTAATAAGAGATATGTTAAGTTGGTATGTGTAGGTGCGTAGTGCAAGATGCGTTATGCCATTATATACCATAAGTAACACATACACCATATATAATAATTGATCTATTTATTTATATGCTACAAACATAGTGAGAAATATTTAACAATTATTGTCCTACCTTAATTGCGTGTGGTTTTTCATTTTCACGCTTAATTTGTACGGCACCTAAACTGACTTTGTGATCTTTAAATTCAAAATCACTACGATTCCGGAACACTTTTGAATCATCACTATCTGTACCCGTCATCAATTCAAGAAATGCAACAACTAAAGTGTGGTACACAGCCTCAGGAAGAAAGTCTGTCGGAGTCAGGTAAATTGATACCATCTGCATGTCATCTTTTGTCACTTCTAGACTAGTATTTGTAAAAACTTTCATCCGACATGGAACCAAGAATTCACGGTTACCTTCTTCTTCCTGTTATTATAAACATTGATTTTAAAAATATTGAAAACAGGATACAATATTTTAGTTTATTGTTAAAGCCAGGGCTTTTTTTAAATGATTATAAATTAATCAATATAATAAGTAAGCTTCGTACATACCGTTTTTTTCTCAAAGAGTAACCGGAACACCCTCATCACTTCTATAAAGATGTCAAAATTACCTTCGTCCTGATTTTGCCATAAATAACGCAACACTTTTTCCTCAAGAATACCTTCATCTTCAAGTCTTTTCCAGCGCCTTTTTATTTCCTTCTGTACTCAAATAAAGTAACATTTTTAAAGAGTATTTTCACTTCAAAATTTACCATAACAAATTAATTGACAAAATTGCTTTCTTTTCCAGTAGATTAAAACAGCCTATTGTTCGGCACAACCACTCCCCCTCTATCTTTAAGTAGACTGGATCCGCCGCTTAAAATATTTATTTGAGGATATTTGTAGGTATGTGTTCATAATTAATCTGATCGCATTTCTAGTATTAATAATATATAATTGTACGTCTAACATACATCTTTAATAGCTGGTGGAAATACTGTGATCACAGTTGTAAACATCTGTATCATCGTGTGAAGATTAGTTATTATTGTGTTCCTTAATTTCTCGTCTTTATTGGAATACATAATCTTTCCAATGTCATTCATATACGTTATGGCAACGATGATAGCCTTTTCGGATATTCCACATTCAGTGCCAATTCTAGAAGCCTATAATACAGAATTGCAATCAGTAAATATGAATAATATAACATTTTTTATATTAAAACAACTTTTGGTAATAAATATTTTAATTTTACTATTATTTTACGATATTACTATTTTTACGATTGCATCCGTTAAATAGTATTACTGTTTATATATACCAAACTATCGTAATTGTTTGCTACTTTATTCTAATCCACTCAGGCAGTTCATGCTTAACTTATAATATATTCTTACTTCTCTCACGTGTACTTCGCAATTTTTTTCTTGTTGTTGTACTTTATCGTTTTGATTTATTGTTTGCCTATTTTATTTGTATCTTCATTACATTAGATTGATACCATATGACGTCAATATTTATGGATATGCGCATATATGATGTGCGTACTGTAAACGGGATTTAAAGATTCAACGAGCTCAATGAAACCATATTGTTTTAATATAAATTGATTCATTACAATATTGTTTTCTTATTGTTTGACATTAATATTAATTGTAATACCGGTGCCTGGATGAAATTATGCTTTTTTTAAACAATTCTTAAAAAATATTATATGGTATTATATCTTTTAAATTTTATTTTCATCTGTTTAATTCTTTTATATTGCTTCTTATAAGTCACTGTTCATTTTCGGATACTGGAGAGTATTTCAAAATCTCTTGAACTTTGCGTAGCAAAGGTTTTGGCTGTACAATTTTTAGAACTGCTGATAAAAAATTGCTTCAGAACATATTATTACAATATAAATTTTACTTAACGTTCTTCTGGTACTACTTTTCTACTAAAAGCTTATGCGCTTTTCTTTGTTTAGAACGATGCAGAAATCTATTTTTTTAGCTGGGATGATGTTCACGGCACCTTTCCATTTGTCTTATTAAGTTTAGTTTCGCCACTAAACAAAAACGTTCCTTGTTCCAAGCTTGTGATGGCCATACTTGTACCATATCACCTACATTATGTACACGTAATAACGCTAGTTCGATGTTGGTAATAAACAAGCCGAATGGAGATTACAAAGTTGTTTATTTCATATTGAATCCCTGTAGCTTAATACACCCATGAATGATTATGCTCATAAGTGTCAACATCTTCTTTTCCTATGCAGGAACTTTCGAGTCCTTCTTCGTGTCAGGTTCGTGCGATTGCGGTACATTAATGTGCGCAACCAAGCGTAACCGCGCCAATGTATTATACACTTATTTTAAAACGGCAAGCATAAAAAGTATTAAATCGCTTCCTATTATGCAATGTCGGAGACACATTTGCTTAAGCTTTGCTAGAAATAATTATGTCAAATTTAGGGCCAGAGAATCGACTGGTCAGGAGTCAGAACTATTTTAGTGATTTATTTTTAATATAGGATTTGTGTGTAGTTCGGCATTTATTCGGTGACCTTTAACCCCGAAAAAAGCAATAATGTGAATCGCAAAGTTATTGCCTAATATGATTTAAATAAAACAACTGTTTCATGCAGTCAAATCCATTGCTTTCTTCTAAATCAAATAACAGCGAATTGATCAAAAATGAGTTATATAAGTTATGATCAGTTTAAGTCAAATATATTTATATACCGCAATTGTAAAAGTCGTTTTTTATATCGCACTTTTATTATACATTTAGAACACAAACACTACTTTACCTCATTATAAGGAATGCACACTTTTGTTTTTCCAATGTCTTGTAATCTTTCCTGAAATTTAAGCCAGTTTATTGGAACTTCCTTCATTCCCATTGCCTGCATGTATTTACCAATGTTTTTCTTAAGTTTCTTTATATCTGCATGTGATTTCACAGTGTTGTCGACCATGTACATTTCACGATCTACATGCGCAGCATATTTCATTCCTTCCATTTTATCAAACATTTCGTTAAACATACCCTCAACCTTCAATTTAAAAAGATATTAGCATCGTTACAGTTATAAGTTTATAAAACTTGGATTTTATAAGTGTAATGTAGACCTCATCCATATTTCCTTCTTATTTTAAACATTTATTTAAATATTGATTTATTTATGTGAATCAATGAGTAATGCTGTTTCAGTGGAATTATACCATTCTTATGTCATTTGCATTTGCCATAATCGACGTGAATACATGCACATGCCAGTATTTTGAATTAAATTCTAACATCTTGCTCTGACTAACTTGCAAGACTTACTTACATTACAAATAAGACATATTGTGGAAAAGGGAACGGGCTTTGGTGGTTGACACAACTAAATTGGAAACCTTTTTTTGTGCGAAAGAGAGATTGTTTGGATGCCTTAAACAGTCAAAATATTTGTGAGAATTAAAAATTAATAATTAGGAACCTTAGCACAATCCATCCTTCAAGTTATCTTTTGCAAAATAATTCAACAATTTAATAATGTAGATCCAGCTCTACCCCAGCATTAAATAGCATAGTGTAAATGAGATAAAATTAAAGATGTACAAATAATACAACTTAAGTTAGCAATGTAGACTTGTCACTATATAATACCCAAACAACCGTTGATACAATTGATGCAATTGCATTATTATGGATTGAAAAAGATAAATGGTTAAATTCCAGTCAATTTAACCTTGTTTTAAATTACTGTTTTTTTTGGCAAATAATTGTTTTTCCTATCCAATTTTTGGGTCAAAGTTAATAGCTATTACGTGGCATTAATGACAGCACCTATTGATACAAGAATTAAATTGGATGAGGAATAATTGATAAGCTAAATTAGCATCATTGGTATTCAGTATCATATCATGTTAGATTGTTCAGTTTATTAACACAAGAATGAATTACCTTTTTCCGATTTCTCGATTTTCTCCATGATGGCAATTTGTCCATATGAGTAGCAACCAAACAGATGGGAGGTGACTCTATGGAAACTCTGCCATCAATTGAAATAGGGTTTCCTGAAGCATGTTGCGCCACAGTATGCTCATATACTGACCTTATCCAGAACAAATTCATGTCTAAATTAGTCATTCCTAGTGGACCCTAAAATACAAATTAAAAAAATCTAATGTAATATACTATATTAGTATATAATAATATTAATAATTGAAGTTTAAAATAATGTTGAACTTACAACTGCTGGATCTCGTGCATTAGCTGGTTCATCCAAGTTATCCAAAGCATTAAATGCAACACAGTACGATGCTGTATTTGTGAGGAAAAACTGAACAAAACACAGATATAAGGTGGTTATCATAATGGATAGTTATCCATATTCTATCGGGAAAGAGTCTTTTATTATAATTAGTGACATGTATTACAGCCTATAAGTGTATGAGGATAAAATGAACTGGTAAATGTAAAAGTGAAAATTATTTTACTTAGCCAAAAACTGGCGTGGTAATCTGTTGACAGCGTGAGGTGAAGAGGATGAGATGCTCACGCTGTCAAAAGATGATTGCGAGGGCGCCCCGCAATCACATGATATTGAAGCGAGTATGCCGATACTAATGTTAAATCAGAACGCTACATATTATATTCCTTTTTAAAGAATATAAGGAGGAAAATAATTACAGTTTAACACCGTTGCGTATATAAGAATGTGGACTGCAAGTTCTTCGTAGTATATAATACTATTATTAAACAATGTTTAAAGATATATTACAAATCAATATACACGTGCGTGTCAAGAACATGGTGCAAGCCACGATAATTATAATAAAACACTACTCATAATTGTAATCTTAATGTAATATTAGATAGATGTCTGGGCAACTCTATTGAGATAAAGCCATCTTCGCTTGTTTAACAAGTGGGGGAAAACAATATACTGTAAATCGAGAAAAGTATTATTAGAATATAATTGTTTTCAGATTATTCAAATGCAATATAGGCCCTACATACTAATACCACTACTACTACTACTACCAATGTCACTGCCACTTCCACTACCACCACCACCACCATCATTATCACTATCACTACTACATTAATATATCTATGTGATTATCACATCATATTCTGCCAATAAACAACATATTGATAGGCATACCCTATGCGTTATGTAGTAGTCCAATTGACCAGCGTAGTCCCATATGCTAGTTATTTCATTTGGAATGTTCACAGAATCACCTCCAATTGGGTAGCTTTGGTTGTCCTCTATTAGAAAATAAAATAAACTAAAAGTATTTATAGATTGCCGAATATCGACCATTTTGACCTAGTACTATTTTAAACGATCCAGACGCCTACCTTTACGTTTTTAACTTATACCTAAAATACCAAAAAACAACAACATATGATAGGCAGTATTGTCTGGCCATGTACTGTCAACATTGCATTTCATATTTACATAATAGTACATTATAATGTAATCAGCGTCAAGCTAGTACTAGTGTCTAGCCTTGGCCTAGGCCTGTTAGTATTAGGATTGTTTGGTCGTTTGTGGACAAAATTAACACTAAAGTAGGTGTGTTTTTATAAAATCTATATAAATATAACATTTAATATAATATTATTAAAAACCAAATGTTACTGTTTTAATCAATGTGAATGAAATGTAGGCCTTGGCTAGAGGGCTACCTTTTATTTGATTCAAATGACAGGAATCTATTTTTATGTTATATAAAACAAATAATGAATGTTATATTTGTGTTATGGTACAAATAATGGCATTTGGTGAATGATGAAAATTTAAATATTAACTCGGCGTTGCCTCGTTGATATATAACCTTTCATCATTCACCTCATGCCATTAGAGCCTATTGTATCATTACACCATGGATTGAAGAATAGAAGGATATGCATCGACGGTGACATCAAACGATTTTACAACGCGCTTGCCTATACTAAAGCACTGCTGCCAATCAAACAAACACGCTCATTGAACTCCGTGTCTCTAACCGCGGCCCTCTGTAGAATTCAATTCAATTCAATTCAAAATTCTTTAATCATCCCACACGGGGCAATTCAAATAAAAAGGTCTGGATTAAAATGATCTTACAAAATATACAAAATATCACAATACACAGTACAAAATAGAAAAAAAAAAAAGAGTCAAGGTTCAAGAATTTAAGAGTCGAATAGCCACTGGCAAAAACGAATTCCTTTTCCGGTTTGTTCTACATGCCGGGCATCGAAAGCGACGTCCATGAGGCATGAGCTCGAAATCACTGAACAAGGCATGGTTAATATTTTTTAGAATAGCTCTACTTTTTTCTAGAGTTTGCATGTCACAGAAAGAAGATAAGCTACGAAGTTGACAACCTATTAATTTAGAACTTAAGTTAACAATTCTTTGTAGTGAGTTTTTCTCTTTGACCTTAAGACTAAAAAACCAGAACGCTGCGAATCAACTGTTACATTTTTTGAGACCAAAACGTAATCATGTAGAAATCGTATGCGCAGTCTGAATGTTCTATTGACATGTCTGCGTCGATGATTAATTGACAACAAAAATATATTGCTGAACAATTCTGTTTTAGTTTCATCACAATCGGACTACGAAAAGTTAACTTTCTTACGACTAAGTAGTTAGTAATATTAATAAAATATGCAATTTTTATATTTGAATTATCATTATTTGTCTGCCATCTTCTGTCATTAAAAATTGCGTTAATCTATAGAATATTAAATTATGCATTTGACCATGTATGTTGTTAGCGTGGCCGGTGTTCACACATACAACAATCGTGTTTTTAATATATGGCTAAGCAGTGGTTTCTTCATAAATCTCCTTAATTATCGATGTGATTATATTTAAATTGTAGTGCCTGGTGATTGGCTAGTGGTTAGGTCATCCACATCACCGGGCCTAATTGAATGAAAACAGCGATCCCTGATCCGGGATTGGCTGGCTATGTATAGTTGCGATACGTTACCTAGCGGTCGTTTTGAAAAGTACACGCAGGGCAAACTTAATCACGAATTAATTATTAGTACCTATTATTATTCACACAAGAAGTAAGACAACGGTGAGTATATAGATCATGATTACACGTTGTATCTACTACACTTAAGATTAGCCTAGGCCTACCTAGGCAGTATCAATGTCGGCAAATCATATGGTTTACTAGTAAGACTAGAAGGCCTAGGCCTACTGTAGTATCCTTGATAATTTTGTAATTTTACATGTAGGCTGAGACAACAAATAGTTATTGTCTTAGATGTAGGGCTACTACAGGTCATAAAATGCTACTTTAATGTCATAAAAACATTAGCGTAGATCAATCGCGGCAGAAACCTATACTAATTATAATTATAGCATATACAATTCTAAGCCAATATATATATATATATATATATATATATATATATATATATCAAGCAGGCGGTCCGAGTTCGAGTCTCGGTTGGGGCGACTTTTTCTCATTCTCACAGATTTCCTAATCTTTATCGTTTCAAATTAATAAATTAAATTTCAGTATATCACCGGGTGGTTTAGAATTAATGTTCTGTGCCTGAATAAAAATACTGAAAGATGAGGGCGTATCAATTTGATCTCTGTTGCGCGTGCGTACAACTGAGGACTAGTGCTGTTCCGCCGTACCACGCCGAGAATGTTAAAGAGTCGTTATCCAATCGAGTTCGAACAATACCATGAAAGCCCCAGTGGTCTAATGGTTAGGACATCTGCATATCAAGCAGGCGGTCCGAGTTCGAGTCTCGGTTGGGGCGGTTTAGAATTAATGTTCTTTGCCTATTGTGTTTATATATATATATATATATATATATATATAGTATTGTTTTTATTTGGTATCAGAAAGGCTATAACTAAATTCGTCGTCGTATAAAGTGTTCGTCACCATTGTTGCTAGCGCTAAAACATCATGCCACCAAAGAACGCGCGAAATAAGCGTAGCCAACAAGGTTAAATGTCGTTGCACATGTGCAGTAAACAATATATTAGGCACGCGACCGTTTCGTTGTTACCATGCGGTTAATTAAACTGTAACATTGTGAGCGATCCGCGGTCTGTCGGCGAGAGTCAAGGAACCCTTGATCTCACGTCGATGCATATCCTTCTATTCTTTAATCCATGATTACACTAATAAACATTCATTATTTGTATAATAGTTCCGTTTAAAAAATATGAAGGATAAATGATTTATTTCAATTGTTAAAAAACTTTATATTATAATTACATACCTAACTCCTTATCAACCCTTTGTTTTATTACATGTTCACGCATTTTCCTGGTTAGCTCGGCATCTGTACAAAAATAGCAATTGGTTAAAACAATATGTATACAAATAATTATGCTGGTTGGAGTTTATGGGAAACACTGAATTTCATTTAATCTGTATCAATGTGTAATACAATTATTTTAAACATTACATATAACATCGTGCCTATTCTTGGTACATTCTTGGTAATTCCTCTAATAAGTATAGGTCTACAAAATTAAGTTAAGCCACAACTCTAGAGTAAGAGTATACAAAAAACTCTACTTGTCAGTACTACAATTACAGATATTAATTCCACGTTTCGCTTGGCATCACATGACGGCAGAAACTCGATTTTCTACTCTACAGGTAGTTACACACATCTTACCGTCGTGTTCATCTTCAATCCTCTTCCATTCGCTCTTACTATTTGATTGAAACACTGTCCGTGTAACGATACCGTCTGTCGATGGTTCGTCTGGATTGAATCTATTTTAACAACGTATGGTGAGGTAAAATGGTTAAATTAGTATTAGTATCTACATCAAATATATAATTAAAAATACACTGATAATTATTTCAATACTAAAATGTATATGTATACGTAAATAATTTGCAATTAGTTACCTTTCTTTAAGCATGGCCTTTACACAGCTAGTCTTACCAGCACCTTCCTTCCCAAGAAACATACATCTCGAATTTACAACTGCAATTTTACCATCTTTAAGTTCATTTTTATATAGTTTTATAGCCAGTTTACCCCTGGCAAATATTTCAGGAGGAACCAACAATTCTAATATTAAAGTATAAAAAATACGCATAACATACATATATTCAAATTAATGGTTTTATGTAAACATTATGAATAGCATTTGTTTCAGAATTCAAATATATGTTACTAACATTGTCGTTTTCATGTTAAAAACTTTAATAAAAATAGCTTACTGTCAAAATACAATACAATCTTGATTTTTGTTATTTTTTCTATCTGCGTATTTTCTTCTAAAACAGATACTGCTGTTTTTCCTTTCTATAAACATGAAAGTGTTTTAAGTATTGCTAATAGTAGAAATATTTGTTTATAAACCGATTTAGAAATCAAAGGAACAAATATGTCTATGGAATCAGACAGATATAAAACCCCAATTGTAGTAAGTGAGTGCAACAACAAGCAAAATCAAAATGAACATTATTATAGACAAATCATAATATAAGTCAATTCTAAATTAAGCATAGACCTTCTAAGAAAATGCCGTGCCACAGTACAAAGTACACTATTTCATAGTAATTGTAAACCCTTCTCTGAAATTCAAATATTGATTTTAATGTATTCATTAAAAGAAATCACTAACCCAAAAATATCTAAATTAAAATAAATAAAAAACAAAAAATATACATATAGAAAACATAGTATACTTCTAAACATCTTGTACTTACAGATGTCTATAATGAAGCACGGTTCATATTTACACTAACTAACAAACAATTTCGTATCCAGTAGTATTTATTACAATATTGCAAATCATGTATATTTACAACATACCCAATACATTCCTTTCTTCATGACTATTCCGATTTAAATGACATAAAGGGAGATACGAAAATTCACTACAGGAGTGTGTATGTTTATGTGGCCGTTTTATAAAAGGAATATTAAACGTAAACAATATCAGTACCACATACCATGAATATTATTGGAATCTATACGAAAATTAGTATTGTGGTAAGGAGATGTTGAGTGTTAATCAAGATGCAATATGAGATAATTAGTGCTGTTACGGATGCACCTTGCTTCGTGAGATAGTTTACTATACTACTTCTAAGATAGGTTTTTTCGCACGCATGTATTCATGCAGCAGGGTGTTACCGTCCTTTAAAAAAATTTTAAATAATGAGGTGGAAGCTTATACAAACAATGTATTGCAGCAAATAATTATAGTTAGATAATGATAAATAATACAGAAAGAAATTAAAATAAAACGTTTTTCTTGTGCATATCCTGTGAACGTAGACCGAATTAAATAAATTGTCTCTTATATTGTAATTTTACAGAATCATAAAAGAAATCATAATCGTGTAGTTTATGCATACATGTTAACGTGAACATTGCTTTCTGTCATGATTCTAAATTCAACTCTTTTATAATGACATGTCCACATATAAAACATAGTCAATATACCAATCTCACAATAACTGTAGGATCTTGTTTAATTACTACTAAATAATTATTGCAGCAAGTAATTCTAAATAACTCAATCAATTGTAATATGATATGAAATAAAGTAGATAAAATATATTTGCGGCGCAGATCATACGTACGTTATAGGTGTAATCATATAAATTATTTCTAGACTTATATTACCTTGTTTTGTGCTGTTATTGAAGCACCTTGTTTCCTGAGATAGTTTACTACTTCTAAGGTAGGTTTATTTGAACGCATGTATTCATGCAGCGGGGTGTTTCCGTCCTATAGAGAAAAAAATTATTATGACCAAGTTTATTATTAAACTTAAAAAATAACAGTAGCACATACCATGAATATATTGGAATCTATTCGAAAATTAGTATTGTGGGAAGGAGATGTTGAGTGTTATGCAAGATGCAATAATATGAGATAGTTGTAATTGAAAGTAGTATTCGTACTGGAATAGAAACGTTTGAACATTCCGCGGCGTGTTCTTCCAGTCATAATTCATTCGTATCCTTATTGATTATTTTGATGCCATTGTTGTAAGTTACATCACACCAAAACATTACATTTTTAAATAGGGTTAAAAATAGATAAATAAACATACTTTTGCCGACGTTAGGAACTTATCTGTAGCCATATATTACCTTATTTAGTGCTTTTACGGATGCACCTTGCTTCGTGAGATAGTTTACTACTTCTAAGGTAGGTTTATTTGAACGCATGTGTTCATGCAGCGGGGTGTTCCCGTCCTTTCAAGAAATTATAATCATGAAGTTTATACAAACAGTGTATTGCAGCAAATAATTATAGTTAGATTAGATAATGATAAACAAAAAACACACAAAGAAATTGAAATAAAACGTTTTTCTTGTGCATATCCTGTGAACGTAGACCGAATTATATCAATGTCTCTTATATTGTAATTTTATAGAATCATAAAAGAATTCATAATCGTGTAGTTTATGCATACAGGTTAACGTAAACATTGCTTTCTGTCATGATTCTAAATTCAGCTCTCTTATAATGACATGTCCACATAAAACATAGTCAATATACCAATCTCACAATAACTGTAGGATCTTGTTTAATTACTACTAATTAATAATTATTGCAGCAAGTAATTATAAATAACTTAATCAATTGTAATGATATAAAATAAAGTGGATAAGATATTGTTGCGGTGCAGATCATACGTACGTTATATGTGTAATCATAATAACTTATCTGTAACCCTATATTACCTTATTTAGTGCTGTTATTGAAGCACCTTGTTTCCTGAGATAGTTTACTACTTCTAAGGTAGGTTTATTTGAACGCATGTATTCATGCAGCGGGGTGTTTCCGTCCTATAAAGAAATTATACATACAGGTTATTGTAGAAAATCGTTTTAGTTATGCAATGATAAATAATACACAAATAAATTAAAATAAAAGGTTTTGCTGGTGCTTATGCTCTGAACGCAGACCGAATTATATCAATTGTCTGTGGATTCCCTAATTTTGAAATTTTACTGACAAAAGAAATCATAATCGTGTAGTTTATACATACAGATTAATGTGAACATTGCTTCCAGTCATCATTCTAAATTCAACCATTTTATAATGACATGTCCACATAAAACATAGTTAAATTGATAATTTATTCAATAAATTATCTCTATCCCTATTACCTTATGCTATGTGATGAAGATGTAATATTACATAATAATGAAGACGTACGTAAGGCAGCACTTAGTGGAGCACTGTGGCGCAGTGGTTAGAGCATTGGACTTGCAATCAAGAGGTTGCCGATTCAATTTAACAAAGGATGCGGATAATTAAAAAAATATATATTTTCATTTCCTATTTAGAGATTTAATCTCGGTACCACGAACGTTAGTGGTGTCCAACTGCATTTGCTTGCTGTAACCACTCTTGTGCAGGTATAGAGTTATGAACAACACCATACTCGTGATCTGAGGTGTGTTTGAGTCCCACCCGATAATTACACAATGTTAGATCACGGGAATTTATGCCCACTCTTATGTACTTCACCTTATTCTGTAATGTTGGAGATACACCAAGTTTAATAAGATTAGACACTATTTCTAACGTAGGTTTAACATATCTACCACTTAGATGTATATGTAGAGCATTGCGTCCTTTCTAAAAAATAAAAAATTGTATATTTTTAATAAATAAATATTTTTAAATCAAATTAATCGAAAGTCGCTAAAATGTATTATTTATAACAAGAGAAGTTGCATCATGTTTATAAAAATTAACATATAGTACAATACCTTCTTACGTGTGAAGGTAAAAAAACGAAGCAAAACATAATAATTATTATTAAGCATACTATTACCAGTATGATATACTATTGCAATTTAAAATGTTTGTCAAATTACCTCTTTTGGTAATGTTGGTGATACACCATTGGTTATCAGACAGTACACTATCTCTAATTTAACATCATCACGCTCCAGATAAATATTTATCGGTGTGTATCCATTCTGTGAATAAATCATAAACATAAAATTATAAGGATTCTTATTCTTATTGTTAGACACAACTGATAACATGATTGGTTGTTGTTGTTTTGTGGCTGATGCAACATGAATATTATAAGACATCATTGTGTTTACAAAACACTTCAGATACAGGAATACTCATACTTTTTACTCATACAATTATAAGGAATGGCAGAACGTTTGTTTGTTTTATATTTGTTTCTCATTCATCAATACTGTATTACAAATACATATAATAAAATGACACGATGAGAGCAAGATGATAACTCTATAAGCTCTAGAGCTTGTTTCCATAAGGACTCCCGACATAAAAAAATAACATACACCAACAATCTTAATTAACAAGCAAATCCTAATTAAATCATAAGTTGCAATGCAGAAGATGTGTTTAAGTGTATATTTGAATTGATTATGATTTCCAATGTCCTTTAAACTATTATGTGACACATTATATCGTAGGCAACCACCTTTCTTACGTGTGGTGATCCTTTAAAAGAGATGGACGCTTACAAGAGGTGGTGGTTCTTTAAAAGTGGTGGTCACTAATTTTATTACATAATATTGAAGACGTACGTAAGGCACTTTTCTCTCAAGTTCATTATAAATCACACGTATTTATTTTATACAAATTAAATTAAACAAAGGATGCGGATAATTTAAAAAATATATATTTTCATTTCCTATTTAGAGATTTAATCTCGGTACCACGAACGTTAGTGGTGTCCAACTGTATTTGCTTGCTGTAACCACTCTTGTGCAGGTATAGAGTTATGAACAACACCATACTCGTGATCTGAGGTGTGTTTGAGTGCCACCCGATAAATACACAAGAATATAGATCACGGGAATATAGGCCCACTCTTATGCGCATTAACTTATTTTGTAATGTTAGAGATACACCAAGCTTAATGAGATAAGTCACTATTTCTAACGTAGGTTTAACATATCTACCACTTAGATGTATATGTAGAGCATTGCTTCCCTTCTAAAAAAATGTTATATTTTTAATAAATAAATATTTTTAAATCAAATTATTCAAAAGTCGCTAAAATGTATTATTTATACCAAGAGAATTAATAATAATTAACATACAGTACAATACCTTCCTACGTTTAAAGGTAAAAAATGATTCAAAAATATATTTGCGGTGTAGATCATACGTACGTTATAGATGTAATCATATACATTATCTCTAGACCTATATAACCTTATTTTGTGCTGTTACGGATGCACCTTGCTTTGTGAGATAGTCTACTACTTCTAAGGTAGGTTTTATTTGAACGCATGTATTCATGCAGCGGGGTGTTTCCGTCCTATAAAGAAATTCTACATACAGGTTATTTCAGAAAATCATTTTAGTTATGCAATGATAAATAATACACAAATAAATTAAAATAAAGGTTTTGCTGGCAGGTGCTTACGCTCTGAACTTAGACCGAATTATATCAATTGTCTGTGGATTCCCTAATTTTGCAATTTTACTGACAAAAGAAATCATAATCGTGTAGTTTATACATACAGATTAATGTAAACATTGCTTCCAGTCATCATTCTAAATTCAACCATTAATTTTATAATGACATGTCCACATAAAACATAGTTAAATTCATTCAATAAATTATCTCTATCCCTATTACCTTATGCTATGTGATATGAAGATGTAATATTACATAATAATGAAGACGTGCATAAGGCAGCACTTAGTGGAGCACTGTGGCGCAGTGGTTAGAGCATTGAACCTGCAATCAAGAGTTTGCCAGTTCAAGCCCGGCCCGCGATTTTTTTTCGTATATAAGTTGGGGACCCCATGTGAAAAATAACCAAACTACTTCCTAAATATAACTAAACCTAACCCTCCAAATAATCTCTCTCACTATAAAGTAAAACTAGTAAGCTCATGGGAGTCGAACCTCATACATGGACATGTAAAGTCCATAGTCGTATCCACTCGACTACACAGACGGCTCGACAGAAATCGTTTACATTAGCGAATTGTAGTTAGCTCAATTCTTACGTCACACCTTATGGATATGACCAATGAATATTGATGTTTATTTTGTGACGTTTCATAAGGGGTCCTCAACTTATGTACGAGAAGAAATATTGCGGCCCGGTCACTGCGGTGTTGAGTCCTTGAGCAAGATTCTTTATCCACATTGTTTCTCCCAACCCAGGTGATATAAATGGGTACCGGTATGTTAAAAGTACTGGGAAGGTAAATCAGACTCGGGAGGAGTGGCGTACCCCGCAAACATACACACTTAGTGGAGCCTGGCCCAAACGCTAAGGAAATGGAGATGTACACCAAGGCCGTTAACATTAGCTTAGGTTTCGACTTTACTACTTTACTTACGTAGGGCACTTTTCTCTCAAGTTCATTATAAATCATACGTACTTATTTTATACAATAAAAAATTAAATTAAACAAAGGATGCGGATAATTAAAAAAATATATATTTTCATTTCCTATTTAGAGATTTAATCTCGGTACCACGAATGTTAGTGGTGTCCAACTGTATTTGATTGCTGTAACCACTCTGATGCAAGTATAGAGTTATGAACACAACACTAGTGATCTGGGGTGTTTTTGAGTCCCACCCGTTAGATCACGGGAGTATATGCCCACTCTTATGTACTTTACCTTATTCTGTAATGTTGGAGATACACCAAGTTTAATAAGATGAGTCACTATTCCTAACGTAGGTTTAACATATCTACCACTTAGATGTATATGTAGAGCATTGCTTCCTTCCTATAAAATAAAAAATTTTATATTTTTAATAAATAAATATTTTTAAATTAAATTAATCGAAAGTCGCTAAAATGTATTATTTATACCAAGAGAAGTTGCATCATGTTTATAATAATTAACATACAGTACATTACCTACTTACGTTTAAAGGTAAAAAACGAAGCATAACGTAATAATGATCATTAAGCATACTATTACCAGTTTATCATACTATTGAATTTAACATTTTTGTCAAATTACCTCTTTTGGCAATGTTGATGATTCACCATTGGTTATCAGACAGTACAATATCTCTAATTTAACATCATCACGCTCCAGATAAATATTTATCGGTGTGTATCCATTCTGTGAATAAATCATAAACAAAAAATATAAGGATTATTATTCTTATTGTTAGACACAACTGATAACATGATTAATTGTTGTTGTTTTGTGGCTGATGCAATATGAATAGTATAAGACATAATATTGTGTTTACAAAACACTTCAGATACAGGAATACTCATACTTTTTAATCATACCATTAAAAAGAATGGCAGAACGTTTGTTTGTTTTATATTTGTTGTTCATTCATCAATACTGTATTACAAATACATATAATAAAATGACAGGATGAGAGCAAGATGATAACTCTATAAGCTCTAGAATTTGTTGCCATAAGGACTCCCGACATAATAAAAACAACATACACCAACAATCTTAATTAACAAGCAAATCTTAATGAAATCATAAGTTGCAATGCAGTAGATGTGTTTATGTGTATATTTGAATTGATTATGGTTTCCAATGTCCTTTAAACTATATTATGTGACACTTATATCGTAAGCAACCACCTTTCTTACGTGTGGTGATCCTTTAAAAGAGATGGACGCTTACAAGAGGTGGTGGTTCTTTAAAAGTGGTGGTCACTAATTTTATTACATAATATTGAAGACGTACGTAAGGCACTTTTCTCTCAAGTTCATTATAAATCACTGACGTATTTATTTTATACAAATTAAATTAAACAAAGGATGCGGATAATTTAAAAAATATATATTTTCATTTCCTATTTAGAGATTTAATCTCGGTACCACGAACGTTAGTGGTGTCCAACTGTATTTGCTTGCTGTAACCACTCTTGTGCAGGTATAGAGTTATGAACAACACCATACTCGTGATCTGAGGTGTGTTTGAGTGCCACCCGATAAATACACAAGAATATAGATCACGGGAATATAGGCTCACTCTTATGCGCATTAACTTATTTTGTAATGTTAGAGATACACCAAGCTTAATGAGATAAGTCACTATTTCTAACGTAGGTTTAACATATCTACCACTTAGATGTATATGTAGAGCATTGCTTCATTCTAAAAAAAATGTTATATTTTTAATAAATAAATATTTTTAAATCAAATTAATCAAAAGTCGCTAAAATGTATTATTTATACCAAGAGAATTAATAATAATTAACATACAGTACAATACCTTCCTACGTTTAAAGGTAAAAAATGATTCAAAAATATATTTGCGGTGTAGATCATACGTACGTTATAGATGTAATCATATACATTATCTCTAGACCTATATAACCTTATTTTGTGCTGTTACGGATGCACCTTGCTTTGTGAGATAGTCTACTACTTCTAAGGTAGGTTTATTTGAACGCATGTATTCATGCAGCGGGGTGTTTCCGTCCTATAAAGAAATTCTACATACAGGTTATTTCAGAAAATCATTTTAGTTATGCAATGATAAATAATACACAAATAAATTAAAATAAAGGTTTTGCTGGCAGGTGCTTACGCTCTGAACTTAGACCGAATTATATCAATTGTCTGTGGATTCCCTAATTTTGCAATTTTACTGACAAAAGAAATCATAATCGTGTAGTTTATACATACAGATTAATGTAAACATTGCTTCCAGTCATCATTCTAAATTCAACCATTAATTTTATAATGACATGTCCACATAAAACATAGTTAAATTCATTCAATAAATTATCTCTATCCCTATTACCTTATGCTATGTGATATGAAGATGTAATATTACATAATAATGAAGACGTACATAAGGCAGCACTTAGTGGAGCACTGTGGCGCAGTGGTTAGAGCATTGAACCTGCAATCAAGAGTTTGCCAGTTCAAGCCCGGCCCGCGATTTTTTTTCGTATATAAGTTGGGGACCCCATGTGAAAAATAACCAAACTACTTCCTAAATATAACTAAACCTAACCCTCCAAATAATCTCTCTCACTATAAAGTAAAACTAGTAAGCTCATGGGAGTCGAACCTCATACATGGACATGTAAAGTCCATAGTCGTATCCACTCGACTACACAGACGGCTCGACAGAAATCGTTTACATTAGCGAATTGTAGTTAGCTCAATTCTTACGTCACACCTTATGGATATGACCAATGAATATTGATGTTTATTTTGTGACGTTTCATAAGGGGTCCTCAACTTATGTACGAGAAGAAATATTGCGGCCCGGTCACTGCGGTGTTGAGTCCTTGAGCAAGATTCTTTATCCACATTGTTTCTCCCAACCCAGGTGATATAAATGGGTACCGGTATGTTAAAAGTACTGGGAAGGTAAATCAGACTCGGGAGGAGTGGCGTACCCCGCAAACATACACACTTAGTGGAGCCTGGCCCAAACGCTAAGGAAATGGAGATGTACACCAAGGCCGTTAACATTAGCTTAGGTTTCGACTTTACTACTTTACTTACGTAGGGCACTTTTCTCTCAAGTTCATTATAAATCATACGTACTTATTTTATACAATAAAAAATTAAATTAAACAAAGGATGCGGATAATTAAAAAAATATATATTTTCATTTCCTATTTAGAGATTTAATCTCGGTACCACGAATGTTAGTGGTGTCCAACTGTATTTGATTGCTGTAACCACTCTGATGCAAGTATAGAGTTATGAACACAACACTAGTGATCTGGGGTGTTTTTGAGTCCCACCCGTTAGATCACGGGAGTATATGCCCACTCTTATGTACTTTACCTTATTCTGTAATGTTGGAGATACACCAAGTTTAATAAGATGAGTCACTATTCCTAACGTAGGTTTAACATATCTACCACTTAGATGTATATGTAGAGCATTGCTTCCTTCCTATAAAATAAAAAAATTTATATTTTTAATAAATAAATATTTTTAAATTAAATTAATCGAAAGTCGCTAAAATGTATTATTTATACCAAGAGAAGTTGCATCATGTTTATAATAATTAACATACAGTACATTACCTACTTACGTTTAAAGGTAAAAAACGAAGCAAAACGTAATAATTATCATTAAGCATACTATTACCAGTTTATCATACTATTGCAATTTAACATTTTTGTCAAATTACCTCTTTTGGCAATGTTGATGATTCACCATTGGTTATCAGACAGTACAATATCTCTAATTTAACATCATCACGCTCCAGATAAATATTTATCGGTGTGTATCCATTCTGTGAATAAATCATAAACAAAAAATATAAGGATTATTATTCTTATTGTTAGACACAACTGATAACATGATTGATTGTTGTTGTTTTGTGGCTGATGCAATATGAATAGTATAAGACATAATATTGTGTTTACAAAACACTTCAGATACAGGAATACTCATACTTTTTAATCATACCATTAAAAGGAATGGCAGAACGTTTGTTTGTTTTATATTTGTTGTTCATTCATCAATACTGTATTACAAATACATATAATAAAATGACAGGATGAGAGCAAGATGATAACTCTATAAGCTCTAGAATTTGTTGCCATAAGGACTCCCGACATAATAAAAACAACATACACCAACCATCTTAATGAACAAGCATATCTTAATTAAATCATAAGTTGCAATGCAGAAGATGTGTTTAAGTGTATATTTGAATTGATTATGGTTTCCAATGTCCTTTAAACTATTATGTGACACTTATATCGTAAGCAACCACCTTTCTTACGTGTGGTGATCCTTTAAAAAAGATGGACGCTTACAAGAGGTGGTGGTTCTGTGGTGGTCACTAAATTAATTAAAGATGTAGTGGTCGCTTAAGAGAGGTGATGGTCCTTTAAAAAGATGATATCTAACAAGAAGTAAAGTCAATATATCTTAATTCATCAGTGTTATTTCCATCTTATTTATTTTTTTTTATCTAGTATTAAATTATCTCTATCCCTATTACCTCATGCTATGTGATATGAAGATATATTATTACATAATATTGAAGACGTACGTAAGGCACTTTTATCTCAAGTTCATTATAAATCACACGTACTTATTTTATACAGTAACAAATTAAATTAAACAAACGATGCGGATAATTAAAAAAATATATATTTTCATTTCCTATTTAGAGATTTAATCTCGGTACCACGAACGTTAGTGGTGTCCAACTGTATTTGCTTGATGTAACCACTCTTGTGCAGGTATAGAGTTATGAACAACACCACACTCTTGATCTGAGGTGTGTTTGAGTCCCACCTGATAATTACACAATGTAGGATCACGGGAATATATGCCCACTCTTATGTACTTTACCTTATTCTGTAATGTTGGAGATACACCAAATTTAATGAGATTAGTCACTATTCCTAACGTAGGTTTAACATATCTACCACTTAGATGTATATGTAGAGCATTGCTTCCATCCTAAAAAAATACAAAATGTTATATTTTTAATAAATATTTTTCTTCGATGGATTATACAACATGGATTAACTAAATCAAATTAATCGAAATGTTCTAAAATGTATTATTATACCAAGAGCAGTTGCATCATTTTAATAATAAATAAACAACATACAGTACATTACCTTCTTACATTTGAAGGTAATAATATGATGAATAAAAACGAAGCAAAAAAAAAAAATTATCATTAAGCATACGTGTACTATTACCAGTATGCTATACTATTTCAATTTACATTTTTTGTCGAATTACCTCTTTTGTTAATGTTGGTGATCCACCATTGGTTATCAGACAGAACCATATCTCAAATTTAACATCAGCACGCTCCAGATAAATATTGATCGGTGTGTATCCACTCTGTGAAGAAGTCATAGACATAATATAATGAGTCTTATAAATAACTTTTTTTGTTATTTATATATTGAAATAGACCGAATAAATGAAATGAAATAGTGTTACATAATGTAACAACAGAAAACATGAATACCCATTTGCGGCGCAGATCATACGTACGTTATAGGTGTAATCATATACATTATTTCTAGACTTATATTACCTTGTTTTGTGCTGTCATTGAAGCACCTTGTTTCTTGAGATAGTTTACTACTTCTAAGGTAGGTTTATTTGAACGCATGTATTCATGCAGTGGGGTGTTTCCGTCCTATAGAGAAAAAAATTATTATGACAAAGTTTATTATTAAACGTAAAAAATAACAATAGCATATACCATGAATATATTGGAATCTATTCGAAAATTAGTATTGTGGGCAGGAGATGTTGAGTGTTATGCAAGATGCAATAATATGAGATATATGAGTTTCCATAAAGACTCCCGACATAAAAAAACAACATACACCAACAATCTTAATTAACAAGCAAATCCTAATTAAATCGTAAGTTGCAATGCAGAAGATGTGTTTAAGTGTATATTTGAATTGATTATGGTTTCCAATGTCCTTTAAACTATTATGTGACACATATATCGTAAGCAACCACCTTTCTTACGTGTTGTGATCCTTTAAAAAAGATGGACGCTTACAAGAGGTGGTGGTTCTGTGGTGGTCACTAAATTAATTAAAGATGTAGTGGTCGCTTAAGAGAGGTGATAGTCCTTTAAAAAGATGATATCTAACAAGAAGTAAAGTCAATATATCTTAATTCATCAGTGTTATTTCCATCTTATTTATTTTTTTTTATCTAGTATTAAATTATCTCTATCCCTATTACCTCATGCTATGTGATATGAAGATATATTATTACATAATATTGAAGACGTACGTAAGGCACTTTTATCTCAAGTTCATTATAAATCACACGTACTTATTTTATACAGTAACAAATTAAATTAAACAAACGATGCGGATAATTAAAAAAATATATATTTTCATTTCCTATTTAGAGATTTAATCTCGGTACCACGAACGTTAGTGGTGTCCAACTGTATTTGCTTGATGTAACCACTCTTGTGCAGGTATAAAGTTATGAACAACACCACACTCGTGATCTGAGGTGTGTTTGAGTCCCACCTGATAATTACACAATGTAGGATCACGGGAATATATGCCCACTCTTATGTACTTTACCTTATTCTGTAATGTTGGAGATACACCAAATTTAATGAGATTAGTCACTATTCCTAACGTAGGTTTAACATATCTACCACTTAGATGTATATGTAGAGCATTGCTTCCATCCTAAAAAAATACAAAATGTTATATTTTTAATAAATATTTTTCTTCGATGGATTATACAACATGGATTAACTAAATCAAATTAATCGAAATGTTCTAAAATGTATTAATTATACCAAGAGCAGTTGCATCATTTTAATAATAAATAAACAACATACAGTACATTACCTTCTTACATTTGAAGGTAATAATATGATGAATAAAAACGAAGCAAAAAAAAAAAAATTATCATTAAGCATACGTGTACTATTACCAGTATGCTATACTATTTCAATTTACATTTTTTGTCGAATTACCTCTTTTGTTAATGTTGGTGATCCACCATTGGTTATCAGACAGAACCATATCTCAAATTTAACATCAGCACGCTCCAGATAAATATTGATCGGTGTGTATCCACTCTGTGAAGAAGTCATAGACATAATATAATGAGTCTTATAAATAACTTTTTTTGTTATTTATATATTGAAATAGACCGAATAAATGAAATGAAATAGTGTTACATAATGTAACAACAGAAAACATGAATACCCATTTGCGGCGCAGATCATACGTACGTTATAGGTGTAATCATATACATTATTTCTAGACTTATATTACCTTGTTTTGTGCTGTCATTGAAGCACCTTGTTTCTTGAGATAGTTTACTACTTCTAATGTAGGTTTATTTGAACGCATGTATTCATGCAGCGGGGTGTTTCCGTCCTATAGAGAAAAAAATTATTATGACAAAGTTTATTATTAAACGTAAAAAATAACAATAGCATATACCATGAATATATTGGAATCTATTCGAAAATTAGTATTGTGGGCAGGAGATGTTGAGTGTTATGCAAGATGCAATAATATGAGATATATGAGTTTCCATAAAGACTCCCGACATAAAAAAACAACATACACCAACAATCTTAATTAACAAGCAAATCCTAATTAAATCGTAAGTTGCAATGCAGAAGATGTGTTTAAGTGTATATTTGAATTGATTATGGTTTCCAATGTCCTTTAAACTATTATGTGACACTTATATCGTAAGGAACCACCTTTCTTACGTGTGGTGATCCTTTAAAAAAGATGGACGCTTACAAGAGGTGGTGGTTCTGTGGTGGTCACTAAATTAATTAAAGATGTAGTGGTCGCTTAAGAGAGGTGATGGTCCTTTAAAAAGATGATATCTAACAAGAAGTAAAGTCAATATATCTTAATTCATCAGTGTTATTTCCATCTTATTTATTTTTTTTTATCTAGTATTAAATTATCTCTATCCCTATTACCTCATGCTATGTGATATGAAGATATATTATTACATAATATTGAAGACGTACGTAAGGCACTTTTATCTCAAGTTCATTATAAATCACACGTACTTATTTTATACAGTAACAAATTAAATTAAACAAACGATGCGGATAATTAAAAAAATATATATTTTCATTTCCTATTTAGAGATTTAATCTCGGTACCACGAACGTTAGTGGTGTCCAACTGTATTTGCTTGGTGTAACCACTCTGATGCAGGTATAGAGTTATGAACAACACCACACTCGTGATCTGAGGTGTGTTTGAGTCCCACCCGATAATTACACAAGAATATAGATCACGGGAATATAGGCCCACTCTTATGCGCATTAACTTATTTTGTAATGTTAGAGATACACCAAGCTTAATGAGATAAGTCACTATTTCTAACGTAGGTTTAACATATCTACCACTTAGATGTATATGTAGAGCATTGCTTCCCTTCTAAAAAAAATGTTATATTTTTAATAAATAAATATTTTTAAATCAAATTAATCAAAAGTCGCTAAAATGTATTATTTATACCAAGAGAATTAATAATAATTAACATACAGTACAATACCTTCCTACGTTTAAAGGTAAAAAATGATTCAAAAATATATTTGCAGTGTAGATCATACGTACGTTATAGATGTAATCATATACATTATCTCTAGACCTATATAACCTTATTTTGTGCTGTTACGGATGCACCTTGCTTTGTGAGATAGTCTACTACTTCTAAGGTAGGTTTATTTGAACGCATGTATTCATGCAGCGGGGTGTTTCCGTCCTATAAAGAAATTCTACATACAGGTTATTTCAGAAAATCATTTTAGTTATGCAATGATAAATAATACACAAATAAATTAAAATAAAGGTTTTGATGGCAGGTGTTTACGCTCTGAACGTAGACCGAATTATATCAATTGTCTGTGGATTTCCTAATTTTGCAATTTTACTGACAAAAGAAATCATAATCGTGTAGTTTATACATACAGATTAATGTAAACATTGCTTCCAGTCATCATTCTAAATTCAACCATTAATTTTATAATGACATGTCCACATAAAACATAGTTAAATTCATTCAATAAATTATCTCTATCCCTATTACCTTATGCTATGTGATATGAAGATGTAATATTACATAATAATGAAGACGTACGTAAGGCAGCACTTAGTGGAGCACTGTGGCGCAGTGGTTAGAGCATTGAACTTGCAATCAAGAGTTTGCCAGTTCAAGCCCGGCCCGCGATTTTTTTTTCGTATATAAGTTGGGGACCCCATGTGAAAAATAACCAAACTACTTCCTAAATATAACTAAACCTAACCCTCCAAATAATCTCTCTCACTATAAAGTAAAAGAAGTAAGCTCATGGGAGTCGAACCCCATACATGGACATGTAAAGTCCATAGTCGTATCCACTCGACTACACAGACGGCTCGACAGAAATCGTTTACATTAGCGAATTGTAGTTAGCTCAATTCTTACGTCACACCTTATGGATATGACCAATGAATATTGATGTTTATTTTGTGACGTTTCATAAGGGGTCCTCAACTTATGTACGAGAAGAAATATTGCAGCCCGGTCACTGCGGTGTTGAGTCCTTGAGCAAGATTCTTTATCCACATTGTTTCTCCCAACCCAGGTGATATAAATGGGTACCGGTATGTTAAAAGTACTGGGAAGGTAAATCAGACTCGGGAGGAGTGGCGTACCCCGCAAACATACACACTTAGTGGAGCCTGGCCCAAACGCTAAGGAAATGGAGATGTACACCAAGGCCGTTAGCATTAGCTTAGGTTTCGACTTTACTACTTTACTTACGTAGGGCACTTTTCTCTCAAGTTCATTATAAATCATACGTACTTATTTTATACAATAAAAAATTAAATTAAACAAAGGATACGGATAATTAAAAAAATATATATTTTCATTTCCTATTTAGAGATTTAATCTCGGTACCACGAATGTTAGTGGTGTCCAACTGTATTTGCTTGCTGTAACCACTCTGATGCAAGTATATAGTTATGAACACAACACTAGTGATCTGGGGTGTGTTTGAGTCCCACCCGTTAGATCACGGGAGTATATGCCCACTCTTATGTACTTTACCTTATTCTGTAATGTTGGAGATACACCAAGTTTAATAAGATGAGTCACTATTCCTAACGTAGGTTTAACATATCTACCACTTAGATGTATATGTAGAGCATTGCTTCCTTCCTATAAAATAAAAAATGTTATATTTTTAATAAATAAATATTTTTAAATTAAATTAATAGAAAGTCGCTAAAATGTATTATTTATACCAAGAGAAGTTGCATCATGTTTATAATAATTAACATACAGTACATTACCTACTTACGTTTAAAGGTAAAAAACGAAGCAAAACGTAATAATTATCATTAAGCATACTATTACCAGTTTATCATACTATTGCAATTAAAAAATTTTGTCAAATTACCTCTTTTGGCAATGTTGATGATTCACCATTGGTTATCAGACAGTACAATATCTCTAATTTAACATCATCACGCTCCAGATAAATATTTATCGGTGTGTATCCATTCTGTACGAGAAGAAATATTGCAGCCCGGTCACTGCGGTGTTGAGTCCTTGAACAAGATTCTTTATCCACATTGTTTCTCCCAACCCAGGTGATATAAATGGGTACCGGTATGTTAAAAGTACTGGGAAGGTAAATCAGACTCGGGAGGAGTGGCGTACCCCGCAAACATACACACTTAGTGGAGCCTGGCCCAAACGCTAAGGAAATGGAGATGTACACCAAGGCCGTTAGCATTAGCTTAGGTTTCGACTTTACTACTTTACTTACGTAGGGCACTTTTCTCTCAAGTTCATTATAAATCATACGTACTTATTTTATACAATAAAAAATTAAATTAAACAAAGGATACGGATAATTAAAAAAATATATATTTTCATTTCCTATTTAGAGATTTAATCTCGGTACCACGAATGTTAGTGGTGTCCAACTGTATTTGCTTGCTGTAACCACTCTGATGCAAGTATATAGTTATGAACACAACACTAGTGATCTGGGGTGTGTTTGAGTCCCACCCGTTAGATCACGGGAGTATATGCCCACTCTTATGTACTTTACCTTATTCTGTAATGTTGGAGATACACCAAGTTTAATAAGATGAGTCACTATTCCTAACGTAGGTTTAACATATCTACCACTTAGATGTATATGTAGAGCATTGCTTCCTTCCTATAAAATAAAAAATGTTATAAGGAAAAGGGAATGGCAGAACGTTTGTTTGTTTTATATTTGTTGTTCATTCATCAATACTGTATTACAAATACATATAATAAAATGACAGGATGAGAGCAAGATGATAACTCTATAAGCTCTAGAACTTGTTGCCATAAGGACTCCCGACATAACAAAAACAACATACACCAACAATCTTTAAATTAAACAAAGGATGCGGATAATTAAAAAAATATATATTTTCATTTCCTATTTAGAGATTTAATCTCGGTACCGCGAACGTTAGTGGTGTCCAACTGTATTTGCTTGCTGTAACCACTCTTGTGCAGGTATAGAGTTATGAAAAACACCATACTCGTGATATGAGGTGTGTTTGAGTCCCACCCGATAATTACACAATTTTAGATCACGGGAATATATGCCCACTCTTATGTACTTTACCTTATTCTGTAATGTTGGAGATACACCAAGTTTAATGAGATTAGTCACTATTTCTAACGTAGGTTTAAAATATCTACAACTTAGATGTATATGTAGAGCATTGCTTCCCTTCTAAAAAAATGTTATATTTTTAATAAATAAATATTTTTAAATCAAATTAATTAAAAGTCGCTAAAATGTATTATTTATACCAAGAGAATTAATAATAATTAACATACAGTACAATACCTTCCTACGTTTAAAGGTAAAAAATGATTCAAAAATATATTTGCGGTGTAGATCATACATACGTTATAGATGTAATCATATACATTATCTCTAGACCTATATAACCTTATTTTGTGCTGTTACGGATGCACCTTGCTTTGTGAGATAGTCTACTACTTCTAAGGTAGGTTTATTTGAACGCATGTATTCATGCAGCGGGGTGTTTCCGTCCTATAAAGAAATTCTACATACAGGTTACTTCAGAAAATCATTTTAGTTATGCAATGATAAATAATAAATAAATAATACACAAATAAATTAAAATAAAGGTTTTGCTGGTGTTTATGCTCTGAACGTAGACCGAATTATATCAATTGTCTGTGGATTTCCTAATTTTGCAATTTTACTGACAAAAGAAATCATAATCGTGTAGTTTATACATACAGATTAATGTAAACATTGCTTCCAGTCATCATTCTAAATTCAACCATTAATTTTATAATGACATGTCCACATAAAACATAGTTAAATTCATTCAATAAATTATCTCTATCCCTATTACCTTATGCTATGTGATATGAAGATGTAATATTACATAATAATGAAGACGTACGTAAGGCAGCACTTAGTGGAGCACTGTGGCGCAGTGGTTAGAGCATTGAACTTGCAATCAAGAGTTTGCCAGTTCAAGCCCGGCCCGCGATTTTTTTTTCGTATATAAGTTGGGGACCCCATGTGAAAAATAACCAAACTACTTCCTAAATATAACTAAACCTAACCCTCCAAATAATCTCTCTCACTATAAAGTAAAAGAAGTAAGCTCATGGGAGTCGAACCCCATACATGGACATGTAAAGTCCATAGTCGTATCCACTCGACTACACAGACGGCTCGACAGAAATCGTTTACATTAGCGAATTGTAGTTAGCTCAATTCTTACGTCACACCTTATGGATATGACCAATGAATATTGATGTTTATTTTGTGACGTTTCATAAGGGGTCCTCAACTTATGTACGAGAAGAAATATTGCGGCCCGGTCACTGCGGTGTTGAGTCCTTGAGCAAGATTCTTTATCCACATTGTTTCTCCCAACCCAGGTGATATAAATGGGTACCGGTATGTTAAAAGTACTGGGAAGGTAAATCAGACTCGGGAGGAGTGGCGTACCCCGCAAACATACACACTTAGTGGAGCCTGGCCCAAACGCTAAGGAAATGGAGATGTACACCAAGGCCGTTAGCATTAGCTTAGGTTTCGACTTTACTACTTTACTTACGTAGGGCACTTTTCTCTCAAGTTCATTATAAATCATACGTACTTATTTTATACAATAAAAAATTAAATTAAACAAAGGATGCGGATAATTAAAAAAATATATATTTTCATTTCCTATTTAGAGATTTAATCTCGGTACCACGAATGTTAGTGGTGTCCAACTGTATTTGCTTGCTGTAACCACTCTGATGCAAGTATAGAGTTATGAACACAACACTAGTGATCTGGGGTGTGTTTGAGTCCCACCCGTTAGATCACGGGAGTATATGCCCACTCTTATGTACTTTACCTTATTCTGTAATGTTGGAGATACACCAAGTTTAATAAGATGAGTCACTATTCCTAACGTAGGTTTAACATATCTACCACTTAGATGTATATGTAGAGCATTGCTTCCTTCCTATAAAATAAAAAATGTTATATTTTTAATAAATAAATATTTTTAAATCAAATTAATCGAAAGTCGCTAAAATGTATTATTTATACCAAGAGAAGTTGCATCATGTTTATAATAATTAACATACAGTACATTACCTACTTACGTTTAAAGGTAAAAAACGAAGCAAAACGTAATAATTATCATTAAGCATACTATTACCAGTTTATCATACTATTGCAATTTAAAATTTTTGTCAAATTACCTCTTTTGGCAATGTTGATGATTCACCATTGGTTATCAGACAGTACAATATCTCTAATTTAACATCATCACGCTCCAGATAAATATTTATCGGTGTGTATCCATTCTGTGAATAAATCATAAACAAAAAATATAAGGATTATTATTCTTATTGTTAGACACAACTGATAACATGATTGATTGTTGTTGTTTTGTGGCTGATGCAATATGAATATTATAAGACATATTGTGTTTACAAAACACTTCAGATACAGGAATACTCATACTTTTTAATCATACCATTAAAAGGAATGGCAGAACGTTTGTTTGTTTTATATTTGTTGTTCATTCCTCAATACTGTATTACAAATACATATAATAAAATGACAGGATGAGAGCAAGATGATAACTCTATAAGCTCTAGAACTTGTTGCCATAAGGACTCCCGACATAATAAAAACAACATACACCAACAATCTTAATTAACAAGCAAATCCTAATGAAATCATAAGTTGCAATGCAGAAGATGTGTTTATGTGTATATTTGAATTGATTATGGTTTCCAATGTCCTTTAAACTATATTATGTGACACTTATATCGTAAGCAACCACCTTTCTTACGTGTGGTGATCCTTTAAAAGAGATGGACGCTTACAAGAGGTGGTGGTTCTTTAAAAGTGGTGGTCACTAATTTTATTACATAATATTGAAGACGTACGTAAGGCACTTTTCTCTCAAGTTCATTATAAATCATACGTATTTATTTTATACAAATTAAATTAAACAAACGATGCGGATAATTTAAAAAATATATAATTTCATTTCCTATTTAGAGATGTTATCTCGGTACCACAAACGTTAGAGGTGTCCAACTGTATTTGCTTGCTGTAACCACTCTTGTGCAGGTATAGAGTTATAAACAACACCACACTCGTGATCTGATGTGTGTTTGAGTGCCACCCGATAATTACACAAGAATATAGATCACGGGAATATAGGCCCACTCTTATGCGCATTAACTTATTTTGTAATGTTAGAGATACACCAAGCTTAATGAGATAAGTCACTATTTCTAACGTAGGTTTAACATATCTACCACTTAGATGTATATGTAGAGCATTGCTTCATTCTAAAAAAAATGTTATATTTTTAATAAATAAATATTTTTAAATCAAATTAATCAAAAGTCGCTAAAATGTATTATTTATACCAAGAGAATTAATAATAATTAACATACAGTACAATACCTTTCTACGTTTAAAGGTAAAAAATGATTCAAAAATATATTTGCGGTGTAGATCATACGTACGTTATAGATGTAATCATATACATTATCTCTAGACCTATATAACCTTATTTTGTGCTGTTACGGATGCACCTTGCTTTGTGAGATAGTCTACTACTTCTAAGGTAGGTTTATTTGAACGCATGTATTCATGCAGCGGGGTGTTTCCGTCCTATCAAGAAATTATAATCATGAAGTTTATACATACAGTGTATTGGAGCAAATAATTATAGTTAGGTAATGATAAATAATACACAAAGAAATTGAAATGAAAGGTTTTGCTGGTGCATATGATGTGAACGTAGACCGAATTATATCAATATTGTCTGTGCATTCCCTTATTTTGCAATGTTACTGATAAAAGAAATCATAATCGTGTAGTTTATACATACAGGTTTATGTCAACATTACTTTCTGTCATGATTCTAAATTCAACATTATAATACTATGTCTACATAAAACATAGTTCAATTAATAATGTCATTGCAAAATATACCAATCTAACAATAACAGTAGGATCTTGTTTAATTACTACTAAATAATTATTGCAGCAAGTAATTCTAAATAACTCAATCAATTGTAATATGATATCAAATAAAGTGGATAATAATATTATTAAATTTCTTTCTTTCTTAAACTTCCTTCTAATATATATGCTGTATAACGTACCTCTCAGCACTATACATCCAAACCGAAGATATGCCCCTGTCGGTAACCAGGGTTCGGTAGTAAATTGAAACCTGGTGAGAACCCGATTATCCCGGACTCGAGCGCCTCAAATGATAGCAGGCATAAGGAAACTGAAACTCATAAAGTGAATAGGTTTACTGTATTCTTAAGTTATGGAAGACAGCAAGTTTGTTTCCCTGTTCACACTGATAGAACAAAGAAATGAATGAACGTTTCGGGCGAGTGGTAAAATTCGACTTCTATATTTATATGCTATAGATGTTCAATTAATTCATCATATAACAGAATAATATACAATGTTAAACTGTATAACATATATGTAATGTACACAAAAATGTTGTAAATTATTTATAGTGGCAATTTGAGGCCAATTTGCTGTTATTAGAATTGGCAATGTCATTTTCGAACGAATCTTCTGCTGGCGCAAGTGTGCTTTTTCAAGTTGTTGCATGGGTTATAAAGAAGTCTCACTTTATGTTTTTTCGGAATAGTACATAATTAATGGCGAATATGTTATCGGTGTCGTTCCGAGTCTTCCGGTCTGGGGTGTCAATATCATTTTGGAAATTATTTGGCCGGAGAGTGACAGTAGAATCGGGTGTAAAATGTGTGTAAAAAATTAATTATCACACATGCTGCCATCATGTGAGGTGGCGAAATATATAGCATAAAACCATATATGTTATTCATGGTCTGTGATGCTTGGGGTTTAGCCCATTTAAGTTGCTGTATGGTCAAACGGTTTGAGTCCCTCTCAAAATAGTCTAAGACTGTTTGGGAATTTAGAGGAGTCTGTATCAATACTTGGTTATGTGTCTGAAATTTGTGATTAGTTAAATCGTGCACGTGAGATGATAAACAGAAATTAGGTAAATATTCAAGTTAAAATGCAGAGAATGTTCGATAGAAAAGAAGACAATAGAGGTTTTAGTTCGGAGAATGACGTGTTGGTTATGTTGCTTCTTTCCAGTCAACTATTATTTGCAAGAATTGCTGGTCCTTACAAACTAGGAGAAGTTGATTATGTGATAGATACTAGATACTCCAGATTGGCGTAAGAAGAAGCGACTAAACACGTTGAAACTGTACACGAAAAAAAATAAGATAATTGTACGTCGAAGACTATTACGTGTGCTGTGGAAGATAATTCAGGGATCCTGATACATATGTTAAGTTCAATAATTCAGATTTTCTTGAACAAACAACATTGAACACACATTTTGTCAATTGTTTACGTGATCAGAAGGTAAATATAATAATATAAACGTAAACAAATTATTCTGTTAAAATGCAAAAGAAGAATCACAAATAAGTTGAAAAAATATAATTTTTAGTAGCCTAAACTGATTTAAAAACATAATTTTTAATTAAAAAACGTAAACTTGGTTTATTTAATTAAATGTAATTATTAATTTATACATGATTTGATCTCTACATAAAGCAAGGCACTTTTAATTGTTAGAATAAACGTTTTTAATTCAATTTTCCCTTAGTAGGGAAAAAATCCATTGCACAACAGGGATTTTCAGCATATTAGGCCTAAAATCATTTAGCCATAATGTCCAATATATTATTTATTGAATAACATTATGTTATATCTACCTTTTCTAATCCTTATTTGAGGGCTATTTTAAATTATTTACTAATTCAATGACATTCAGGTCTAGCGTAGGGCCTATCACAGTATAATTTGCAGACCACCCTATACAGTATAATATTTAGTATAGCCAAAGATATTTAATGACTGATTAAATGCCGTAATAATCGAATTTAAAAATCAACAAAATATATAATAGTCTAACATCAAAATGTATGAATTGTTTAAAAAAATGTGTATACAGAAATGAAAGTTACTATCCTTAGTAGCATTATCCATTATCGATAGAGGTAAAATATTATGTCTCTTTTTAATAATCACATTATTTATTCTCTAAAAAGTTCAAAAATACTTTAAATAGTTTAAGACTATAACATTTTAGGCGTAATCGTTACAGTACCGTTTCGTGTGTGTTGTCAGTGCCATAATGTAATTCAATGTACATGCTTGTGCTCGAGAGAACGTACGAAAGAACAAACATCGAACCATGACATTAAATTGCCTGAAATTTATTTATATAATTAGCTTACTATATAATTTATCAATAACCACATAAATCAGTTTTTACTGGGTAAAATACTGTTCAATATTCCATAAACTATGCTCACTCTAACATCGCGCGACTGAACATTAGCCATAAAGTAATGGAATGTTCCAGATACACAATAAACCAATAATACCACTTGCAATTAGTGACGAATCGCATATTCGCCGTTTATTGAGCCGCGTAAACAGTGTGCGCGATGCGCGTTTTCCTCCTACGAAGTGACGAATCGATATTCGACGGTCAGTGAGAGGAATAATTATAATAACATACAATATTCGCCAAATTATAATTAAAATAATTAATTAATGAAATAAGATACGCAGTTGATATTTGCATCAATTGCTCTTTAGAATAAATACTTTCAAAATATACACAAACAAATTTCGCGCCTACATGACGATTCGCCGGTTCGTGTGACGGGTGACGAGTGACGGTATGATTAGAAATGATATCATAGAGCCTAGTTGCAGTGCTTGGTATGATTAGATATTGTATTAGTATAACTTCCAACGCAAGATAAATCTTATCCTTTTTGCACTGATTATCGGAACGTTAATATCTACTACAGATTCGTATCTCATGCCGAGGATAGAGAACTGTAATGATCGTGTGGCTAGTGCTTTGTTTGACAGTAAGTTTGACCTCCTGAAGTGTTACTGACTAATTACTTTAACATAACGTGTGAAAGAAGAGTCAGCAATCGATTATTATGATGTCATAATTGTTTCTACAAACACATGTCGTTCATGACATGTCTTCATTTATTTTTTCATTCATTCATACTGCTTTTAGAATTCGCAATAAATAATTATAAATAAGTAATACTTAATATGAATGAGAGGTCATAAATGGAATAGGATGGTGGCGCTGCACTGCTTGCGTCAAGAGTGTCTTTTTCACTGCTCTGTGAAATAGTTTTTAATCCTTATATTTTAACAAGTTTTACATATAATCGTTTTAAATTTGTGGCGTACTTGTGTTGTGAACATGTTGTGGAACTACAGTTTGGTGATATTTATGTGTTATTTGATTGTTTCGTCGACTATCAAATGGTTGAAGCTAAGCCTACAACCGTTGTCTATTCTCGCTGTCTACTGTTCACGCTCGGGAAGAAATCCATTGAAAGCGCGCCAAGCTCGGAAGATATTGTTCTTGGTCTGCCGGACTGGGTGCCTAAGCGAAATGATCCTACCCGTAAACGCAAAGGCCATCGAGGAGGAATACGACACAGATTACAAAAGCGAAGAAACACTCTAGCATTACCGCAGATTACTTTTACAAATACGAGGTCAGTACTGAATAAAATCGAAGAATTCCAGAGCCTAGTCAAATATGATACATATTTTAGAAACTCATGTATAATTGGTCTTACCGAGACCTGGCTAAAGACGGAAACCCCTGACAGTGCTGTAGATTTAAATGGTTTCCTATTATTTAGAAATGACCGGATTCCAGAGCTATGTGGCAAGAAATGCGGAGGAGGTCTAGGCCTATATATAAACAGAAATTGGTGCACAAATATTACCGTAAAAAAATCGATCTGTGAGAGAAATATCGAGCTTTTATGCATATCGCTCAGACCGTACTACCTTCCTAGGGAGTTTAATCAAATCCATGTGATCCTGATCTATGTTCCACCCGACGCAAATGCGGATGAAGCCGCTCGTATTGTCGGAGATACTGTGAGTAATATATCAGAGGCATCCCCTGATTCCCCTAAATTCGTACTTGGAGATATAAACCACAGCGGCAAAGAAATAAAGAAAGCGTTGCCTACTTTCAAAAAGTACGTTGATAAACCTACTCGAGACGGGAATATCCTGGACCAGTGCTTCTGTAATTTAAACAAAGCCTATAGATGTATGATCAACGCTCCTATTGCAAGTTCTGATCATAACGTCATTACCCTATTACCAACATATAGACAAAAAATTAGAGCGGAAAAGCCTACCAGGAAAATAATTAAAGTTCGAAATAGTGAGGCAATAGAAAAGCTACAGGAATGTTTCCAGTCTACTGATTGGTCAACACTTATTGATACAGCAAATGACCTTAATTCAGCAGTACAAGTGGTGAATGATTATATCTCATTTTGCGAGGAATTATGTGTTGAAACTAAACGTGTCACCTTTTATCCAAATCAGAAGCCTTGGTTTACGCATAAAGTCAAAGCACTCATTCGCGAACGATCAAATGCCTTTAAAAGTGGTGATACAGTTCGCATTAAATCTATAAAAGCAGAAATAAAGAATGAGATAAAAAGAGCAACATATTTATTTAAAGGAAAGCTTGAAAATTCCATGGAATCTGGAGATGCCAAGGCGGCCTGGAATTGTATGAATATTATGTCTGGTGTTAATGCAAACAAGAAGACGGACCTTCTGCTATACAATGACGGTGATAAATTTGTAAATGACCTAAACAAGCACTTTGCGCGATTTGAGAATGCCAGTCATACCAATTGTACCAATCTGACTTCAAATATTATTACTAGCGAACAAGTTAAGATTCAGCCTTGGAAAATTGAAAAGTTGTTCAAAAAAGTGAAACGAAATAAAGCAAGTGGTCCTGATAACATTAGTGGCTGTATTCTGAGGACATGTGCCCATGAACTGTCTATTCCTTTTACCAAACTGTTTCAACTGTCGTTAGATAATCATATTGTACCATCGGTCTGGAAAGATGCATCTATTATTCCAGTACCCAAAATTCCAAACCCTAAGATTTTGAATGACTACCGCCCAATAGCCTTAACCTCGATAGTGATGAAATGTTTTGAAAAATTTATGTGTAACTCAATTATTACTCCCTTATCCCATTTAATTGATCCATATCAGTTTGCATACCAATCATGCAGATCTGTCGATGATGCGATACTAACTCTTACCCAACTGCTAAACCAGCATACAAATAACTTAAGTTGTTATGCGAGAGTTACCTTTGCTGACTTCTCCTCAGCATTTAATACCCTTAATCCTGCCATCTTAATAGATAAGTTGATTAAGCTAGAGGTGAACCCATCCATAATCAAATGGATTGAAAGTTTCTTATGCAATCGAACACAGAAGGTATCTCTTGGTAACTATAAGTCGAGTGTGATCAACACAAATATAGGATCACCCCAAGGTTGTGTGTTAAGCCCCCTCCTATTTATTTTATATACCAATGACTGTAAGTCAACTTCTAGTTGCATACATTATTTAAAATACGCGGATGATACCGCCATCGTTGGCCTATTAAAAAACAGAGCTAGTGAAACTGAATATCATGATGAAATCGTTGCTTTTTCGAATTGGTGTAAGGCAAATTGCCTCTTACTAAACGAAAAGAAAACCAAAGAAGTAATAATTGATTTTCGAAAAAAATGTACTGCTCTGGCTCCTCTAAAGATTAATAATCAGGAAATTGAATCTGTTGAAAGCTACAAATACCTAGGTGTGACTGTTGATAACAAATTTAGCTGGGAGAAACATTGTAAAAATACTATAAAAAAAGGAAATACACGACTGTTCTTTCTCAGAAAACTGAGAAATTATGGGGTAGATAGAACTGTATTAAATTTATTTTACTCTTCGATTGTTGAGAGTGTGCTCACTTTCTGTTGTGTTGCCTGGTTCTGTGGATGTAGAACAGAAGAAAAAACCAGATTACAACGAATATTAAATAAAGTAGGTAGGATCACAGGATCTAGACATAATTTAAATGACCTTTGCAACAAAATCATAAGAAATAAGGCTATGAAAATATGCGACGACTCAAACCACCCTTTAAATAAACATTATGTTAAAATGAGATCAAAAAGACTAAATGTGCTGATATCGTGCAATAGCAGGGTTATGCGATATTTTAATTCTTTTGTTCCGTATTCTATTAGACTGTTAAATGATTTTGCATAATTTTTGAAATTTTTGATGTATTGCAGCTTTTTATTTTTTATTAAATATTGTAATTAATTATTTTTTATATGAAACGTTTTTATATATTTTTGTACAATTTTGTGAAAAGCACTCAAAATATTTTCCCATGTGGACGAAATAAAGTTAAAAGTTAAAGTTAAAATAGAGAGGTTTGCTGGAACCGATAATGTTTTATTAATACTGGCATAATATACCTATTATTGTATGTTACCTTATTTTGTGATGTTACTTGTGCGTCATTTTGTATGAGACAAGCCACTATTTCTGTTGTAGGGTTGGCATATCGGAAATACGTATGTAGTGGAGTGCGTCCAAGCTAGAAAGAAATCATAATCATATAGTTTATAAATATAAATTCCAGCTGTAATGTAATCATATTTTTCGGTCATGTCATATTGATAATTGTTGGACATTCTACATTGTTAAGACAAAAGTGTACAAAACAATCAAAATCAGCTACATTCATTCGTACTTTATGTACAACACATCTGGCTTGTTACATATAGCATGCCGTACTGACCAACGTCAACGCAACTAACAATCAGTACTTGAAAACCGGTACGCTTGCAAAACGTTTTTTTCGCGTACTTATCTATCGTATTTGATTGAATAAAAAAAAAGAAATTTACGCCTTTATAAAATAGGACCCAAATACAATTATTCCAAGAGTTGAATATTATATTATTTAAACTAGACAGATAACTTGAAGTGCTACTATAATTGTAATATAATGTGTGAATTAATATTAATTGACTTTACTAGAGGGTGAGCTTGCTTCGCTCGCGGTAATTATTTTAGTTTTAGTTTATTGGGAAGGTGTTCCGGGCGTTTATTCAAATAAATACCATCTTAATTGGCATAATTAATACATTATTCCGCGACACAGTGAGCCATATTTGCCTATGAACGAAGACGTTTTAGACGGCTTGCAACACTGGCCAGAAGTATCCCAGGGCCCTAATGGGACACAGATAGCGCACAGTATACATAAAGTCCTGGCAGCTTATACTCAACAACTCGGCTATCGGAGTTTCAATCGATTTCAAACAAAAGCTGTTATCATCAGTTCTCTCGATGTAATGTTATATAAATATTTCCCACAATTTACTCCTATGTTTTATGAATATCTTTAATTTGATCTTTATGTAGGCCTACTACTATATACCTTCACACGCGCGGTCCGAAAATATAAAAAACAAAATGGCTATCGCCACCAAGCACCAACGGCCAACTTAGTTGAAACAGGGAGTTGTTTTACAACTCCCTGGTAGAAACCATGACGACCTTGCAGGGAATAGTAGCAAGGTGATTGACACACCTTACCGTGAACCCGGAAATTACTTCTACTTCTACCGCACATAGAGTTAAAATTTAACGATTGAAATTGAAATTTTGTTATAAAACCCTTTATAATATCCTCCTAAGATAGAAATATGGAACGATATCGTAATAGTGGAAACTAATGTTATCAAATCTACGTTTCGCGGTACATCTGAGATAGATAAGGTAGGTATCCAAGGCAGAGATTTATACCGAAGTTTTTGCATTGTGCTCGCCTATGTCGGAATTAACCATAATTTATATATAGATGCAATGTAATATTGTTTCTAAAAATACATGTCGGTTATGGCATGTCTTCATTTCTTGTTTCATACAATAACTGCTTCTAAAATTCGCAATAAATAATTCAAAATAATTAATATTAATTATAAATTACATGTTATAAATGAAATAGAGATGTTCGCTGCTTCTAAAATTCGCAATAAATAATTCAAAATAATTAATATTAATTATAAATTACATGTTATAAATGAAATAGAGATGTTCGTTGGAACAGATACTGTTTTCATAATAATGACATAAATACCACGATGATTGTGTGTACATTACTACATGTTGTGATGTTACTGATGCGCCATACTATGTGAGACAATTGGTCACTATTGCTGTTAGAATATCGCAAATACCTATGTAGTGTAGTGTCTCCATACTAGAAAGAAGTCATATTCATGTAATGTATTCATATTTTTTTTTATGTTAAATTAAGACCCAATGAAATTAGTTCAAGAATAATAATTATATTCTAACCAGCTTAAAAAAAATAGAAGATAAATTGAAGAACTACTATAATTGTAATACAAATGTGTGAATGACAATAAATTATATGACGTCATAATTGGCGAGACGTACTTAGTTATACTATGGAATAATTGTTTATACAAACACATATCGATCATGGCATGTCTGCATAATATAGTTTTTAATTAATTTATTTTTTATTTAATAACTGTTTTTAAATTTGCAATACCTACTTCTAAATAATTCATATAATTATAAAAGAGACGTCGAAAATGGAATAGAGATGTTTGCTTGAACCGATAATGTTTATTTATACTGGCATAATATACCTACTATTGTATGTTACCTTATTTTGTGATGTAATTGCTGCGCCATGCCGTATGAGACAATCCACTATTTCTATTTTAGGATTGTCATTGAAAAAATACACATGTAGTGGAGTGTTTCCAAACTAGAAAGAAATCATAACCATGTAGTAGTAAATATCAATTCCAGCTGTAATGCAATCATATATTTCGGTCATGCCACATTGATAATGGTTGTAAATTCTACATTGTTATGACAAAATCTTCTGAGTGTACAAAACAATAAAAACCAGCTAAATTCATTTGTACATTATTTACCACACATAGCTTGTTACATACCGTACAGACCAACGTCAACGCAACAGTCTACTTGTCTACGCCTTTTTAAAAGAGGTCCCAAATAAAATTATTTCAAGAGTTGATTATTATATTATATAAACAAACTTAAACAAACTAGAGAGATAAATTAAAGTGCTACTATAATTGTAATACTATGTGTGAATTAATATTAATTGACTTTATGCAATGTAATATTGTTTCTAAAAATACATGTCGGTTATGGCATGTCTTCATTTCTTGTTTCATTCAATGACTGCTTCTAAAATTCGCAATAAATAAATCAAAATATATAATATTAATTATAAATTACATGTTATAAATGAAATAGAGATGTTTGCTGGAACAGATACTGTTTTCATAATAATGACATAAAGACCACTATGATTGTGTGTACATTACTACATGTTGTGATGTTACTGATGCGCCATACCATGTGAGACAAGTCACTATTGCTGTTAGAATATCGCAAATACCTATGTAGTGTAGTGTCTCCATACTAGGAAGAAGTCATATTCATGTAATTTATTCATATTTTTTTGTTATGTTAAATTAAGACCCAATGAAATTAGTTCAAGAATTATAATTATATTCTAACCAGCTTTAAAAAAATAGACAGATAAATTGAAGAACTACTATAATTGTAATACAAATGTGTGAATGACAATCGATTATATGACGTCATAATTGGCGAGACGCACTTAGTTATACTATGGAATAATTGTTTGTACAAACACATATCGACCATGGCATGTCTGCATAATATAGTTTTTAATTAATTTATTTTTTATTTAATAACTGTTTTTGAATTTGCTATACCTATTTCTAAATAATTCATATAATTATAAAAGAGACGCCATAAATGGAATAGAGATGTTTGCTGGAACCGATAATGTTTATTTATACTGGCAAAATATACCTACTATTGTATGTTACCTTATTTTGTGATGTAATTGCTGCGCCATGCCGTATGAGACAAGCCACTATTTCTATTTTAGGATTGTCATTGAAAAAATACACATGTAGTGGAGTGTTTCCATTCTAGAAAGAAATCAAAAACATGCAGTTTATAAATATCAATTCCAGCTGTAATGCAATCATATATTTCGGTCATGCCACATTGATAATGTTGTAAATTCTACATTGTTATGACAAAATCTTCTGAGTGTACAAAACAATAAAAACCAGCTAAATTCATTTGTACATTATTTCCCACACATAGCTTGTTACATAGCACACCGTACAGACCAACGTCAACGCAACAGTCTACTTGTCTACGCCTTTTTAAAATAGGACCCAAATAAAATTATTTCAAGAGTTGATTATTGTATTACATAAACCAACTTAAACAAACTAGACAGATAAATTAAAGTGCTACTATAATTGTAATATAATGTGTGAATTAATATTAATTGACTTAATGTAATGTAATATTGTTTATAAAATACATGTCGGTTATTGCATGTCTTCGTTTGTTTCATTCAATAACTGCTTCTAAAATTCGCAATGAATAATTCTAAATAATTAATTTTAATTATAAATGACAAATTATAAATGAAAGAGAGATGTTTGCTGGATCAGATAGGCCTACTGTTTTCATAATAACAATCAGTATGATTGTGTGTACATTACCATAGTATCTAGTGACGTTACTGATGCGCCGTGTTGTATGACATAATCCACAATTTCTGTTGTAGGGTTGGCACATTTTAAATACGTATGTAGTGGAGTGTATCCATACTAGAAAGAAATCATAATCATGTAGTTTATAATTATCAATTCCAGCTGTAATTCAAACATGTTTTTTATTCAAGGCACATTGACAATTGTTGTAAATTCAACACTGTTATGATTATGACTAAAATCAGTTAAATTTACACTACGTTTAATAACATGCTAATCTCACAAATCATGAAAAAGTGAATACATAGTTGCTGTTGTCGATTGTCAAAGAAATGTGAGTCTAGTCACCGTTATAAATTATCTGTATAATTATTTCGAAAAAGTCTTACTAGATTGGATTTAGATAAACTCAAATATGCTTTTGAAGCTTTTTTTTACATACAAAAATTGGCTCATGACTTTAAACTGTCATTCTGAAGTCGGCCAACCCTCTACAGTAACTGTACACATCGATCTCATAATTTAAGACAAACATTAACAATAAGTACTGATTATATTGTCACTAAGTGTATTTATTTAATTTGCAGCATTCGTCACTGACGCATGTGTTATTGATCCAGTAATCATTATATTTGAATAGAGGTATAATGATTACAGTTTACAATTTACTTAATGTATGGTCTTTTTGGAACTAATTGAATGACTATACTTTCTTATTAGTAATATGGTAAGCCCATCCTTTGTTTTACCTTATCTTTGTTTTTCAAAAGATCTGGATTTTTCTGACGTATTTCTTTAATTTGTTGCAAGTCATTCATCTTAAAAGCATCTTGTAATCTGTAACGGTCAAATATGAAATATAGAATGAGTTAGGCCTACATCAATAATAAAAAAAAAAAAACAATGATAGCATTTATGTTTTTCGTAGCCGTGTTCGTATAGTATTGTTCTTCAACTTTACAACTCACCCCGACATCTTAAGTACTATACTGAGTTTTCATAAAGCTTTTCTTTGCTGGTTTAGTTTAGATTTGTTTCTCTGAAGAAAATATCATTAATCGAATTTAAATATTATTATTACAATACTAGTTTTTGATACAACAATAAAATGTATTTATACAGCAATACTATAGTGAACAATAGTATTTAATAGTCAGATGTCAAAAACATTAAGTACAATATATTGCTCAATAAGAGCACGTGACATTCTGTTAGATACAGGACAAGAACCCTACGTGTGCAAAAATATACTATCGTGTTAATATGATTTATGAACATTATTACAGAAAGTTTCTTCAGATGAAGACTTTTAATAATTAATTTTTTTCATTTCTCAAAAATAGATATTGCCTTAATAATAATAGACAATTAATAATTAGGGTTTTTGCGGAATATTCCGTCAAAAAGCATGTAAATGTTGTTTCTATGATTGTGCACTTTCCTAAACTATATTTAACAAAATACAAATATTTTTTTAAATAAAATTAAACGTAAAGAGGATCGGGTGAGAGAGGGCGATATACACTGTGACCACAACATCGATAATCCGATAACAAACAGCAACAAGTATAACTTTATCTCCTCGTGCATATTCAATTTACTCGATAACGTCCTCTGTAGTTTCTGCCTTAACCTAATTGAAAAAAATAAAAATAATGAAGCCACTTAACTAAGTAAATCAACCCTAAAACGAGTTTTTACGGCCATCCTGTGGAAATATAACGAGGAAATTGTCTGATCGCGTTAGAAAACACTAAGAGACAACAGTTTCTATTATCATTATTATTATATAACACAATAATAGACACAATTCAGCAGTATAAGCAAATTATGTTTCAGGTCATAGCATGCCAACAATTTACTCTCATACTAACGTACGTGCTTGGTTGCGTTTGCAAGGATTTTTTTTAATTAAATGTCAGGAAAATTATTTTTATCACAAAAATTAACTGTAATTTGTGAAAGTGACAAAATCAAACAAGGACATAGTAGACGCTTTATTAAAAGTAAAAACACAAGCTAAAATAAATCGTATAATTTCCCTGAATAAATTAAACATGTAGTGGTTACCGAAAAATGTACATTGGTTGAACCTTAATACATTTAAAAAAAAACAGAAATAAGCCAAAGCCAAACAGAGAAAATACATACCAACAAGAACGTGCCTAAACAAAATTAAAAAAACAACAATTACCTTTGGAATGTCATTTATACCATGGAGGTATCCATGTTTATACTATAGCATAACAGTAGGGTAAAACCATGGAGGTATAAAAAAGAAGGAGATACAACTAGCTAATAGAGATTAAAATGCAGTGTGCTATGGTAAAACTAATCGGTAGGAGTTAAAATAACGTCAATATAATTTCGACACACTCCAACAGTATAATGGCTACGTTTACAAACCCATACATATTTTAGGCTTTCTTCTGCATAACCGTAGCTTTTTGTATAAACAACTAAAGTGTAGGACTATTGTGTTTGTGAACTCGGTGGTTTTCATTCAAAATAAAGAGGTTTCGCATGACTACCAAACAGACGGAAATGAATTCATATTTTAGTTTAATGATAATATACTTTGAGTAAATATCTATCACTGTATTGACTACAGTGTAGCATCATACGTATTATTGATAAAACTAAAGTTGAAATCATCATGTTGACGGATTATATATCATGTAGGCTACTAGCAATAAAGCTCTAGACTATGCAAATGCCATTCACTTCTTCATTCCACAAAATAAAGTTTATTTTCTGTCCGGTCCGATTTCCATTTCCATTTCCTATTAACTGATGTACAATAAATAGAATACAGGTACTTTGATCATTTCCCTTGTTTCAGGGTTAAAACCCATTTTCAGTTGTTAGGGAATTTCTATGGAAGTCATTATAATTTACTTTTCTAAAACTGTATTTAACAAATAATCAATATTTAAACAAATGACATAATATAAACGTAAAGATAACTGGAGGAGTGAGGCCGATATACAATGTGACAAAACAACATCGCTATTCACGAAAATAAAAAAGCAACAAGCATCATCTCCTCATGCATATTCAATTGTCTCGATAACGCCCTCTATAGTTTCTTTTTTAGCATTATTGAAAACAAAAATGCTGCCGAATGAAGACACGCGTACCCGGAAGCCACTTAACTAAGTAAACCAACCCTGAAGTGTCAGAAAAATTATATTTATCACAAAAAGTATCTATAATTTGTGAAAGTGACGAATTGGTTTGATTTTAGATGGTGTGTACGAAAAACAAACAAGAACACTTGACATTATAGAATCTATATTAAAAGCCAAAACATAAGCTAAAATAACTGTAATATATTCATTCCCTGAATAAATTAAACATTGGTCCCGATAACTGTAAAACTGCACATTGATTGAAAATATTAACCTTATTAATAAATTTGAAATCAAAACATAAATAAACACTGTTAGCCAAACAGAGAAAATACCTACCAACGAGAGGCAAGAAATGAAAACAAAATAGTGAACAAAATCCAAAACAACAATGACGTATGCTGTATTAAATTCAGAATATAGTTTACACTAGCATAAATGTAGGGTAAAACTAACCAGTAGAAACAGTAGAAGTTAAACAACTACATATAATTATACGAAACTCAAACAGTATAATGACTACATTTACTAAACCCATACATATTTGTTCTTTCTTCTGTACAACCTTAGGTTTTTGCCTATAAACAATAAAGTGTATGGCTATTGTGATTTTGAACTCGGCCATTATCATTGAAAAGAAATAGGTTTCGCATGACTACCAAACAGACGGAAATGAATTCATCTTTAGTTTAATAAAATAGACTTTTAGTAAGTATATCATTGCATTGACTATTTTGCAGCATCATACATATATTTATAAAACTAGTGTTGAAATCATCATTTTTACTACTTATACGAATAAAGCTCTTTTCCCAAACGTTTTTTTAAGATCCAGAAGCTTGGACCTAACAATTAGTCGAGTTTACAAAATACCAAAAATGTCGGCCGTAGATAAAAAGCTTTCCGCTTGATATAGCTTCTGAATGAGTAGTCCTCTGGTGATATAGCTGGCTAAAGCAGCGGCGCGAAAGGCAACAAGCATAACTTCATCTCCTCATGTATGTTCTATAGTTTATTTTTTCTTCATGCCGCATGAAGGCACGCGTACGCGGAAGCAATGTTTGTTAGTACATAAGTGAAAGATAGTTACTTCCTCAATATAACTAAAACTAACTCTCTATTTATTATCTCTCTCTCTCATTATAACGTAAACACAAATTACCATGGGATTCGAACCCCATAATCTAATCCACTCGACTATAAAGACGGCTCCAAAGTTTATATTATGGATATGACTAATGAATATTCATGTTTCTTTTGTGACGTTTCATGATGGGTCTCCAGCTTATGCACGAAATGAAATATCGCTACCGGAAGCACCTTAACTATGTAAACCAACCTGAAGTTTCAGGAAAATTATATTTTATCACAAAAGTATCTATAATTTGTTAAAGTGACGAATTATTTTTATTTTTGATGAGGTGTGTACGAAAACTTGACATTATATACTCTATTAAAAGTCAAAACACAAGCTAAAATAAATGGAATATTTTCCCTTAATAAAGTAAACATGTAGTTGTTGCCGATAACTGTAAAACTGTACATTGATTGAAAATAAACTTATTAATGAAATTGAAATCAAAGCATAAATAAGCCAGACTACGGCATCGTCACACTCATACACTGTTGGCAAAACAGAGAAAATACATACCAGAAAGAGGCGAGAAAATGAATAAAAACTACATGGTTGAACAAAATCCAAAACAACTTAACAATAATGTATGCTGCATTACATTCAAAATGTCATTTACACACTAGCATAGATTAAAACTAATCGGTAGAAGCTAAAACAACTTACATATAACTTCACGACACTCCAACAGTATAATGGCTACGTTGACTAAACCCACACATAGTTTAGGATTTCTTGTGCATAACCGTAGCTTTTAATAAACTGTATGACTATAGTGTTTGTGAACTTGGTGGTTTTCATTTAAAATAAAGAGGTTTCGCATGACTACCACACAAACGGGAATGAATTGATTTTTAGTTGAATATATACTTTGAGTAAATATATATCACTGTATCAGCCAAACTAAAATATACATCTTTTCTTAAAGGTGTGAGCCAATAATTATATTTCTTACATTGTATCACCATGTCAACTAATGTTGATGATAAATAAATGCTCAACGTAAAATGTAGCAATATAAACTGATTTACAATAAATAGAATACAGGTACTTTGATCATTTGTCTTGTTTCAGTGTTAGGGAATTTCTCTGTAATCATTATATTATTCACTTTTCTGTATTTAACAACTAAGCAATAACAGATAAACGTAAAGAGAATTGGAGGATAGAGGCCGATATACACTGTGACCATAACAACATCGTTATTCGCGATTATAAAAAAAGCAACAAGCATCACGTCATCTCCGCATGTATGTTTAATTGACTCGATAACGCCCTCTATAGTTTATTTTTTAGCAAGATTGAAATTTAAAAAATGCTGCCGAATGAGGGCACGCGTACCCGGTAGTGTTGCTGATGGAATTCAAACCCCATAGTCGGCTCAACAGAAAACGTTTGCGTTAGCGAATTGTAGTTAGCTCAATTCTTACGTCACGCATTATGAATATGATGACTAATGAATATTCATGTTTATTTTGTGACGTCATGATGGCTTATATAGCTACCTGGAAGCCACTTAACTAAGTAAACCAACCCTGAAGTGTCAGGAAAATTATATGTTATCACAAAAAGTACCTATAATTTGTGAAAGTGACGAATTAGTTTTATTTTAGATGGTGTGCACGAAAAACAAACAAGGAAATTTTACATTATAGACTCTATTAAAAGTAAAACCAAAAGCTAAAATAAATGGAATATATTATTCCCTGAATGAATTAAGTATTGGTCCCGATAACTGTAGAACTTCACATTGATTGAAAATAAATAAGCTTGACTACGGCATTGTCACAATGATATAAATACACTGTTGGCCAAACAGAGAAAATACATACCAACAAGAGGCGAGAAATGAATACAAAATAGTGAAGAAAATCCAAAACAACAAATGTAATTTATACTAGCATACATGTAGGGTAAAACTTACCAGTAGAAACAGTAGAAGCTAAACAACTTACATATAATTCCACGACACGCCAACAGTATAATGGCTACATTTACTAAACCCATACATATTTTAAGGCTGTATAACCGTAGCTTTTTGTTCAAACAATAAAGTGTAGGACTATTGTGATTGTGAACTCGGTTTCGCATGACTACCAAACAGACGGAAATGAATAAATATTTAGTTGAATACAGACTTTGAGTTAATATCTATCATTGCATTGACTACTATCATACATATATTTATGGAACTATAGTTAAAATCATCATGTTGACGAATTATATATCATGTACTACCAATAAAGCTCTAGACTATGTGAAAACGACCATCGCTCACAAATTTGATAACGCCCACAAAGGTAAAAAAAATAGAGAAGTTTTCGCCCACAAATGTAAAAAAAAAAATCAAATCAAATTTAGTGCTAGACTCAAACAATTTTGATCGAGTTAATACATTAACTTGAGACTTAACATGCAAATATCGCGCGCACAAGCAGTAAATGGTAATAATCCAACGCGTTAACGACGACCCTAACAGACTTATCGTGAAAACACAAGTATTGAAACAACTCAATACAATGTTTATAAATACATTAATATTAACTCGATAAAAATGTTTTGGGCCTAGCACTAAATTTGATTTGATTTGTATTTTTTTTTACATTTGTGGGCGAAAAATTCTCTTTTTTTTTACATTTGTGGGCGCTGTTTTCACATTTTTGTGGGTGATGCGTTTTTACATTTGTGGTTGTTTTCACATTTGTGGGTGATGCGTTTTCACATTTGTGGTTGTTTTCACATTTGTGGGTGATACGTTTTCACATTTGTGGTTGTTTTCACATTTGTGGTTGTTTTCACATTTGTGGGTTCAACAAGGCACCTGAAAATTAGGGTCAATATGAAAGAAACCCAACATTAAATAAAACTTTCTCTATAGGCTATTACATTAAGAAGAAAATAAATAATGGACATTACAGATGATCTTCGTGTTTAAGAAGATAAAAGCAGAGATAATTAATACAAAAAATCAAGACAAATGCAACAGTATTAGTATGCCATCATAATAAATGGTATCCTAAAAAATGTAATTAATGATTCCGATCATCCTCTCAATAAATTCGTTAAGCTTAGCTAACCTGGTAGACTGATCACTCTGAATCAAAACACTCGACAAGCATTCGTTTATTCAACCATGTCTTTAATAGCAAGTTTGTAAGATCTCTTTAGGATCACTGGTTACGACGCATTGTTTTGTATTTGTTTGTATAATTACATGTAATCAACCAACCACATTTTATTTGTACCTTGTTTTAAACATGACAATAAATAACATCGTATCGTTTAATGCAGTTCCACACAGTAGGCCTATTGTTTTGTAACTTAATTTGACGTTTAGTGCGGCATACACATCAAACTTTAAATGTATGCGTCGTCCTCAATAGACATAACGTTGTCGTCCTGGAATTGGCTTCAAAATAACTGTTATGTCACTGGAGGGCAGCGCAAAAAGTCGAGACAAAAAGAAAGCACACAACTCAAAACTGGGTGGAATATGTCATATATTGAATTACGGAAACAATATGAATAAAACAAAGTGGGCAGCCACATTATAATGTTTACATTACAAATCAAGACACAGTATTTGTATTAGAAGCTAAATTGAGCTGCCCAAAATCACATAATTAGATTATCGTATAATGTAAGAAACAAAAAAAATAATATCAAAGGTATGTTAAATGAAAAATACACAATTAGCAAAAGTAAATTACAAGCTTTTGCACTACAAAGCAAAAGCTATATATCTGGAAAATAAAAGATAACAAACATTGTAAATATTGTGGCATCACTGATGGTGAAGAACACATTGTTCTTCAAATGTAAACAGATTAAAGATGTTTGGAAAAAAAGTAGGAAATATTCTTAAATATAAACGATAACTATATGTATAGTAGGCCTTATATACAGTTTCTAATTTGTACTTATTTTCTTTCAAAGAAGATACCAAACTGTATTTTTCTATAATCAAAGTGCCAAATATTTCTTAGTTGCTGCTAAATCACGAATAGGCTACTCGCGCATTAATCAAACCACTGAATGGAAATGATACATTTTCACCTGCATACCTGTATCATTAAAATGACAAAACATAACCAGTAGTTTATTGTCTTCCATATTTACATCATTTGTTAGATACAATATGATATTGTAGGCCTACATTAGTTAGTAAAAAATGCACTGTCCAGTTAAAAACATACAAATCTAATTTAAAAGATTTAAAATACAAAAACACAGTGTAATATTGATGAAAACCTTAAAATGTTAAACATAAAAGTTAAGAACATATGATTACTAGAGCAACGATTATATTTTAGAAAATAACATCCGAATTAGTAAAATTACCGAAAGCCCGTTTACATGTTGTTTATTTTCAGTCTTCAGTGTTTAGCAGTATTTATACCTAATTTGTAAAGTAGCTTGTTCGGTAGGACTTACAGTAAACTATGATATAGTGTGTTTGTTTATTTATGTATTTTCCACACATCCGACAAAATATACAGAAGTATATTTATAAAAACCTAAAGCATTTAACACCCGGACAGTTGTCCACATGAAATGCTGATTTGTGAAGAGTTGTGAAGAGTTTGTATTTGTACTGAATGGATACCAGTACTGTAAAGCATAACACCAAGTCAGATATGGATGTCGCGGGTGAAAGTGTGGAGTTACCAATCGTATGTACCGGAGTACCAAGCTTTTTTTTCATCCCTACTTTTAAGACAATAATGTACTAACTGTATTACAGTTATGGAATACAAAATGAATTATAATATCATACCGAAATTAAAAATCTTAAAAGCTACTCAATTATACTATACTACAGGGTATTATAATGATACCTGTATTAAGGTATTACATATAGGTGCATAACACTCTCTCATTACATCACAAAAATAATGCACAATCAAAACAAATGTAAAGACAAACGGTGCAATATGACAGATATGTACTGTAAATTCGTCTTATCTATATATATAAGGGCAACATTCGGTAAATCGCGCGTTATTTCTAGAATGTTTACTCGACGGTATATAAAGTTGGTTCGTACTTTCTGTACTGATTTTAACCACCTGATGTAACCCTGTTTACTAATTAAATTGAGTTCGATAATTATTTATTGACGATTAAAAGGAATTTAGGTTCAACGATTTGCCCCAAATAGGGGTGTTTTTCGGTCGTGGTATACACTGTCTAATGGATGTCCGTCTTGAAAAATACCCGCAGACGATAATACGAGGATGCTTCGCATTTTCCTATCTCCTCCTACGATAATTGTTTTTAATGGCTGAAAACCGGTTGAACAGCTCGAGTACAGACCGATTTTCTTTAAAAAATACTATTTTGATAGATTTAATATAGGTTTATACAAATGTATTGATTTGCGATGGAACATTCCAATCTCTGTTCCACAAGTGTCTATTCCCTCAGGCGTCGTAAAGGCAAGTACTGTATACTCATAACAGAAATTCGATCCATTTGTTTTTCAATCTGTGCTGCAGAGGTTGGATATAATTTTTTTTTAAACGGATAATGAGCTAGCGTTTTCACTCGCCGTATATTATGTACAAATCTTTATTATTGCAGTTAAACCACCCACATCATCACCCTTCTCTCACTGGCATTAGTAGCGTTGTAAAACCTGTAGAGGATAGGCCTACGGTACATCACATGCCTTAAACGCAGAACAACTTTGGTGGGTAGGGTAGGAACCAACTTAAGTATGAATTGGCTCTAAGAAACAATTGAAAACCATTAGGCCTACTAATTAAGTTGAGTTAGATCATTTAATATTAATTTTTATTGACGATTAAATCGAATTTATGATTTTCCCCGAATAGAGGTGGTTTTCACAAATTGTTTTACATTATATAAAAATATACACGTCGTAGTGATGTATCGTTACATGTACTTCAATCGACTAGGACGGTGATAGTTTCAACAAAGTATTACATCGCAATGTTTTACTGTGTTTAGTGGTATATTATTTGTAAAACATGAAAACAATAATAATAATAATAATAATAATAATAATAATAATAATAATAATAATAATAATAACTGGTACTTGATATAGCGCATTATGCTGAAAGCCTCAATGCGCTTTACAAAGACAGAACAATTTAGAAAATTACAAATTAAAAAGGTGGGTTTTGAGGAGAGATTTGAAGACACTGGTGGAAGTAGCCTGACGGATTTCAATAGGCAACGCATTCCATAGAAAACGGATGCCGAAGAAAATGAACGATTTCCATAAAACTTAGTGGAAGGATGAAATATATGGGCAATAAGAGACTCAGATCTAGATCTCAGAAACCGCTTAGGAACATAAGGTTTAATTAATATTTCGTTAATACATTTAAAAATTGATTGTCTTTGCACCCATCCTCTTCCCCATCCCTAAACCTAATGTTACATACAAAACACAAATTAAGTTTGTTTAAATTTGACTTAAACAATTGGTCTCATTTTGTGACAAGTTTCTCTTTCGGAAGTAATTCACAGTTTCTATTTATTCGTTCCTGTAAACGACATGTATTATTGTCCTGTGGTACGTACATTTGAAATCGCCAGTTTTTTAACGCTGAAATTATTATGTATTTGAGAACCCTCTGTGGGCACGACCTAGATGGTACGCGAGCGAAGCGAGCGTACCATTAGTTAACTCATCGTATATTATCATAGTTAACTCATCGTATATTAGTTTATATAATAATGCATATTTACATTGATTGCAGTAGTGGTGAAATATAGACCACACGCAAGTCAGCTTAATTTCATTTCAACACGTCCTTCATAACCGAATCAAATTTATCTTCACTCAGCAATCCTCGTGATTCCAAATCCAAAATCAAACTCCACCTGCCTTCATACTTCTTAAGAACAGGGAAGTTGTAACGTCCATTAAGAGTTTTCATATCTGAGTCACTAAGACTTATCCCCAGATTGAAAATTCTAATGGTGTGTCCTGAAAATGCCACTACACGCTTCATAATTTTGAATGCAGGAAGCTTTTCTTGAATGACTGAATGAAAGCCAAATTGTTCGGTTACATGTATTGCGTCATACAGAACAGAAAGATTTGTTCGACTCAATAGTCCTTTCGCAGACAAAAGAGTTAACAGGTCTAGTGTAGTGGTAACCGTTTTCACAGCTTCAAAGTCGCTTAACATTTCGTTGAACAGAACTTTTAGTCTGTTAAGGAGTCCACGTTCATCATACCATTGTGCAAACTCTGTAATTAACTGTTTAAACTCATCGTCCGAAAGATCTACATGGTTAAATAAAAACAATGTTACAATATTATGTAATTTAATACAATATAATGGTTAACATGAATATAATCACTGTTGTCACTTGCTTGAAGATTATGATTATACTATTAAGTAATGAAACACCACTTAGTATAGCATACTGTACACTTTATAGTTATTATATATAACCTATTATTTTGCAAAATTATTTGATGTCATTATCGCTTTATGTTCTTATAATGACCATAGTTATTGCATTGTAATCTTTATCTAGGTCAGTAAGTTACCTTCACTTGGATGAAATTGGTGACTCGATGATGTGCCTTCAATTTCGTCACTATTGCCTAAAAAGTAACACAATAAGATGTTACTTTATATGAATTTATTTAAACAATGCATCGAATTTTATCAATTGTTATACGTAGAAAAAAACTTCTATTTACAGTTCTCTGTTCTATCCATGGGCGACAGTGAGTTTCGTTATGCATTATAATTAATATCCTCTTAATCTAAAACATTACCACAAATAAATATAACATACCTGGATATGAACTTGATGCTTCAACAACACCTGTAACAAATTCATATTGTCAAAACTCAATATCACAAAAACAATACATATTTATAAATCGTAAAATAAATGCAAAAGTAAAAATATAAAAAAACACCTCAAATCGTAAAATTTGTAAAGCTCCATTAATAAAACAATATTTATGTTTATAAGGTGAGAGTGTGTAGAGCCCCAACGCAACTCGTAAAATAAACGCGCGCAAAACGTAAACATTAACAAAAAACCCTTTTAATTGAACGCTTTTTTAAAAAAGAAATATCCTTTTAAACGTAAAATTAACTCAAACGTAAAAATAAAAAAACACTTAGAAAATTATATTATGATACATATGATCATTATAAACAACTAGATTATAGGTCTATTAGCAAATTTCATGAATATAAAACTGGTCGTTACATTATATAATACCATCTTCATACACTTTCTTTCACTCAACTACGCCTTTACGCGTGTATAAGTAATATTTCAGATTTCTTTTTGGCTTAGGCGTAATCTATTTTATTAATGAAAGCTTATTAATTATAAAATATTCTTTTAAATTATTAAACACAAAATGTTTGTTACAGATTATCTCTCATAAACTTTTACTAAGACAGTTGTAATTACTATCGTATCTTATTTATTGCATTATAGAAAATAAAAGTTCATGTTATTCATAAATTTAAACAAACAATCTTTAATTATTAAAAATGTAAACTGCTAAAGTATGCAATGCAAACTGGAACAAAAAAGAAAGAGATTGAAATAAATAACATATTGGATTACAGACTATAAAGGTGTGTTTTTAAAAGAATATTTAAAACTTCTGCTAGTCATAAATATTACTATTATAGGTACATTTATGTCCTGGAGATGGCATAATTGTTGACACTACCACCCACACCAATTTGTTTTTAATGGACGATGCCCAGAATTTGTTTGCTTACAGTTGATAAACAGCTCATTAAGTAAATACTTAAATATCACTGTTCGATTGCAAAATTTGCATTGTCATCGTCATCATCATCATCATCATGACAATAACTATATCATTATTATCTTTATATACTGGGAATTTACCTTCACTTGGATGACTTTGGCGGCTCAGTGGTGTGCCTTCGTTTTCGTCACAATTGCCTAAAATTGATCAAAGTGCGATGTTACTTTCAACATTATTGTAATTATCTAAACGTGTTCTATATTTGCACGCAACGTTGTACATTTTTTTTATACGTATAACAAAATGCTTCATTATAGTTCCCTGTTATGTTCTGTTGATGTATGGCAGTGAGTTCTTAATAAAGAAAATTGTACAGTTTAATTAATATTCACTTAATCTAAACCAATACCATAACAAATATAACATACCTGTAGTTGAACTAGATGCCCCAACTACACCTGTAACAAAATAAACAATACAATAACTATTTCCATATAAAATAGAAATTCCAGATTATTTGTGTTACATTATAATGATTAGGCCTATAATGATCTGAAACCACAATGTTAGGTATTTTAAGTTACCTACTAAATAATACTAATGTTAGCGCCTTACTAGAAGAACAAAGCAAATGTGAAGGGATTCTAAACATTGATGAATGTAAAACACGTTTTTTTAAATGAAACCCAATAAGGCTTCAGGCAGTGATGGTTTATCAAACGTTTTGTAATTCCATTGACACCCTATGTAAAGCATTTAATTGTTATTTTAATAAATGTAAATTAATCAGTTTTCAAAGGAACAACAGATGAATAATCTCTTGATGTGCAAACATGATAAAACAAGTTTTAAAAAACAGGAGATCAATAATGCTATTGCTGTTGATAGTTGGTGACGTAATATAAACTGATCAGAAATGTTATATAAAAGGAAGCTTCGCTGACGAAAACAAGACTTGTTGAAATTGTACAAGAATACATAGATAGTTTTAATAAATAAATTGCCATTTGGTTTAGGTCGTCATGGTCCAATGCAATTGGTGAAGACTCTCGATTACGAATGATGGATCATTAAAAAGGATTTTGGAAGACTATTGGTGTTTTACAAGGAAATGGCTAAATGTAAGAAGCAACATGAGATTAAAATTGCTCAGTTAGCTGACGATACACTACTTTTGGCTGTAGATAAAACAAGTATGAAACTTATTTAAATTAAGTACTTGTTTTGTAAGGTTGCAGGTTACCACAATTATACACTTTCAACCAAAGACGAAAACCATAGGAATGTGAATCTTCAAAACATTAAGTTTTGTAAAGCATTTGGAAGACAGTGGGTTGATGACCGTGTACATTCTTTAGTACTTTTGTTGGTTATAATAATAAGAAATGCCGCAAAAACAATTGAGTTGAAAAGATCGATATTGAGAAAAAAGAAATGTTAGTATTTTGGTAAAGTAGTATATTAGATGTGCCCACAAAGATAAAATGTATAGTATTATTTGTAACAGAACGATACAAAATAATAAAAGGAACTACTGTATGTTTCAAGAAATTAAAAACAGGAGAATAAAATTAACATGAATTATTGTAGTACAATGGTATTACCCCGTATCATGCCATGTTCAGAAACATGAATTGGATTTACATTTGCGACGACCCAGGGAACTTCAAAAGTAACCTATGCAATAGAAAGGTAGTAGCAGACAAGTAAAATACAGGTGCTGTTTTTTGTCTCTATACATAATAGGCCTACTGGACGATATAGTATTCAACAGGAGCAGCTACACTATTTCAAGAGCCAGATTGGATCGCAGAGGAATTTGTTCATCTCTCGATTTTTGTTAATCAGTGATTTTACCCAAAATTAGGAAAATTAAAAGCAATGTGTCTTTTATTTGCTTAAACATATAAGAGGTTGATTTGATGTATAGTGTGCCTTCACAACATATTCCTAACAGTCCACGCAACATTTAATTAACAGTAATTAAATTGACGAAAGAACATAAACGGAAAAAAACTTACCTTTAGAAAAATATATTGATATGAGCTGTATTCATAGACGTATCGGGTCCACATTTAACTCTATCTTTTTTCAAACACTTTTCAAGATCAACTAAGTGATGTTTCTTTGGATTACAAGCATCGCATACCACACATAGCTTGTAACCACTACCTTCGTAAATGTTGCATACGGTTTGTAGTTGGTCCCTCAAGTAACTTAGTACCTGAACACATGGAAGGGGTGTAAAATATTACATTTAATTTACAATTACATTACATTTTGTTTGGAAGTGTATAATTATATAAATATCATGCATAATAATGATTACCTCTATGCAAACACTCGGTTGTAGTTGTAGTTTCTTTGGTTTGGCGCCACCAACTTCTGTGTTGTAACTCTGTTCTGTCCGACGATATATTTGAAGCTATTAAGTAATAAAACAAAAGTAAATGTTTGTTGATGAAGCATTTCTTTATTAAAGATGTGCAAACATCATTTAAAAATTTGGTTGGTTGATTTGTGTTATTGTAAACATTACTATAATAGATATGTTAAGTTGGTAGGTATAGGTGCGTAGTGCAAGATGCGTTATGCAATTATATACCCTAAGTAATACATACCATATATACTAATTGATCTAGTATTTATGTATATGCTACAAACATAGTGAGATATTTAACAACTATTTTCCTACCTTAATTGCGTGTGGTTTTTCATTTTCACGCTCAATTTGTACTGCACCTAAACTGACTTTGTGATCTTTAAATTCAAAATCACTACGATTCCGGAACACTTGTGAATCGTCACTATCCGTTCCTGTCATCAATTCAAGAAATGCAACAACTAAAGTGTGGTACACAGCCTCAGGGAGAAAGTCTGTCGGAGTCAGGTAAATCGATACCATCTGCATGTCATCTTTTGTCACTTCTAGATTAGTATGTGTATACACTTTCATCCGACATGGAACCAAGAATTCACGGTTACCTTTCTGTACCTGTTATTATAAACATTGATGATTACACATTATTGATGAGAGGTAATAATAGCTTATAATTATCAATTGATGCACATAATACTTACACTCTTCTTCTCATAGAGCAACCGAAACACCCTCATCACTTCAATGAATATGTCAAAGTGATCTCGGTTTTGTGTTGTCCATAAATAACGTAGTAACTCTTCCTCGAGAATACCTTCTATTTCAAGTCTTTTCCATAGAGTCTTCATTTTCTTCTACGTACAAATAAGTAAGTATAAACAATAATTACTACAAATCACTTCATAATTGGAAGACTCCAGTCAGTCAACAAAATATAATTTTGCTAATTATTATGACTTGTCTACTTACATCTTCAATGTGTGGTGGAAATACTGTAATCACAGTTGTCAACATCTGTATCATCGTGTGAAGATTAGTTATTACTGTGTTCTTTAATTTCTCGTCTTTATTGGAATACATAATCTTTCCAATGTCATTCATATACATTATGGCAACGACGATCGCTTCTTTGGAAATTCCACATTCAGTGCCAATTCGAGAAGCCTAATAAGAAATTGATATTTTAATAAACGGTTTCATACTAATATATTGACGAATAAATAAATATAAACATTGTGATAACAAACTACAATGGTATTCATTATAATTACTACAAGGCATGGCATGCAATTGCATTTTATAATGCAAATAAGAGAAAATAAACCTTAAACAATTAGTGATATTATTTTAGCATCATCGTTAGATTATTGATTTAAGCATTATTTAGTTCATTAGTTTATAGTTTTTGCTACAACTCATATTGTATCATTTTCTGTATTTGGATGTATGATGATTCGTTGATATTTGGTTGTAACATATAATCTGGTTAATGGTAACAGCATTGTAAGTGTTTTGATATATTATTTGTATATTTTAAATTTTGTCGCAAAAACAATTGATAGATTATTAGTTATTAGAGTACCGTATATGTTTTACGTTAATATAATTATCGTCTGTTATAGTGAAGCTCGGGAGCTAACGAAATACAATGAAGAAATAACTACGATGTGAACTAAATAAGTAGACGTACTGTAGGTTGTGAATTAAGATGTGCTATGATAAATTATGCTGCACTCTGAAGTGGACGGGAATATTGAATTTAAATTACACTATATATTGAGTAAAATTAATACGTAGTGTATTTTTTTTTTCAATATAATACAATTGAATTAAAAATTAATGCACGCAGACAAAAATCTACATCTTTAGGTATTAATGTGATATGTAATACAATATCATTAATATTAAAATTAAGTTAAAATAAATTGTAAATCAAAACACAGACAAATAGTTGTACTATCATACTAACAAAATACATAATAATTTTCTAAAGTGTCTTTTAGAGGAATTGCGCATCTCTCAAATACTTGTGTTTTTAGTTAGCCGTTACAGAATGACTAACAAACTGTTGGTATCGTGACGCGGTCTTCGAGTCCGACTATTTTTGAACGAACACTTGATTTGCATAAGAATGAACTCAATAAGAGGGGAATCGAAGATTTAAAAGAAAACCGACATACAATTCCAATCTTTTTCTTTGGATATTGTTGTTTATTTTATTGTTGTTATATTATTAATATTGATATGTAAAGCTCAGGTTAGGTGCATCTAACTAATCTTAAATATTTTGTGCACACAATAAATGCTATCACATATACGTACGTAGAAATGGTATTAAACAGATATTGCTATTATACCATGAAAGCACAATCAATATTTACCTCATTAAATGAAATGCACAGTCTTGTTTTTCCAATTGCTTGCAATCTTTCCTGAAAATCAAGCCACTTTAGAGGAATGACCTTCGTCCCTATTACATTCATGTATCTACCAACGTTTCTCTTAAGTTTCTCAATACCTTCGTGTGATTTCACCGTGTTGTTGACCATGTACATTTCACGATCTACATGCTCGGCATATTCCATTCTTTCCATTTTAGCAAAAATGGTCTTATACATATTCTGAACCTTCAAATAATAACAGTACAGGTATTAATATTGTTACAGTTTACGTTTATAACAAAATACATTGTAACTTTAATATATTGCAGTGTGTTTAATAACTATGTAAAATGCTGCCAACTATGCCTACTGCTAAAGTCTGTCAAATTTATAAGATTGAATGTTTAATGTTGTTTCAATGGAATAATATTTTTTAATTAAGAAATCGTATGTACATGTACAATAAATGCCTAGCGGTCCATATGATACGAAGCTAGATAACATACAAAGCTAGATCATACATACTATGCCTACAACCACGGTCGTGTCAATACTGAAATAAACTCTACATTGCTAATGCAATCGTTTGGTTGTGGTGCGCGAAGAACAATTGAACAGATTGACATAATACAGTATACGGTTACGGGGTATCGTAATTCATTTTAAATCAGCATCTATTGTTTCATTACTACGATTGAATTGAAACACTTTTTCGGACACACACTGTTTAAGCTAAAAGGAAAAAATGTTGGCTTAACTGGAATTTGTATAAAGTTGATGTTTTGAGGGGTTTTTTCTTGCTGCTGGTGTTATCTACAATATCTAAGGTAGGCTATACTTGCCTTTGGATTTATATATAAATATGAGTACAGGATTAGGATTATAATATACAGCAAAATTACCCACTCTTAATTAATCAAATCACTTTAGATTAAGTTACTACAATCATGAATTTGATTATGGTGATTACTAAGCTTTCTCTTAAAATAGGTCCAAGAGTTAGAGACGAATGTCTCTTTGACATCCAAAGGCAAGGAATTCCAGATCCTCACAAATCTAGCAGGGATGCTAAATTTACCCAAATCCGTACTTGTTATATATTTGGCTTATATAAGTTTTAAGTGAAACTCTTAAACTATTTTTTCCTTTAGAATGGTAGTGGTCATTTTATCGTCATTGATGTGATATATTTTCAATTGTTTTGTGTTAGTTCGATTAAAGTTAAACTTTATTCAATTAACCATGTTGTTTTTGGTTTTTTTTTGCTGCTGGCGTTATCTACAATATCTAAGGTAGGCTATACTTTGGGTAAATGGGGTCTCTAGTCGAACTTTAGAGGAGTCTGCCAGGGCCAAGGCTGTGTACAGATAGTCTGTAATAGGTCATTTGGTATTGCTTACAATGTGCTAAATCATATAACATTAGTTGCTGGTGGTATCTACAATATCTAAGCTGGGCTAGTTGGGGGTGGGGGGGGGGGGTGTCTCTAATCTAACTTTAGAGGGGTCTGCCAGGGCCAAGGCAGTGTACAGATAGTCTGTAATAGGTCATTTGGTATTGCTTACAATGTGCTAAATCATATAACATTGGTTGCTGATGGTATCTACAATATCTAAGCTGGGCTAGTTGGGGGAAGGGGGGTCTGTAGTCTAACTTTAGGGTGTCTGGCACTTGCGGTGCAGCAGACAATTAGTCTGTTGTTATCCATTTAGTGTTGTATGAACATAACTTGTTCATTTGGCATTGATTTTGAGTGGTACCTCACTCATCTATGCTATCCCCATTTTAGGCCCTCCCCCGGGTGGGGGGGGGGGGTCTGGAGGGCCTATTGCAGCAGACAAAATGTCTGTCGTTTGCGATACTGGTATATCCCATCCCATGGTGGTAAAATTAGGTGGTATCTCTCTCATCTAACCTGGGCCGATTTTTTAGCCCCCTGGGTCTAGACGCAGCAGGGGGTACCCGGCAGACTCCCATTTTCATTGACTTCAAGTGACCCCTAACACACCTAAATAGTCAGATATTGGTACCTAGCTCATCTAACCAAATGTGTCTGGGCTGCCGGTCTAGTTTAGTTATAACTAAAAAACCATTGTCTGATATTTCTATTATGTGACAATAAAATGACACATTCAAAAACAAATTTAAAATAAAAAATATTTTTCAGAGGGATAATATATCTTTAAAACTATTACGTCAATAAGCGAGCAGCGTTTTTTGTAAGAAATATTTCTTGTTATTGATGTGATAGATGTGTGCTGATTATTTGCATTTTCTAGGAAAACCGTTACCCAAACGCATAACAGTATGCACTGATGATTTATAACGACTCATAATGTATACAACACTTTGTGTAATATTTATTCCATTATATCAAACTCAACCATCTCCGTGTTTCGCTTTTTTTTTAAAACAAAATCCGGTATATAGGTTAATTATTGGTATATACTATCAATATGGACACTATATTCGGTCTGGACCGTAAATATTTTACTATTTGAAAGAAACTAATCTGGTTACAAACGACTGTCAAAACGGTACCTGTCGAAACATCAACATACCCCGCGCTTCACAGTAGCTCGTAGAGCGATGGCTTGGCGCGTCGTGTATCGGTCGCGCTAGCTATGCCGCCGAAGTATTACAAAGGTTTTTGTGGATTGGCATGTTTTTTGTTATCTGAATAAAAAAATAATGGAGTCAGTTTTAATATGAAGTCTTTAATTGTATTATGTATTATTGTGTGTATACCCTAATTGTTTAGGTGTTACACTAAGTGACCGAATTTCACACAACATACCTGTTTGGAACAGTTTATTAGGCTAGTGTACTAGGCTAGGCCTAGTCGCAAAACAATTCCGGACCAACTTTAGGCCTGGTTTGACTAGGCCTGGTGTCTTTACTATGTGGATTTTGGCGAAACTTTGATCTATAAAATTTAATACATTTCTTGATAGTGATAACTTGTTTTTATAGGCCTATCGATGCCGTGTAAGTAACGTTTACTTTGTTGATCTCACCTGGCAATATTTTCATATTGTGATGTCTTGCACAGAATCGCAAATATCTCGACTTTCTTGCGCGAAAAGTCTACGAAAAGCTCAAAAAGTTGGTTAACTTATTATTTTATTACTACGATTTACATAATTGTGACTTGAAATCGTTCTTGGTACCATTGTAAAGCTAAAATCGTTTCGATTATTTTAGTCTAGATTACATATCAATCAGATCACATAGGCCTACATAGTTTCATTCAGCTTTAATAAAAACATCCAAATTGGCTAAAAACCTCTGGCAGTAGTCAAAGTGTTAAGTATGTATTTACATACTGCTAGTTCAGTAACACACTGTTTTATTCTGTGGATAGACCGAAATAATTAATATCTATTCATAAATTTGTATATTTCATTATTTTATTGTGGCTATTACCTCTCTCAGCTTTTGTGATGTTGTCCCTGGCAATTTGTCTATATGAGTAGCAACCAAACTGATTGGAGGCGATTTTATCACTTTGCCATCAATTGAAATGGTGTTTCCTGAAGCATGTTGTACCACAGTATGTTCATATGCTGACCTTACCCAGAACATAATTATGTCCAAATTAGTCATTCCTAATGGACCCTAAATAGGAATGTAAAATGGATTTTAAAGGATATATACTGTATTATATAGTCAACGTACATTATATTAAATAATCTATTAAGCCTAATCTAACGTACAGTACTTGGTGAACTTACCAATGCTGGATCTCGTCTTTTAGCTAGTTCGTCTAATTTATCCAACACACTAAACGCAACACAGTACGATGCTGTATTTGTGAGGAAAAACTGAACAAAAAACAAATAATATTCGTTGGAACGTTATTTTTGGCAGGAGCATTCTCTACTTTTATGGAGCTCACCTTGTAATTAATACTGCTTCATTCATTCATTCATAATAACATATTTCTTATTTTTCAAAGTAAAACAAATAACAATATATAAATAATTAACGCTATACAAATTTAGTTTGTGCACATTTTTCTTAAATTCAATTTTTATTGGACATTTTCACTAAAATATCTTGTTTATGGTAGGTGCATGGTGGTCTATGAAATATTTGACAAATATGTGGTCCGATTATGGTTAAAATTAATTTAGAGAATGCTCAAATCGCCAAAATGACAATTAGAATATACCCCAAATTTGACAGTGATTAATACTTTTCTTCATTAAAATTCCCACTGCAAACACTTTGCATATTTTGGCTTTTCATATATTCAATATAGGATATATGATTATATCATATATCTGACGCTATGCTATCGCAAATGTTGGCCACGATATAATATAAAAAGGAAGAAGGATGGTTAATTACATTACCGCAGAAAAAGTTAATAAAGATAGCCATCACCGAATATAATATTCAATTTAATAAGTTGGTATGGAATATTCTTATATTAATATATAACATATTGATAAACATACCCTGTGCGTTATGTAGTAGTCCAGTTGACCAGCGTAGTCCCATATGCTAGTTATTTCATTTGGAATACTTACTGAATCATCACTTCCTATTTTACTTCTTACAAAATCTTGTAATTTTTTCCAGGAGTTTCGGTTGGTATTGCTTTCTACTGCAGGATAAAATAAACAAAAACATATAAAAATAATTTAATCTGCTGTACGGTGTTTGCTTGTTTTCTTTAAATGTTTACTAGATAGAAAGAAATTATTTTGTGGGAGGAATTATATTTCAAATTAATAGAATATTTTTTCAAGGTCACGAAAGTGACATTTTGAGGAAACGAAATGATGTTGAAAAAAAATACACTGTCGAGAAAATGAACTCGAGAGATACAATAATTCGAAACTTCGAAAGAGTTGAACGTATTAAAATGAAAATAAAACAAATCGTTTAAGAAGGTTTAAATCTGATAGTTACGGATGGTTGTAGACCTACATATATGTTTCAGTGTGAATCTATTTTCACCCACTTTTTAAATCCTATATTATATGATGTTTTACTAGTGCCAGTGATTTGCATTTGTATTTTTAACCTTTTTTTAAGTTATGTTTTTAGTATTTTAAATGTTATGATATTAATAATGTGAGTCTTTTTAAATTCTCATGGTAATCCTAAATAAAACTAATAAAAAAATAGAACCAGTTGTATACTATCGTCTAGGGTATTGCTTTATTCCGTAATATCGAATCCATTTATCTACGGTTTCGTTTATCATCATTGATAAATCAAAGGTGAACGATACATTCAAATGTTAAACAGGCTTCCTTTATTTTTGATATATGCCTACATACCCTGTTTTAACTCGTTGTCAACTCTTTTTGCTAACGCATTTTCACGAATTTTCTTGGTTAGCTCAGAATCTGTACAAATAAACCAATTGGTAAAAAATTAAGATCGTATGCAAAGATGTGTGGAGTTTATGAGAAAGAAGGAATTTATGTTAACATGTATCATGCCTATTACTGTGTGATGTCAGTCTTTTAAACATTCACAAAACGCGGTGTCTATTCCTGACACATAGTTTATCAATGTTAAATAAATATAAATAATGATGATTTAAGAAGTAACACACATAATTAGAGTTCGGGTAATCACAGTATCTTTACCGTTTTCATCTTCAATCTTCTTCCATTTGCTCTCTCTAGTTGCTTTAAACACGGTAGCTGTAACTATACCATCTGTCGATGGTTCTTTGGGGTTGAATCTATTGTAAACATGTACGTTGAAGTTAAAACAAAATACTGTTAATCAACAAATTAAAAGAGAGTTAACCATTATAACTTAATACAAGTATATATTTACGTTGAAATAATTGATTAATAATATTATCCTAATATGTTAACTCATATTTGTATCATTTGTATTTTGTTTACCTCTCTCTAAGCATGGACTTAACACAGCTGGTCTTGCCAGCACCTTCCTTCCCAAGAAACATACATCTTGAATTCACAACTGCAATTTTACCATCTTTCAATTCATCTTTATATATCTTAATAGCCTCTTTTCCCATGGCAAATATTTCTGGAGGAACTAGCAGTTCTAATTATAGATGGTTAAAAATACGCATAACATACATGTATTATTTTGGTTTTCAAATTCATTGTTTTATGTAAAACTTACTGTATGCATTCAAATGTTTGTTGCTAACATCGAGAACCTTTTCGCTTTAAAGTTATCAACTTTAATTTAGTTTAATATGATATTTTTAACTTACTGTCAAAATACTCTAAAATCATGCATTTTTCTGTTTGTTCTATCTGCTTATTTTCTTCTAAAACAGATACTGCTGTGTTTCCTTCCTGTAAACATAAAAGTGTAATACTGTATCAAATATCTAGGTCATTCGCGTAATAAAATATTTCAGCCCACTTTATAATCATACGCGTCAAATGTGTTATTTGCGCGGTTCTGGTTAAATTTCGTTAGAACCTATTGCTTAAAGTTGATGATTCCAGGGTGATTCCGATGATGATGTAGCCAACTGGGAAGATAGTTTTAGTATAGCCAAGACACATAAATGTATGTGCTTTCAAAATGTTCACTCGAAGTGGTAAACATCGAATTGGTAAGTTTACTTACATTTGTTCCTAAAATAAGATAAATTCGAAGCCAGTGTATTATAAAAGGATTATTAAACGTAACAAATATTAGTTACCACATACCATGAATATATTGGAATCTATTCGGAAATTAGTATTGTGGTAAGGAGATGTTGAGTGTTATGTTAAGATGCAATAATATGAGATAGTTAGGTTGTAATTGAAAGTAGTATTCTGACAGGAATAGAAACGTTTAAACATTCCGTGGCGTGTTCTTCCAGTCATACTTCATTCGTGTCCTTATTTATTATCTGGATGCCATTGTTGTAAGTGACATCACACCAAAATATATTTTAAATGGGGTCAAAAACAGATAAAGAAATATAATTCCGCCATAAATTTAATATTGAATCACATCTGACATCCTTCCAATTTGGAGCTCCGTGGGTGACGTGTTTACATCGATCACGTGACCAAAATAATGATACGCCTTTCTTGCCTTAGTAAAACGTAATAAAGATAGTATGATAAGCCCGATAATAATTAACTATCATTACCATACACTATGTACTATTTTATTACTAAAATGATTTTAAACATAGTATAAAATCTGTGAATAATACGTTATAAAAGCTAAATATCTCCAGATTATAAACTTAAAATTGAGTGCAGCCTTCCATATAAAATAACTGCGCCCTCAATCTGGTATTATCTCAGGCAATAACAAACTTACAAAAAGAAATTATAATCAGTTTATACATACAGGTTATTGCAGAAAATAATGATAGTTAGATAATGATAAATAATACACAAAGAAATTGAAATAAAATGTTTTGCTGGAGCATATGTTGTGAACGTAGACCGAATTATATCAATTGTCTGGGCATTCCCTTATTTTGAAATGATCTCTAGCCCATTATTACCTTATTTAGTGCTGTTACGGATGCACCTTGCTTCGTTAGATAGTCTACTACTTCTAAGGTAGATCCATTTGAACGCATGTATTCATGCAGCGGGGTGTTTCCGTCCTATAAAGAAATTGTAGTCATGAAGTGTCATCTAGTGTATTATATTTAAATGTAAGCATGCTGATTACAGATTCACACAAATGTATGGTTTTCTTGTAACTAATTGAATGAATATAATTTCTTATTAGTAGTATGGGAAGCCTATCTTTTGTTTACCTCATCTTGGGTTTTCAACAGATCTGGCTCTCTCTGACATATTTCTTTAATTTGTTGCAAGTCATGACGCTTAAAAGCGTCTTGTAATCTGTAACGGTCAAATACAAGATATAGAATAAATTACATCAATAAATTAAAAAAATAACATTTATGTTTTTTCGTAATATCGTAAGAAAATTTCCTTACAATTAGCATACAGAGTAGAATTGTTCTTCAACTTTACAACTCACCTCAACATCTTAATTACTATAATGAGTTTTCATTAGGCTGTTTTCTTTGGTGGTTTCGTTTTATTTGTTGTTTCTGAAGATAATATAATCATATTTAAACATTTGATTCATATTACATAATAGTTTTTGATAAAAAAATATATGTATACAGCAATAATATGTACACAGCAATAATTATATGTTTTAGTGAACACTAGAGTATTTAATTATTCAAATTTCAAGTACAATACAAATATTGCTCATTAAGAACACATGTCATGCTGTTGCATACAGGACAGAGGCTTGTGAGTGATACCAGCCCTACGTGTACAAATGAAACATAACAAGAAGAAACTAGAATTTATATCGTCAGTTTGACGAATTATAGGTGCTCATTTTTATAATTTTACTGAAATTTAATTAAAAAAAAACATTCACGTACGTTAAATTACGATCACAACGATTGATGTATGCCATCCTATGACAATGAAGCATATTATGTTTATAGTGCTAAGTTGTGCCTATATTATGTGTCATATAATATTTACAGTATAATATATATCTTTATACAGTGTAGCAGGTGAATTTGCGGGACTCACATCATAATTTGTTGGTATGATGACGTTATCAAAATAACTTGAAGATGACAATTTCGGAAGATACTGAATTGAGCAAAAAGGATTTGGAAGAAAATTTGGCACGTAGATGCGCGGTGCGCGATCTGTGAAATGTGTAACTTGACGAAAGAGATACTTTTAACTTCAACTGGTCATATGATTACGTTACAACATCCGATAGGCTTAATTTTTATATGAATTCATTTAATTAGCTTTCATAGTAAGTTATAAACATCATGGTCAACTTTAATTCTGAAGAATATACAGTGAAGATGAAATTACGCGACCTAATTTATTCAAGTTTAAAGGCGGCATAACATTTTGCACGTCAAATGTGTAAATGAATTCATATTTAAAACTCATTGGCTTTCAGAATAATTAAAAACAAATCATCGTTATCGTGCATTCTAAAGAACCATTTCATTTTAAATATCTCTTAATTTTTACCATTTTCAGCACTTTAGTTATTTTTAACCTGCTCGTATACCGTTATTTTAAGTCGGAATTGACTCAAATTGGGTGAATGTACTATGAATGATGAGTAGAATGCGATTTAAACAAACACATTTATTGTTTATGCTTTGTAAGTATCGCACGTGTTTTTGCGTAGTCATTTTGTGAAACACGCCAATGGTTAATTCATGCTCTAATTTGATCAAAACGTAAAGTTTAGCTTTTTAAATTTTTAACACGCGAGTTCACGCAAGCGAAAGAGACATTTGCTAATAGCCTTTTTACCCTTGACCTGAAGTTTATGTATAGTGAATTTGATTGATATGTGATTATAAGTTTTTTGTTAGGAAGGATAGTCAGATGCTGACTATGTCAGAGAGCGCTTTCATGCTGGTTGGACGTGTTTTTTCAAGTCGGACAATGTTGTATCTTGTTTGCGGATTTTTGCGTATTTTCGTATGATTTTTTTACTAACATACAATTCCCATAACTCTCCTTATTGCTACAAACGTATTGAAGTTATTTATTGATTGGTTATTTTTTTTTAGATTGCTTTTTATAGTTCTTATAAATAATTAAGTTTTGTTAACTCATCATAACTGCTATAATTGTTTGTTTCAAAAAACGTGATTTCACTCCTGACAAAATGTATAGGTAGGCCTATATTGAAAAAATCCATTGAGGACTTCTTTAAAATTTTAAATCACTTATTAACTTAAACTTATACATACATTTAGATGCATTTAAACGGCAGTCTAACATAGACTGTAAAAAAATACTTTACTTCCTTTTCTTTTAATCAGAAATATATCACACCCAACAGGAAACACTGTAGTATTGAATAGATTATGCTCTATTTAGGCTAAGATAGGCGTGACAGCGTACAGTAATAAGAAACAAGATAGTCATGCAACATAAAAACTTTAATACGTTGCATTCAATTTTACTAATAATATACATTTAAAATAAGCAGTTTAAAAAAAAAACTTACAAAAATCTAGACGTCATTTCAACAGTATATGTATGCTGACGATTTTGTATGAGGATTGTATAACTTATACAAACTAAACTTTATACTCTTATCTAACTGTAGCCAAGTTAAACCAAATATGCACCATTGTTTGGTGCTGTTGCGACATATAAGTAATATAAACATACAATAAATCACCATATATCTAGGTCTTTTATTTAATTATATTTACACCTAGATAGATTGTTTTTTTCAAATATTGTTTTAGTCACGTAGTCATTATTGATTCATCAGAATAACGATTCGCTCATCAATAGAGATATTATATTAACGAACGAAATTTGGCTTTTGGCCATTATGTTAAAAAAACAGTTTTTTAATATTGTCCATGATCATTATAAAAAATGGCACCGTTGATTAATTTTACAATTAAAGGTATTGTCCCCTGAAACTTTGTGTTGTTTTTGAATATATCACACCATTTTTTTTTACTACAAACTTAATTAACTTTCCAAAATAGATTATTCAAAGTCTAATTTATGAACCCTTATTTTTCATATTTTTTTTTAAGTTGACAGGCCCAGTTGGCGGTCCACACGACGACTTGTTACGTGTATGGATGTTACTGTTTGATTGTGTCATCTCATCTTTTAGAGAGAAACCTAATGAAATAAGAACATTTCACAGCAGCTCTAAATAACATTACTTGGTTCGATAGTTGTCGGATCATGTTTATCTTTTCGTATCGATGAATGTCATTTAAAACAAATTAAGATGATATCATTATAATTAGCATCAACATGATAATTATATCACAACCTTTGTCAATTACCAGGATTTTTTATCCATAAACACTCACTGACTCTCTCACTGATATATTATTATATCTGGCGTGTTATGGCCATAAGTGGCAAAATAACTATTTGTACTGAAAGTAAGTTTATTTGTGGAATTAACTTTAGTATAACGTATTGAAAAGTTTATGTTTAAAAACACCGCCGGTGTTTTCGTTGTAATGCTCTTCTTTAGATAAGATAAATCAGAAACAAACGACTTATTCTACAGAGTGTACTTATTCTGACGAGTTTTTTGCAAGTTAAAAAAGAATGGTTATTTTTAAATGGTTGGAACGTCTTTTCCCGGGATTTTATAAATTCTTTAAGCCTGTTTTCCTGTCAACGTAACGTTACGGCGAGTTGCATTGAGTTGATCGGATTAAACGATTTTACAGAAAACGGTGGAAAAATAAACTTTAATAATCCTTAAAACGGTTAGGCCTTAATGGTTCAAAAAGTACGTTATTGTAGTTAGTGAAAAAATAGGTACGCGCTGACAATTCTTGAATTTTACAACGCGATGATGATGTTTTTCACCTGTTTTGTACACTTTTATTTAATTTATAACTATTGTAAGTTAAATTATATTATAAAAACAATTTAATCTAATGTTTTTCTTTAGAGTAAGCCTAGATTTTTAATATTTATTTTTTTTGTTCGCATTTTAAAACAATGTTTACACTCTGTATATAGGGTAAAAATGAATTATATATCTAAAAAATACATACCGAAAATAATTATATAACATTAGTATCTTTTGTTCAAAAAATAACTTTGACTTCCAGTCAAAGTTTTCGATCAAAACATATCTCATAATGGAACGCGCTTGGTTGGCTACTATATGTGCATAATCATAAAACTTCCTCGCGATCTATGTGAAAAAACCTTTTCAACCTTGATGAGTTGTAAACAATCCCAATTAGCATCATGCATAATGCGTACTCGTAGTTTGAAATCTTTATTTACTTTCGCTCGCGACGATTTTCCAGACGAAATGTAGGCCTAATCAGATTAATTTACCTGTTAATTATGTAAACTTGTTGTTTTTGGCTCTAATTTTCGACTTAAAGTGAATGACTTTAATATTACTTTGATATGGCCAATTTAAATTTAGAATATTTTGACCTTCATTTTTTTGTGTTTCAATGGACGATATATCTTTAAAATTATACCTATATACATGTAAATGCATTTAAACGTCCAACATAAACTGTAAAAAATACTTTACTTCCTTTTCTTTTAAGCAGAAATATATCACACCCAACAGGAAACAATGTAGTATTGAATAGATTATGCTCTAGGCTAAGATAGGCGTGACAGCATACAGTAATAAGAAACAAGACAGTCATGCAACATAAAAACTTTAATACGTTGCATTCAATTTTAATGATAATATACATTTAAAATAAGCAGTTTGAAAAAAAAAAACTTACACAAATCTAGACGTCATTTCAACAGTATATGTATGCTGACGATGTTGTATGAGTAGTGTATAACTTATACGTACAGATTAGACTTTATACTATTTTATCTAAATGTAGCCAACCAAACCAAATATTTAGTAATGATGATGTCAAAATAAACATTTTAAACGGAACAACTTACACAAAAGTAGACGTAAATTCAACAGTACCTGTATGCTGACAATGATATATGAGGATTGTCTTACTTATACAAATTAGACTTTATACTCTTTTATCTTTATCATTATTTGGTATTGTAAATCTAAGTAATGTATACATATAGTAAGTCACCATAGATAGGTTTTACTTTATTTTATTTATACCTATTTTTTTTTTAAATAGTTTAAGTCCCGGAGTCTTTAATGATAACATCAGAATAGCTTTTGCACATCAATACTGGTATTATATATATATAAAAAAATACAAAGTTGACAATCATTTTTTTGGCTTATGCTTAAAAACACACAAAACAGTAATTAAATATATTCCATGATCATATAAAGAATATATTGTCCTTCTGAACAATTTTTTTTAATATCCCACATAATAGTCATTCTCTTTGACTGAAAATTGATTCGAACAATTATTTACCTGACAAAAACTGTAATAAAAAGCAAAAATAGTAAAATTGATTGGAAGTCAATGAGATTCTTATTGAATTTAATAGTTTATTTTGTTATTTTATGTGACAAACTTATTGTTTTTCCTATGAAGTGATTAAAACTGCAAAATGGACTATTCAAATTTAATTAACCTTCATTTTTATAAGTTTTTGGTAAACAAAACATTATGTTGATGGACTTAATTGGTGGTCCAAAATGACTGAAGGACTCATGGTTTTGTAGATTGTACGGTATATTAATAATATGGACATGGCGATAATCCAATGAGCTGAATTTAGTTGTAAGTCTTTCTAATGTTTGATCGTATGTGATCCAGAGTGGCCTATGTTGTACTAGTGTTACATTGGTACTAATAAGTTGATACTGTTGAACAGACGGGCCAATTTACTCGTATATTGATTCGATAATAGAGATGAGAGACAATAACCATAGCATTTAAAAACTGTTTCTTCTTTTTTCGTGATTTTGGTTGTGTGAAAAATAAACACATGTGAGGCGTTGGTGATACATGGTGTGCACAAACTATTTACAACTCATTCAATAGGTTATACTGTGTTTCTATAGTAAATGTTACACCTGCTAATTGTTGCAATACAATAATGTATTACGTGTATAGATTGTTCAGCTGCTTTAAAGAACAGAAACTAAGTGCGATAGTTGTTAGGCCATGTCTATACATTCCTTTCGTATATATGCTAGAATTATAATTATCACATCAACATGATAATTATATCACAACCTTTGTCACTTATCATGATTTTGAAAGTGCTATATAAACAAGCACTATCTCACTGGTGTATTATATTCGTCGTGTATGTATGACCATGAGTCACAAGCCAATTATGTGTATTGGTAGTAAGTTTTTTTCTTGAATTAATTATTATAACGTACTCGAACTTATAAGTTTAAACGCACCGCCAGGTTTAGTTGTAAGGCTCTTCTTTCTCTGAATCAGAAAAAAACGATGTATTTACAGTTATTTTGAAGATGTTTTATAAGTTAAAAAAAATGTTTATGTATACATGGAGTAAAAAAAAGTTTAAGAAGATTCAATATCTGTATTGATCTCAAATTTAATTCTTGAAACGTCTTTGCCCGGTATTTGATAAACTTAAAAAGAGCCGCAGGAACATACAGGATAGCGTGTTTATGTGATTGTTGATTAGAAAGTATGTTTATTTCGTTTGTACATGATCAACAATATAGGTTTATGTAAACATTAAAAGGTAGCGATGATTGTTGCACCTTTGTAGAGTTTGCCTTAATGCATTTGCATTTTGCAAAGAAAATAATTATGGTTTTTATGAAACATTGCGTCATAAAATATACAGACGTTTTTCATATGGTTGTGCACCTTCTTAAAACTGTATTTAACAAAACTAATATTTTTTTTAAACAACAGATAAACGTAACGAAATTCGGAGTTGAGGCCGATATACACCACATCAACATAACTATTCGTGACAAAAAAAATGCAACAAGCATAACGTCATCACCTCATGCATATTCATTTGACTCGATAAAATGCACTTTAATAGTTTCTGCCTAATTAGAAAAAGAATAATGCTGCTGGAATAAGTAAACCAATCCTGAATTTGGAAATCGAAAGACGCCATTGTAATATCGCGTTAAGCTGGTTTTCAGTATGCAAATATATTCACTCGAATCGAGTGGAATAATGCGCATGCATATTTATATTTTCATCTACTTTTTGTGGCGTGACAAAATGCGAAAACAAATCAGAACTCTGTTTGATTCTTGAGAATATATTCGCCTTGAGGAAACATGCTTTAGAGCAACCCGTTCTAAGAGACAACAACGGAGCAATAATATAGTAGGCTACATTTTAGATAGATTAGGTATATGTATCCTGTTACATGTATGGATAATGGTAGCACACCCTCTAGACGTGTAAACACGATGGCGATAAAGCCTTGGATGTATCATGAATACAGATTGTATACGGTATTATAAAAGGCTATTCTGATTATAATTAACATGATATACAGAAGTGTCGAACTCAAATATTGATAGTTTTACATTTTTAAGGATACATTTGTACTTCTGTGTATACATTATGACTAGCGATCTAGACAAATAATGTCAGGAACTAGTCCCGCAATTGCAATTGATTCAATTGTGTGTTGCAGATCGTGGCAGTATCAGACAACGTATTTGTTATGTACAACACAACACTACAACATTATTTGTCTGATACCGCCACGATCTGCAACAGTACATCGCTTTGTAGTGATTTAAGTGTATAGATATTATTGATAAATAATCCAGCTGAAATATAGATTAAGACACGTGTAGTAACAACAATTAGAGTTGTCTATGAGAGAGAGAGAGGCGATGTTGTGCACATTTCTTCTACTGCACGCATCCATCAAATGAATATAAAATTGACCGCCATTGTACTGCAGGGAATGTTTATATAAAATGTAGACTATATATTTAAAAATATAGAACATTTAATTTTGTTGAACATTGGTCATTCACATTAATCAGCAATATAAATATTTACATTACTGGGATTGTATAGAGAAAAGTAATTGTCTGTAGCCGTAAGACCCTTTAGCAAAACAAATATTATGCCAAAGAAAAAAAAATGTAGGCAAAAGTATAAATACATATAATATAAAACGAACTAATACAAATGTGTGTACACACCCACACACCACGCATACTATAAGCATGTTTATGAGTGAAGCATTTTAAGTACTGTAATTCGATAACATGTCTCTTTTTTAACATATTTTTTTAGTATAGTCTTTTATATTTTTTTCAACAATATCTAGGTCATTTTTACAGAGCTCGTTCCATAGTTTCAGTCCATGTATACTGATAAATTGTTAACAAGACGTTAACCTACAGTATGGTCTATGTCACACATTTTTCGATGGTTATGATAAGTATTTTAATGTTGCCATGGCTTTTTAAATAAAATAAATCTAGCAGCCTTTTACTATCATATGTACTGTCCCAAATAATGTTTCCATACTGGAGGTGCGGTAGAACTAGTGTATTATACAGATTTGTTAAAATACAGTTTGGAAAAAAATGTATAGTTTTTGTTAATATTCCAATAGACTTATCGGTTCTTTTGCTAAATAAGCCTTATATGATTTTTCCAGAAAAGGTTCTCATTTATTACAACCCCAAGACATGCTACGTTTTTCTTTTGTTCAAATGTAGTGTTATTCATTTTCAATTCATTGTTGGTTGTAATAATACGCCTTTGGGCAGTTTTTAAGATTAAGTAATTTGTTTTGCTGGTGTTTATTAGAAGTTTATTAGCTTTGAACAAAATACTAATTCTACCTAGTTCCATATTCATCGTGTTTGCCAATGCGTTCAGATTATTTCCACACTTGAACCATGTTCATCGGCAAAGCTAATCAATTCAATGTGTGTGCTGGAGTTACATATTATATCGTTCACATATACAAGAAACAATAAGGTGCCCAACACGGACCCTTGTGGAACACCAATACTAGTCTCCTTAATATTAGACGAGGTAGCATTTTATAGAAACATACTGTTTTCGTTATTTTAAATAGTGAATAGGGAGGTTTCGCAACCTTACGAATACGATAACGAAAATGGATACGTCACACATTTGTGAAACTTTTGAGCTGATCCCCATTTCATATTTGTATAGCGTATTCGTGTTGACGAATATCACCAGTCGTAACCACAAAACGAGTGTAGTTTTTGATCTATTTTGCACATTTTGCATTTGAATAAGGAATGATTCATGATTATAATAATTATAATTATAGATTTATTGAAAGTAATTTACTAAAGTAATTTACTAAAATGCCAGGTCAATTTTGATAAATAGCAGTTTTTAAAGTCCTCACTCGCTTTGATGTTACGCTAGGCCTAGGCAGCCAAGCACTAAGCAATTATTGCTATTTTGGACGGCGACCTCAATATTTCGTTGCCATGCGATACAGATTTTTACTGGCTTACGAAAACGAATACGTGTGCGTGACGTATCCGTTTTCGTTATCGTATTCGTAAGATTGCGAAACCTCTCTAATGAACCATTTTAGTGTAACACCTCTTATACCATAGTGGAATAGCTTGTTTAGTAAATTACTGTTGTCAATGATGTCAAATGCCTTTTACAAATCCATAAATGTGGCAATTACGAACTCTTTATTTTCAAAAGTCTTTAGTATTTTGTGGACCAAATCAATTATAGCGTGGGAGGTTGAATGATTGTTTCGGAAGCCGTATTGTCAATCATTTAGTATATTGTATGTTTTAAAGTAATTATACAATCTGGAATGGATCTTTTCAAAAAGTTTAGAGAAAATTGGTGGTAGTAGTGATATTGGGCGATAATTCGAGGCTAATTGACTTTCTCCTTTTTTGTATATAGGGATTACTTTTGCAATTTTTTATCTGTTCCGGTATTATTCCGGAATGAACAGATAAGTTACATATGTAAATCAAGGGCTTCACAACAGCATCACCAACTGCCTTGACTACCTTTTGTGAAATTTCATCAAAACCAGGTGTTTTGTTTGCATCAAGTGATTGAATCACTTTTAACACTTCCTCCTCATTTACATTGTAGAAAAACATAGAGTTAATTTGCCTGTTTAGCAGGTAAATGGAGTATGTTGCCGTTGGTGGCTCAATACTGTCTCGTACCCCGAAACCAACATTGATAAAATAATCGTTAATGTGGTTTGCAATAGGCTCACAACCCTCTATGATTTTGTCACCAAAAGTGGATTGAACATTATTTTTGCCTCCACCTGGATTTACTATATCAATTATAATATTCCATGTTTTTTTTATTTCCTTTAGTATTGTTAAAAACATTTTCATAATATGATTTCTTTGAATTTTTACATGTGTGCATAAATGACTTTTTATATTAAACTATTTATACGTATCCTTATTTTTAGACGAGGGATGTTTTATAAATTCGTTGTACAACACATGTTTTATTTTGCTATACTTTAATAGTCCTGAGCTCATCCATGGTTGTTATTTATTTATTTATTTAACTTTTTATACATTTTTTAATTTTCTGGTGGTTTTGGGTTTTTTTTTTATTTTTATAATATAATTCTTTGAAAGTGTTGATAAATGCATTGTAAGCATCATCAGGATTTTAGTCCTTGCATAGACATCAACGCAATCAACAGGTAATAAGTCATCATGTAGTTTAATTATATTTCGTTCGTTTATTGCATATTTATGAGGTTCTATATTACCGGTCTTTGTGTTAATATCTTTGTCAGGCACTTAGTGGGTAATTTGGTATACTGGCACTTGATCAGATATGTCTGATATTAGTACACCAGATAATATTTATCAGAAAGTGCATTGGAGAAAATGTTATCAATTAATGAAGGGGTGTTGTTTTGTAAAGATGGGTAAAAGGAATGCGACATCATTACTTCTAGAAAACCATTTACAAAATCGGTCGATGCGTGCCTAAGTAAATAATGTTAAAATCACCCATCATTATTGTGGCATGATATTCCCTCGATATTAATAGTATATTGAGAATATCGTCTAATGATCTAGTGACAGAGCTAGCAATTACGTTTGCAGAGAACTGATTAAAAAATAATCATTTTTAATAATTATAGATAGACAAAGGGATTGGTCAAAATAACACTAAAATCAAATAACCCAAAGTATAGGAAAAAAAATATTGTTACACAGAAAAAATCCTCACTTCGAAAAGTAAATAAACGTCTTTGATAAAAAAAAAACAACATATGCGTACTTCACTACTGAAATGCACATTATGGACAAATTTCACAAAAATCGAAAAAAAACCAGACAAAATACGCGATTTCGTTGCATATTGGGATCTGTTTTGGAGGCAATAACTACTGTAGAAAGTCTATTTTTAGCAATTTGCTGATAATAGAAATAATTATTTTTGATTTGATTTATTTGATTGGTTGGGAAAATCACATTACTTAAAGCTATTATTTTTTTAAGATTGTGCAGATTTCTTTTAGTTCCTGAATAGGTAAATATAGTTATTGTATTTATGCTATGGGAATCAGTGGCTGGATATAAAATGGAAATACAAAATAAATACTATCATTTTTGTTTTATACTTTCTTTGGAGATTCTTTCATACGACATTATGTGATACCACGGTCATTAATGAAATCAAGTAATTTAAAATACTTGTTTTTTTCTTATAAATAATAGGCCAATTGTATTTTCTAAAACCAATATAACCTTACATTTCCACATACCCAAAATACCAAGTTACTTATTTTCCCAATATCTTCGCCGAATAGGCCTATAATATAAGCCTAATAATACTGTAGCATCTTCTTCTTAATATTTGAATAAAAAATAATGCCACTGTGAAGCTGTATACATTTATCAGACTTTTTCAGAAAGTTAAACAACAGAAAAAGGTTTTTATAATGTTTGAAGTTCTTACCTTTAAGAGTTCTTACCTTTAAGTGAATCAGGAGGCAAGTGAGTTAATAATTGTACTGACTGCCTCCTCTCTAATGTGTTTGTCATTATGTTTGAAATTATTTATAGTGGTACCGGTACTGTCTATAACATGTTGGGGTAGTGCATTCTATTTGTCGAAAATTATTGTGTCAAAATAGTGTCTATTATTTTGGTGTTGTGCCTGGACCTTTGATCAAAATAAGTAGGCCTATACACAGTATAAACTGATTTATATATAGCATAATAATTTAGAAGCTTTCTGGCCACAATGTCACTCTTTTACACATTATTTACTTTTAATAGATCGCGAATCCCTGCATTTAGCATATCTATGAAAATCAACACATCACGCACGAGGAGTAAAAAAACACATTAGCCATATTCACCATTCACACTTACCTTTAACAGTAAAATAATCTAAGTGAATACGATTTAAGATAAATATCTCCGTTAGTGTGATTGGTGAATACGGCCACTGGTGAAAAAAAACCAAAACAATAACTTAATAATTGAATTTATTATGTAACTACATACAATTATTACCATATCACGCTATAATTTGACAATCTAATAATACGTGCAACGCGACTTTACAGCTCACTAGGTCGGTCGGTTGGTCGGTCGGTCGGTTAGTCGTTAAACACTAACTTGAGCACGCGACTGCAGCCATGTATATGGCCTTATTTTTCATGTAAAATAAAAATACCAAAATACATTGATGTTGGTTTTGTATTATTTCAAACACAGGTTCTTTTTTTCATAATCAAATCTTAAACATTTTGGCCATTTATTGTTATACTCTCCAACGTTATTATTCGTCATGACTTGTGTTTAATAATAGTTTGTTCAGCAAATCAAAAAGCTTTCTTCAATATGGTAATTTATCATAAAATGTAATCATATTTTTTTTTATAATTATAATTTGTTTTGTTTTTGTAAATGTATTTTCCGGTGATGATGTAAAGGAAAATAAAGATTAAGTGTAGACAACAAGTAGCCTTGAAGAACCCATACCGTTTCTAGCATTGAACTAGCAGTTTCAAACATATTATTGATAGACCTTGAACCGAGGGCTAAGTCAGTGTAATAGGTTAAAGCCTTTAACACTAGACCAAACATTTCGGTTGGCAAATATTGTTTACACAAATTATTTAATCCCTGTCCATGCTTATAGCGCCTTCTGTAATGTCCCATTATTATAATGCAATACAATGAAACATAACCAATATTAATGTTCTTATACATCAGATTAACAATATAAATACAGATACGTCCTTCCTCTTTAGTATGGTAGGCTACTATTATGTCCATGCAGGTACACGTTAAGATACAGTGTCCCAATCGAAACTAAGTTTTAGAGGTTATGACGTCAGTGAGTACCGACAACGAATTCGTACGTATGTATCCAGATTTGCTGCTCATACATCGGCACGGCGACTCATGTTTTAAGTGATCACCCCTACCAGTATTTACTACATTAAGGCATCATAGTGACAGGTGGTACCGAACGATATGACGAGAACGGAGAGTTACAGTATCATCTAATCTAAAACACACATTTTTAAATAAAAATAATTATTAACCATGTATATATATATATATATATATATAAATCCAAAGGCAAATTACTGAAAAAAATGACAATGCTGTGGGTATCAGTGGCTGGATCTCAATGGAGATACAAAAATAAAAAGCGAAAAGCTAAATCAAAACGATAAAGTAAACAGCCAGAAAAGTTAGCAGAGCTTTCGGGCAACACTAGCCCTTCATCAGTGCAAGTGAGGGAATTTGGATAAAGTCATAGCATATGAGTTGGCAAGTGCTGCCTGGGTGGACAGGAATAAAAGAAATATAACAGCGTGTAGAATATATCAAAGCAATTTACGGCAACTGCTGTACGGCGAGTGCGTGCGGCGATATCCTTAATCTCGCGATTGTACTTTACTTTGTACCAAGTAGTCCTCTAAAATGTACGTTTGATGGTAAATTATGGTAACAAGATAGAAACAATGCACTACCTAAGTAGGTCAAGGTGAATGTCCTCTCGTGGACGGTCTTTAGGCCTAGCCTAACCAGGCTTAGTTTTGTAGGCCTAGCTGGTAAACATCGGTAAGGTACAAACATCGTACGCTATATATAGGCCTAGTCTGACGCTGTATAGTTGCTGCATTAATTGTCTTTCTGTTTTTCCAGAATCCGTTGATTCAAATTGGAGGTATTTTCGGTATTTTTGCTGAAAAGTTAGGAGTCTTCTATTTGTTTTGGCCTCACGATCGATCAAAAAGTGTAAGAATTACAGAAGAAAAACGAAAATATCAATCCGCGCGCAATGCATGTTGGGATTTATAGCGGGCCGGTAAAATTATTAGAATCGAATTCGACTTTCACATTTTTAACCGTTTAAAGACGAAAAAAGTTATCTCAATAGGACCATATAGTATTTATTTTTACATTGACCTTAAATAAAAAACGTAGGGAATGAAACATTATAAAGACGTTAATCTGTCGATGTCTGTTTTGTCTGTCTGTAATTATTATTATAAACTGTTGTTCAATAGAATATTGGATTGAAATCTTTAACTCCTTTGACCAAATTTAGATAATGCAATATTACCTGAGACACGCTTTTCAACGTGGAATATGTACTTCTTCTATTAATGATTGTTTTAAGATAGCGTGATGACAAAAACTTATACCTTACTTATATATTTTGGTTAGATCCTTTTTTCAGATTTAATAAATTCGTTCATTTGTTTAAGGTTTGACTTGGCCTAATTTTTTTTTTCAAAATGCCGTTATCCCGGTCCCTTCATTTTTTAAAATTTCATTTATATGGCACTTTTTACAAAGCGCCTGACAAAACAAACATCAACAAATCATAAATAAAAAATGCAAGAAACACAAGATACACAACATCAAAAACCTTAAATTTAAAAAAAGGCACAACAGAAAAGGTAATAAGGCCTGCCGTGGATACTGACGTCATCGGGCGAGTCACTTAATCATCCCACACTGTAAATGGATCTCAAGTTTACTTTTAAAAAGTGAAAGTGAGGGTGACTTACGAATTTCAAAGGGGCAGTTCGTTCCAATATTGAGGTCCGAGGACCGAAAACGAACTGCTAACGTCCATTACTTTTAAAGCTGGAAATCAATTAAGCATTATTTTGTAATCAAGTGGGAGATGCAATTTTGCCACCATGTTTTTAGTAATAAAATTAGTTAAATATCTGATTATGTTAAAACGTTTAAAATATAGAAAAATGAAGGACGGATTTTATCAGAAATTATATTTAAAAAATTGGAATTAAATTACGGACGGACAGACAAACATCAACGTAAAACTAAGAGTGTGTTACGTTGGTGGTTATACTGTTCTTTTGCTAGTGGCTAATGGATTGTTACGTACGTTGGTGGTTAACGTGTTAGTAGTTTATTACGTTAATACGTGACACGTTGTCTACTACTTACTTACATCGTTAACTTAGGTGTTTTTACTCTTTAACATGTATTTACATCATTGGTTTAAATAGTTTATTACTTTTTAAAACGTATTTACATCATTAATTTAGGTGGTCTATTAATCTTTAAAACTTATTTACATCATTAATTTAGGTGGTCTATTAATCTTTAAAACGTATTTACATCATTAATTTAGGTGGTCTATTAATCTTTGAAACTTATTTACATCATTGATTTAGGTGACTACTGAAGAAAAATATTTAGACCATTGATTTACTACTGAACATATGATTAAAGTATTAAATATTATTAGAAAATATTACTGGAATTCGATTCTTAGTATCGGTAATAGTGTGTAATGCTAAATCCAATCTATTAACTGATCAGCAGCATTTATCCCATTCGCCTTTAAATCTCTGATAAAAGACTGCAATGTGTGTTCGTTGAGGACACCCATATGCTCAAGGTTCAATATCAAAATCCACTGGTTATGACGTTGTTCTTCAGAAAAATCGTTTAGATGACCAAGCTTTGTTATATTTTCCTTCGAAAGTGCGTTACCGAATTTAATCAGCCTTTGTCGATACGGCGAGAAGGATTTTACTGGACGATCCACTTCATCGTACTTCTTCTTTATCAGTGCGTTGGCTTCCAGAACACCATTGGTTCTAGTAACAATAATCATATCTAGAATAACATCAATGTTGGTAGTGGTAAGATGGCCAAAGGATTTCAATAAATTGAATAATTTCATCGTGCTTTCCGTCTTTTGTAGATCACTGTATGATGTTATTATGTCTTTGCACAACACCTTCAGTTTATCAACGACACGATGCTTATCATACCAGCTTGATACTTGTACCAACATTGTCTGAAATTCTTTCTCGGTTGATTCTGTACAAAGGAACAAAAAAAACAATTATTATTTGTTTGTATAAATTGTATAAAGCATAGTTTTTTTCAGATAGTTTTTCAGATTATGATTAGACATTTATGAAACACAGTAATATAATAATAAATGTCTACTTCAATACAACAATATAAACTACCCAATGTATTTATTCTTTTTATTCAACACTATTTGTGTTAATAATTGATATAACGATCATAAATTTAAATGTATATCGTTATCATTATCTACTCTGATATTATAATGTCTTGTTCACCATCACCATATCATTATATCCTTATCTACTTTAGCATACTACCTTGATTTGAACTATAACACAATAACATCTGTAACAAATAAACTATACACCAAGTATTTCCATAAAGAATAGAAATTCCAGAGTCGTTGTGTTGCATGTTAAAATGCATCTAATCCAAGGTCACCAACGAAAACATTTAATCTAATGTATTTGTGTTAGAATTATGTTTACAAGGTTGAGCTGCAAATCGTAAACTCAACGCAAATCGTAACAAATAATTTTCAAAACCCTTATAAATTAACGCAATTCGTTAAATAAAAATATGTGTCCTAATACTAAAACAGTAACTAAAAAAACATAAAATCAAGTGATTAATTTGTTGATCAATATCATTGGTAAAAATATCTGGGATAATTATGATACATACGGTCATACAAACATCTAGATTGTAGGTCTATTAGCAAATTTCATGAAAATAAAACTGGTCGTTACATTATGCAATACCATAATTTAGCAATTACTTTCAACACTTTGCACTCTACACCTTAACCACGACAAAGCTTAAAAATTATAACATTCTCTTACCTATTTTTAAAAATTGGCGGCCATCTTTTTTAACGTCAAATTTTGAAACTTTGTGGTAGTCTGATTTGAGTAAACTTTTGATATATGTTTTTTGAGACCATATTTTATTGTAATACATCAAAAAACATTAGGCCCTATATTTTCATATTTTGACCCGACTATTGACAATTGTTTGTTTCTAGATTGTCACTCATAAACCGTAAAAGACATGGAAAATGGTTTTGGTAGTGTTATATTATTTTTTCATTAAAAAACAATCTCTAACACAACACAACAAAACAAAACAAATGTGAACAAAATGCAGGAACATAACGCAAAGCGGTTAAAAATAGAAAAAAAACTTGAATTACAAACTAAAAGGTGTCTTTTCAAAAAAGTTTTTAAAACTTCTGCTAGTCATAAATAATACTAATAGTATAGATACCTTGATGTCCTTGTGATGGCACATGCACTCGTACTATCTCTGGCACATGCACTGGTGCTACCTCTGGCACATTCACTGGTGCTACCTCTAGTACATGCAATGGTACTACCTCTGCCATATGCACTGGTGTTACTTCTGGTACATGCACTGGTACTACCTCTGGCACATGCACTGGTGCTACCTCTGGCACATGCACTGGTGCTACCTCTGGCACATGCACTGGTGCTACCTCTGGCACATGCAATGGTACTACCTCTGGCATATGCACTGGTGTTACTTCTGGTACATGCACTGGTAATACCTCTGACACTGGCAAATACTCTGGAACATGTTCTTCATTTGCCCTAGGCACCGAGTCTAGCTCTGATTCTGGCACTAGCTGATTCTCCTGGTTAGCTTCTGACTCTGATTCTTAAAAAAGAAATTTGATTTATTGTTTATTAATTCGCAAAATTTGTGAACATTAGGAGATATGTTTGAAATTGTAAAATTGTGAAACGTTTTCAGGTTTCAAAACTTACTATTCATTGCCCTCTGACATCCATCCATTAACTTTGGGGTTGATTTTTTTATTATTAAATAATTGTAATAGTAGCATTATGATTTTTATATCATTCTAATTTTTGAGATACAATGAAAAATTATTGAGTATAACTATTTAATTCTACTTGTATATTCCGTATTTATCTTAATAATCTATGTTTGAATGCTCGCTACCATTTATTATTCGGGTGAGATGGTCATGTTTTATGTTTCTGTGCATTTGTTAGTGAATTTATCAAACTTGGTTTGCATGAAGTAGATGAAACAGATCATTAAGTACATAATAAAGATCACTGTTTCATCATGACAATAACTATATCATTATCTTTATCTACTGGTAATTTACCTTCACTTGGATGACTTTGGCGACTTAGTGATGTGCCTTTGTTTTTGTCATAATTGCCTAAAAGTAATCAAAGTGCGATGTTACATTCAACATTGTAATTATCAAAACGTGTCCTATATTTGCACGCAATGTTGTAAAATTGTTTATACGTATCAACAAATACCATCAGGCAGTGATGGTTTATCAAAGGTTTTAGAATTCCATTGACACCCTATGTAATGCAATTAATTATTATTTTAATAAATGTCAATTATCAGTTTTCGCAACAACAAAGGAACAACAGAGGAATAATCTCTTGATGTGCAAATATGGTAAAAGAAGTTTTAAAAAGCAGGAAACCGATAATGCTATTGCTAATATATTACAATTGATAGTTGGTAACGTAATAGATACTGATCAGAAATGTTATATTAAACGAAGCTTCGCTGGTGAAAACAGGACTTGTTGAAATTGTACTAGAATACACAGATAAATTGTCATTTGGTTCATGTCAGGATCCAATACATTGGGTTGAGACTATCGATTACAACGAATAATGGATCATTAGAAAGGATTTTAGAAAGGAAATGGCTATACATGTAAGAAGCAACAAGAGGTTAAAATTGCTCAGTTTGATGAAAATACAATACTTTTGTCTAGACAGAAAAAAGGTATTTAAACTTTAAACTTAAATAAAGTAGACTTGTTTTATAAGGTTGCCTGTTATCACAAATATACACTTTCAATCAAAATGAAAAACCAAAGAATGTAGTTCTTCAAAACATTATTTTTTGTAAACCATTTGGAATACAGTGGGTTGATGACATTCTTTGGTACTTTTGTTTGTATATAATAATAAATGCCAAAAATAATTGAGGTGAAAAGATCAACAAATTAAAAAACGTCTTAAAAGCTTGGGAAAATAGAAATGTAAGTTTTTAGGTAAGTCATGGAAATAAAAACTTTCCAAGCTTAGGCTAGTTTACACTACTGCTAGTATAATTAGATGTGCCCTCACATATTATAGATACAATGTATAGTATTATTTGTAATAGAAACGAGAACAAATAATAATTATTATAATAATAAGTAAGTACTGTTTGTTTCAAGAAATGAAAAACGGGGAAATAAAATTAACATGAATTATTGTAATAAAATGATATTACCCCGTATCATGTCATGTTCAGAAACTTGAATGGGATTTACATTTTCGACTACCCAGTAACCTATGTAATAGAAAAGTAGTAGCAGACAAGTAAAATAGAGGTGACAGATTAGCTCTCACGGACACAATATCTGAGTGACAAAGTTGTAAGAGCTATATACTCTTTTGCTAAAAGAACAAACATCTTAGTTTTTGAAAATGAAATACAGGAGAATGATACCTGTATTTTGTTTAAACTCTCAATGAAATAATATAGCAGCTCTTTAAAAGATTAAAATGTAAACCGATAACGTCTATGACATGTGATGCATAACTGAAACACTTCTGCTAGGCGCCTGTCATAAGACTCCTAAGGTCCAAACGAGTTATGTTCATTTTGTAGTGTGTTGTTGATGTATTTATCAATGTTAATGACGAATAAAGATAATAAAAATATTGAGATTTAATTAAGATGAAGTAATTAAATTCATGAAGGAACAAAAACGGAAAAAACTTACCTTTAGAAAAATATCGCTTGATATGAGCTGTAGTCATAGACGTATCGGGTCCACATGTAACTCTATCTTTTTTCAAACACTTTTCAAGGTCAACTAAGTGATGTTCCTTTGGATTACAAGCATCGCATGCCACACGTAGCTTGTAACCACTACCTTCGTATATGTTGCATACGGTTTGTAGTTGGTCCCTCAAGTAACTTAGTACCTAAACACATGGAAGTGGTGTAAAATATTACATTTAATTTACAATTACATTACATTTTGTTTGGAAGTGTATAATTATATAAATATCATGCATAATAATGATTACCTCCATGCAAACACTCGGTTGCAGTTGTAGTTTCTTTGGTTTGGCGCCACCAACTTCTGTGTTGTAACTCTGTTCTGTCCGACGATATATTTGAAGCTATTAAGTAATAAAACAAAAGTAAATGTTTGTTGATGAAGCCTTTCTTTATTAAAGATGTGTAAACATCATTTGATAATTTGGTTGGTTGATTTGTGTTATTGTAAACATTACTATAATATATATGTTAAGTTGGTAGGTATAGGTGCGTAGTGCAAGATGCGTTATGCAATTATATACCATAAGTAATACATACCATTATATACTAATTGATCTAGTATTTATGTATATGCTACAAACATAGTGAGATATTTAACAACTATTTTCCTACCTTAATTGCGTGTGGTTTTTCATTTTCACGCTCAATTTGTACGGCACCTAAACTGACTTTGTGATCTTTAAATTCAAAATCACTACGATTCCGGAACACTTGTGAATCATCACTATCTGTTCCCGTCATCAATTCAAGAAATGCAACAACTAAAGTGTGGTACACAGCATCAGGAAGAAAGTCTGTCGGAGTCAGGTAAATCGATACCGTCTGCGTGTCATCTTTTGTCACATCTAGTTTAGTATGTGTATAAACTTTCATCCGACATGGAACCAAGAATTCACGGTTACCTTCTTGTACCTGTTATTATAAACATTGATGATTACACATTATTGATGAGAGGGAATAATAGCTTATCATTATTAATCGATTGATGCACATAATACTTACATTCTTCTTTTCATAGAGCAACCGAAACACCCTCATCACTTCAATGAAGATTTCGAAATGATCTCGGTTTTCAGTTTGCCATAAATAACGTAGTAACTTCTCCTCAAGGATACCTTCTTTTTCAAGTCTTTTCCAAAGCGTCTTCATTTGCTCCTTTGTGCAAATAAGAAAGAAAGTAAGTATACACAATAATTACTACAAATCACTTCATAATTGAAGACTCCAGTTGTCAACAAAACATTTTACCTATTTTTTTTCTCATTCTAATACTATGATAATTATTATGATTTGTCTACTTACATCTTCAATATGTGGTGGGAATACTGTGATAACAGTTGTCAACATCTGGATCATCGTGTGAAGATTAGTTATTACTGTGTTCTTTAATTTCTCGTCTTTATTGGAATACATAATCTTTCCAATGTCGTTCATATACATTATGGCAACGACGATCGCTTCTTTGGAAATTCCACATTCAGTGCCAATTCGAGAAGCCTAATAAAAATTGACATTCAATAAACGGTTTCATACCAATATATTGACGAATAAGTCAATATAAACATTGTGATAACAAACTACAATGGTATTCATTATAATTACTACAAGGCATGGTAGGCTATTAAATGTTATAATGCAAATATTGGAAAATAAAAAAAATCTTAAACAATTAGTGATATTATAACAATAACTCACAAGGCTTATTTTAACATCATCATTAGATTATTGATTTAAGCATTAGTTAGTTCATTAGTTTATATTTTTTTGATACGGCTTTTATTGTATCAATTTCTGTATTTGGATGTATGATGATGATTCGTTGATATTTGGTTGTCACATGTAATCTGGTTAATAGTAACAGCATTGTAAGTGTTTTGATATATTATTTGTATTTTTTTCGCAAAAACAATGGATAGATTATTTTGTTATTAGAGTACCATAAATGATTCGCGTTAATATAATCATTGTCTGTTATAGTGACGCTCGGGAGCTAACGAAATACAACGAAGTAATAACTACGAGATTGAACTAACGTGATTTGCATAACAATGAGCTCACCAAGAGGGAAATGGAAGATTAAAAGAACCGACACATATTATTATCGATTTTTTTGTAAAGCTCAGATTAGGTGTACCTAACTACTATTAATAATTTGCACACATACACGTGACAATGGTATGAACATGACACAAGTACTGCTGTTACGAAAGCACAATCAAAATTTACCTCATTAAATGAAATGCACAGTCTTGTTTTTCCAATTTCTTGCAATCTTTCCTGAAAAGCAAGCCACTTTAGAGGAATGACATTCGTTCCTATTGCATTCATGTATCTAACAACGTTCCTCTTAAGTTTCTCAATACCTTCGTGTGATTTCACTGTGTTGTTGACCATGTACATTTCACGATCTACATGCTCGGCATATTCCATTCTTTCCATTTTAGCAAAAATGGTCTTATACATATTCTGAACCTTTAACATAATAACAGTACATGTATTAATATTGTTACAGTTTACGTTTATAAAAAATTAATACGTTTTAACTTTAATATATTGCAGTGTGTGTTTAATGTTTCCAACTATGCGTACTGCTAAAGTCAAATTTATAAGATTCAATGTTTAATGTTGTTTCAGTGGAATACTATTTCAAAGTAGGAATTCGTATGTAAATGTACAATATATGCCTAGTGGTCTAGATGATACGAAGCTAGATAACTGATATTACGTGAGATGTCCTATGTCGTTACACACTATGCCTACAACCACGGTCAATATTGTCATGTCATGTTTAAATAAACTCTACATTTATCTTAATGCAACCGTTTGGTTGTGGTGCGCGAATACAGTATATACGGTTACAGGGTATCGTGATTCATTTTAAATAAGCATCTACTGGTTCATTACTACGATTGAATTGAAACACTTTGTGAGAAAGAGATATTTTCTTGGTCGCCACAAGGTTCAGACCTCCACATTTTGTAAGTAAGACATTCAATCTACCCTCCCGCCTACACCCTCTTACATAGTTTATATTCTATAGGGATATTTTTTCTCGGATGCGATGTTGATTTCAATGTATATGTGATGTATGTGTATTATTGTTTCAGACGTATCTTAGTGTCAAAAAACTGTTGACATTTCATTTTGGTGCATAGCCTGCAACACAAACATTCATTTAAACACCTATAATTATCTTATCGTTATCATTATACACGTTGTTGCACTAATCCCGGCACTAATCAGTACTTAATTACACTCTTTTTTTCTGATATTATTATTTCTATTGATGTGATAGATGTATGCTGATTATTTCCATTTTCTTGGAAAACCGTTAACCAAACGCATAACAGTATATATTGATGATTTCTAAGAACTCATAAATGTATACAACATTTGTCATTCTCCCGAAAAAAAAACCCAGGAATATTATTTTTGATAATAGTGTAATATTTATTCTATTATACGTCATATCTGTGTATCTTGTAATACTCAACGTTATGACCATTGCTCTTCATATTATATTTTTGTTTTTACATACTGCTACTTCAGTAAAACACTGTTATAAACTAATAGACCGAAATAATCAATATATATTCATAAATCTTTATATTTCATTATTTTATTGTGGCTATTACCTCTTTCAGCTTTTCTGATTTTGTCCCTGGCAATTTGTCTATATGAGTAGCAACCAAACTGATGGGAGGTGATTTTATCACTTTGCCATCAATTGAAATGGTGTTTCCTGAAGCATGTTGTACCACAGTATGTTCATATACTGACCTTACCCAGAACAGAATTATGTCCAAATTAGTCATTCCTAACGGACCCTAAATTGAAATGTAAAATAGATTTTAAAAGGATATAAGTATACTGTATTATTTTATATAGTCAACGTCAATTATATAAACAATATTCTAATATTAGATTTTGATAAAATGAGCATAATCTAACGTACAGTACTTGGTGAACCTACCAATGCTGGGTTTCGTGCTTTAGCTAGTTCGTCTAATTTATCCAACGCACTAAACGCAACGCAGTACGATGCTGTATTTGTGAGGAAAAACTGAAAACAAAACACATTGTAATTGATGTATATAACACTTTTTGGAACATTATTTTGGCGGCTGGAGCATTCTCTACCTGTATGGAGGGCAACTTGTGGTTAATACTACTAACGCTATACACATGTAGGTTGTTTTAAATTCACTTTTAATTTGACATTTTCACTAAAACAAAATCTTTTTTATGGTATGTGCATGGTGGTCTATGAACTATTTGGCACCTATGGACGGTCCGATTATGAATACAATTAAATGAAAAATGCTCCAATCGCCAAAATAATAATTAGAATATACCTCAAATGTATTAATGATAAATATATGAATGGTTGATTGGTAAATGTTATCTTATGTAATGTTAAAAAGATAATGCTATATTCGTTTCAATGCAGTGCAAAAAACGCAAGTACGTTGTGAAAGATACGGACAGCGGGATTTACGTAACGCAATATTTATATAACAGCATTGTTTAATAGTTAAAAAGATGTCATAAAAGGTACACGTGTTTGTCATTAAGCTTGTGTTGGCACACGATATAATATAATAATGAAGAATTATTCATACTGAAACTATAAGGGGATGGTTACGTTACCGCAGAAAATGTTAATATAGATAGCCATCACCGCACATAATTTTTCAATTTAATACGTTTTTATGGAATATACAATTACGGTAACGGTAATATCGATATTACGCCTGCCTATTAATTTTAGGGATAATGTCAAATGCAATGTACATCCTATTTACATACTTTAATAATACTACTAATTAATAATTAACATATTGATATGCATACCCTATGCGTTATGTAGTAGTCCAATTGACCAGCGTAGTCCCATATGCTAGTTATTTCATTTGGAATATTCTCTGAATCATCACTTCCTATTTTACTTCTTATAAAATCTTCGAATTTGTTCCAGAGGCTCGGGTTTTCATTGCTATCTATTGCAGGATAAACAAAAACACATGTAGGCCTAAACAAAAAGAATTTGATCGCTGTCCAGTTTTTCAGGAATACTTGTTTTCTTTAAATGTTAATTAGATAGACATTTTTTTTGTCATATTATGTCAAGTTTTTTTTAAATACTATCCTATGATTTACTATTGCCAGTACTTTTCATTTGTATTTTTTTTTTAAGTCATGTTTTTTAATTTTAATGGCACGTTTTTTTAATGTCATGATTTTAAATTGATATTAATCATGTCATTTTTTTAATCTTTTGGTGATCCTAAATAAAACTTTTAAAGTTCACCATTTTATACTATCGTCTAGGTTTTATTCCTTAATATCCAATCATTAATCTACAGTTTCGTTTATCATAATTGATAAATGAAAGGTGAATACATTCAAATATTAACAAGCTTCCATTATTTTTGCTGTACATACCCTGTTTTAACTCTTTGTCAACTTTTTTTGCTAATGCATTTTCACGCATTTTCTTGGTTAGCTCAGAATCTGTACAAATAAACCAATTGGTAAAAAATAAAGATTGTATGCAAAGATGTTGTTTAAAGTTTATCAGAAAGACCGAGTTAGTTTTAACATATATCATGCCTATTACTATGTGATGTCAGTCATTTAAGCATTCACACAACGCGGTGTCTATTCCTGATACAGAGTTTATCAATGTTAAAGTAATATAAATATAGATGATAAAGAAAGTAACACAAACATTTACAGTTTGGGTAATCAAATTATCTTTACCGTTTTCCACTTTAATATTCTTCCATTTACTCTCTCCAGTTGCTTTAAACACGGTAGCTGTAACTATACCATCTGTCGATGGTTCTTTGGGGTTGAATCTATTGTAAACATGTACGTTGAAGTTGAAACAAAATTCCTTAAATGTTTTTACTCCATTACATCCAGCATTTAAGTTTAACAAAGTGAAATTATCAAACTAGCTGATACAAATCAATTTTAAAAAGCTTTAGATTATATACAAATCAAAGAGAGGCAACCAATAGTCAACATATTACACGTTTACATTTACGTTGAAATAATTGATTAGGCCTAATAATATTAGTTATGTTAACACATATTTGAACCAATTGTATTTTTTTTACCTCTCTCTAAGCATGGACTTTACGCAGCTTGTCTTACCAGCACCTTCCTTCCCAAGAAACATACATCTTGAATTCACAACTGCAATTTTACCATCTTTCAATTCATCTTTATATATCTTAATAGCCTCTTTACCCATGGCAAATATTTCTGGAGGAACTAGCAGTTCTGATTATAAATAATTAAAAATACGCATAACAACATACATGTATTATTTCGATTTTCGCATTCATGGTTATATGTAAAATGTAATGTATGAATAACATTTGTTTTTAAAATTCAAATGTGTATTGCTAACATCGACAACATTTCTCTTTAAAGTTTAATCAACTTTAAATTAGTTTACTTAGTTAAAAATGGCATGTTTCACAAAAAGTTACGAGCGCACACGCGTTTAAAAATTTTAAATGCAAAAAATCAATTTCTAATCATATTTCTACGCGTTTCATGTAATTTTAAGCATGTCTAAAATTCCCACGTGCGCCCAAATGTTTACTTCAAAAATTTGTCAAAATTATGCCTTTTTGTAAACAGTCATAGATTCTAAACTAATTACATATTCTGGAAGTTGATAAGTTGTAGATATCGAATAATGAATCAATATGGCTAACAGGACATTGTGACGTCATCGTATGGCCACTCGAATATAAAATATAGAATTTTTGTCTCTTTCGTCATAGCTTTTTTTTCTCTCTTTTGTGGGGGCAACCCACTTTTGTCATAGCTCATCACATTTAAAAGAGCGCATCTCCACTTATCCGTATTCCATTTCCCCCCATAATTTTATATTATGTAGGTCAATCAATTATATTTCGCATCTTTTACCATTTTAAAAATTGTGATGACGTCAGCATGCGCAAAAGCGGGAATAACTTAGGTCATTTATTTTCAACATTCAAATAAATTGCAATATGTTATAGCTCCTAAGAATGAAAAGTGATACTCATGATCAAAAGTTTTTCTGGAAGCAGTTGAATTGTAGATACGAATTCATGTACAAATTATGCGCATCGGATAGTGTGACGTCATCATATGGCCAGTTGAATTATAAAAGTCGTATTTTCATATTTTGCGTCATAGTTCATGACATTTAAAAGAGCGCGCTTCCATATTCTACGTATCCAAATTACTTCAACACGTTGATATGCTTTTGCTCAGATAATTTCCTTCCAAAATTGCTATCTACGTATTTCATTTTGATGACGCAATCATGTTAAAAATGTCATCTATGCTACACTGTATATAACATATACAGTGTATTTTGTAAATAGTGCTATAATAACGTACAATTCAGCACTGTAATTATCTATATATAAATTTACGTAAGGGCAAAATTCGGTAAATCGCGCGTTATTTCTAGAATGTTTACTCGATGGTATATTAAGTTGGTTAGAATCGCGGTACTGATTTTAACCAACTGATGTAACCCTGTTTACTAATTAAATTTAGTTAGATAATTAGTTATTGACAATTAAAACGAATTTAGGTTCAACGATTTGCCCCAAATAATTCTGTCTAATGGATGTCCTCATGAAAAATACCTCCACACAATAATACGAGGATACTTCGCATTTTCCTATCTCCTCCTACGATAATTGTTTTTAATAGCTGAAAACCGGTTGAACAGCTCGAGTACAGTATCATAATGTTGAAGACAGGCCGATTTTCTTTAAAAAATACTATTTTGATAGATTTAATATACGTGTCAAAGTGACGAGTTCTAATCTAGTTTTAATATAATATTTTTAACTTACTGTCAAAATACTCTAAAATCATCATTTGTTTTGTTTGTTCTATCTGCGTATTTTCTTCTAAAATAGATACTGCTGTTTTTCCTTCCTATAAACATAAAAGTAAATTAAATATATAGGTCATTCGCGTACTAAACAATTTCAGCCCACTTTATTAATCATACACGTCAGATGTGTTATTTGCGCGATTCTGGTTAAAGTTGATGATTCTGGAGTGATTCCCATGATGATGTAGCCATCTGGGAAGCTATTTTTAGTATAGCCAAGACAAATGTATGTGCTTTCGAATGTTTTCAAATTGTTTGATAATGATCGAATTGGTAAGTTTACTTACATTTGTTTCTAAATAAGATGGAATTATAAACATTTGAGGCCAGTGTATTATAAAAGGATTATTAAACGTAAAAAACATCAGTACCATATTATTGGAAATTATTCAAAAATTAGTATTGTGTTAAGGAGATGTTGAGTGTTTTGCAAGATGCAATAGTATGAGATAGTTAGGTTGTAATTTACCTCCGCCAAGGAGGTATATGTAATCGATCGTGTGTGTTTGTTTGTTTGTTAACAGGACTACTCAAAAAGTAACAAGATCTTTACCAAAATAAATGTACAGATAGATATGTGGTCAAGGACTATTCCATTATATTGGGACCATTTGGGACCATGGTCCCGACCATGGTCCCAATTCTGGACCACTTTTTAATATACTTTTCAAACCTACTAGTGTTAAAGGACATAATTTTAATATAAATAAAGTAACAAGTAAACTGAAATTGTACAAACTTCATTTTTGTACAAGACGCAAGAGTTTTTTTTTGTGATTTGTAATTTTAAAACATAATTTGATTTAATATACACTTGTTGATGCGAGTAGTTTAAAAAACCAATTTCTTTTCAAATTCCCTCATTTGATTTTCGCGTTGCTGTTCTATTGTTAGTCAACTGAAGCTATTGTTAATTGAAAGGCGTGTTACATAACTATTACACCAAACGCGCATACACATGCTTTTAGTGAAATTAGCCTAAATCACAAACAGCATTAAGACACAAATATAAAAATATATTTTTTCCCCGGAGAAATCTTATGTAGGAGAATTTTACAGAAGGCGGAGGTATGCACTTTCGGTGTGGCTTTCTAGTTATAAGTAGTATTCGTACTGGAATAGAAACGTTTGAAAATTCCGCGGCGTGTTCTTCCTGTCATAATTCATTCGTATCATTATTAAATATTTTGATGCCATTGTTGTAAGTTACATCACACCAAAACATTACATTTTTAAATGGTGTAAAAACAGATAAATAAACATAATTTCGCCGTAAATTCAATATAGAATGACAATCCTTCCAATTTGTAGCTCCGCGGGTGACGTATTTACATCAATCACGTGACCAAACTAATTTACGCCTTTTTTGATTTAAAAAAAGTAAAAAAGATATGATAAGCTCGATAATAATTAACTATCATTACCATACACTATATACTATTTAATTACTAAATTAAATTTTAAAATAGTAAAAAATCCATTCCATACAAAATAACTGCTTCCTCAATCTGGTAATAACTCAGGCAATAATAAACTACGTCTCTTCAAATGGAACTAATTCACGCAATAAAGTTATAGTATTTATAATTAATGTTAACAAAATGATTTTGTTTTTAACTGTATTTGCAATTAGGTTTAAAGTAACATTTAATGAAATTCATTTTTGTACTAGTATAGTGTACATGCATGGCGCATGGGCGACGTAGTCAATTTGCTAGAATTTGGATTATATGTTTTTGAAGAAACAAAACAACTATCATTCAATGACTAATTATTCATGCTGTGTGGTGTTTCAGTCCTATAAAGAAATTATGATCATGGAGTTTATACATACAGGTTATTGTAGCAAATAGTTATAGTTAGATTATGATAAATAATACACAAATAGATTGAAATAAAAGGTTTTGCTGGTGCATGTTGTGGACGTAGACCGAATTATATCATTTGTCTGTGCATTCCTTTATTTTGAAATGTTAATGAAAGGTAAAGAAAAATCCAAGAAAAAAAAAATCATAATTGTGTAGTTTATAATGACATGTCCACATAAACTTATTTAAAAAATTAATAATTTCATTGCTCAATATACCAATCTCACAATAACTGTGGGATCTTATTTAATTACTACTAAATAATTATTGCAGCAAGTAATTCTAAATAGCACAATCAATTTTAATATGATATAAAATAAAGTGGATAAAATATGTTTGCGGCGCAGATCATACGTACGTTAGTTGAAGTCATATAAATTATTTCTAGACCTATATTACCTTATTTAGTGCTGTTACGGATGCACCTTGCTTCGTGAGATAGTCTACTACTTCTAAGTTAGGTTCATTTGAACGCATGTATTCATGCAGCGGGGTGTTTCCGTCCTATAGAGAAAAAATTATTATCACGAAGTTTATACATACAGTGTATTGCAGCAAATAATTATAATTAGGTAATGATAAATAATACACAAAGAAGTTGACATAAAAGGTTTTGCTTGTGAATATGATGTGAACGTAGACCGAATTATATCAATATTATATGCGCATTCCCTTATATGGCAATGATCTTTAGCCCATTATTACCTTATTTAATGCTATTACTGATGCACCTTGCTTCGTGAGATAGTATACTACTTCTAAGATAGGTTCATTTAAACGCATGTATTCATGCAGCGGGGTGTTTCCGTCCTTTCAAGAAATTATAATCATGAAGTTTATACAAACAGTGTATTGCAGCAAATAAGTATAGTTATATAATGATAAACAATACACACACAGAAATTGAAATAAAACGTTTTTCTTGAACATATCCTGTGAACGTAGACCGAATTATATCATTTGTCTCTTATATTGTAATTTTACAGAATCATAAAAGAAATCATAATCGTGTAGTTTATGCATACAGGTTAACGTAAATATTGCTTTCTGTCATGATTCTAAATTCGGCTCTTTTATAATGACATGTCCACATAAAACATAGTCAATAAACCAATCTCACAATAACTGTAGGATCTTGTTTAATTACTACTAAATAATTATTGCAGCAGCAAGTAATTCTAAATAACTTTATTAATTGTAATATGATATAAAATAAGTGGATAAGATATTGTTGCGGTGCAGATCATACGTACGTTATAGGTGTAATCATAATAACTTATCTGTAACCCTATATTACCTTACTTAGTGCTGTTATTGAAGCACCTTGTTTCCTGAGATAGTTTACTACTTCTAAGGTAGGTTTATTTGAACGCATGTATTCATGCAGCGGGGTGTTTCCATACTATAAAGAAATTATACATACAGGTTATTGCAGAAAATCATTTTAGTTATGCAATGATAAATAATACACAAATAAATTAAAATAAAAGGTTTTGCTGGTGCTTATGCTCTGAACGTAGACCGAATTATATCAATTGTCTGTGGATTTCCTAATTTTGCAATTTTACTGACAAAAGAAATCATAATCGTGTAGTTTATACATACAGATCTTCTTCATCTTCTTCATATTTGGAGCCAACTTCATATGTGAAGACTCTGCTCCTCCAACTCTGTTTTGCTAGCTCTACTGCATTTGGTTGTGTATTATTATTCTATTTATAGTTATTTTTTTACAGAGAATTTCTATTTAGTTATTCTTTTCTATTTAGTTATTCTTTTACAGAGAGAAACTGACTCCCTTATTTATTCATAAGTATTATTATTATTATTATTATCCTTATTATTTTTTTTTCCCCTTACTTCTCCTTTCACTTTTCTTTCTCTCTTTTCTTCTTCTTTTCTTCCCTTTCCCTTATTTTTTTTTTTATTTTACTTATATATTGCTTTATATATATATTGATTAATTGCTTCCAGTCATCATTCTAAATTCAACCATTTATAATGACATGTCCACATAAAACATAGTTAAATTGATAATTCATTCAATAAATTATCTCTATCCCTATTACCTTATGCTATGTGATATGAAGATGTAATATTACATAATAATGAAGACGTACGTAAGGCAGCACTTAGTGGAGCACTGTGGCGCAGTGGTTAGAGCATTGGACTTGCAATCAAGAGGTTGCCGGTTCCAGCCCGGCCCGGTCACTGCGGTGTTGAGTCCTTGAGCAAGATTCTTTATCCACATTGTTCCTCCCCACCCAGGTGATAGAAATGGGTACCGGTATGTTAAAAGTACTGGGAAGGTAAATCAGACTCGTTTGTGCGTGAGTGGCGTACCCCCGCAAACATACACACTTAGTGGAGCCTGGCCCAATCACTTGCATTAGCTTAGGTTTCAACTTAACTACTTTACTTACGTATGACACTTTTCATTATAAATTATACGTACTTAATTTATACAATAAAAAATTAAATTAAACAAAGAATGCGGATAATTAAAAAAATATATATTTTCATTTCCTATTTAGAGATTTAATCTTGGTACCACGAACGTTAGTGGTGTCCAACTGTATTTGATTGCTGTAACCACTCTTGTGCAGGTATAGAGTTATGAACAACACCATACTCGTGATCTGAGGTGTGTTTGAGTCCCACCCGATAACTACACAATGTTAGATCACGGGAATATATGCCCACTCTTATGTACTTTACCTTATTCTGTAATGTTGGAGATACACCAAGTTTAATGAGATTAGTCACTATTCCTAACGTAGGTTTAACATATCTACCACTTAGATGTATATGTAGAGCATTGCTTCCTTCCTAAAAAGATAAAAAAAAAAGGTTATATTTTTAATAAATACATATTTTTAAATCATATTAATCGAAAGTCGCTAAAATGTATTATTTATACCAAGAGAAGTTGCATCATGATAATAATAATTAACATACAGTACATTACCTTCTTACGTTTGAAGGTAAAAAACGAAGCAAAACATAATAATTATCATTAAGCATACTGTTACCAGTATGCCATACTATTGCAATTTAACATTTTTGTCAAATTACCTCTTTTGGTATTGTTGTTGATTCACCATTGGTCATCAGACAGTACAATATCTCTAATTTAACATCATCACGCTCCAGATAAATATTTATCGGTGTGTATCCATTCTGTGAATAAATCATACACATCAAATATAAAGATTCTTATAAATGATACTGTTAGACACAACTGATAACATGATTGGTTGTTGTTGTTTTGTGGCTGATGCAACATGAATATTATAAGACATTATTTTGTTCACAAAACACTTCAGATACAGGAATACTCATACTTTTTACTCATACTTTTTACTCATACAATTTATAAGGAATGGCAGAACGTTTGTTTGTTTTATATTTGTTGCTCATTCATCAATACTGTATTACAAATACATAATTATAATAAAATGACAGGATGAGAGCAAGATGATAACTCTAGATCTTGTTTCCATAAGGACTCCCGACATAAAAAAACAACATACACCAACAATCTTAATTAACAAGCAAATCCTAATGTACTTTACCTTATTCTGTAATGTTGGAGATACACCAAGTTTAATGAGATTAGTCACTATTCCTAACGTAGGTTTAACATATATACCACTTAGATGTATATGTAGAACATTGCTTTCTTCCTAAAAAAATAAAAAATGTTATATTTTTAATAAATAAATATTTTTAAATCATATTAATCGAAAGTCGCTAAAATGTATTATTTATACCAAGAGAAGTTGCATCATGATAATAATAATTAACATATAGGTATAGTATACCTTCTTACATTTGAAGGTAAAAAACAAAGCAAAAATAATAATTATCAATAAGCATACTATTACCAGTATGCTGTACTATTGTAGTTTACATTTTTTGTCAAATTACCTCTTTTGGTAATGTGGGTGATACACCATTGGTTATCAGACAGAACAATATCTCTAATTTAACATCATCACGCTCCAGATAAATAGTTATCGGTGTGTATCCATTCTGTGAAGGAATCATACACATCAAATATAAAGATTCTTATAAATGATACTGTTAGACACAACTGATAACATGATTGGTTGTTGTTGTTTTGTGGCTGATGCAACATGAATATTATAAGACATCATTGTGTTCACAAACACTTCAGATACAGGAATATTCATACCTTTTACTCATACAATTATAAGGAATGGCAGAACGTTTGCTTGTTTTATATTTGTTGCTCATTCATCAATACTGTATTACAAATACATATAATAAAATGACAGGATGAGAGCAAGAGGATAACTCTATAAGCTCTAGAGCTTGTTTCCGTAAGGACTCCCGACATAAAAAAACAACATACACCAACAATTTTAATTAACAAGCAAATCCTAATGTACTTTACCTTATTCTGTAATGTTGGAGATACACCAAGTTTAATGAGATTAGTCACTATTCCTAACGTAGGTTTAACATATATACCACTTAGATGTATATGTAGAGCATTGCTTCCTTCCTAAAAAAATAAAAACATTTATATTTTTAATAAATAAATATTTTTAAATCATATTAATCGAAAGTCGCTAAAATGTATTATTTATACCAAGAGAAGTTGCATCATGATAATAATAATTAACATACAGTACATTACCTTCTTACGTTTGAAAGTAAAAAACGAAGCAAAACATAATAATTATCATTAAGCATACTATTACCAGTATGCCATACTATTGCAATTTAACATTTTTGTCAAATTACCTCTTTTGGTAATGTTGGTGATTCACCATTGGTTATCAGACAGTACAATATCTCTAATTTAACATCATCACGCTCCAGATAAATATTTATCGGTGTGTATCCATTCTGTGAATAAATCATACACATCAAATATAAAGATTCTTATAAATGATACTCCCTGTTAGACACAACTGATAACATGATTGGTTGTTGTTGTTTTGTGGCTGATGCAACATGAATATTATAAGACATTATTGTGTTCACAACCACTTCAGATACAGGAATAATCATACTTTTTACTCATACAATTATAAGGAATGGCAGAACGTTTGTTTGTTTTATATTTGTTGCTCATTCATCAATAATGTATTACAAATACATATAATAAAATGACAGGATGAGAGCAAGATGAAAACTCTAGAGCTTGTTTCCATAAAGACTCCCGACATAAAAAAACAACATACACCAACAATCTTAATTAACCTTGGATTGTATACTATCAGGGGTCGGTGCCTTGGAATGTTTTAACTTTCATTAGTTTTACCTAATGAACAGGAAATATTTGATTATGAAGTTGATCTATTAGAATAGGTCAAATGGGGGTTATTACAGGTTATTGCAAAGAATAATTATAGTTATAGATAAATAATAAAACATTGAAATAAAATGTTTTGCTGGTGCATATGCTGTGAACGTAGACGGAATTGTATCAATTGTCTCTTATTTAGCAATTTTACTGATAAATCATAATCGTGTAGTTTATACATACATGTTAATGTAAACAATGCCGCGGAAGTTAGTTTCAAAGGATGCTCAAATTAAATAATGTATTCATTATTAGGATGACATTTATTTTAATAAACACCTCCCGAATAAAACATCACTTTGAATAAAAATCGCTCCCCCATCCCAAACCCAACTATCTATTAAACGCCCATCCACAATTATACACACAATATTGTATTATATTTATAGTAACACAATGATACTATTTGTAGTCGAATTCATCGCACTGTTATCTACAAGCATTTGTTATTCTTTTTTTACCACTTTTCATATATCTATTAGAGGATTTTATTACCATATTTTATTAAAACTAAAAATTAAACATATCCCTTGAATAAGCACCTCCCTCAAATGAACTCCACCTCCCCACCTCAGCTCTATAATGGCCCTACCAAACAATATACACATATAGGCCTACTTTAAAATGTTATTTATCATCTAAGACACTGTGAAACAGAGTAGGTTTATTTTACGAATGTCAAGAATTTTCAATAATGGTAACCGACAGAAAACGTACAAGGAGAACGTCATTTTTACCCGGGTCATTATCATTCCGATCGTCTACACTTCCTAGAGGGGAAGCGAGCGAATCTGTAGCACTATATTACCTCATTTAGTTTTGTTACTGATGCACCTAGCTTGTTTCGTGAGATATTTCATTATTTCTAATGTAGGGTTATTTGAACATGAAGTATTCATGCAGTGGGGTGTTTCCGTCCTATAGAGAACACATTATTATCACGAAGTATATACATACAGTGTGTTGCAGCAAATAATTATAATTATGTAATGATAAATAATACACAAATAAATTGAAATAAAAGGTTTTGCTGGTGCATATGATGTGAACGTAGACCGAATTATATAAAGTGTATGTGCATTCCCTTATTTTGCAATTTTACTGATAAAAGAAATCATAATCGTGTTGTTTATACATACAGGTTAATGTGAACATTGTTTTCAGTCATGATTCTAAATTCAACCATTTTATAATGATGTCCACATAAAACATAGTGAAATTAAAAATTCATTGCACAATATAACAATCTCTAAAAGATCTTGTTTAATTACTACTAAATAATTATTGCAGAAAGTAATTATAAATATCTCAATCAATTGTAATATGATAAAAAATAAAGTGGATAAGATACGTTTGCGGCGCAGATCAAACGTACGTTAGATCTAATCATATACATTATTTCTAGACCTATATTACCTTATTTAGTGCTGTTACGGATGCACCTTGCTTCGTGAGATAGTTTACTACTTCTAAGGTAGTTTTATTTGAACGCATGTATTCATGCAGCGGGGTGTTTCCGTCCTATAGAGAAAAAAATTATTATGACGAATTGTATTATTTAACGTAAAAAATAACAGTAGCATAGGCCTATACCATGAATATATTGGAATCTATTCAAAAATTAGTATTGTGGTAAAGAGATGTTGAGTGTTATGCAAGATGCAATAATATGAGATAGTTGTAATTGAAAGTAGTATTCGTACTGGAATAGAAACGTTTGAACATTACGCGACCTGTTCTTCCCTTCATAATTCATTCGTATCCCTATTGATTATTTGGATGCTATTGTTGTAAGTTACATCACACCAAACATTACATTTTTAATAAGGTAAAAAATAGATAAATAAACATAATTTCGCCGACGTTAGGTGTAATCATATTTAACTTATCTGTAGCCATATATTACCTTATTAAGTGCTGTTACGGATGCACCTTGCTTCGTGAGATAGTTTACTACTTCTAAGGTAGGTTCATTTGAACGCATGTATTCATGCAGCGGGGTGTTTCCGTCCTTTCAAGAAATTATAATCATGAAGTTTATACAAACAGTGTATTGCAGCAAATAATTATAGTTAGATAATGATAAACAATGCACACAAAGAAATTTAAATAAAACGTTTTTCTTGTGCATATCCTGTGAACGTAGACCGAATTATATCAATTGTCACTTATATTGTAATTTTACAGAATCATAAAAGAAATCATAATCGTGTAGTTTAATGCATATAGGTTAACGTAAACATTGCTTTCTGTCATGATTCTAAATTCAGCTCTTTTATAATGACATGTCCACATAACAAATAGTCAATATACCAATCTCACAATAACTGTAGGATCTTGTTTAATTTCTACTAAATAATTATTGCAGCAAGTAATTCTAAATAACTCAATCAATTATAATATGATATAAAATAAGTGCATAAGATATTGTTGCGGTGCAGATCATACGTACGTTATAAGTGTAATCATAATAACTTATCTGTAACCCTATATTACCTTATTTAGTGCTGCTATTGAAGCACCTTGTTTCCTGAGATAGTTTAAAACATCTAAGGTAGGTTTATTTGAACGCATGTATTCATGCAGCGGGGTGTTTCCGTCCTATAAAGAAATTATACATACAGGTTATTGCAGAAAATCATTTTAGTTATGCAATGATAAATAATACACAAATAAATTAAAATAAAAGGTTTTGCTGGTGCTCATGCTCTGAACGTAGACCGAATTATATCAATTGTCTGTGAATTTCCTAATTTTGCAATTTTACAAACAAAAGAAATCATAATCGTGTAGTTTATTAATACAGATTAATGTGAACATTGCTTCCAGACATCATTCTAATTTTAACCATTTTATAATGACATGTCCACATTAAACATAGTTTAATTGATAAATCATTAAATAAATTATCTCTATCCCTATTACCTTATGCTATGTGATATGAAGATGTAATATTACATAATAATGAAGACGTACGTAAGGCAGCACTTAGTGGAGAACTGTGGCGCAGTGGTTAAAGCATTGGACTTACAATCAAGAGGTTTCCGGTTCAAGCCCGGCCCGGTCACTGCGGTGTTGAATCCTTGAGCAAGATTCTCTATCCACATCGTTCCTCCCCACCCAGGTGATAGAAATGGGTACCGGTATATAAAGGTACTGGGAAGGTAAATCAGACTCGTGGAGCCTGGCCCAAACGCTAAGGAAATGGAGATGGGCACCAAGGCCGTTATCATTAGCTTAGGTTTCGACTTAACTTACGTAGAGCACTTTTCTCTCAAGTTCATTATAAATCATACGTACTTATTTTATACAACAAAAAATTAAATTAAACAAAGGATGCGGATAAATAAAAAATATATATTTTCTATTTAGAGATTTAATCTCGGTACCACAAACGTTAGTGGTGTCCAACTGTATTTGCTTGCTGTAACCACTCTTCTGCAGGTATAGAGTTATGAACAACACCACACTCGTGATCTGAGGTGTGTTTGAGTGCCACCAGATAATTACACAAGACTAGATCACAGGAATATAGGCCCACTCTTATGTGCATTACCTTATTTTGTAATGTTAGAGATACACCAAGCTTATTGAGATAAGTCACTATTTCTAACGTAGGTTTAACATATCTACCACTTAGATGTATATGTAGAGCATTGCTTCCTTTCTAAAAAAAATGTTATATTGTTTTAATAAATAAATATTTTTAAATGAAATTAATCGAAAGTCGCTAAAATGTATTATTTATACCAAGAGAATTAATAATAATAAACATACAGTACAATACCTTCCTACGTTTAAAGGTAAGAAATGATGCAAAAATATATTTGCGGTGTAGATCATACGTACGTTATAGATGTAATCATATACATTAGCTCTAGACCTATATTACCTTATTTTGTGCTGTTACGGATGCACCTTGCTTCGTGAGTTGGTCTACTACTTCTAAGGTAGGTTTATTTGAACGCATGTATTCATGCAGCGGGGTGTTTCCGTCCTATCAAGAAATAATAATCATGAAGTTTATACATACAGTGTATTGAAGCAAATAATTATAGTTAGTTAATGATAAATAATACACAAAGAAATTGAAATGAAAGGTTTTGCTGGTGCATATGATGTGAACGTAGACCGAATTATATCAATATTATCTGTGCATTCCCTTATTTTGCAATGTTTCTGATAACAGAAATCATAATCGTGTAGTTTATACATACAGGTTTATGTCAACATTGCTTTCTGTCATGATTCTAAATTCAACAATATAAAACTATGTCTACATAAAACATAGTTCAATTAATAATTTCATTGCAAAATATACCAATCTCACAATAACTGTAGGATCTTGTTTAATTACTACTAAATAATTATTGCAGCAAGTAATTCTAAATAACTCAATCAAATGTAATATGATATGAAATAAAGTTAATAAGATATGTTTGCGGCGCAGATCATACGTACGTTATAGGTTTAATCATATACATTATTTCTAAACATAATACCTTATTTAGTGCTGTTACTACTTCTAATGTAGGTTCATTTGAACGCATGTATTCATGCAGCGGGGTGTTTCCGTCCTGTACAGAAATTATAATCATGTGGTTTATATATACAGTGTATTGCAACAAACACTTATTGTTCTGTACGTCAACCTAACTATACACTTGAACTAAACACGATGAAAGATACCTATCTGTGTAGTTGCTATATCGTAAACCGCCTTTATGAAGATATATTATTACATAATAATGAAGACATACGTAAGCCAACTTTCTCCCAAGTGCATTACAAATCACACGTATTATTCATACAATGAACAATTTAATTAAACAAACGATGCGGATAATTAAACAAATATATTTGTATATTATTATAAGGTGTCCAGCTGTATTTGCTTGTCGTAAACAGTCTGTTGTAGATATATATAATGAGTCTTATAAATAACTTTGGAATTGGGTCAACCGGCTCCGCTACTGTGATTAAGTTCACTTAGGTTGACCATTTGTTATGTATATTGAAATATACAGAATAAATAATGAAATGAAATACTGTTGTATATAATGTAATAACTAAAAACATGAATACCCATACTCCATTATTAGGCTTGGTGACATGCAGTAATAAAACTCTGGAAGTTTTAGATAACTTGATAGTTTGATCATTTATATGGAAATATGGAACCGGTAACGTTGAACTGAATTTGCGGACCAGTTTGCCGAATATAAGCGACTTTTGAACAACTACAAAACCAGAATTGGAGTAAAGTTGGCTTATTACAACGTATTCATAAGCTCGTGAGGCATTGCATCTTACATTGGCTCAGTTGATTAAAAAATGGTTTCAGCAAATCGGAAAGTGGTTCAAAAGATGATCAACAATGGTGATAAGAGATTTTTTGAAAGGGAGATGGTGAGGATGATGATACAACTAATAATTGCAAAGTGGAACAGCTAGATTGTTAAAGATATTTAAAACAGAAAACATATCATCATAATATCAAAAAACATCAGATCAAATTTGCTGCTCATAGCACAACCCCATTACATCCAGACGACCAAACAGCTACTGTTGATAACAACAGTAAAATTGACATATGGTACCAAATTTAATTAGAACAGCAGTTTCATATTAAATTAGAATTGTCTGACACACAGCTAGATAATCCAGAGGTAGGAATCGGGTGGTTGAAAGATTCCAGGTTGTACAATGATGTATGGCCGTTATGGGCAACAACCATTTTTGGTGATTGGCTACCATATAATAATAATTATTATTATTAATTAAAGATGTATTGCCCCCAAAATCATGAAAATTAAAGAGCTATAAAGTCAGCTTTGAATATAAAGATCATTTTGCAGTTTTAATAAAACTATTCACTTCCATAAGAAAAAAAAACCAAAGAAAATAATGATTTAACTTAATAATCATTGTCTGGCAGACAAGTAAACCATTACAACTGGGCAAGAATCATATTTAGATCTATAATCACTTGTATACAAGGTAAACAAAAAAGGGGCTAATACAATGCCTTGTGGCGCACCTGTATTGGAAACACTAACATCAGAACATATAGTTGGGCTAAGCTTCACATACTGCTTTCTGTTTGTTAAAAAATTCAGAATAAATTAAATCATATTAAAGGGAATGGCCATCTTACACAGCTTATCTACTAGTAAATGGGGTTGAATGGTGTTAAACGCAGAGGAGAAGTCGTAATACACATCACGGGCTAAATTTCCAACATTTGTTTTATCTAAATGACGATACAGCCTTTCAAGTTTAACTACGATCGCATTCTTCTCATCACCATATTTAATGAGGGTGGCCTATCCAGTTCTATTGAAGGAAGGGCCCTCGTTAGTTAGTTTATGGCTGCTTAGTAATGTAGTACAACGGGGTAACCACCTACTCGTATAAAAATAATATGCACTACTTTCTTTAAAATGCACATGAGCTAGATGTGTACACTGGACCTACGGTTTATCGTCCTTATCCGAGAAGACTCATTTTCTACCAGAACCATGGAGCGAGTGAGCCTCGACACCTTACGTTATGGCTACGGTTCCACTGTCTTAACCGCTCGGCCACTCACTCACTCACTCTATTTGTCTATCTGAGAGGGAATTTATTCAAAGCAGGACGTTTATTCAATAAATTAGGCCATAGAGATATGTATCTGACATGGGAATTTCCGTCCTAAAATTAATTCATAATCATGATGTTTATACATACATGTTATTGCAGCAAATAATTGTAGTTAAGTAATTATAATAAAACAAAAAACAAATTAAAACTAGAATTTAATTCGTCACTTTGACGAATTATATGTGATCATTTTTATAATTTTATTGACATTAATATGGTTTAAACATGCACGTATGTCAACATACGATCGGAAAATGTTGATGTATGCCATCCTATTATACGCTTATAGTGCTGAGTTGTGCCTATTATATGCCATATTCATTATGTACAGTATATACTGTATTTCTATATACAGTGTAGCATTGGTAGAATTACGGAAACACATGTTCTAATTTTTTAGCACTGATGACATTATCAAAATAATTTGTGGATAACAATATCGAAAGATAATGAATTGAGCAATAAATATAACAATTGGAAGAAAATTTGGCACGTAGAAGCGCGTTGCGCGCTCTTTAAAATTTGTATAACTTTGACGAAAGAGATGAAAAAACTACTCTTTAACTTCAACTGGCCATATGATAACGTCACAAAATCCGATAGGCTTAATTTTTATATGAATTCATATCTACATTTCACCAGCTCTCACAATAAGTTTTAAACATCAAGGTCAACTTTAATTCAGAAGAGCTGTAAGGTATTCAAATATACGTTGTAGGTGAAATTACGTAACCACCGTTATTCAAATTTTAAGACATGATGACGCCATTAAAATGAAAATATTGGCAACTCATAAGTAACATAATTGGTTGAGGTAGAATATATTAAAAATTTAAAAAAAATCGATCACAGATAAGCGAGTTGCGCTATGTTGAATATGGTGGTATATGACAAAAGGGGAAAAAACCCTATTTTAAAAATTCATGTGATGATGACGTCATACCATTTTGTACGTCTAATGTGAATATACATTTATATCTACAACTCATTGGCTTCCATAATAAGTTAATAAAATTCGGGGGCATCTTTCATTCTGAAGAGTTCTATTCATTTTAAAAAGGCCTTATTTTTTACCGTTTTTAGCACTTTTGTACAATTAATGTGCGCATTTTGTCATTTTTAACGTGCTCGTATAGCACTATTTTAAGTCGAAATGGATTCAAATTTGGTGAATGTACTAAGGAAGATGATTAGAATGCAATTTGTACAAAAAGTTGTGATTTGTTACGCTTTTTTTGTACGCACTCGCAAAAACGTGTTTTTGCGCAGTAATTTTTTGAAACACGCAAAATGGCCTAATTTATGCTCTAAATTGATCAAAACTTAATTTTGAGCTTTTTAAATTTTAAAGGCGCGATTTCACGCGCATGACCCTACGTGTGCATGCGTTTTTATTTGCTAATATTTTTACCCTTGACCTTAAGTTTTCGTGTAGTGAATTTCATTATTATGTAATGATTAATTATGGAGATATGATTGATAATGTGATTTCACAAAATGGCGTATAAATGACGTCACGGATAAGTGATCACGCTGGAAAGCTTATTAGGATTAAGTTGTATTATTTGAAAGATATTCGGAAATCTTGGTAATCATTGACATTAAACTTTTTGAGATAATTGTTACACAAAATAGTGTACAGAAACAATAAAAAGAAAAATAAAGATTTGATACAATAACAATTAAAAGAGTTTGCTGGTGTATTATTGGTCTGTGAACGTGGGCTCAATCTATAATAGCACTAAGCCAAAATGTGTCTATCTCCTCCCAAACTGATACTAGCGCCGTTCGAGACGGGGCACCTTTTAATTCTCCTCTATCCATTAGTCTATATTATAACGAAAATGTCTACGAAAAAATGTGTTTTAGGCCAATTTCTTTGCAATTGCCGAATGCCGCTTTCGGAAATTCTTCGCCATTTTCCTTCGTCACAATTAGATCACTAAGGTCAGTAGCAATGTCGATATCGAGAGAGCACACGTGATGTGATCAGCGCAGCTGCAGTTATAATATAGCGGCAGAACTCCGTGCCACATTTCAAATAAAACGGGCGGTAGGCCTACAAAACTGTATTCTTGCCCATGTTTCTACCTCATGAACATCGCTTCCGCCAAACTTAATTCAGCACCTCTTTACCATTTTTCCAAACACGAAATGCAGTGATAACACTAGGCTAGGTTATGTTTCTCAATAAATAAAGGTCTAGGAAATAGCTGAATGCGGCTCACTTTTAGGCCGATATAATATTTGATTGGCTGGTAATTTCATTAGCTCCCGGTAGGTGTATGATATGAAATGGTGTGAAGTACATTATGCTTACATTGTGTTTTGTTATTTTTTGGTTGATTTTTAATTGTTTGTTTTATGTAATTTATTGCAAGGAATGTAGGCTTTTGTATATAAGGAGGTACAAACAATGAGGATGAAGTTATATTTACTTCTTTCTAATTTGGCCTACACTACCACAAAATATATTTTGCTATTCATCTTAAAAACAAACCACCAATCATTATTACCACCACAAATCAAGACATTCAACTGAACAACGGGAGACTGCAAGAATATTCAACCAAATTCAACTATTATCACTGTTATCCAAAATGAAATGATAATCATACTTTGGAAACATTTATAAAACACGATAATTTACCAGACGAAAATTATTATTCTTTTCTTATACCAAATATGAGGACGGAAAATAACATGACATGATATTAATCAATAACACAACAAACGTCTATTATTTTAATATTTTTACACAAAAAAAAAACAAAAACAAAGATAATTTTTTGACTGCATGGATTTTCAAACATTTATTTTACAGTGAGCACCAATATCATTTGCGATGACTCTGCAAATTTGTATTTAAAATTGCTTGCTTTTAGAAATAAAACAAAATAGACACTTAACCCTTTGAATACGTGGCCCGTATCCCATACGGGGGTAATTTACTGTCCTAGGACGTGAGGCCTGTATATATACGGATTACGTTTTGTGGTCACTGAATTGCATTATTTGACATTTGACCTTTGACCAAATGCAATTTTTCGGAAGACCAAAACATTCCACATAATTTCGTACTTATCTATCGTATTTGATTGAATAAAAAAGAAAATTTACGCCTTTATAAATTAGGACCCAAATAAAATTATTTCAAGAGTTGATTATTATATTATTTAAACCAACTTAAACAAACTAGCCTAGACAGATAACTTAAAGTGCTACTATAATTGTAATACAATGTGTGAATGACAATCGATTATAATGATGTTATAACTGAATTTATGCAATGTAATATTGTTTCTAAACATACATGTCGGTTATGGCATGTCTTCATTTCTTGTTTTATTCAATAACTGCTTCTAAAATTCGCAATGATTGATTAAAATTAATTAATATTAATTATAAATTACATATTATAAATGAAATAGAGATGTTTGCTGAAACAGATACTGTTTTCATAATAATGACATAAAAACCACTATGATTGTGTGTACATTACTACATGTTGTGATGTTACTGATGCGCTATACTATATGAGACAAGTCACTATTGCTGTTAGAATATCGCAAATACCTATGTAGTGTAGTGTCTCCATACTAGAAAGAAGTCATATTCATGTAATGTATTCATATTATTTTGTTATGTTAAATTAAGACCCAATGAAATTAGTTCAAGAATAGTAATTATATTCTAACCAGCTTAAAACAAATAGACAGATAAATTGAAGAACTACTATAATTGTAATACAAATGTGTGAATGACAATCGATTATATGACGTCATACGTCATAATTGGCGAAAAACTTAGTTATACTATGGAATAATTGTTTGTACAAACACATATCAATCATGGCATGTCTGCATAATATAGTTTTTAATTAATTTATTTTTTATTTAATAACTGTTTTTGAATTTGCAATACCTACTTCTAAATAATTCATATAATTATAAAAGAGACGTCATAAATGGAATAGAGTTGTTTGCTGGAACCGATAATGTTTATGTATACTGGCATAATATACCTACTATTGTATGTTACCTTATTTTGTGATGTAATTGCTGCGCCATGCCGTATGAGACAAGCCACTATTTCTATTTGAGGGTTGTCATTGAAAAAATACACATGTAGTGGAGTGTTTCCATTCTAGAAAGAAAAAAAAAAACATGCAGTTTATAAATATCAATTCCAGCTGTAATGCAATCATATTTTTCGGTCATGCCACATTGATAATGGTTGTAAATTCTACATTGTCATGACAAAAGTATAAAAAACAATACAAATCAGCTACATTCATTCGTACTTTATTAACAACACATCTGACTTGTTACATAAAGCATGCCGTACTGACCAACGTCAACGCAACTAACAATCAGTCGACTTGAAAACCTGTACGCTTGCAAAACGTTCTAGTAAATACTTTTTATTTCGTACTTGTCTATCGTATTTGATTGAATAAAAAAAGAAAATTTACGCCTTTATAAAATAGGATCCAAATAAAATTATTCCAAGAGTTGATTATTATATTATTTAAACCAACTTAAACAAACTAGACAGATAACTTGAAGTGCTACTATAATTATAATATAATGTGTGAATTAATATTAATTGACTTTATGCAATGTAATATTGTTTCTAAAAATACATGTCGGTTATGGCATGTCTTCATTTCTTTCTTCATTCAATAACTGCTTCTAAAATTCGCAATAAATAAATCAAAATAATTAATAATAATTATAAATTACAAATAATAAATGAAATAGAGATGTTTGCTGGAACAGATACTGTTTTCATAATAATGACATAAAGACCACTATGATTGTGTGTACATTACTACATGTTGTGATGTTACTGATGCGCCATACTATGTGAGACAAATCACTATTGTTGTTAGAATATCGCAAATACCTATGTAGTGTAGTGTCTCCATACTAGAAAGAAGTCATATTCATGTAATGTATTCATATTTTGTTTTGTTAAATTAAGACCCAATGAAATTAGTTCAAGAATAGTAACTATATTCTAACCAGCTTTAAAAAAAATAGACAGATAAATTGAAGAACTACTATAATTGTAATACAAATGTGTGAATGACAATCGATTATATGACGTCATAATTGGCGAGACGCACATAGTTATACTATGGAATAATTGTTTGTACAAACACATATCAATCATGGCATGTCTGCATAATATAGTTTTTAATTAATTTATTTTTTATTTAACAACTGTTTTTGAATTTGCAATACCTACTTCTAAATAATTCATATAATTATAAAAGAGACGTCATAAATAGAATAGAGTTGTTTGCTGGAACCGATAATTTTTATTTATGGGGCATTCCACAGTATTTTTTTGTTACGGACGGGACATTTTTGAGAATATAACTAGACATATCTTAGAAATAAAAAAGAATACAAGATTCAAAGTAGAATAAATGTATACATCTATGGCCAATGTTTATTATGAAAGTCAAAAAAAGAAAAAAGACTGTACAAAAAATATTTTATTATGAAAATTGTATGCGTCGCGGACAGGACGGCAAATAGACATGACTTTTGCGAAGGTTTACGTATTGTAATATTTCTCCTCATTTAAAAGAGATTTTAAAATTTGTTTTGTATTATTATGTTGCCAGATAGTTGTTTTAGATAACTGAATGTTAATTATAAAAATTAAACTGCAAATTTATTAAAAAATATGATTTATATGTCGTTACGGACGGGACATTTCTAACGTCGCGGACAGGACAACTTTGTCCACGTTAAAAAATTGTATAATTTTGCTATTAAAAAAATTTAAAAATAAGTTTTTTACATCAATGGAATCTTTTATTTACAAATCAAAATATAATTCAACCTTTGAAACACTGTTTAAAAGTTTATGTCAAGTGAAAATATTAAAATTCATAAATATGAAATATTATTTATAAAATTAATTATTCGAAGAGTTATAACGAGAAGCAATATTGTAAAATGTTATCAAAATATTTATTTACACTAATATAAAAGTTATGCTTGGCATATTAAACAAGACTTCAAGATATTAACATATTTAAGGCGAATCTTTAAAAATTGGCGTTGGCGTTTGACGTCTGAATTTGTTAGTGGATCCAAGTTGCATATGCAATTTTCTTCTATCCTTGCTTGGATTTAATAACTGTAGGCCTACTTTTATTAAAATTCAATCTTAATTATTTAGTATCTGATTTATAAAAGGTTGCAAATTCACCAAAGAATAACATCTACAAAGCGATGACCGCACCCAATACTCCCATTCATACTGGTCATGTTGTTTTGGTTTTAGGTATTGTTCTTTTGTGGATTGTTATTTTAAATACAGACCACAATGTTGTGTGATTAATAAACAACAGTTAACACCTTTGTACAGTACTTCTCAGCCTACAGTACAAAAACACTTTTTAATTCTTACAATATTGTCATCACATCCATAAAAAAAATTTCCCATCCGTAACATTCAATAAATGTTGATAGTAATGTTTTTTTAATAAAAAAAATACAAGTTTTAAAAAACTTGTTTAAATCTATTGCAATTTAATATCCTTAGGAGTTGAAAATTAATATTTAAAATTAGGAATTAAATAACAATTTTAAAGCCATTACTTCAATAAACACAAGTGAGGAAAAACCCCCAATCGAAATGTCTCAGAAGTAACAACTATGAATTTTGAAATGCAAGTATGAAATTAATAAACATTTTTAATAAAATACTTTATTATGAATAATTGGAGCTTACTTTGAAAAAAAAGTAACTGCAGTATATTTATGGGCAAAAATGTTAACAAGATGCATATTATGAAATAAAAAGGATTTAAATGATATGTCCCGTCCTTAACAAAAATCTCTGTCCCGTGCCTACGAAAAATGTCATCAATATATTTTTGAATATGATATTTTCACCAAAAGTTTCAAAATATTTGTTTATAATGTATTGCATATAGTTTTAAAAGGAGAAGACAAAATATTAAATTGTGGTACCAATACTTTTAACTGAAATGTAAAAAAACACCATAAAACTACTATTAAAATGTCGCGGGTGGGACAATTATGAATTTTGAAATGTATATATGAAATTTAATAAACAAAATATGTGTTATAAAATGCTTGAATATGTACAATAGGGACATAGAGTAACTATATCTGGCAAAAAAATTTTCAAAAGATACATGGTTTGTGAAATAATTAGGATTTAAATGATACGTCCCGTCCGTAACAGAAATGTCCCGTCCGTAACAATATATTTTTGAAATATGATATTTTCATCAAAATCTAAAATTTTCCAAAAATTTGTTCATAATATAATGAGATATAGTCCTCAGGAGGAGAAAATGAAATATTAAGATTTTTGCATCATTACTTTTAAAATAAATGTCAAAAAACCGCCTAAAACGTCGCGGACGGGACATTTATGAATTTGAAATGGATGTATGAAATTAATAAACAACAACATTTTAATTAAATACTTGATTATGTATTATTGAGACATAAAGTAACTATATCTGTTGAAAAAACAGTAATAAGATGCATAGTTTATGAAATAAATAGGATTAAAAATGTCCCGTCCGTAACGCCAAATATGACTTTTTCATATTTATTATTCACTAACTTAAAAAATCAATATCAGAAAAATAAATAATAAATAATAAATGTTTTTTAATAAACTTCAACATGTCTACTTTGAGAAAGGGCCAAGAGTTACATCAAAATCAGTAAATGAAATTTTTAAACCCACGGACCAAATACTGTGGAATGCCCCTTATACTGGCATAATATACCTACTATTGTATGTTACCTTATTTTGTGATGTAATTGCTGTGCCATGCCGTATGAGACAAGCCACTATTTCTATTTTAGGGTTGTCATTGAAAAAATACACATGTAGTGGAGTGTTTCCATTCTAGAAAGAAATAAAAAACATGCAGTTTATAAATATCAATTCCAGCTGTAATGCAATCATATTTTTTGGTCATGCCACATTGATAATGGTTGTAAATTCTACATTGTCATGACAAAAGTGTAAAAAACAATACAAATCAGCTACATTCATTCGTACTTTATTTACAACACATCTGACTTGTTATTGACATCTGACCAACGTCAACGCAACTAACAATCAGTCGACTTGAAAACCTGTACGCTTGCAAAACGTTCTAGTAAATACTTTTTATTTCGTACTTGTCTATCGTATTTGATTGAATAAAAAAAGAAAATTTACGCCTTTATAAAATAGGATCCAAATAAAATTATTCCAAGAGTTGATTATTATATTATTTAAACCAACTTAAACAAACTAGACAGATAACTTGAAGTGCTACTATAATTATAATATAATGTTTGAATTAATATTAATTGACTTTATGCAATGTAATATTGTTTCTAAAAAGACATGTCGGTTATGGCATGTCTTCATTTCTTTCTTCATTCAATAACTGCTTCTAAAATTCGCAATTAAATAAATCAAAATAATTAATAATAATTATAAATTACAAATAATAAATGAAATAGAGATGTTTGCTGGAACAGATACTGTTTTCATAATAATGACATAAAAACCACTATGATTGTGTGTACATTACTACATGTTGTGATGTTACTGATGCGCCATACTATGTGAGACAAATCACTATTGCTGTTAGAATATCGCAAATACCTATGTAGTGTAGTGTCTCCATACTAGAAAGAAGTCATATTAATGTAATGTATTCATATTTTTTTTTGTTATGTTAAATTAAGACCCAATGAAATTAGTTCAAGAATAGTAACTATATTCTAACCAGCTTAAAAAAAAATAGACAGATAAATTGAAGAACTACTATAATTGTAATACAAATGTGTGAATGACAATCGATTATATGACGTCATAATTGGCGAGACGCACATAGTTATACTATGGAATAATTGTTTGTACAAACACATATCAATCATGGCATGTCTGCATAATATGGTTTTTAATTTATTTATTTTTTATTCAATAACTGTTTTTGAATTTGCAATACCTACTTCTAAATAATTCATATAATTATAAAAGAGACGTCATAAATGGAATAGAGACGTTTGCTTGAACCGATAATGTCTTATTAATACTGGCATAATAGACCTCCTAAAATTGTATGTTACCTCATTTTGTGACGTTACTGCTGCGCCGCGTTGTATGAGACAAGCCACTGTGACTGTTGTAGGGTTGGCATATCGTAAATAATCATGTAGTGGAGTGTATCCAAGCTAGAAAGAAATCATAACCATGTAGTAGTAAATATCAATTCCAGCTGTAATGTAATCGTATATTTCGGTCATGCCACATTGATAATGGTTGTATATTCTACATCGTTATGACAAAATCTTCTCAATGTACAAAACAATAAAAACCAGCTAAATTCATTTGTACATTATTTACCACACATAGCTTGTTACATAGCATACCGTACAGACCAACGTCAACGCAACAGTCTACTTGTCTACGCCTTTTTAAATAGGACCCAAATTATTTCAAGAGTTGATTATTATATTAATAAACCAACTTAAACAACCTAGACAGATAAATTAAAGTGCTACTATAATTGTAATACAATGTGTGAATTAAAATTAATTGACTTTATGCAATGTAATATTGTTTCTAAAACACATGTCGGTTATGGCATGCCTTCGTTGCTTCTAAAATTCGCAATGAATGATTCTAAATAATTAATTTTAATTATAAATGACAAATTATAAATGAAATAGAGATGTTTGCTGGAACAGAAAGGCCTGCTGTTTTCATAATAACAATCAGTATGATTGTGTGTACATTACCAAATTTTGTGACGTTACTGAGGCGCCGTGTTTTATGAGATAATCCACTATTTCTGTTGTAGGGTTGGCACATTGTAAATACATATGTAGAGGAGTGCATCCATACTAGAAAGAAATCATAATCAAGTAGTTTATAAATATAGATTACAGGTGTAATGCAAACATGATTTTTATTCATGTTACATTGACAACTGTAAATTCAACACTGTTATGATATGACTAAAATCAGTTACATTTATACTCACAAACAGCTATTGTACAACTCTGAAGTGAATAATTGTTATAACTATAATGATAAGCGAAAAAAGTGAATACATAGTTGCTGTTGTCGATTGACAAAGAAATGTGAGTCCAGTCATCATTATGAATTACCTGTATAATTATTTCGAAAAAGTCTTACTAGATTGGATGTAGATGAACTCAATTATGCTTTTCAAGTTTTTTATTCACATACACAAAATTAAACATTAAACTGTCATTCTGACCGTCTACCTAATCGGCCAACTCTCTACAGTAACTGTACACATCGATCTCATAATTTAAAACAAACATTAACAGTAGGCCTAAGTACTGATTAATATCGTCACTAAGTTAATTTAATTTGCAGCATTCGTCAATGAAGCATGTGTTATTGATCCAGGGTATTACACAGTAATCATTACATTTGAATATAGGCATAATGAATACAGTTTTACAATTTACATACATGTAATGGTCTAATTGACTAACTAATTGAATGAAACTAATTTGTTATTAGTAATATGGGAGTCCTATCATTATTTTGTCTTACCACATCTTTGGTTTTCAAAATATCTGGCTTTCTTTTACATATTTCTTTAATTTGATGAAAGTCATTGTACTTGAATGCATTTTGTAATCTGTAACTGTAAAGATATAGCATATAGTATATAACATGGAGTACATCAATACATTAACACAATAATGATACCTTTGTTTATAGCCTCGTTAGAAAAAGTAATTAATGTTCGTAGGCATATAGTGTTGTTCTTTAACTTTATAACTCACCTCATCTTGATTACTATACTGAGTCTTCATTTAGCTTTTTTCTTTGTTGGCTTCGTTTGATTTGTTTCTGTGAAGATAATATAATTAATGGCTTTTGATGCAACAATAATATATACGTTGCATGTTGACATAAATGTGAAATATGAAATTATCCTTAAAATAATGTAATGTAATACTAATAATATGAAACGTGTGGAACACAACATTTAAGGAAAATAATGAAGCCCTCATGTGTGTGTGACTATTACTTATAATGAGATTCTGTAAATTTAATAAATGTTATAGTTGACTTTTGTCATTTACCAATATTGGTAGTGTTTTACAGATCATCCTTGTATTATTGTCTGCGGGTATTTTTCAAGACGGACGTCCATTAGACAGTGTATACCACGATCTAAAAACACCCCTATTTGGGGCAAATCGTTGAACCTAAATTTAATTAGTAAACAGGGTTACATCAGGTAGTTAAAATCAGTACCGAAAGTACGAACCAACTTTACATACCATCGAGTAAACATTCTAGAAATAACGCGCGATTTACCGAATTTTGCCCTTACGTAAATTTATATATAGATATTGAAATCAATCAAATAAGCCAGACTACGGCATCGTCACTAATACACTGTTGGCCAAACAGAGAAAATGCATACCAACAAGAGGCGAGAAAACGAAAAAGAAAACACCACATGGTTGAACAAAATCCGAAACAACTTAACAATAATGATTTGCTGCATTATATTCAAAATGTCATTACACACTAGCATAAATTAAAACTAATCAGTATAAGCTAAACAACTTACATATAACTTCACGACACTCAAATAGTATAATGGCTACGCTTACTAAACCCATACATATTTGAGGCTTTCTTGTGCATAACCGTAGCGTTTTGTTTAAACAAATAAAGTGTAGGACTATTAATAATAATAATAATTTATTTGAAAAACAGCGGCACACATAATAATGGTGCATCCTTAAAACAATTAAACATACAATATAAAAATATATGAGTATAAAAATAAAGATAGACTAGATTAAAACAGATAATACTCAGATAAAACGGAAGTTCGATAAAACCAAATTAAAAATAAACTGTAATACTAAAACCAATTAAATGCAACTCACATACATAAGCTTGGACACTAAATTAGCATATCAATTAGTATATGAACAAAGGAATATACAGTACCTAGAATCTATGTTAAGATATACACATTCTTGATACACAGTGTCTACCAGCAAAAACAATAAGGAACAATAGGAACCCAAATTAGGGACATCAATAAACAGGAAAGCATGGATTAAATTATTTCAGCTGTGGTGAATTATTTGATGACTGTAAACAGAATTGATATAAAAAAAGAAAAAGAACAAAGTAAGATAACTAAACCAAATTACATACAATAAAAAATATAAAAAATCATTCGATAATGTTAGACTTTATACGTTGTCTAAAGGCCTCTGCTTTCTTAAGATATGATTTGCAGAACTTATCAAGAATGTCATGGGCTTTGTTTACCATATTAATCGACATTGTTGGAATGAGAACAGAACAATCACCACCAAGTATAATCATTAAGATAACCTCTGAATTATTTAACTGGAGTGAATTCCATAGATCTGAAAGACCAGAATCATTAAGGTTTTGTTCCAAGCATTCAAATTCTGAAATTCGCACTTCTTGTAGTACTTTACAATTTAACATAAAATGATATAAATCTTCAGGTTCATCCTTACATAACATACAATTACCAGTATTATTCATATCCCATTTACTTAATCTACATTCAAGTTGAAGCGTATTTGACCTTGCCTTAAATTTCAATTGAGCACCATGAAAATCAGTTTTAACAGTAAGATAATTTTCTAACTCAGGCATTTTTTTAACATAAAGTGATAATGATGGTTTGGTACAGCTTTTATTAAACCAATCCAATTCATACATTTGACGATTAACACACTTAAAAGATTTAAACCATGCTGAATCTATAGGTATGTTATTTGAAAATACATGATTAAATCCAGTATTATACAAAATACTTTTAATTGAGTTTAACCATCGCCATTTTATATTAACATTATTATCATGCAAGGTAAATAATGCATGCAACAGCAGCTTTGGCCAACGATGGGCTTCTAAGTTGATAAGCCTGTCAAAATATTTAATTTTTATTTCATTATGGGTATTTTCAATGCTATCCCATCCTAAGTCACCCAACAGAGCCAATGATGGCGTGTTCCTCGGTGCTTTTAGTAGTGTTTTAGCCATTTGTAGCTGAATGTTTTCGATTTTTTTGTAGTCACTGGCACTATAAGCTGATATTGCACATGCATAGTTAATTGAAGGTAGTGCTATAGTTTTCCACAAGATATTACCAAAATAAATCCTATTAAAATCTTCTTGCTCATTAATAATGGACTTGATATATCCAATTATTCTATTTCCTTTTCTAACTACATCATTAACATGCATACTTTCGGAGAAGTTTCTTGAAATATTCACTCCCAAGTATTTGTAACAATCTACTTCTTTGATGAAGTGGTTTGCAAGAGGCCATTGCTTAGTTTTATTAGTACGTTTACCAACAACCACAACATTTGATTTGTCATAATTAAAGTTAAGTTTCCATTTTTTGGAGAAAATTCCAGCGATAGATAACATTTTCTCCAGATCATTTTCATCTTTAGCAATCAAGACAACGTCGTCAGCCCAAAAAAGACAGCTAATTTTTGTGCCTAAAGTATGACATCCGACATTTTCATTATATAACATTTTGGAGAGTTCATTTATAAAAATACAGAATAAGGTCGGTGATAATACGCAGCCTTGCTTAACCCCTTCATCGACATCAAAATAATCAGTTACAATATCACCAAACTTAACATGACATTTGACATTTGTATAAAGTTTATCAATAATTTTCCAGACGTTACCACGGATACCAGTATTCCATGCTATTGACAAAAGGCCATTACGCCAAACCGTGTCAAAAGCCTTACGGAAATCCAGGAAGGCTAAGTATGTTAACTTTTTTTCCGCATTTCGCGTAGCCAATATGCTTTTAAGTGTAAATATGTGGTCCTCACATCTATGATTTTTCCTAAAGCCTCCCTGGATTTCCGTAAGAATACTATTACTCTCAAGAAATTCTGAGATACGATCACAAATAATACGATTGAAAATTTTAGCAACACATGATGATAATGTGATACCTCTATAGTTATTTAAATCGTTCTTGCTACCTTTTTTATGGATAGGTATAATGATCCCTTTATTCCACTCGGTGGGAATTTTCTCTGATTTAACAAAATAGTTAAAAAGATATGTAAGTGACCTAATAAGGCAGTCACCTCCGTTCTTTAACAATTTGTTAGTGATGCCATCAACACCAGGTGCTTTATTGTTTTTAGAACGAAGTATTGAACTTTTAACATCTTCAACTGAAATTCTTATGTCATCCAGTACTTTTTGTGGATCATCATTGACATAATTTATATAATTTTCCCTAACATCAGAAACATGACTATTGATAACTATATCATTATAAGTATTGAAACCAGTTTGATTACCCAAGTTACTCCAATAAATTTTAATCAAGTTAGCCATAACCTGTTTGTCTGAGGTAACTTGTGTAGAGTCGGGAATTTTTAGGTTAGAAGGAACAATTACCTTCTTAGGCCCCCTTAATTCGTTCCAAAAATCTTTAGAACTCTGACCACCTGCTTTCGCTATGACAACACTTTTGTCAACTTTCAATTGCATCATTTTATTTTTTATTAAATTTTTCACTTGAGTTTTTTTAATTTTATAATCCTTCCATAAAGCATCCCCCTTATCAAGATCTGTCCTATTATGTTTAGACCATGCACGATGCTCCTTACAAGCACGTTTACGTTCTTGAATGGCAGTGTCTATTGTCTTATCCCACCATTGTTTGCTTTTAACATCCTTAAAGCCAATTGTATTATTAGTAACTGAAATAAGAGTATCTTTCCATTTTTCCCAACCATAATTTATATCACTAATATCCTCAAGGTTATTATTAAACCAAATGTTGTCAAATTTATCAATAATTGAATTTTTGTAAGCAGACCAGTCTTGATCGCTTTTAATATTCCAAACTTGTCGTTTATTATCATTCGAATTTTTTACATTAGTATTATATTCAAATTTAAGATAGGCTAGTAGCACATTATGGTCACTACCTATGTGGTAGTTTCTTTCCTCATCGATGACCATTTTATGTATAAATTTATCGACACTACACGAGGAAAGCACATAATCAATGCAGCTTGAGTGTGGGTGTCTAAACCAAGTTATCTTTCCAAAACATTTTTGTGAGCAGTTTAGAATATTTAGCCCTGTGTCAATACTAAAATTTATCAAACGCTCCCCATTAAAATTAATTATGGGATCACCATTACTTACATTATTACCTATTCTGCCATTAAAATCGCCTACAATTAAGATAAGTGGGTCACAATGTTCAACTTCATTTTCAATTTGAATTATTTCAGAGAGTAGTTGATCAACAAGGTCAGGATTAGACCCCTCTACTGGAAAATATACCACAGCAAATTTTAACACGAATCCAACATCTCTCAATGTCATCACAAAACGAATCATAAAGATTATCATCTAAAACAGTTACTTTATCTGAGACAAGTAGGCCAATACCCCCTCCCCCTTTTCCTACTCTATTTTTACCATACCATTTAAAACCATTTATCATTATAGACTCATTTGATTTAAGAAAAGTTTCGGCAATACCAAATATGTCAATTTTACAATTAATTAAAAAATTCTTAATTTCATATAATTTGTTTCATATATTGTGATTGTGAACTCGGTCGTTATCATTTACAATACAGAGGTTTCGCATGACTACCAAACAGACGGAAATGAGTGAATATTTTAGTTTAATAATTATAGACTTTGAGTAAATATCTATATTGCATTGACTACCGTGTAACAACATACGTATTATTTATAAAAATAGAGTTGAAATCATCATGTTGACGAATTATATATGATGTACTAGCAATAAAGCTGTAAACAATGGAAATACGGCTTACTTCTGCATTCCACAAACAGTTTATTTTCTGTCCGGTTTCCGATTAGTACTGAAACTATACAACACTATAAATTTGACTATAAGTATGCGTACATATTCAAATACATGTATGAGGGGGTGAATATGCCTACCAAAAATAGGTGCCGTTGCGCCTTTTGTAGACTTTGAAAAGAAAATAATTAGGCTTTTGGGGAACATTGCATACAAAAGCAAGTAAACTTAGTATGATTGCGAACGTTTCTAAAACTGTTTGACAAAATTATTTGACAAATAACAGATAAACGTAAAAAGAGGATTGGAGGATAGAGGCCGATATACACTGTGACCATAACAACATCTATAGTTTATTTTTAGCATTATTGAAAACAAGAATGCTGCCGGATGAGGGCACGCGTACCCGGTAGTGTTGCTAATGGAATTCGAACCCCATAGTCGGCTCAACAGAAAACGTTTGCGTTAGCGAATTTTAGTTGGCTCAATTCTTACGTCACGCATTATGGATATGACTAATGAATATTCATGTTTATTTGTTGACGTTTGATGGGTCTCAGCTTATATAGCTACCTGGAAGCCACTTAACTAAGTAAACCAACCCTGAAGTGCCAGGAAAATTATATGTTATCACAAGGAACCAGGAAACTTTACATTATAGACTATCTATTAAAAGTCAAAACAAAAGCTAAAATAAGTGGAATATATTCCCTGAATGAATTAAGTATTGGTCCCGATAACTGTAGAACTTCACATTGATTGAAAATAAATAAGCTTGACTACGGCTAATAAAAAATAGTGAACAAAATCCACAACAACAAATGTAATTTATACTAGCATACATGTAGGGTAACACTTACCAGTAGAAACAGTAGAAGCTAAACAACTTACATATAATTCCACGACACTCCAACAGTATAATGGCTACATTTACTAAACCCATACATTTTTAGGCTTTTATCTGTATAACCGTAGCTTTTTGTTCAAACAATAAAGTGTAGGACTATTGTGATTGTGAACTCGGTCGTTATTATTCAAAATAAAGAGGTTTCGCATGACTACCAAACAGACGGAAATGAATGAATATTAGTTAAATAATAATAGACTTTGAGTAAATATCTATATTGCATTGACTACCGTTGAAGAGTTTAGAGTTGAAATCATCATGTTGACGAATTATATATCATGTACTAGCAATAAAGCTCTAATAGACTATGGAAATACGGTTCACTTCTGCATTCCACAAAACGTTTATTTTCTGTCCGGTCTCCGATTAGTACTGAAACTAGACAACACTATAAATTTGACTATTAGTATGCATACATATTCAATTACATGTATGAGGTGGTGAATACTAACTAACATATACATCTTTTCTTAAAAGGTGTGAGCCAATAATTACATTTCTAACATGTTATCACCATGTCAACTAATGTTGATTATGAATAATTAATGCTCAACGTAAAATTTACCAATAAAAACTGATTTACAATAAATAGAATACAGGTAATTTGATTATTTGTCTTGTTTCAGTGTTAAAACTCTTTTTCAGTTGTTAGGGAATTTCAAAGGAAGTCATTATTATTCACTTTTCTAAAACTGTATTGTAGAGACTAGAGGCCGACACACAATGTGACCAAAAGAACATCGCTATTCACGATAATGGGGCATTCCACAGTATTTTTTTGTTACGGACGGGACATTTTTGAGAATATAACTAGACATATCTTAGAAATAAAAAAGAATACAAGATTCAAAGTAGAATAAATGTATACATATATGGCCAATGTTTATTATGAAAGTCAAAAAAAGAAAAAAGACTGTACAAAAAATATTTTATTATGAAAATTGTATGCGTCGCGGACAGGACGGCAAATGGACATGACTTTTGAGAAGGTTTACGTATTGTAATATTTCTCCTCATTTAAAAGAGATTTTAAAATTTGTTTTGTATTATTATGTTGCCAGATAGTTGTTTTAGATAACTGAATGTTAATTATAAAAATTAAACTGCAAATTTATTTAAAAATATGATTTATATGTCGTTACGGACGGGACATTTCTAACGTCGCGGACAGGACAACTTTGTCCACGTTAAAAAATTGTATAATTTTATTTTATTAAATTTTTTAAATTATTAAAATTCAATCTTAATTATTTAGTATCTGATTTATAAAAGGTTGCAAATTCACCAAAGAACAAAATCTACAAAGCGATGACCGCACCCAATACTCCCATTCATACTGGTCATGTTGTTTTGGATTTAGGTATTGTTCTTTTGTGGATTGTTATTTTAAATACAGACCACAATGTTTTGTGATTAATAAACAACAGTTAACACCTTTGTACAGTACTTCTCAGCCTACAGTACAAAACACTTTTTAATTCTTACAATATTGTCATCACATCCATAAAAAAAATGTCCCATCCGTAACATTCAATAAATTTTGATAGTAATGTTTTTTTAATAAAAAAATACAAGTTTTAAAAAACTTGTTTAAATCTATTGCAATTTAATATCCTTAGGAGTTGAAAATTAACATTTAAAATTAGGAATTAAATAACAATTTTAAAGCCATTACTTCAATAAACACAAGTGAGGAAAAACCCCCAATCGAAATGTCTCAGAAGTAACAATTATGAATTTTGAAATGCAAGTATGAAATTAATAAACATTTTTAATAAAATACTTTATTATTAATAATTGGAGCTTACTTTGAAAAAAAAGTAACTGCAGTATATTTATGGGCAAAAATGTTAACAAGATGCATATTATGAAATAAAAAGGATTTAAATGATATGTCCCGTCCTTAACAAAAATCTCTGTCCCGTGCCTACGAAAAATGTCATCAATATATTTTTGAATATGATATTTTCACCAAAAGTTTCAAAATATTTGTTTATAATGTATTGCATATAGTTTTAAAAGGAGAAAACAAAATATTAAATTGTGGTACCAATACTTTTAACTGAAATGTAAAAAACACCATAAAACTACTATTAAAATGTCGCGGATGGGACAATTATGAATTTTGAAATGTATATATGAAATTTAATAAACAAAATATGTGTTATACAATGCTTGAATATGTACAATAAGGACATAGAGTAACTATATCTGGCAAAAAAATGTTCAAAAGATGCATGGTTTGTAAAATAATTAGGATTTAAATGATACGTCCCGTCCGTAACAGAAATGTCCCGTCCGTAACAATATATTTTTGAAATATGATATTTTCATCAAAATCTAAAATTTTCCAAAAATGTGTTCATAATATAATGAGATATAGTCCTCAGGAGGAGAAAATGAAATATTAAGATTTTTGCATCATTACTTTTAAAATAAATGTAAAAAAACCGCCTAAAACGTCGCGGACGTTTGAAATGGATGTATGAAATTAATAAACAACAAAATTTTAATTAAATACTTGATTATGTATTATTGAGACATAAAGTAACTATATATGTTGAAAAAACAGTAATAAGATGCATAGTTTATGAAATAAATAAGATTAAAAATGCCCCGTCCGTAACGCCAAATATGACTTTTTCATATTTAATATTCAATAACTTAAAAAATCAATATCAGAAAAATAAAAAAAATGTTATTTAATAAACTTTAACATGTCTACTTTGAGAAAGGGCCAAGAGTTACATCAAAATCAGTAAATGAAATTTTTAAACCCACGGACCAAATACTGTGGAATGCCCCTAATAAAAAGCAACAAGCATCACGTCATCTCCTCATGCATATTCAATTGACTCGATAACGCCCTCTATAGTTTTTTTTTTTGCATGATTGAAAACAAAAATGCTGCAGAATGAGGGCACGCGTACCCGGAAGCCACTAAACTAAGTAAACCAATCCAAAAGTGTCAGGAAAATTATATGATATCACAAAAAGTATCTATAATTTGTGAAAGTGACGAATTGGTTTTATTTTAAATTAGTTGTCTACAACAAACAAACAAACAAGAACACTTAACATAATACTCTCTATTAAAGGTAAACACAAACGCTAAAATAACTGTAATATCTTCCCTGAAAGAATTAAACAATGGTCCCGATAACTGTAAAACTGCACATTGATTGAAAATATTAACCTTATTAATGAAATTGAAACGGCATTGTCACAATAATATAAATACACGAATGGCCAAACAGAGAAAATACATATCAACAATTCAATTCAATTCAAAATTCTTTAATCATCCCACACGGTGCAATTCAAACCAGAGGCGAGCAAATGAAAAAACAAAAAAACATGGATAAACAAAATCCAAAACGGTTTATGTCATTTATACTAAGAAGGTAAAGGTACCGTATTCAATTCTGAACATAGGATAATGAGCTAATTCGACATGCCCCAGGCATTATGTGGTAGGGTAGCCAAATCCTTTCCACGTCGCCATATCCTCCCTAGTATTTTCAACCAGGTACTCATTTACATCTGAGTAGACTAAGAGTTGTGGGGAATTGAACCCATGTCTCTCTTTGTGACAGTCAAGTGTCCTAACCACCTGGGTGACAGTCAAGTGTCCTAACCATCTGGGTGACAGTCAAGTTTCCTAACAGCCTGGGTGACAGTCAAGTGCCCTAACCACCTGGGTGACAGTCAAGTGTCCTAACCATCTGGGTGACAGTCAAGTTTCCTAACAGCCTGTGTGACAGTCAAGTGCCCTAACCACCTGGGTGACAGTCAAGTGTCCTAACCACCTGGGTGACAGTCAAGTGTCCTAACCACCTGGGTGATAGTCAAGTGTCCTAACCACCTGGGTGACAGTCAAGTGTCCTAACCACCTGGGTGACAGTCAAGTGTCCTAACCACCTGGGTGACAGTCAAGTGTCCTAACCACCTGGGTGACAGTCAAGTGTCCTAACCACATGGGTGACAGTCAAGTGTCCTAACCACATGGGTGACAGTCAAGTGTCTTAACCACCTGGGTGACAGTCAAGTGTCCTAACTACCTGGGTGACAGTCAAGTGTCCTAACCATCTGGGTGACAGTCAAGTGCCCTAACCACCTGGGTGACAGTCAAGTCTCATAACTACCTGGGTGACAGTCAAGTGTCATAACCACTCGACTACCAAACTTATTTATACTAGCATAGGGTAAAACTAATTGGTAGAAGCTAAACCAACTTACATATAACTTCACGACACCCAAATATAATGGCTACGTATACTAAACTCATACATATTATCTAAAGTTGTCTTGTGCATAACCGTAGCGTGTTGTTTAAACAAATAAAGTGTAGGAATATTGTGATTGTAAACTCGGTCGTTATTATTTAAAATAAATATGTTTCGCATGACTACCAAACAGACGGAAATTAATATTTATTTTAATAATAATAGACTTTGAGTAAATATCTAACATTGCATTGACTACCGTGTAACAACATACGTATTATTTATAAAATTAGAGTTGAAATCATCATGTTGACTGAATATATATCATGTACTAGCAATAAAGCTCTAGACTATGCAAATGCCGTTCACTTCTTCATTCTACAAATGTTTATTTTCTGTCCGGTCCGGTTTTACTGAAACTATACAACACTTAAAGTTGACTATAATCATGAGTACCTATTCAAATACATGCATGAGGGAGTGAATATGCCTACCAGCCAAACTAAAATATACATCTTTTCTTAAAGGTGTGATCCAATAATTATATTTCTAACATTGTATCAACATGTCAACTAATGTTGATGATGAATAAATGCTCAACGTAAAATGTACCAATATAAACTGATTTACAATAAATAGAATACATGTACTTTGATCATTTGTCTTGTTTCAGGGTTAAAACCCTTTTTCAGTTGTTAGGGAATTTTTATGGAATTCATTATTATTCATTTTTCTAAAACTGTATTTAACAAATAACATATAAACGAAAAGAGAATTGGAGGAGAGAGTCCGACATACACTGTGACCAAAACAACATCGCAATAACGATAACAGGCATATTCAATTGACTCGATAACACCCTCTAAAGTTTTCTGTTTTAGTACGATTGAAAACAAAAATATTGCCGAATGAGGTCACGCGTACCCGGAAACCAACCCTGAAGTGTCAGAAAAATCATATTTATCACAAAAAAGTATCTCTAATTTGTGAATGTTACGAATTAGTTTTATTTTATTATGTGTGCACGAAAAACAAACAATAAAACTTATTATTATATTATAGATTCTCTATTAAAAGCCAAAACACAAGTTAAGATAAATGTAATATATTCATTCGCTGAATTAACTAACCAGTAGAAACAGTAGAAGCTAAACAACTATATATAATTATACGACACTCAAACAGTATAATGGCTACATTTACTAAACCCATACATATTTGTTCTTTCTTCTGTACAACCGTAGGTTTTTGCCTATAAACAATAAAGTGTATGGCTATTGTGATTATGAACTCGGCCATTATCATTGAAAAAATAGGTTTCGCATGACTACCAAACAGACGGAAATGAATTCATCTTTAGTTTAATAAAATAGATTTTTAGTAAGTATATCATTGCATTGACTATTTTGCAGCATCATACATATATTTATAAAACTAGTGTTGAAATCATCATTTTGACTACTTATACCAATAAAGCTCTTTTCCCAGACGTTTTTTGGATCCAGAAGTTTGGACCTATCAATTAGTCGAGTTTACAAAATACCAAAAATGTCGGCCGTAGATAAAAAGTTTTCCGCTTGATATAGCTTCTGAATGAGTAGTCCTCTGGTGATATAGCTGGCTAAAGCAGCGGCGCGAAAGGCAACAAGCATAACTCATCTCCTCATGTATGTTCTATAGTTTATTTTTTAGCATGATTGAAAACAAAAATGCTGCCGGATGAGGGCACGCGTACGCGGAAGCAATGTTTGTTAGTACATAAGTGAAAGATAGTTATTTCCTAAAAATAACTCTCTATTTATTATCTCTCTCTCTCATTATAACGTAAACACAAATTACCATGGGATTCGAACCCCATAATCTAATCCACCCGACTATAAAGACGGCCCCAAAGTTTATATTATGGATATGACTAATGAATATTCATGTCTCTTTTGTGACGTTTCATGATGGGTCTCCAGCTTATGCACGAAATGAAATATCGCTACCGGAAGCACCTTAACTATGTAAACCAACCTGAAGTTTCAGGAAAATTATATTTTATCACAAAAGTATCTATAATTTGTTAAAGTGACGAATTATTTTTATTTTAGATGTGGTGTGTACGAAAACTTGATATTATATACTCTATTAAAAGTCAAAACACAAGCTAAAATAAATGGAATATTTTCCCTGAATAAATTAAACATGTAGTTGTTGCCGATAACTGTAAAACTGTACATTGATTGAAAATAGACTTATTAATGAAATTGAAATCAAAGCATAAATAAGCCAGACTACCGCATCGTCACACTAATACACTGTTGGCCATACAGAGAAAATACATACCAGAAAGTGGCGAAAAAATGAAAAGAAAAACACATGGTTGAACAAAATCCAAAACAACTTAACAATAATGTATTCTGCATTGCATTCAAAATATCATTTATACACTAGCATAGATTAAAACAAATCGGTAGAAGCTAAAACAACTTACATATAATTTCGAGACACTCCAACAGTATAATGGCTACGTTGACTAAACCCATACATAGTTTAGGCTTTCTTGTGCATAACCGTAGCTTTTAATAAAGTGTATGACTATTGTGTTTGTGAACTTGGTGGTTTTCATTTAAAATAAAGAGGTTTCGCATGACTACCACACAAACGGAAATGAATTGATTTTTAGTTGAATATATACTTTGAGTAAATATATATCACTGTACCAGCCAAACTAAAATATACATCTTTTCTTAAAGGTGTGAGCCAATAATTATATTTCTTACATTGTATCACCATGTCAACTAATGTCGATGATAAATAAATGCTCAACGTAAAATGTAGCAATATAAACTGGTTTACAATAAATAGAATACAGGTACTTTGATCATTTGTCTTGTTTCAGTGTTAGGGAATTTCTCTGTAATCATTATATTATTCACTTTTCTGTATTTAACAAATAAGCAATAACATATAAACGTAAAGAGAATTGGAGGATAGAGGCCGATATACACTGTGACCATAACAACATCGTTATTCGCGATTATAAAAAAAGCAACAAGCATCACGTCATCTCCGCATGTATGTTAAATTGACTCGATAACACCCTCTATAGTTTATTTTTTAGCATGATTGAAAAAATGCTGCCGAATGAGGGCACGCGTACCTGGTAGTGTTGCTAATGGAATTCGAACCCCATAGTCGGCTCAACAGAAAACGTTTGCGTTAGCGAATTGTAGTTAGCTCAATTATGGATATGACTAATGAATATTCATGTTTATTTTGTGACGTTTCATGATGGGTCTCCAACTTATATAGCGGTTCAGGGACGATTCGGCCCTGAGACGATTCGGCCCGGGACAATTCGGCCCACTTTTGGTGGGACGATTCGGCCCACGCCGAAACATCCCACTTTGTGGGCCGAAACGTCTCACTTTAGACCAAATTCATATTCATTTTTTTTTATTTATCAAGTTTTTAAAGGTGTTTAACAATCCCTATTTTATTGATATTGACAAAGTTGATATAATATATATAATAAATTACTAAAAAAACGTAATTTTATATTCAATTTATTACTTTGAAAACCTTGTTTATTTCGTGCATTCGCCAAGCGGCCAACAGAGGGCGTAACTTGTTTACATCGTTCGCGTGACTAAAAAATGATTATTTTCGACAATGTTTTCAAAATGTTTGCTTTATTGCATCTTTATCCCTAGTAGTGCTACCCCATAGTCTCTCTGAAAATAAAGTTTGGGGAGAAAAGCTTATTTTATGCTTATAAATGCATATCAAAGCCGATAAATGTAAGTGTGCCGAATCGTCTCAGGGCCGAATCGTCCCGGGCCAAATAGTCCCGGGCCGAATCGTCCCAGGGCTGAATCGTCCCGGGCCGAATCGTCTCAGGGCCGAATCGTCCCGTTACCTATATGGCTACCTGGAAGCCACTTAACTAAGTAAACCAACCCTGAAGTGTCAGGAAAATTATATGTCATCACAAAAAGTACCTATAATTTGTGAAAGTGACGAATTAGTTTTATTTTAGATGGTGTGCACGAAAAACAAACAAGGAAACTTTACATTATAGACTCTCTATTAAAAGTAAAACCAAAAGCTAAAATAAATGGAATATATTATTCCCTGAATGAATTAAGTATTGGTCCCGATAACTGTAGAACTTCACATTGAATGAAAATAAATAAGCTTGACTACGGCATTGTCACAATGATATAAATACACTGTTGGCCAAACAGAGGAAATACATAGCAACAAGAGGCGAGAAATGAATACAAAATAGTGAAGAAAATCCAAAACAACAAATGTAATTTATACTAGGGTACATGTAAGGTAAAACTTACCAGTAGAAACAGTAGAAGCTAAACAACTTACATATAATTCCACGACACTCCAACAGTATAATGGCTACATTTACTAAACCCATACATATTTAGGCTTTTATCTGTATAACCGTAGCTTTTTGTTTAAACAAATAAAGTGTAGGACTATTGTGATTGAAACTCGGTCGTTGTCATTCAAAATAAAGAGGTTTCGCATGACTACCAAACAGACGGAAATGAGTAAATATTATTTAAATAATAATAGACTTTGAGTAAATATCTATATTGCATTTACTACTGTGTAACAGCATACGTATTATTTATAAAACTAGGGTTTAAATCATCATGTTGACGGATTATATATCATGTACTAGCAATAAAGCTCTAGACTATGGAAATACGGTTCACTTCTGCATTCCACAAAACGTTTATTTTCTGTCCGGTCTCCAATTAGTATTGAAACTAGACAACAATATAAATTTGACTATAAGTATGAGTATATATTCAAATACATGTATGAGGTGGTGAATACTAACTAACATATACATCTTTTCTTAAAAGGTGTGAGCCAATAATTACACTTCTAACATTTTATCACCATGTCAACTAATTTTGGTTATGAATAATTAATGGTCAACGTAAAATTTACCAATATAAACTGATTTACAATAAATAGAATACAGGTAATTTGATCATTTGTCTTGTTTCAGTGTTAAAACTCTTTTTCAGTTGTTAGGGAATTTCAATGGAAGTCATTATTATTCACTTTTCTAAAACTGTATTGTAGAGACTAGAGGCCGATATACACTGTGACCAAAAGAACGTCGCTATTCACGATAATATAGCAACAAGCATAACGTTATCTCCTCATGCATATTCAATTTACTCGATAACGCCCTCTATAGTTTCTTTTTTTTTGCATGATTGAAAACAAAAATGCAGCCGAATGAAGGCACGCGTACCCGGAAGCCACTTAACTAAGTAAACCAACCCTGAAGTGTCAGGAAAATTATATGATATCACAAAAAGTATCTATAATTTGTGAAAGTGACGAATTGGTTTTATTTTAAATTAGGTGTCAACAACAAACAAACAAACAAGGACACTTAACATAATACTCTCTATTAAAGGTAAATACAAAAGCTAAAATAACTGTAATATCTTTCCTAAATGAATTAATCATTGGTCCCGATAACTGTAAAATTGCACATTGATTGAAAATATTCTTATTAATGAAATTGAAACGGCATTGTCACAATAATATAAATACACTGATGGCCAAACAGAGAAAATACATACCAACAAGAGGCGAGCAAATGAAAAAAAAACATGGATGAATAAAATCCAAAACAGTTTATGTCATTTATACTACAAAGGTAAAGGTCCCGTATTCAATTCTGAACATAGGATAATGAGCCGTAAAAGCCTGTTTTCCTGTCGACGTTATTCGACGCTATCGTTAACAGTAATCGGCGATATTTTATGTAAACATTGAGATGTTAGCGATTTACAGGAAAACGTACTTTGTTAAATGACGATAATACAAAACGTCGAAAATTTACAGGAAAATGGGTAATAATCGACTCTACAAGACACGATAGTTGACAATCGCAAGAGTTGAATCTAGTTCAACTCCATCGATATCGCAACGCTAAAACGTAAGATCTAACCAATCACCTTGGTGATATAGCACATGACGTCACATAATTGATTTTCTGCTGACAACATTTATTTTTGTTGCATCGCGGCGCGGTCAAAGCTAGGCGTAGCCTTGCCAAAGTGACTATAAAATGATGTTCCGGTATGCGTGGGGATATTATGTAGGTCTAAGTATTCAGCCTAGTCCAAACTGTGATTTAAGCTAGGATAGGCCTACTGAAAACGAAAAACCATCAGTATAGAGATATTAGTATGCCTAGGCACACGTCTCGTACACTGTGAGCCTACTAGTAGATGCAGCTGAGTTCTATATTCATTTTTTCGCGTTACGACGACGTCGACAAAGAAGGCAGGAGTTTCAACTCTAACGTTCAACGCTAGAAATCAAATGTTCGCGCTATCGTTATCATTTCAACTTGATCATTTTTGAACGATCGTCGTTGAACTTTTAACGATTAACGATGATAGAGTCGACTAACGTCGACAAGAAAACAGGCTTTAGGAGCTAATCCGACATGCCCCGGCATTATGTGGTAGGATAGTCAGTTCCTTTCCACGCCGCCTTATCCTCCCTAGTATTGTCAACCAGGTACTCATTTACAGCTGAGTAGACTGGGAGTTGTGGGGAATTGAACCTAGGTCTATCTGTGTGACAGTCAAGTGTCTAACCACCTGGGTGACAGTCACAAGTGTCTTAATTACCAAATGTACTACCAAACTCCATTTATATTAGCATATGGTAAAACAAATCGGTAGAAGCTAAAACAACTTACTTTGGAGCTAATCCGACATGCCCCGGCATTATGTGGTAGGATAGTCAGTTCCTTTCCACGCCGCCTTATCCTCCCTAGTATTGTCAACCAGGTACTCATTTACAGCTGAGTAGACTGGGAGTTGTGGGGAATTGAACCTAGGTCTATCTGTGTGACAGTCAAGTGTCTAACCACCTGGGTGACAGTCACAAGTGTCTTAATTACCAAATGCTCCATTTATATTAGCATATGGTAAAACAAATCGGTAGAAGCTAAAACAACTTACATATAATTTCACGACACTGCAACAGTATAATGGCTACGCTTACCCATACATATTTGAGGCTTTCTTGTGCATAACCGTAGCGTTTTGTTTAAACAAATAAAGTGTAGGACTATTGTGTTTGTGAACTCGGTCATTCAAAATAAAGAGGTTTCGCATAACTCTAAACAGACGGAAATGAATGAATATTTAGTTGAATATAGACTTTGATTAAAATGTAATATCTATCATTGCATTGACTACTATGCAGCATTATACATATATGAAATAATCATGTTGACGAATTATATATCATGTGCTACCAATAAGGCTCTAGACTATAATGCATAATGCGTTTCACTCCTTTATTCCACACATTTTCATTTTCTACCTGGTTTGTTCCGGGTTCAGATTTACTGAAACTCTACAGTATAAACAACATACAGTTGACTATCAACAAGTGTTCAAATAGGCACTATATGCATGAGGGAGTCAATACCAGTCAAACTAATACGTCTTTTATAAACTCAAGTTTGTAAACATTAGTTAAGCTAGTAATCATAGCAATACTTATTATGCATTTACCACAATATACAACAAGTAAAACAGTTTCATCATATTCAAACAATTAAATAAACGAGAGTGGTGTAAAATAAAACTAACCGTCAACTAAACCGTTTACAATGTCAATACTGCCAACTGTTGACGCTTGTTGAACTGTTTTGATAGATGCTAAGCTGTTTGTACAATTGTTGTGGTGCAGCCTGCTGTAGACTAAGCCTAATAAATAGCATGTGCGTTGCGTGATAGCCTAACTCGTCAACGTGATGAGTTCAAATATAGTTGAAATTGCAATTGTGAACTGTGAATTGTGAATAAACGTCTTTTGGCCTACAGTATTGCTAACGAGATTGGAAGAATAAATTATTAAGTCAAAACAAAAATAGGTGCCGTTGCGCCTTTTGTAGACTTTGCAAAGAAAATAATTAGGCTTTTGGGGAACATTGCATACAAAAGCATTTAGAACATTTTTTGACAAATAACAGATAAACGTAAAAAGAGGATTGGAGGATAGAGGCCGATATACACTGTGACCATAACAACATCGTTATTCGCGACTATAAAAAAAGCAACAAGCATCACGTCATCTCCGCATGTATGTTAAATTGACTCGATAACGCCATCTATAGTTTATTTTTTAGCATGATTGAAAACAAAAAATGCTGCCGAATGAGGGCACGCGTACCCGGTAGTGTTGCTAATGGAATTCGAACCCCATAGTCGGCTCAACAGAAAACGTTTGCGTTAGCGAATTGTAGTTAGCTCAATTCTTACGTCACGCATCATGGATATGACTAATGAATATTCATGTTTATTTTGTGACGTTTCATGATGGGTCCCCAACTTATATAGCTACCTGGAAGCCACTTAACTAAGCAAACCAACCCTGAAGTGTCAGGAAAATTATATGTTATCACAAAAAGTACCTATAATTTGTGAAAGTGACGAATTAGTTTTATTTTAGATGGTGTGCACGAAAAACAAACATGGAAACTTTACAATATAGACTCTCTATTAAAAGTGAAACCAAAAGCTAAAATAAATGGAATATATTCCCTGAATGAATTAAGTATTGGTCCCGATAACTGTAGAACTTCACATTGATTTAAAATAAATAAGCTTGACTACGGCATTGTCACAATGATATAAATACACTGTTGGCCAAACAGAGAAAATACATACCAACAAGAGGCGAGAAATGAATACAAAATAGTGAAAAAATCCAAAACAACAAATGTAATTTATACTAGCATACATGTAGGGTAAAACTTACCAGTAGAAACAGTAGAAGCTAAACAACTTACATATAATTCCACGACACTCCAACAGTATAATGGCTACATTTACTAAACCCATACATATTTAGGCTTTTATCTGTATAACCGTAGCTTTTTGTTCAAACAATAAAGTGTAGGACTATTGTGATTGTGAACTCGGTTTCGCATGACTACCAAACAGACGGAAATGAATAAATATTTAGTTGAATACAGACTTTGAGTTAATATCTATCATTGCATTGACTACTATCATACATATATTTATGGAACTATAGTTAAAATCATCATGTTGACGAATTATATATCATGTACTAGCAATAAAGCTCTAGACTATGTGAAAACGACCATCGCTCACAAATTTGATAACGCCCACAAAGGTAAAAAAAATAGAGAATTTTTCGCCCACAAATGTAAAAAAAAAAAATCAAATCAAATTTAGTGCTAGACTCAAACAATTTTGATTGAGTTAATACATTAACTTGAGACTTAACATGCAAATATCGCGCGCACAAGCAGTAAATGGTAATAATCCAACGCGTTAACGACGACCCTAACAGACGTATCGTGAAAACACAAGTATTGAAACAACTCAATACAATGTTTATAAATACATTAACATTAACTCGATAAAATTGTTTTGGGCCTAGCACTAAATTTGATTTGATTTGTATTTTTTTTACATTTGTGATGCGTTTTTACATTTGTGGTTGTTTTCACATTTGTGGGTGATGCGTTTTCACATTTGTGGTTGTTTTCACATTTGTGGGTGATACGTTTTCACATTTGTGGTTATTTTCACATTTGTGGTTGTTTTAACATTTGTGGGTTTAACAAGGCACCTGAAAATTAGGGTCAATATGAAAGAAACCCAACATTAAATAAAACTTTCTCTATAGGCAATTACATTAAGAAGAAAATAAATAATGGACATTACAGATGATCTTCGTGTTAAAGAAGATAAAATCAGAGATAATTAATACATACAATCCAGGCAAATGCAACAGTATTAGTATGCCATCATAATAAATGGTATCCTAAAAAATGTAATTAATGATTCCGATCATCCACTCAATAAATTCGTTAAGCTTAGCCAAACTGGTAGACTGATCACTCTAAATCAAAACACTAAAGGTTGCCGACAAGCATTCGTTTATTCAACCAGGTCTTTAATAGCAAGTTTGTAAGATCTCTTTAGAATCACTGGTTACGGCGCATTGTTTTGTATTCGTTTGTCTAATTACATGTAATCAACCAACCAGGTTTCATTAGTACCTTGTTTTTAAACATGACAATAAATAATATCGTATCGTATAATGCAGTTCCACGCAATAGGCCTATTGTTTTGTAACTTAATTTGACGTTTAATGCGGCATACACATCACACTTTAAATGTAAGCGTCGTCCTCAATAGACATAATTTTGTCGTCCTGAAATTGGCCTAAACATAACTGTTATTTATGTCACTGGAAGGCAGCGCAAAAAGTCGAGACAAAAAGAAAGCACAAAACTCCAAACTGGGTGGAATATGTCATATATTGAATGACGGAAACGATTATGAATAAACCAAATTGGGCAGCCACATCGTAATATTTACATTACAAATCAAGACACAATTTGTATTAGCAGCTAAATTGAGCTGCCCTAAATCACATAATTAGATAATCGTATAATATAATAAAAGAAACCAACAAATATAATATCAAAGGTATGTTAAATGAAAAATACACAATTAGCAAAACTAAATTACAAGGTTTTGCACTACAAAGCAAAAGCTATATATCTGGAAATTAAAAGATAACAAACATTGTAAACAATGTGGAATCACTGATGGTGAAGATCACATGTTCTTCAAATGTAAACCTATTAAAGATGTTTGAAAAAAGTAGGAAATATCTGAATGATAACTATATGTATAGTAGGTCTATACAGTTTCTAATTTGTAATTATTTTTTATTAAGAATATACCAAACTGTATTTGTCTGCAATCAAAGTGCCAAATGTTTCTGAGTTGTTGCTAAATCACGAATAGGCTACTCGCGCATTAAATCAAACCACTGAAGGAAAATGATAAATTTTTACCTGCATACCTGTATCATTAAAATGACCAAACATAGCCAGCATTTTATTGTCTTCAATATTTACATTTTGTTAGGCCTACATTAGTTAGTAAAAAATGCACTGTCCAGTTAAAAACATACAAATCTAATTTAAAAGATTTAAAACACAAAAACACAGTGTAATATTGATGAAAACGTTAAAATGTTAAACATAATAAAAGTTAAGAACATATGATTACTAGAGCAACGATTATATTTTAGAAAATAACATCCGAATTAGTAAAATTACCGATAGCCCGTTTACAGGTTGTTTATTTTCTTTTTATTTATCTTCTTGCAGCAGAATTTATACCTAATTTGTAAAGTAGCTTGTTCGGTAGGACTTACAGTAAACTATAGTGTGTTTGTTTATTATGCATTTTTTACACATTCGACAAAATATACAGAAATTTAAAACATAAAGCATTTAACACCCGGACAGTTGTCCACATGAAAAGCAAAAGGCAAAAGCTAGATACCTATTAAGTTAAATGAAATAACCCCAACTCCCATTTTCCTAAAAACATAGTGAGTATGATGGTAATACTGTTTTATTGAACAATTAGCAGATGTAGTTGTTAATTTGGGAATGTTAATACAGTAAGTGGATTTGATACTGGTTATATTATGGATAAGTTGGCTTTTGAATAAATATGTAGCTGTTCTTATGTCTAATTTGGACTAGTGGACTAGTTGTTTAAGGACTAATAACATCCGTATCATTGCTTTGCTGCAATGCATGAAATGCTGATTTTTGAAGAGTTTGTATTTGTACTGAATGGATACCAGTACTGTTAACATAACACCAAGGACAAAGACGGATGTCGCGGGTGAAAGTGTGGAGATACCAATCGTATGTACCGGAGTATTAAGCTTATTTTTCATCGCTACTTTTAAGACAATAATGTACTAACTGTATTACAGTTAAGGAATACAAAATTAATTTATTACATCATACCGAAATTAAAAATCTTAAAAGCTACTCAATTATACTATACTACTGGATATAATAATATACCTGCATTAAGGTATTACAGATATGTGCATAACACTCTCTCATTACATCACAAAAATAATGCACAATCAACACAAATGTAAATACGAAAGGTACAATAGGACAGACATGTACTGTAAATACTGTTAATAATGCATAGTTATATTGATTGCACTAATTCTGAAATATAGACCCCCGCACAGTCAGCTTAATTTCATTTTCTTTTCAACACGAATGTCTTAACCCATTCAAGTGTATCGTCACTCAGCAACCCTTGTGATTCCAAATCCAAAATCAAAACCCACCTGTCTTCATACTTCTTAAGAACAGGGAAGTTGTAACGTCCATCAAGAGTTTTCATATCTGAGTCACTAAGACTTATCCCCAGATTGAAAATCTTAAGTGTGTGTCCTGAAAATGCTACTACACGCTTCATAATTTTGAATGGAGCAAGCTTTTCTTGAATGACTGACTGAAAGCCAAATTGTTCCGTTACTTGTATTGCGTCATACAGAACAGAAAGATTTGTTCGACTCAATAGTCCTTTGTCAGACAACAGAGTTAACAGATCTAGTGTAGTGGTAACCGTTTTCACAGCTTCAAAGTCGCTTAACATTTCGTTGAACAGAACTTTTAGTCTGTTAAGGAGTCCACGTTCATCATACCATTGTGCAAACTCTGTAATTAACTGTTTAAACTCATCGTTCGAAAGATCTACATGGTTAAATAAAAACAATGTTACAATATTATGTAATTTAATACAATAGAATGGCATGAATATAATCACTGTTGTCACTTGCTTGAAGATTATGATTATACTATTAAGTAATGAAACACCACTTAGTATAACATACTGTACACCTTATAGTTATTATATATAACATATTATTTTGCAAAATTATTTGATGTCATTATCGCTTTATGTTCTTATAATGACCATAGTTATTGCATTGTAATCTTTATCTAGGTCAGTAAGTTACCTTCACTTGGATGAAATTGGTGACTCGATGATGCGCCTTCAATTTCGTCACTATTGCCTAAAAAGTAACACAATGAGATGTTACTTTATATGAATTTATTTAAACAATGCATCGCATTTTATCAATTGTTATACGTAGAAAAAAACTTCTATTTACAGTTCTCTGTTCTATCCATGGGCGACAGTGAGTTTCGTTGTGCATTATAATTAATATCCTCTTAATCTAAAACATTACCACAAATAAATATAACATACCTGGATATGAACTTGATGCTTCAACAACACCTGTAACAAATTCATATTGTCAAAACTCAATATCACAAAAACAATACATATTTATAAATCGTAAAATAAATGCAAAAGTAAAAATATGAAAAAACACCTCAAATCGTAAAATATGTTCTTACAAAATAAGTTTCAAAACATGTAAAGCTCCATTAATAAAACAATATTTATGTTTATAAGGTGAGAGTGTGTAGAGCCCCAACGCAACTCGTAAAATAAACGCGCGCAAAACGTAAACATTAACAAAAAACCCTTTTAATTGAACGGTTTTTTAAAACAGAAATATCCTTTAAAACGTAAAATTAACTCAAACGTAAAAATAAAAAAACACTTAGAAAATTATATTATGATACATATGATCATTATAAACAACTAGCTTATAGGTCTATTAGCAAATTTCATGAATATAAAACTGGTCGTTACATTATATAATACCATCTTCATACACTTTCTTTCACTCAACTACGCCTTTACGCGTGTATAAGTAATATTTCAGATTTCTTTTTGGCTTAGGCGTAATCTATTTTATTAATGAAAGCTTATTAATTATAAAATATTCTTTTAAATTATTAAACACAAAATGTTTGTTTCAGATTATCTCTCATAAACTTTTACTAAAACAGTTGTAATTACTATCGTATCTTATTTATTGCATTATAGAAAATAAAAGTTTATGTTATTCATAAATTTAAACAAACAATCTTTAATTATTAAAAATGTAAACTGCTAAAGTATGCAATGCAAACTGGAACAAAAAAGAAAGAGATTGAAATAAATAACATATTGGATTACAGACTATAAAGGTGTGTTTTTAAAAGAATATTTAAAACTTCTGCTAGTCATAAATATTACTATTATAGGTACATTTATGTCCTGCAGGAGATGGCATAATTGTTGACACTACCACCCACACCAATTTGTTTTTAATGGACGATGCCCAGAATTTGTTTGCTTACAGTTGATAAACAGCTCATTAAGTAAATACTTAAATATCACTGTTCGATTGCAAAATTTGCATTGTCATCGTCATCATCACCATCATCATCATGACAATAACTATATCATTATTATCTTTATCTACTGGTAATTTACCTTCACTTGGATAACTTTGGCGGCTCAGTGGTGTGCCTTCGTTTTCGTCACAATTGCCTAAAATTGATCAAAGTGCGATGTTACTTTCAACATTATTGTAATTATCTAAACGTGTTCTATATTTGCACGCAACGTTGTACATTTTTTTATACGTATAACAAAATGCTTCATTATAGTTCCCTGTTATGTTCTGTTGATGTATGGCAGTGAGTTCTTAATGAAGACAATTGTACAGTTTAATTAATATTCACTCTATCAATCTAAACCAATACCATAAAAAATATAACATACCTGTAGTTGAACTGGATGCCCCAACTACACCTGTAACAAAATAAACAATACAATAACTATTTCCATATAAAATAGAAATTCCAGATTATTTGGGTTACATTATAATGATTAGGCCTATAATGATCTGAAACCACAATGTTAGGTATTTTAAGTTACCTACTAAATAATACTAATGTTAGCGCCTTACTAGAAGAACAAAGCAAATGTGAAGGGATTCTAAACATTGATGAATGTAAAACACGTTTGAAATGAAATCCAATAAGGCTTCAGGCAGTGATGGTTTATCAAACGTTTTGGAATTCCATTGACACCCTATGTAAAGCATTTAATTGTTATTTTAATAAATGTAAATTATCAGTTTTCAAAGGAACAACAGATGAATAATCTCTTGATGTGCAAACATGATAAAACAAGTTTTAAAAAACAGGAGATAGATAATGCTATTGCTAATATATTATATTGATAGTTGGTGACGTAATATAAACTGATCAGAAATGTTATATAAAAGGAAGCTTCGCTGACGAAAACAAGACTTGTTGAAATTGTACAAGAATACATAGATAGTTTTAATAAATAAATTGCCATTTGGTTTAGGTCGTCATGGTCCAATGTATTTGGTGAAGACTCTCGATTACAACGAATGATGGATCATTAAAAAGGATTTTGGAAGACTATTGGTGTTTTACAAGGAAATGACTAAATGTAAGAAGCAACATGAGATTAAAATTGCTCAGTTAGCTGACGATACACTACTTTTGGCTGTAGATAAAACAAGTATGAAACTTATTTTAATTAAGTTCTTGTTTTGTAAGGTTGCAGGTTATCACAATTATACACTTTCAACCAAAGATGAAAACCATAAGAATGTGAATCTTCAAAACATTATGTTTTTTAAATCATTTGGAATACAGTACGTTGATGAACTTGTACATTCTTTGGTACTTTTGTTGGTTATAATAAAAAGAAACGCCGCAAAAACAATTGAGTTGAAAAGATCGATATTGAGAAAAAAGAAATGTTAGTATTTTGGTAAAGTAGTATATTAGATGTGCCCACAAAGATAAAATGTATAGTATTATTTGTATAAGAACGATACAAAATAATAAAAGGAACTACTGTATGTTTCAAGAAATTAAAAACAGGAGAATAAAAATAACATGAATTATTGTAGTACAATGGTATTACCCCGTATCATGCCATGTTCAGAAACATGAATGGGATTTACATTTGCGACGACCCAGGGAACTTAAAAAGTAACCCATGCAATAGAAAGGTAGTAGCAGACAAGTAAAATGCAGGTGCTGTTTATTGTCTCTAGACATAATAGGCCTACTGGACGATATAGTATTCAACAGGAGCAGCTACACTATTTCAAGAGCCAGATTGGATGGTAGAGGATTTGTTCATCTCTCGATTTTTTGTTAATCAGTGATTTTACCCAAAATTAGGAAAATTAGAAGCAATGTGTCTTTTATTTGCTTACAAATATAAGAGGTTGATTTGATGTATAGTGTGCCTTCACAACATATTCCTAACAGTCCACGCAACATTTGTTTTGTAGAAATCGCAGATATTTTACATATTTTATATGACTGAGAAAAGTTACCAATATTATTGTATCCTGTGTGTATAACTATTGTATAATAATTAATTGTAATATTTGTATTGTATATTGAATTTAAATATTGATAGTACAATTATTTCAATTATTTAACTGCTTACAAATGTTTTGTGACAGATTAGCTCTCACTGACACAATATCTGAGTGACAAAGTTGTAATCACTAGCAAAAGAGCTCTAGACTCTTTTGCTAAAAGAACAAACATTATTATTATTTTTTTTAAATTAAATACAGGTGAACAATACCTGTATTATTGTTAAACTCTCAATGAAATAATATAGCAGCTCTTTAAAAGATTAAAATGTAAACAGATAACGTCAATGGTATGTGATGCATAACTGAAACACTTCTGCTAGGCGCCTGACATTAGTCTCCTAAGGTCCAAACTAGTTATGTTAATTTTGTAGTGTGTTGTTGATGTATTTATCAATGGTAATGACGAATAAAAGATGATAAAAAAGATGGAGATTTAATTAAGATGAAGTAATTAAATTGACGAAAGAACATAAACGGAAAAAAACTTACCTTTAGAAAAATATCGCTTGATATGAGCTGTATTCATAGACGTATCGGGTCCACATTTAACTCTATCTTTTTTCAAACACGTTTCAAGATCAACTAAGTGATGTTCCTTTGGATTACAAGCATCGCATACCACACGTAGCTTGTAACCACTACCTTCATATATGTTGCATACGGTTTGTAGTTGGTCCCTCAAGTAACTTAGTACCTGAACACATGGAAGGGGTGTAAAATATTACATTTAATTTACAATTACATTACATTTTGTTTGGAAGTGTATAATTATATAAATATCATGCATAATAATGATTACCTCCATGCAAACACTCGGTTGCAGTTGTAGTTTCTTTGGTTTGGCGCCACCAACTTCTGTGTTGTAACTCTGTTCTGTCCGACGATATATTTGAAGCTATTAAGTAATAAAACAAAAGTAAATGTTTGTTGATGAAGCCTTTCTTTATTAAAGATGTGTAAACATCATTTGATAATTTGGTTGGTTGATTTGTGTTATTGTAAACATTACTATAATAGATATGTTAAGTTGGTAGGTATAGGTGCGTAGTGCAAGATGCGTTATGCAATCATATACCATAAGTAATACATACACTATATATACTAATTGATCTAGTATGTATGTATATGCTACAAACATAGTGAGATACTTAACAACTATTGTCCTACCTTAATTGCATGTGGTTTTTCATGTTCACGCTCAATTTGTACTGCACCTAAACTGACTTTGTGATCTTTAAATTCAAAATCACTACGATTCCGGAACACTTGTGAATCGTCACTATCTGTTCCTGTCATCAATTCAAGAAATGCAACAACTAAAGTGTGGTACACAGCCTCAGGGAGAAAGTCTGTCGGAGTCAGGTAAATCGATACCATCTGCATGTCATCTTTTGTCACTTCTAGTTTAGTATGTGTATACATTTTCATCCGACATGGAACCAAGAATTCACGGTTACTATTTTGTACCTGTTATTATAAACATTGATGATTACACATTATTGATGAAAGGGAATAATAGCTTATAATTATCAATTGATGCACATAATACTTACACTCTTCTTCTCATAGAGCAACCGAAACACCCTCATCACTTCAATGAATATGTCAAAGTGATCTCGGTTTTGTGTTGTCCATAAATAACATAGTAACTCTTCCTCAAGAATACCTTCTTTGTCAAGTCTTTCCCATAGAGTCTTCATTTTCTTCTATGTACAAATATGTAAGTATAAACAATAATTACTACAAATCACTTCATAATTGGAAGACTCCAGTCAGTCAACAAAATATAATTTACATTTTATCTTTTTTTTTCTTATTCAAATACTATGATAATTATTATGATTTGTCTACTTACATCTTCAATATGTGGTGGAAATACTGTGATCACAGTTGTCAGCATCTGTATCATCGTGTGAAGATTAGTTATTACTGTGTTCTTTAATTTCTCGTCTTTATTTGAATACATAATCTTTCCAATGTCATTCATGTACGTTATGGCAACGATGATCGCTTCTTCGACAATTCCACATTCAGTGCAAATTCGAGAAGCCTAATAAAAAATGTACATTTTAGTAAAACGATGGCATACCAATATATTGACGAATAAGTATATATAAACATTGTGATAATAAAATAAAATGGTAGTCCTTATATAGGTAATTACACTTCCAATTACTACAAGTCATAGTAGGCTTTTAAAATAAAATGTTTGGTTGTCACATAAAATCTCGTCAATGGTTAAAAACGTGAGGTGGTTTTGATATAATATTATTTATAAATTTTATATATTATATATAAATTTCGCAAAAATTATTGATAGTTTATTGTGTTCTAAGGGTGCCGTGAATGTGTTTCTGTAATAAAATTATTGTATGTTATAGATCAGCTTGAGAGCTATCGAAGTACAATAAAGAAATAACTACGAGGTAGACTCAATACGTAGACGTAATGTTGATTGTGTTCTAATGGTAAATAATTATGCTGTAAAATGAAATGGACGGGAATATTAAAATTGTGGATTGTCTGCCCAAAGTAGAATTATGTAACAAAAGTATAAATTGTATACTAGACATGAAACTCGTCACTTTGACGAGTTAGTTATCCGCACCACGGCAAACGCCACGTGCACGTCATACGTTGGAATATTGCACACAGATAAAGATTATGGCATTATGACAAGAACTGAAGAATATGATATGCTGTTAGTGCTGAATTCTGTCAATTTTGTGTCATATAGTATATACAGTGCAAACAGTATAATCTGTATACATATTACATACAGTGTAGAATAGGTGAAATTACGAGACCCGCCATTTATTCCAATTTTTAACATGGCGACGGTATCAAAATGAAACACTTAGATAGCAATTTCAGAAGAAAATTATCACAGGAACAACATATTAACGTGTAGAAGAAATTTGAATACGTAAAATATAGATGCGCACCCTTTTAAATGTGATAAACTATTACGCAAAATATGAAAATACGACTTTTTTTATTCAACTGGCCATATGATGACGTCACAACATCCGATTGGCGAAAAGTTCACATTATTTCGTATCTACAATCCAATAGCTTCCAGAAAACGTTTTAATCGTGATTATCACTTTTATTCTTACGGGCTATTACAGATTAAAATTTACTGTAAAGATGAAATTAATGACCCACGTAATTAAAATTTTTAGGCATGATGACGTCATAAAAATTAAAATATTTTTATCTCATGCTAAAGAAAGTTGATTGACCTACACAATATATAAATGTAGGAGAAAAAGGAATACAGATAAGCGTGATGCGCTGCATTGAATGTGATGAGCAATAACGAAAAAGGCAAAAATCCTATATTTTACATTCGTGTGGCCATACGATGACTTCACAATGTTTTTTTAGCCTTATCGATGCATAATCCGATATCTACAACTCATCAACTTCTAGATTTTGTAATAAAAATAAACGGTTCACGGTTTACTTTAGAAACTATGACTGTTTAAAAAAAGACATTATTTTGACGATTTTTTAAGCACGCGCACGAATTGTCTAATTCAACGTGTTCGTATGGCGTTATTTAAACTGGAAAAGGTCTAAATTGTTTTCAAAATTACTAGGAAAGGCTTGAAAAATATAATTCAAGAGAAAAAAATATGTTTTTAACGCTACGTGCGCACCGCGTGCGTAAAAAATTGCGCGCCCGTGGGAATTTTTTGACATGCTCAAAATGACAAGAAACGCATAAAAGTTGATTAGAAATTATTTTTGCGCATTTTGAAATTTTAAATGCGCATGCGCGCGTAACTTCTTGTGAAACATGCCATTTTTAATCCGTAGAAAGTTTGCTCTTGATATGACTTAAATTTTTACAACGTGTCAATTAAATATTACTTTTAGTTTTTAATCAATCATAAAAATCATAAAATTGCGCGTAAGTCACGTTACGCAACTCTGACGTCTTTCAAAAATAGGAGGTGACCAACTTCAGGTAAATGTCCACATGTTGTCAAAGTTATGAATGTTATGTTTACACATTTTAGAGAAACGCGCTGCACAAAAATAGCGAGAAAGAAAGAAGAATAATACAGAAAAAAATATTGATCCCATACAATAACAAGGAGTTATAAGTGCGGATAACTAATTATATCTGAGACAACAATAACCAAGGAGATTGGAAACTACCGTGATATTAAGCTCATTGGTCATCGATTTGCGCAGTTTTAATTGTTAGTCAAAATCAGTGATCCATGAAGATGATTTTGCAAAATACACCGATGAATGCTCATGACTTGTTGAAATTAACCGCTTGCTAAATAAAGGTAATAAAGGCGAAGACATTGGGCATACACTATGGAAAATACATTGAGTAAATACATAGTGTATTTCAAATTAAAACAAATATATGCAGACAGACATATACATATTTAGCTATTAATACATTGAAAGTAAGTGATACAATATCATTATTACGGTAGAGATTTTCAAATGTGATACAATTAAAGGAGTGTATTTGGCAAAAGCTATCAAATTTAAGTAAAATAATCATACGTAATCATGTATTAAAAATTACGTTTTTTAAATAATTTGTAAATCAGAACACAGAAAAATAGTTATTCTATCATACTAAAAGTCATCAACTACACTGTGTTTTCTACAGTGTCTTAAAGAAATGGCGAAACTCTCAAATACTGGTGTTATTAGTTAGCCACTACCAAATGACACACTACCATCTACTAACAAACTTTTGATATTTCGACGCAGTCTATGAGTCGGACTATTCGCGAGCGAACGCGTGATTTGCATAACAATGAACTCAGCTATTGTTGTTTAAGATTCTTTGTAAAGCTCTACTACTATCAAATATTTTGCACACATGACTTGACAATGGTATGGCAACAACATGGATACTGCTGCTGAACGCATATTCAAGATTTACCTCATTAAATGAAATGCACAGTCTTGTTTTTCCAATTTCTTGTAATCTTTCCTGAAAATCAAGCCACTTAAGAGGAATGACCTTCATTCCTATTACATCCATATATCTAACAACGTTCCTCTTAAGTTTTGTAATACCTTCGTCCGATTTCACCGTGTTGTTGACCATGTAAATTTCACGATCTACATGCCCGGCATATTCCATTCTTTCTATTTTAGCAAAAATGGTCTTATACATATTCTGAACCTTCAAATAAAAACAGTACAGGTATTAATATTGTTACAGTTTAAAGTTTATTAAAATACGATTTGTAATGTTGCCAACTATGCCTACAGCTGCTATAAAATGTATAAGATTCAATGTTTAATGTTGTTTCAGTGGAATATTATTTTAAATTAAGAAATCGTATATACATGTATATGCGTAGCGGTCCAGGTGATACGAAGCTAGATAACTGATTTTACGTGAGATTTCCTAGGTCAATACATACTATGCCTACAACCACGGTCGTTTCAAAACTGAAATAAACTCTACATTTATTGCGTTGGCAGTTCATTTTGGTGCATAGCACAAAACACAAAACATTCATATTTAAACACATATTTAATGCTCTTATCGTTATCATTATACACGTTGTTTTTTGTTGAAGCACTAATCCCGGCACTAATCAGTACTTAATTACACTCTTTTTTTGGTATTATTTTTTTATTGATGTGATAAATGTGTGCTTAATATTTCCATTTTCTAGGGAAACCGTTACACAAACGCGTAACAGTATGTGTATTGGTAATTTCTAACTACGACTTATAAATGACTTATATACAACACTTTGTAAATCTCCCGAAAAAAATAAAAACCCAGGAATATTATTTTTGATGACAGTAGGCCTATAATATTTATTCCATTATTTTAAACTCAAGCATTTTATATGTGTATGTTGTAATACTCAAGGTTATGAACATTGATCTTCATATATATTATTTATGTATTTACATACTGCTAGTTTAGTAACACACTGTATAATCTGTGAATAGACCGAACAAATCAATATATATTCATACATATAATAATTATAATCATACCTCTTTGAGCTTTTCTGATTTCTTTCCTGGCAATTTGTCTATATGAGTAGCAACCAAACTGATGGGAGGCGATTTTATCACTTTGCCATCGATATAAATGGTGTTTCCTAAAGCATGTTGTACAACAGTATGTTCATATACTGACCTTACCCAAAACAGAATTATGTCCAAATTAGTCATTCCTAATGGACCCTAAATTGTAAATGTAAAATAGATTTTAAAGAATATATACTGTATTATATATAGTCAACGTACATTATATTAAACAATCAATAATTATTAAATAAATCAATGTTAACTTTTTGGTTAAACCAGTTGACAAGTACTTACTTGCTACGTTTCAGCTACTTTCAGTAGCCTTGATCACGCAAATGACGTTGACATGATGTTCTGTCATTCGTCATAGTTCGGTGACTTGCGCCATCTTTCGTCTGATGTTCAGCTTTCTGCTGGTGTCCCCCTTTGGATGCTCGGGTGTCCCTTTTTATTAAGTCATCATAGATGTGGCTCAGTTCATGTCCTCCCTGGTCTCTGTTGATGTTCATATTTGTTTTTCTTATCCAAATGGCTTCTTTTATTTTTCTTGATAAGTAGTGTTGTTCTTTGTCTAATATTTTTGTATTTTCAAAATCCGGTATGTGATTTTCTATGGTGGCGTGATCTGTGATTGCTGATTTGTGTAGAATTTTAGATTGTGAGTGGCGAGCGCTCCTGGTTCTTGTCCCTACCGTATTTTTTTCCACGTCTGTTTTGTGTTCTATTATTCTTGTTTTAATGCTCTGCCTGTTTCCCCTATGTATACCTTCTTGCAGTTGTGGCAACCTACTTGGTAGACTATACCACACTGTTGATCTTTGTCAATCTTGTCTTTAGGATGAACGAGACTTTCTCTTAATTTGTTTTTGGGAGTGATATATGTATTTATATTGTGCTGTTTCAATGTTCTTCTTAGCCTTTGAGTCATCCCTTCGACATACGGTAAACCAATGTTGACTCTGGATTTTTCTTTATCTGTTGTTATTTCTTTGTCTTTGTTTGCTTTTCTATGTTCCCTTTTGTCTTTAACTCTTTTAAAACTCCAGTCTGGATATCCGCATGTTGATAAAGCTGCTTTTATATGGCTCATTTCTTGTTTTTGTCCTTCTTCTGTTGATACGATGGATTCACATCTGTCCACTAGGGTGTTGACTACGCTAAGTTTGTGTTCGAGTGGATGATTTGATTGAAAGTGTAGGTATTGGTCTGTGTGTGTCGATTTTCTGTACACTGATGTTTTTATGTTACCATTGTCTTGAATAGTGATTAGAGTATCGAGAAAAGGGATGGTGTTGTTTTTCATGTTCTCCATAGTGAATTTTATTTGGCCTGTCTGGTCAATGGTGTTTAGATGTTGGAGGAGTTCTTCTTCAAATCCAATTGGTACAATTGCCAAGACATAGTCTACATATCTGCGCCAGAAAATCGGTTTGATATGTGATGGTGCTGTTTCTGTGGCACGTTGTTCCAAGTCTTCCATGAATATATTTGCCATTATGGGGCTGACAGGACTACCCATTGCCATTCCCTCTTTTTGTCTGTAAATATCACCATTAAATGTGAAATATGTCGTGTTAAGAACTAGGCTTAACAGCTCCATGATGTCCTCCGTTTTCAAATTGGTGTTTAATTTTCTTTGGACTTGTTCCAGGATCTTAGTTTCTTTCAGTAAAGTGTTGTGTGTTATATTGATTGTTGGTTTTATAGGTGTCTTTGTGAATAGAGATATAACATCAAAGGATACAAGTGTGTGTTTTTCTATGTCTATGTTGTTCAGTGCTTTTATGTCGGCTGCTAATTGTTTAGAGTTTTCCACATGGAATTCTGTGTTTCCAACCAACGGTGATAATAATTTTGAGGGCAATTTGGAGACTTCGTAGTATATTGTGTTGATATTGTCTACGATTGGGCGTAATGGATTGTTCTGTTTGTGGATTTTAGGTGTGCAGTATAGTCGTGGGATGATTTCTGCAGTGGGGAAGAGTTTGGTTTTCCATTGATAAGTTATTTTCTTTTCTTCTAGTAATCTGTTTAGGATTTCCACAAGATTTCTCTTGTATTTCTTTGTAGGGTCCTTTTTAAGTTTTTCGTATACATCCCCATCTTCCATCATGGTGTTTACCTTACGTTTGTAATCAGGGGTGTTCATGATCACCGTAGCTCTGCCTTTATCTGCCGGTAAGATCGTGATGTTTTTGTCTTTTTTAAGGCTATGTATGGCTGAATGTTGCTCTTTTGTGATATTTGTTTGTGGTGGTTTGGTGGTTTTTAAAATGCTAGTAACCTTACCTCGTACAATATCTCTTTCCGCTTCAGTTATTTGTTCACAGGCTACTTCAGTGGCTACGATCACATCCTGGATGGGTAGCGTTTCTTTGGCAATCGCAAAATTCAGGCCTTTTTCTAGTATGTCGTGCTCGATCGGTGATAGATTCCTGTCTGACAAATTTACTACCCATTTTTCTTTCAGTATCGTGCCGTTCAAATCTATTTTTTTGTTTATGTTATTTCTTAGTTTCTTCGCCTTTTCTTCCCACCATGAGAGTTTGTTTACATGTCGTTCCTTTGTTTTGATAAACTCTGACTCTTGACATTTCTGTATGAAGTTCCGGATATTGTTCCTATCCCCCCCCGTTCGTAATATTTTGATCTAGTTTTCTTTCTAGTACTACTTTTCTTTGATCTAGATTTTCTATATTGTTGGTGATTACCCTAATCCGTTCTCTTATTAGTTGTTTTTCCGCTTGTTTTATGATGCTGTGAGCTTTTTCCGTGTTTATTGGACAGCTGAGACGTAGACTCGGGGGTGTGATGTTTTTACGTTTACATTGTAATGTAAAAACCCTATGGTTCCGTTGGCGGGAAACCTTCCTCACTAATTTTTCTTCTTGGCGAACAATATTTATTGTTTCCTCACCATAGATCGTACGTAGATTCTCAAAAAATTTCATCTGGTTTCAAATATATATTAAATAAATCAATGTTAACTTTTTGGTTAAACCAGTTGACAAGTACTTACTTGCTACGTTTCAGCTACTTTCAGTAGCCTTGATCACGCAAATGACGTTGACATGATGTTCTGTCATTCGTCATAGTTCGGCAAACGTCATTTGCGTGATCAAGGCTACTGAAAGTAGCTGAAACGTAGCAAGTAAGTACTTGTCAACTGGTTTAACCAAAAAGTTAACATTGATTTATTTAATATATATTTGAAACCAGATGAAATTTTTTGAGAATCAATAATTACATTTTAAAATAATAAGCCTAATCTAACGTACAGTACTTGGTAAACTTACCAATGCTGGATTTCGACCTTTTGCTAGTTCGTCTAATTTATCCATCGCACTAAACGCAACACAGTACGATGCTGTATTTGTGAGGAAAAACTGAACAAAATACAGATAACTGAGGTATATAATAATGTTTGGAACGTTATTTTTTGGGCAGGAGCATTCTCTACTTTTATGGAGCTCACCTTGTGATTAATACTACTAACGCTATACACATTTAGTTTGTGCACATTTTTTTTAATTCAATTTTTATTAAACATTTTCACTAAAAAAATCTTGTTTATGGTAGGTGCATGGTGATCTATGAATTATTTGACAAATATGGGGACCGATTATGGTTAAAATAAATTTAGAGAATTCTCAAATCGCCAAAATGACAATTAGAATATACCTCAAATTTTACAATGATTAATATTGATTGGTGCTCTGCCCACTATTAGACGACAATTTTTACCATATAATATAATAATAAAGAATTATTCATATTAAAACTATAAGAGGATGGTTGTTTACGTTACCGCAGGAAATAGTAATAAAGATAGCCATCACCGCATATAATATTCAATTTAATAGGTTGGCTTATATTAATATATAACATATTTATAAGCATACCCTATGCGTTATGTAGTAGTCCAGTTGACCAGCGTAGTCCCATATGCTAGTTATTTCATTTGGAATACTCTCTGAATCATCACTTCCTATTTTACTTCTTACAAAATCTCCTATTTTTTTCCAGGAGCTTTGATTTTCATTGCTTTCTATTGCAGGATAAAATAAACAAAAACACACAAAAAGAATTAAATCTGCTTTACGGTGTTTTCTTGTTTAAATGTTTTTTTTTAATGTTAATTAGATAGAAATAAATTATTTTGTGGGAGAAATTATATTTCAAATAAATAGAATAATTTGTAAGGGTCACGAAAGTGACATTTTGAGGAAATGAAATTATGTATAGAAAAGAATATACTGTCGAGAAAACGAAACGAGAGAACATATTGCTGTAAAAAGAAGGAAATGAAATAATATTTTATAGTGATACAATAATCAAATTCGAAACTTCGAAAGAGTTGAACGTATTAAAATGAAAATAAAACAAATCGTTTAAGAATGTTTCAATCTGATAGTTACGGATGGTTGTAGACCTACATACATGTTTCGTGAAGCGTTATCCATCATCAGTGTGCATCTATTTTACCCACTATATATGTCAGTTTTTTAAATCCTATTTTAAGATGTTTTACTATTGCCAGTATGTTGCATTGGTATTTTTATAATTTAAAAACGTCATGTTTTAGTAGTTTAAATTTTATGACGTTAATCATGTGATTTTTTTAAAATTTTATGGTGATCCTAAATAAAACTTATTTATTAAATTATTTTAAATTATTTAAATATTTATATTATTATTTAAATAATTTTATCCCTGTGTATAATATAATGTTGAAGTTATAAAAATCAAATAGAATATGTTAGGTAATTTTTTTTTAAATTCACTTGGCCAGTCATTTAGATTTTTACTAGTTTTGATGTTGTGCTCGTTTATTTTAATGTTTTTATATGATGTATTGTGTGGTTCTCAATTTTTGATGTTATTTTATGCTATCTTTTTAATACATTTTTAATATTTTAAGTACCTTTGAATAATGTAAATAATTGTTACAATTCAGTTTTTCTGTGAAGATGATTTTAATAAATATACCATTATGAATGAATGAATGAATGAATGAATGAATTTCAACATTTTTATACTATCGTCTAGGGTATTACTTTATTTTAATATCAAATGGAATCATTTATCTACAGTTTTGTTTATCATCATTGGTAAATGAAAGGTTAATGATACAGTGGAGCACTGTGGGGCAGTGGTTAGAGCATTGGACTTGCAATCAAGAGGTTGTCGGTTCAAGCCCCGGCTCGGTCACTACAGTGTTGAGTCCTTGAGCAAGATTCTTTATCCACATTGTTCCTCCCCACCCAGGTGATAGAAATGTTTGTAAAAAGTACTGGGAAAGTAAATCAGACTCGTTTGTGCGGGAGGAGTGGCGTACCCCCCACAAACATACACACTTAGTGGAGTCTGGCCCAAACGCTAAAGAAATGGAGATGGGCACCACGGCCGTTAGCATTAGCTTAGGTTCGACTTTACCTATGATACATTCAAATGTAGCTTCCATTGTCTGTGCTGTACATACCCTGTTTTAACTCGTTGTCAACTTTTTTTGATAACGCATTTTCACGCATTTTCTTGGTAAGCTCAGAATCTGTACAAATAAACCAATTGGTAAAAAAATGAAGATCGTATACAAAGATGCTTTTTGAAGTTTATCAGAAAGACAGAGTTAGTTTTAACATGTATCATGCCTATTACTATGTGATGTCAGTCATTTAAGCATTCACACAACGCGGTGTCTATTCCTGATACAGAGTTTATCAATGTTAAAGAAATATAAATATAGATGATAAGTAACACAAACATTTACAGTTTGGGTAATCAAATTATCTTTACCGTTTTCCTCTTTAATCTTCTTCCATTTACTCTCTCCAGTTGCTTTAAACACGGTAGCTGTAACTATACCATCTGTCGATGGTTCTTTGGGGTTGAATCTATTGTAAACATGTACGTTGAAGTTGAAACTAAATTTCTTAAATATTTTTAATCCATTACATCCAACATTTAAGTTTGACGAGGTAAAATTATCAAACAAGTTGATACAAATTAATTTTAAAAAGCTTTAGATTATACAAATTTAAGAGAGGCAACCATTAGTCAACATATTACACGTATACATTTACGTTGAAATAATTGATTAGGCCTAATAATATTAGCTTATGTTACACATATTTGTATCAATTGTATTTTGTTTACCTCTCTCTAAGCATGGACTTTACGCAGCTTGTCTTACCAGCACCTTCCTTACCAAGAAACATACATCTTGAATTCACAACTGCAATTTTACCATCTTTCAATTCATCTTTATATATCTTGATAGCCTCTTTACCCATGGCAAATATTTCTGGAGGAACTAGCAGTTCTGATTATAAATAATTAAAAATACGCATAACATACATGTATTATTTCGATTTTCGCATTCATGGTTGTATGTAAAATGTAATGTTTGAATAACATTTGTTTTTAAAATTCAAATGTGTATTGCTAACATCGAGAACATTTCGCTTTAAAGTTTAAACAACATTAATTTAGTTTACTTGGTTAAAAATGGCATGTTTCACAAAAAGTTACGAGCGCACACGCGTTTAAAAATTTGAAATGCAAAAAATCAATTTCTAATCATATTTTTACGCGTTTTTTGTAATTTTATAAGCATGTCTAAAATTCCCACGTGCGCCCAAATGTTTACTCTGAAAACATCTTTTTTCGCGTGATTTAGGCCTATGTTTTTCCAGCCTTTTCTAGTAATTTTACCAAAATTCGACTTAAAATCACGTCATACGAGCACGTCGAATTGGACAATTTGCGCGCGTTTTTGATGAAAAAGGTAAAAAATTTGTCAAAATTATGGCTTTTTTTAAATAGTCATAGATTCTAAACTAATTACATATTCTGGAAGTTGATAAGTTGTAGATATCGAATAATGAATCAATATGGCTAACAGGACATTGTGACGTCATCGTATGGCCACTCGAATATAAAATATAGAATTTTTGTCTTAGCTCATCACATTTAATAGAGCGCATCTCCACTTATCCGTATTTCATTTCCCCCCATATTTTTATATTATGTAGGTAAATCAATTATCTTTCGCATCTTTTACCATTTTAAAAATTGTGATGACGTCATTCCAATAAATTGCAATATGTTATAGCTCCTCAGAATGAAAAGTGAAACTCATGATCAAAAGTTTTTCTGGAAGCAGTTGAATTGTAGATACGAATTTATGTACAAATTATGCGCATCGGATAGTGTGACGTCATCATATGCCAGTTGAATTATAAAAGTCGTATTTCATATTTTGCGTCATAGTTCATGACATTTAAAAGAGCGCGCTTCCATATTCTACGTATCCAAATTTCTTCAACACGTTGATATGTTTTTGCTCAAATAATTTTCTACGTCTACGTGTTTCATTTTGATGACGCAATCATGTTAAAAATTTCATCTATGCTGTACATATACATATACAGTGTATTTTGTAAATAGTGTTATAATACCGTAATGATAATAGGTACAATTCAGCACTGTAAACATATAACATAATTCATGTCATAGGATGGCATAATATTTGTCGACGTTTATATTGTTTAACGTATGTGGATGTTGCGTGTCCACGGATAACCCGAACTCGTCAAAGTGACGAGTTCTAATCTAGTTTTAATATAATATTTTTAACTTACTGTCAAAATACTCTAAAATCATGATTTGTTTTGTTTGGTCTATCTGCGTATTTTCTTCTAAAATAGATACTGCTGTTTTTCCTTCCTATAAACATAAAAGTAAAATAAATATGTAGGTCATTCGCGTGCTAAACAATGTCAGCCCACTTTATTAATCATACACGTCAGATGTGTTATTTGCGCGATTCTGTTTAAAGTTGATGATTCTGGAGTGATTCCCATGATGATGTAGCCATCTGTGAAGCTATTTTTAGTATAGCCAAGACAAATGTATGTGCTTTCGAATGTTTTCAAATTGTTTGATAATGATTGAATTGGTAAGTTTACTTACATTTGTTTCTAAATAAGATGGAATTATAAACATTTGAAAGGATTATTAAACGTTAAAAAACATCAGTACCACATTATTGGAAATTATTCAAAAATTAGTATTGTGTTAAGGAGATGTTGAGTGTTATGCAAGATGCAATATATGAGATAGTTAGGTTGTAATTTACCTCCGCCAAGGAGGTATATGTAATCGATCGCATGTGTTTGTTTGTTTGTTTGTTAACAGGACTACTCAAAAAGTAAAAAGTAACAAGATATTTACCAAAATAAATGTACAGATAGATATGTGGTCAAGGACCATTCCATTTTATTGGAACCATTTGGGACTATGGTCGTAATTCTGGACCACTTTTTAATATACTTTTCAGACCTTCTAGTGTTAAAAGAAAGGACATAATTTTAATATAAAGTAAAAGTAAACTGAAATTGTACAAACTTCATTTTTGTACAAGACGCAAGAGTTTTTTTTTTGTGATTTGTAATTTTAAAACATAATTTGATTTAATGTACACCTGTTGATGCGAGTAGTTTAAGAAACCAATTTGTTTTCAAATTCACTCGTTTGATTTTCGCGTTGCTGTTCTATTGTTAGTCAACATAAGCTATTGTTAATTGAAAGGCGTGTTACATAACCATTACACTAAACGCGCATACACATGCTTTTAGTGAAATTAGCCTAAATCACAAACAGCATTAAGACACACACAAATATAAAAATATATTTTTTTTCCCGGAGAAATCTTATGTAGAAGAATTTTGGCCACATTAAGCGGCAAGATGGAATGGAGAAGAGAGTGTTGGAGGCTTACATTCCAGGGAAGAGGAAGACCAATATGCAAATGGGAAAAGAATATAACAGATGTGTTTGGCTCTATGGAGCAAGCAAGTAGGATGACAGAGGACAGGAGACGGTTTCAGAATGCTGTTAGAGAAGCCACGCTCTGATCAGAGTTTGCTTCGACGACGACGAAGAGGAGAATTTTACAGTAGGCGGAGGTATGCACTTTCGGAGTGACTTTCTAGTTATAAGTAGTATTCGTACTGGAATAGAAACGTTTGAAAATTCCGTGGCGTGTTCTTCCTGTCATAATTCATTTGTATCATTATTAGATATGTTGATGCCATTGTTGTAAGTTACATCACACCAAAACATTACATTTTTAAATGGGGTAAAAACAGATAAACATAATTTCGCCGTAAATTGAATATAGAATGACAATCTTTCCAATTTGTAGCTCCGCGGGTAACGTATTTACATCAATCAAGTGACCAAACTAAATTTAGGCCTTTTTTGACTTAAAAAAAGAAAAAAAGATATGATAAGCCCGATAATAATTAACTATCATTACCATACACTATATACTATTTAATTACTAAATTAAATTTAAAAATAGTAAAAAATCCATTCCATACCAAATAACTGCTTCCTCAATCTGGTAATAACTCAGGCAATAATAAACTACGTCTCTTCAAAGGGAACTAATTCACCCAATAAATTTATAATATTTATAATTAATGTTAACTGTATTTGCAATTAAGTTTAAAGTAACATTTAATGAAAGGCATTTTTGTACTAGTATATAGTGTACATGCATGGCGCATGGGCGATGAAGTCAATTTGCTAGAATTTGGATTATATGTTTTTGAAAAATCAAAACAACTATAATTCAAATGATTAATTATTCATGTTGTGGGGTGTTTCAGTCCAATAAAGAAATTATGATTATGGAGTTTATACAAACAGGTTATTGTAGCAAATAGTTATAGTTAGATTATGATAAATAATAAACAAATATATTGAAATAAAAGGTTTTGCTGGTGCATATGTTGTGGACGAAGACTGAAATATATCAATTGTCTGTGCATTCCTTTATTTTGAAATGTTAATGAAAGGTAAAGAAAAATCCAAGAAAAGAAAAAAGAAATCATAATTGTGTAGTTTATGTGAACATTGTTTTTTGTCATTATTCTAAATTCAACAAATTTATAATGACATGTCCACATAAAACTATTTAAAAAATTAATAATTTCATTGCTCAATATACCAATCTCACAATAATTGTAGGATCTTGTTAATTACTACTAAATAATTATTGCAGCAAGTAATTCTAAATAGCTCAATCAATTTTAATATGATATGAAATCAAGTGGATAAGATGATATGTTGCGGTGCAGATCATACGTACGTTAGTTGAAATCATATAAATTATTTCTAGACCTATATTACCTTATTAAGTGCTGTTATGGATACACCTTGTTTCCTGAGATAGTCTACTACTTCTAATGTAGGTTTAATTGAACGCATGTATTCATGCAGCGGGGTGTTTCCGTCCTATAGAGAAAAAAAATATTATACAAACAGTGTACTGCAGCAAATAATTATAATTAGACGTTAGGTGTATTCACAAAGAAGTTGAAATAAAAGGTTTTGCTTGTGAATATGATGTGAACGTAGACCGAATTATATCAATATTATCTGCGCATTCCCTTATTTTACAATGATCTTTAGCCCATTATTACCTTATTTAGTGCTGTTACGGATGCACCTTGCTTCGTGAAATAGTCTACTACTTCTAAGTTAGGTTCATTTGCACGCATGTATTCATGCAGCGGGGTGTTTCCGTCCTATCAAGAAATTATAATCATGAAGCTTTTACAAACAGTATATTGCAGCAAATGATTATAGTTAGATGATGATAAACATTACACAAAGAAATTGAAATAAAACGTTTTTCTTGTGCATATCATGTGAACGTACACCGATTTTTATCAATTGTCTCTTATATTGTAGTTTTACAGAATCAAAACAGAAATCATAATCGTGTATAGTTTATGCATACAGGTTAACGTAAACATTGCTTTTTGCAATGATTCTAAATTCAGCTCTTTTATAATGACATGTCCACATAAAACATAGTAAATATACCAATCTCACAATAACTGTAGGATCTTGTTTAATTACTACTAAATAATTATTGCAGCAAGTAATTCTAATAGCTCAATCAATTGTAATTTGATATGAAATCAAGTGGATAAGATGATATGTTGCGGTGCAGACCATACGTACGTTATAGGTGTAATCATATAACTTATTTCTAGACTTATATCACCTTATTTTGTGCTGTTATTGAAGCACCTTGTTTCTTGAGATAGTTTACTACTTCTAATGTAGGTTCAATTGAACGCATGTATTCATGCAGCGGGGTGTTTCCGTCCTATAGAGAAAAAAAATATTATACAAACAGTGTACTGCAGCAAATAATTATAATTAGACGTTAGGTGTATTCACAAAGAAGTTGAAATAAAAGGTTTTGCTTGTGAATATGATGTGAACGTAGACCGAATTATATCAATATTATCTGCGCATTCCCTTATTTTGAAATGATCTTTAGCCCATTATTACCTTATTTAGTGCTGTTACGGATGCACCTTGCTTCGTGAAATAGTCTACTACTTCTAAGTTAGGTTCATTTGCACGCATGTATTCATGCAGCGGGGTGTTTCCGTCCTATCAAGAAATTATAATCATGAAGCTTTTACAAACAGTGTATTGCAGCAAATGATTATAGTTAGATGATGATAAACATTACACAAAGAAATAAAAATAAAACGTTTTTCTTGTGCATATCCTGGGATCTTGTTTAATTACTACTAAATAATTATTGCAGCAAGTAATTCTAAATAACTTAATCAATTGTAATATGATATAAAATAATGTGGATAAGATATTGTTATAGGTGTAATCATAATAACTTATCTGTAACCCTATATTACCTTATTTAGTGCTGTTATTGAAGCACCTTGTTTCCTGAGATAGTTTACTATTTCTAAGGTAAGTTTATTTGAACGCATGTATTCATGCAGCGGGGTGTTTCCGTCCTATAAAGAAATTATACATACAGGTTATTGCAGAAAATCATTATTGTTATGCAATGATAAATAATACACAAATAAATAAATTAATTAATTAATAATTGCTTATGCTCTGAACGTAGACCGAATTATATCAATTGTCTGTGGATTCCCTTATTTTGCAATTTTACTGACAAAAGAAATCATAATCGTGTAGTTTATACATACAGATTAATGTGAACATTACTTCCAGTCATCTTTTTAAATTCAACCATTTTATAATGACATGTCCACATAAAACATAGTTAAATTGATAATTCATTCAATAAATTATCTCTATCCCTATTACCTTATGCTATGTGATATGAAGATGTAATATTACATAATAATGAAGACGTACGTAAGGCAGCACTTAGTGGAGCACTGTGGCGCAGTGGATAGAGCATTGAACTTGCAATCAAGAGGTTGCCGGTTCAAGCCCGGCCCGGTCACTGCGGTGTTGAGTCCTTGAGCAAGATTCTTTATCCACATTGTTCCTCCCCACCCAGGTGATAGAAATGGGTACCGGTATGTTAAAAGTACTGGGAAGGTAAATCAGACTCGTGAGTGGCGTAGCCCCGCAAACATACACACTTAGTAGAGCCTGGCCCAAACGCTAAGGAAATGGAGATGGGCACCAAGGCCGTTAGCATTAGCTTAGGTTTCGACTTTACTACTTTACTTACGTAGGGCACCTTTCTCTCAGGTTCATTATAAATCATACGTACTTATTTTATACAATAAAACAATAAATTAAACAAACGATGCGGATAATTAAAAAATATATATATTTTCATTTCTTATTTAGAGATTTAATCTCGGTACCACGAACGTTAGTGGTGTCCAACTGTATTTGCTTGCTGTAACCACTCTGATGCATGTATAGAGTTATGAACAACACCAAACTCGTGATCTGAGGTGTATTTGAGTGCCACCTGATAATTACATAATGTTAGATCACGGGAATATATGCCCACTCTTATGTACTTTACCTTATTCTGTAATGTTGGAGATACACCAAGTTTAATAAGATTAGTCACTATTCCTAACGTAGGTTTAACATATCTACCACTTAGATGTATATGTAGAGCATTGCTTCCATCCTAAAAAAAAAAAAAATGTTATATTTTTAATTAATAGATATTTTTAAATCAAATTAATCGAAAGTCGCTAAAATGTATTATTTATACCAATAGAAGTTGCATCATGTTAATAATAATTAACATAATATAGTACAATACCTTCTTACATTTGAAGATAAAAACGAAGAAAAAATAATAATTATCATTAAGCATACTATTACCAGTATGCCATACTATTGTAATTTAAAATTGTTGTCAAATTACCTCTTTTGGTAATGTTGGTGATTCTCCATTGGTTATCAGACAGTACAATATCTCTAATTTAACATCATCACGCTCCAGGTAAATATTTATCGGTGTGTATCCATTCTGTGAATAAATCATCCATAAAACATCAAATATAATGATTCTTATTCTTATTGTTAGACACAACTGATAACATGATTCGTTGTTGTTTTGTGGCTGATGCAACATGAATAATATTTAAAGACATTATTGTGTTCACAAACACTTCAGATACAGGAATACTCATACTTTTTACTTATACAATTATAAGGAATGGCAGAACGTTTGTTTGTTTTATATTTGTTGCTCATTCATCAATACTGTATTACAAATACATATAATAAAATGACAGGATGAGAGCAAGATGATAACTCTATAAGCTCTAGAGCTTGTTTTCATAAGGACTCCCGACATAAAAAAACAACATACACCAACAATCTTAATTAACAAGCAAATCCTAATTAAATCATAAGTTGCAATGCAGAAGATGTGTTTAAGTGTATATTTGAATTGATTATGGTTTCCAATGTCCTTTAAACTATTATGTGACACATAATAATATCGTAAGGAACCAACTTTCTCACGTGTGGTGATCCTTTAAAAAAGATGGACGCTTACAAGAGGTGGTGGTTCTGTGGTGGTCACTAAATTAATTAAAGGGGTAGTGGTCGCTTAAGAGAGGTGATGGTCCTTTAAAAAGATGATATCTAACAAGAAGTAAAGTCAATATATCTTAATTGATCAGTGTTATTTTCATCTTATTTATTTTTTTTATCTAGTATTAAATTATCTCTATCCCTATTACCTCATGCTATGTGATATGAAGATATATTATTACATACTATTGAAGACGTACGTAAGGCACTTTTCTCTCAAGTTCATTATAAATCACATGTACTTATTTTATACAGTAACAAATTAAATTAAACAAATGATGCGGATAATTAAAAAAATATATATTTTCATTTCTTATTTAGAGATTTAATCTCGGTACCACGAACGTTATTGGTGTCCAACTGTATTTGCTTGATGTAACCACTCTTGTGCAGGTATAGAGTTATGAACAACACCAAACTGTTATGCTATGTCGAAACCGCCTTTATAAAGATATATTATTGTATAAAAATGAAGACGTACGTAAACCACTTTTTTCTCAAGTTCATTACAAATCACTAGTATTTATTTTATACAATAAAAATAAAACGATGCCGATAATTAAAAAAATATATTTTTTTCATTTCCCATTTAGAGATTTAATCTCGGTACCACGAATGTTAGAGGTGTCCAACTGTATTTGCTTGTTGTAACCACTCTGATGCAGGTATAGAGTTATGAACACAACACTCGTGATCTGAGGTGTACTTGAGTCCCACCCGATAATTACACAATTTTAGATCACGGGAATATAATGCCCACTCTATGTACTTTACCTTATTCTGTAATGTTGGAGATACACCAAGATTAATGAGATTAGTCACTATTTCTAACGTAGGTTTAACATATCTACCACTTAGATGTATATGTAGAGCATTGCTTCCTTCCTAAAAAAATAAAAAATGTTATTTTTATAATAAATAAATATTTTTAAATAAAATTAATCGAAAGTCGCTAAATGTATTATATATACCAAGAGAAGTTGCATCATGTTAATAATAATTAACATATAGGTATAGTATACCTTCTTACATTTGAAGGTAAAAAACGAAGCAAAAATAATAATTATCATTAAGCATGCATACTATTACCAGTATGCTATACTATTGCAGTTTAAATTTTTTGTCAAATTACCTCTTTTGGTAATGTGGGTGATACACCATTGGTTATCAGACAGAACAATATCTCTAATTTAACATCATCACGCTCCAGATAAATAGTTATCGGTGTGTATCCATTCTGTGAAGAAATCATACACATCAAATATAAAGATTCTTATAAATGATACTGTTAGACACAACTGATAACATGATTGGTTGTTGTTGTTTTGTGGCTGATGCAACATGAATATTATAAGACATTATTGTGTTTACAAAACACTTCAGATACAGGAATACTCATACTTTTTACTCATACAATTATAAGGAATAACAGAACGTTTGCTTGTTTTATATTTGTTGTTCATTCATCAATACTGTATTACAAATACATATAATAAAATGACAGGATGAGAGTAAGATGATAACTCTATAACCTCTAGAGCTTGTTTCAATAAGGACTCCCGATATAAAAAAAACAACATACATCAACAGTCTTAATTAACAAGCAAATCCTAATTAAATCAATCAATCAATCAATCAATCAATCAATCAATCAAAAAGACATTTATTTTCCTCCATAGCAATACAATACAAAATAATAAACAGAAATGGTAAGGTATATTAAAAATGAAATAGATGATTGTAGGATATACAAAAGAAAAGTGCAATGCAGAAGATGTGTTTAAGTGTATATTTGAATTGATTATGGTTTCCAATGTCCTTTAAACTATTATGTGACACATAATAAATATCGTAAGAAACCACCTTTATTACGTGTGGTGATTCTTTAAAAGAGATGGACGCTTGCAAGAGGTGGCGGTTCTTTAAAAGTGGTGGTCACTAAATTAAATAAAGGGGTAGTGGTCGCTTAAGAGAGGTGATGGTCCTTTAAAAAGATGATATCTAACAAGAAGTAAAGTCAATATATTTTAATTGATCTGTGTTATTTCCATCATATTTATTTTTTTTATCTAATATATAAAATATTTACAAAAGCCAGAAAAAGTCTGATGAAATGATTGTTTTACAAAGACGTATTAAAGTATAAAAATGGATATTGAATTATATCTGGTAATTGTTCTAACTAATACCTTAAGAAACACAATTCAGAACAAAATCTTCTTGTATTAAAAATGACTGTAAATACACCAGGATATTTGAGAACCACATGCTTTAAGTACATTGGATTGTATACTATCAGGGGTTGGTGCTTTGGAATTTTTAACTTTCTGAATAATTCAAAGACGTCTTGTTCATTAGTTTTACCTAATGAACAGGAAATATTTGATTATGAAGTTGACCTATTAGAATAGATCAAATTCACTATCAAAATCCTACGAGCTAACTAATAGCTAACTTACCGTAATTTTTTTTTTTAAATCAATATTGTCAAATCTATTAAGAAGTTTAATTCATTTGCATAACCTATTGATGGTTATCAAATTTATAGTTTTTGTTCTTCATATTCGATCCTTTATAACCAATCATTATCCGCATTCCTGTCCAAACCTTTTTCATGTCATTACTGACAAAATTATTTTCAATTTTTCTTTTGTATTAGCTTATAACAAGCTTCAGCTCTCTTTCTGAACACGTTTCAGTTCTTCTCGATTCCCTTTTGAAAAATACCATGTGCTTATATAATAATAATAATAATAATAATAATAATAATAATAATAATAATAATAATAATAATAATAATAACGACGACGACGACGACGACGACGACGACGACAACAACAACAACAACAACAACAATAACAACAATAATAACAACAATAACAATAATAATAATAATAATAATAATAATAATAATAATAATAATAATAATAATAATACTGTAATACTGTAATACTGTAATAATAATAATGTATATATTGAAATAGACCCAATAAATAATGAAATGAAATACTGTTATATAATGTAACAACTGAAAACATGAATACCCATACTCCATTATTAGGCTTGGTGAAATGCAGTAAGAAACTCTGAAAGATAACTTGATAGTTTGATCATTTATAAGGAAATGGGAACCGGTAACGTTGAATTAAATTTGCAGACCAGATTGCAAAATCAAAGGTTGCCGAATATAATCCACTCTTGAACAACTACAACACCAGACTTGAAATAAAGCTGGCTTATTACAACGAATTCATAAGCTCGCGAGGCATTGCATCTTACATTGGCTAAGTTGATTAAAATGGTTCCAGCAAATCGGAAAATGATCCAAAAGATGATCATCAATGGTGATAAGAGATGTATTAGAAAGGGAGATGGTGAGGATGATGATACAACTACAAAATGAAAAGTGGAAAAGCTAGATTGTTACAGACATTTAAAACAGAAAACATATCATCATATATCAAAAAACATCAGATCAACTTGCTGAGACAACCACATTACAGCCAGACCAAACAACTACTGTTTAATAGATGATAACAAATGTGTAATTGACATATGGTACCAAATTTAATTAGAACAGCAGGTTCACATTAAAATCAGACTTTTAATAGACCATTTTAATGAAATTATTCACTTCCATAAGGAAAAAAACACGAAAGAAATTAATGATTTCACTTATTCATTGTCTTTTTTTGCTCTACATTACAGTTTTCTAAGGTAAATAATTTATTTTCGATCCAAATTTTAGTCAAAGTGAATAACTATTACGTGACATTAAAATGGCATATTCAACAACAAAGGTAAACTAATTATTTATTATTAGCCAGAGGGACAATACTTCAACTACTTTATGCATGTTTTAATGTATATCCATTGGTCATTTTGGTCGTATTTGTGTCAGTGTCTTAGATGGTGAGAATAACATTTTAAATTGTCTTTTGTTCGGATTTTATTAATTTTTATTTATTACCATATTTAATGAGGGTGGCCTATCCAGTTCTAGTGAAGGAAGAGCCATTTGTTTGTTATGAGTACACCGGGGTAACATCATACTTGTATATAAAGATGCACTACTTTCTTTAAAGTGCACATGAGCTAGATGTGTACACTGGACCTACGGTTTATAGTCCTTATCCGAGAAGATTCGTTCTACCATCAGGAACATGGAGCCCTTTCCGACGTTATGGCTACAGTTCCACTCATTCACTATATTGGGGTGGGGTTATAATAAAGGAAACATGTAACATTAATCAAATTGTTTATCTGAGAGGGAATTTATTCAAAGCAGGGCGTTGATTCAATAAATTAGGCCCAAGAGATATGTATCTGGCAGTGGGGTTTTTCCATCCTATAATGAATTCATAATCATGATTATTATATACATACATGTTTTTACAGCAAATAATTGTAGTTAAGTATAATAATAAACAAACAAATTAAAATAAAACGTGTATAGGTGTATAATTATGCTGTGAACGTATTCTCAATATATAACAGCACTAAGCTAAAATGTGTCTATCTCCTCCCAAACTGTAAGTCCGATTTTTGTTTTTTTTTTTTTCTTTTAACTCTCCTCTATCCATTAGTTTATATTATAACTAACAATTTGTACGAAAAATTAAATTAACAAATAGTAAAAAATCCACAAAATAACTGCTTCCTCAATCTAGTAATAACTCAGGCAATAATAAACTACGTCTCTTCAAAGGGAACTAATTCCCCCAATAAATTTATAGTATTTATAATTAATGTTAACACAATGATTTTGTTTTTAACTGTATTTGCAATTAAGTTTAAAGTAACATTTAATGAAAGGCATTTTTGTACTAGTATATAGTGTACATGCATGGAGCATGGGCGACGAAGTCAATTTGCTAGAATTTGGATTATATGTTTTTGAAAAATCAAAACAACTATAATTCAAATGACTAATTATTCATGTGGTGGGGTGTTTCAGTCCTATAAAGAAATTATGATTATGGAGTTTATACAAACAGGTTATTGTAGCAAATAGTTATAGTTAGATTATGATAAATAATAAACAAATATATTGAAATAAAAGGTTTTGCTGGTGCATATGTTGTGGACGAAGACTGAAATATATCAATATTGTCTGTGAATTCCTTTATTTTGAAATGTTAATGAAAGGTAAAGAAAAATCCAAGAAAAGAAAAAAGAAATCATAATTGTGTAGTTTATGTGAACATTGTTTTTTGTCATTATTCTAAATTCAACAAATGTATAATGACATGTCCACATAAAACTATTTAAAAAATTAATAATTTCATTGCTCAATATACCAATCTCACAATAATTGTAGGATCTTGTTAATTACTACTAAATAATTATTGCAGCAAGTAATTCTAAATAGCTCAATCAATTTTAATATGATATGAAATCAAGTGGATAAGATGATATGTTGCGGTGCAGATCATACGTACGTTAGTTGAAATCATATAAATTATTTCTAGACCTATATTAACTTATTAAGTGCTGTTATGGATGCAACTTGCTTCGTGAGATAGTTTACTACTTCTAAGTTAGGTTCATTTGCACGCATGTATTCATGCAGCAGGGTGTTACCGTCCTTTGAACAAATTATAATCATGAAGCTTATACAAACAGTGTTTGAAAAAAAAAGAAATTGAAATAAAACGTTTTTCTTGTGCATATCCTGTGAACGTAGACCGATTTATATCAATTGTCTCTTATATTGTAGTTTTACAGAATCATAAAAGAAATCATAATCGTGTAGTTTATGCATACAGGTTAACGTAAACATTGCTTTCTGTCATGATTCTAAAATCAGCTCTTTTATAATGACATGTCCACATAAACATAGTCAATATACCAATCTCACAATAACTTTAAGATCTCGTTTAATTTCTACTAAATAATTATTGCAGCAAGTAATTCTAAATAAATTAATCAATTGTAATATGATATAAAATAAGTGGATAAGATATTGTTGCGGTGCAGATCATACGTACGTTATAGGTTTAATCATAATAACTTATCTGTAACCCTATATTACCTTATTTAGTGCTGTTATTGAAGCACCTTGTTTCCTGAGATAGTTTACTACTTCTAAGGTAGGTTTAATTGAACGTATGTAGTCATGCAGCGGGGTGTTTCCGTCCTATAAAGAAATTATACATACAGGTAATTGCAGAAAATCATTTTAGTTATGCAATGATAAATAATACACAAATAAATTAAAATAAAAGGTTTTGCTGGTGCTTATGCTCTGAACGTAGACCGAATTATATCAATTGTCTGTGGATTCCCTAATTTTGATATTTTAGTGACAAAAGAAATCATAATCGTGTAGTTTATACATACAGATTAATGTGAACATTGCTTCCAGTCATCATTCTAAATTCAACCATTTTATAATGACATGTCCACATAAAACATAGTTAAATTGATAATTCATTCAATAAATTATCTCTATCCCTATTACCTTATGCTATGTGATATAAAGATGTAATATTACATAATAATGAAGACGTACGTAGGGCAACACTTAGTGGAGCACTGTGGCGCAATGGTTAGAGCATTGGACTTGCAATCAAGAGGTTGCCGGTTCAACCCCGGCCCGGTCACTGCGGTGTTGAGTCCTTGAGCAAGATTCTCTACCCACATTGTTCCTCCCCACCCAGGTGATAGAAATGGGTAGCGCTATGTTAAAAGTACTGGGAAGGTAAATCAGACTCGTTTGTGCGGGAGGAGAGGCGTACCCCCGCAAACATACACACCACACACCTGGCTCAAACGCTTAGGAAATGGAGATGGGCACCAAGGCCGTTAGCATTAGCTTAGGTTTCGACTTTACTTACGTAGGGAAATTTTCTCTCAAGTTCATTATAAATCATACGTACTTTTTTTATACAATAAACAATTAAATTTAACAAAGGATGCGGATAATTAAAAAATATATATTTTCATTTCCTATTTAGAGATTTAATCTCGGTACCACGAACGTTAGTGGTGTTCAACTGCATTTGCTTGCTGTAACCACTCTTGTGCAGGTATAGAGTTATGAACAACACCATACTCGTGATCTGAGGTGTGTTTGAGTCCCACGTGATAGTTTTTGTGGATGATGCAACATGAAAATTATAAGACATATTGTGTTCACAAAACACTTCAGATACAGAAATACTCGTACTTCTTTTAGGAAATTTTATTATTACAGTATAACAATTATAAGGAATGCCAGAACGTTTGCAGCAGCCATGTATATGGCCTTGTTTTAATTGTTGCTCATTCATCAAATACAATACTGTATTACAAATACATATAAACAAATGACAGGATAAGAGCAAGAGGATACCTCTATAAGCTCTAGGGTTTGTTTCCATAACAAACAATTAACAAGCAAATCTTAATTAAATCTTAAGTTTCATGCAGAAGATGTTTTTAAGTGTATATTTGAATTGATTACGGTTTCCAATGTAATTTAAACTATTATGTGACTCATACATCGTATGCAACCACTTTTCGTACGTGTTGTGATCCTTTATAAAAGATGGACGCTTACAAGAGGTGATGGTACTTTCAAAGAGGTGGTCACTAACTTTAATAAAATGATAGTGGTCGTTAAAAGAGGTCCTTAAAAAATGTTAGCTAAAAAGAGTTAAGAGAGCTTACGAGTGGTGCTCGATTATGAGAAGCTGTCTTTTATGAAAAGAGGTTGTGGGTATTTCTAAGAGAGATGGTTGTTATAAAAAGTGTTTTATATTGATAAATAATAAACAGCATTTTTAAATAAAAGTGTTTTGCTTGTGCATATGCTGTGAACGTAGACTTAATTATATCGATTGTCTGTGGATTCTCGTTTAAATGTTACTGAAAAAAAAATTCATAAGTATATACAACAGGTTAATGTAAACATTGATTTCAGTCATGATTCTAAATTCAAACTATTTACAATGGCGTGTTTAAAATAATACCTTCATTGTTCAATATACCAACCTTACAATAACTTTAGAATCTTGTGCAATTTTACTTCCAAATTATTTTAAATAACTCATTACATTATAATATGTTAAATATGTATTTGCTATGGAGATCATACGTAAGTTTATAGATCTAATCATATAAATCATTATTTCCGTTCTATAACGAATTCATAATAATAATAATTTATTTGGAAATTACACTTTTACAGTGACACTCGACCAAATGGAATAACCAAAAGAAATATACAAAAAAAAAAAAACATGATATAGAAAATAACAATTACAATAAAAAGTCGACGTAGGTCAACATGTCAAAGCAATTCAACTACAGTAACTACAATACCATTGATAATTAACACTACAACAGCAGGAACCCCACTGACACCTAAAAATACAAAATTACAAGAAATAAACATATAGAATAGGTAGGAACTGTACAATATAAAATGAATTGGGCAACAACAATGCAGACCTAACACTATAATGAGATAGATATCAATCATTTAGTTTGATTGATATGAACATTACTCTCCTAGAACAATACATCTGTGCGCCAAAGATCTTTTAACATAATGCTTACAGTAACAATCAAAGACATTTAATATGGAATCGACGTCATACATATAATGATAGTAGTTATCAGTTCCACCTAATACAAGATTTAATTTGATGTTCAGGTCACCAGAGATAAAATTTTCCCATACATCTAAATGATTGATATCGATTAACATATATTCTAATTTGGTATATTCTTCAATCCTTATGCCATTGAGTTGGTTACATGTGAATAGAAAATGTTCAATATCTTCTAGACCATTCTTACACATTTTACAGATAGCATCATAATCAGGAAGCCACTTAAAACTCATGTGACCTAAAGGAAGGGTGTTAGAACGCAGTTTGAATTTTAGGCTAAATCCTAGAAAGTCTGTACAATCCAATAAATATTTTTCAAGGCACGGATTAGACGATTTTCTTAGCATTTCACTTTTCCAAAATGCAATGTTTGTGTCATACATCAACTCTTTAAATATCTTAACCCAATTTAACCTATCAGGGTCATTGCCAAGGTATGAAGTTTCGAAAATTGACTCGATGTCCATATTAATAGACGCACACGTCTTAGCAAAACTGGGAATCAGTTTATAGCGTGGTTCTACATTTGTAGTTGAACTTAGACACGTATTAAGCATAAAGTTAGGCCAACGGTGTTTATCCATGTCCATTACATAATTAATAAATTTGGCTCTAGATATATCTTGAATAACTTTAATTGGAACCCACCCTAAATCCCCATACAAGGCCTCTTTAGATGTATTTCTTCTAGCTTTTAAGATGTACCGCGCCATTTGTAATTGAAGTGACTCAATTGTATCAATATCTTTCCTGCTTTGGCTGACCCACAATGAACAAGCATAATTTATTGTAGGAAGAGCAATTGTTTTCCATAGAATGTCACCATAGAAAATTCTACTAAAATTATCAAATCGGTCTATAATTGACTTAATATAAGCAATGACTCTATTGCCTTTATTGATGATTTGGTCGATGTTATGTTTATACTATGGGGTTATTGCAACAACTAATTATAGTTATTATAGATAAATAATACACAAAGAAATTGAAATAAAATGTTTTGCTGGTGCATATGCAGTGAACGTAGACGGAATTATATCAATTGTCTCTTATTTAGCAATTTTACTGATAAAATAAATCATAATCGGGTAGTTTATACATGCTTTCAGTCATGATTCTAAATTTAACTATTTTATAATATAAATGTCCACATAACACATAATTAAATTAAAAGTTGTGCACAATATACTAATCTCACAATAACTGTAGGATCTTGTTTAATTACTACTAATTCATTATTGCAGAAGTAATTCTAAATAACTCAATCAATTGTATGATATAAAATAAAGTGGATAAGATGATATATTTGCGGTGCAGATCATACGTACGTTATAGGTGTAATCATATAATTTATATCTTGCCATTATTACCTTATTTAGTGCTGTTACGGATGCACCTGACTTCGTAAGATAGTCTACTACTTCTAAGGTAGGTTCATTTGAATGCATGTATTCATGCAGCGGTGTGTTTCCGTTCTATCAAGAAATTATAATCATGAATGTTACTAATAAAAGAAATCATAATCGTGTAATTTATACATACAGATTAATGTAAATATTGCTTACTGTCGTGATTTTAAATTCAACCCTTTTTTAAAAATGACATGTCCACATAAAATAGTTAAATTAATAATGCATTCAATGAATTATCTCTATCCCTATTACCGTACCTTATGCTATGTCGAAAACCGCCTTTATGAAATATATTATTACATAATATTGAAGACGTACGTAAGCCACTTTTTCTATCCAGTTCATTACAAATCAGGCTTATATAATTTTATACAATAAAAAATAAAAATAAACTAACGATGCGAATAATTAAAATAATATATATTTTCATTTCCCATTTAGAGATTTAATCTCGGTACCACGAACGTTAGAGGTTTCCAACTGTATTTGCTTGTTGTAACCACTCTGATGCAGGTATAGAGTTATGAACACCACACTCGTGATCTGAGGTGTTTTTGAGTCCCACTCGAGAATTACACAAGATTAGATCACGGGAAAATAGGCCCACGTTTATGTACTTTACCTTATTCTGTAATGTTGGAGATACACCAAGCTTAATGAGATAAATCACTATTTCTAACGTAGGTTTAACATATCTACCACTTAGATGCACATGTAGAGCATTGCTTCCTTCCTAAAAAAAATAAGAAATGTTAAATTTTAATAAATATTTGTCTTCGATGGATTATACAACATGGATTAACTAAATCAAATTAATCGAAAGGAGCTAAAATGTATTAATTATACTAAGAGCAGATGCATCATGGTAATAATAAATAAACAACATACAGTACATTACCTTCTTACATGTGAAGGTAATAATATGATGAACAAAAACAACCAGTATGTAGTATATTTCAATTTACATTGTGTTGTCGAATTACCTCTTTTGTTAATGGGGGGGATACACCATTGGTTATCAGACAGAATAATATCTCTAATTTAACATCATGACGCTTCAGATAAATATTGATCGGTGTGTATCCATTCTGTGAAGAAGTAATAAACATCAAATATAATGAGTCTTATAAATAACTTTAGGGTTGGGTCAACCGGCTCCGCTACAGTGATTAAGTTCACTTAGGTTGACCCTTTTTTGTTATGTATATATTGAAATAGACCGAATAAATATTGAAATGCAATACTGTATAATGTAACAACTGAAAACATGAATACCCATACTCCATTATTAGGCTTGGTGAAATGCAGTAAGAAACTCTGAAAGTTTTAGATAACTTGATAGTTTGATCATTTATAAGGAAATGGAAACCGGTAACATACTTGAACTGAATTTGCGGACCAGATTGCAAAATCAAAGTTTGCCGAATATAAGCGACTCTTGAACAACATACAACACCAGGATTGGAGTAAAGCTGGCTTATTACAACGTATTCATAAGCTCGCAAGGCATTGCATCTTACATTGGCTCAGTTGATTAATATGGTTCCAGCAAATCGGAAAATGTTCCAAAAGATGATCACCAATGGTGATCACATCTGTTTCAACTAGTCTTAAGATATTAGAAAAAGTCAAGCGCCCTCAGTGTTAGCAGGCGAGGCTCCCCGAGTCGCGCGAACATATCATTTTTGTTTACAAACCATTATTTCGCGAACGCCAAATTAAATTTCGCTATCGTGAGTTTTTATGTAGTAAAAACATTTTTTACAAAACTAAACGATTAAAAAAAGTTTATGTTCAATTAAAAAATAAATATTTTATTGTTTCTTTACTATAAATTAATAAATAATAATAATAATAATAATAATATTTATTCGGTCATCAATGTAAAAATAACCAGGAATGAGAATAGGCTAAAGCCCAAACAGATTCTGCACTCACTCCATACAAATAAACGACGATATTGTCCATTTTACTGAAATAATCTCCCGCACATAAACCAGGAAGTCAAGATAAACTGTGTAATGAAATAGTAAACAATCGTAAGTAGAAAATATCATTGTATTCTTTACTTATTTTTTGGATATAATTCATTTTTTTAGAAAAAGAACGAACTAGAATATAGTCCATCATTATTATATAAACAAAATAATACAAGTTTTGTTAATATAGCCTGGTTCAGTTTTTAGTAAAACTCGCATATTTTGCAACCCCTTTTTACATTGTTATTGTTATCGGCGAGAAAACGGTTTGGCGATAGGCTTAGAACGTGCGTTGACGCCCGCGATGACCGTGACAGTAATGTGGGCCTAGAATGAAGCTAGGCCCAAACATAGAAAATTCGTAATAGTTAAACCTTTTATTACCCGAATCCTAAATTCAATCATTATAACTGTTACCAAATAATTAATGGCATGTGTTTATAATAATAATTATTGCTTTCCTGGTGCATTTTTAGGCTAGCTGGTGTGACTGAGTGACAGTCCTACAGCCTAGGCTATGCCTTAATATTAATACATTTGTATAATAATGGTTTAATATTTTGGCTATTAGCTCTCTTGTTTGGATTTGTTTGGACACAAAACTGAAGTACTGTAGATTTAAAAATTGATTTATTTTTAAAGGAAAGTACAGTCGCATCTATTGTTTTTTAGACCATGGCAGTGAAAAAAAAAGAAGCAAAACAATATCGCACAGCGTTGTTAGGCCATACCTGGTAGACATTGAATAAAACAGGGTAGGTAAATAATCATAACCACCTCTTTAGAAAGTTTAATACACACTCCAAACAATGAAATGTGTGTTTGTACTTCCATATTAAAGAACAATGTTAGTATAAAATAACTGTCAAAACAAACAATTGTTACAGTAATTTATAAATATACCTCTTTTCTTTATTAAATATTTCCTCAATCAACTATTTTTCCAGGTGTCAATATGTTATAATATTCAACATGCGACAGGATGCTGACATCTTGACTGGTAAATTCAAATGTTGTTTCAACTTTAAATTGACATTACATATTAACTCAATTGGTCAAGTTGCTCTTTAAATACACATTGTCCCTTTGAGCATAGAATTTCAAAATTGTTTATCCTATTTATATGCATAATAAAGCAAACCTTTGGCTGGAACTTATTTTCCTATGAATTATCCATATATTATCATTATCTTCTACAAGAAATAGTTAACATTTTTTAAATATAATAATTTTGATGCTCATTTTTGATGCAGATTGAAATTTATTTGGTTGACCAATATTGTTTAATCTCAGGTGATCATCTAGCAGACTTTGAGAAAATCAGAAGCTGCAGCACATCGACATGCTACCATGATTAAAATCCAGTCTTTAGAAGAGAATCTTGAGCATTTAAGAAATTAACTCTCAGTGTCACTTGTGACAAAACAGCATAGTAAGATTGCAGAGACTGGCCACAGAATAAATCTAAAAGAACAAGAGGTCAAAGACTTGGTCAGTCCTACATTATACACCTTTAAAATTATGTCTAAAACATGCAATACTATAAAAATTAATGCCATATTTCTTTTATAAATTTCATATAGCGAACTACTATGAACCAAGAGATTTGAAACTCTATGTACAAAAATGGACGAGGTATTTAGAAAAAATAAATTCCTCGACAGCAGTACCACGGAAAGAGTTTTGTGGGAAATCATGAAGTCACATTTGACGTTTATTTCACCTGAGATCCAGCATGAAGTAACTAGGCCGGTAACTAAGTGCAGAAAAGTTTGAGGAAATAGGAATAGTTTGCTATTTCTCAGTTAATTGTTACGGTATTGCATATATTATGTACAGTATACTGTATGAATAGTAGTGTTTTTTTGTTGTTATTGCTAGAACAATGATTTTGTAAATATTTAACAAATGGTATATGAATTGTAATTGAATTGAATTTTTTGGAAGTTATTTTATTTTAATTTGGTTTATATATTATTGATTGATAACGGAAATTGATGTTATTTACTGATTTAGATTGTGATTGCATATCAAAATAATAAATATCATACAATACAAATATTAAAGAAATATGCATTTATAATTAAATATCTAATGTCACAGTACACTATAGCTTCTTTCTATTAATATATTACAGATCTTTGACTAAGACATGCTAGGTAGGCTGCTAGGCATTTAACCTGCTGATGATGTAGCCTAGCCTATATATAGTATAGGCCTAGCTAGGCAATTAGCCTGGACTACTCTGTACTCCCCTCCCAATATGAATGATTATTAAAATAGCTTAGGCCTAGGCTAGGCCTAATTTTTAATTAGGACCAGGAAAAAGTAATTAATCAGCTTTATAACAGGTCTACTGTCACTCAGGCCCCCGAATAGACATGTTTACGTGTTAAAAATAAACAGCCATTAGTCTTACACAGCTGGTTTCAACCACGCAAAGGGGCCTGGGCATAGCCTATTATAAGCTAGCATAGGAAAAAATCCAGCCAGGCTATATGAATACGAACCTTCTTAAAACATTCAAGGATAACTAAAGTATCCAACTAAATCAAAGAATTCAACAGAAAAAAATATTTTTAAACTGATATGGAAAACAACATTTATACCTACTTTTCAAATGTATCACTTGAGAAAAAAACTGGCGTTGGGTGTACAATTTTGGTTAACTTTCAATTACATTACCTCTTAAAATCCACGACAACATGTTTTTCACCTTCACCCAGGGTTGTTCTAATGAATATTTATTATTTTTCTTACTTTCGTGGTCTTTATTTGTTTTTATTGGCTATTAAAATACAGTCCTTTTATGCTTGATTGCTTCCGGGTTCCTCGTGTGGTTTGTATACAATATGTTTTCGGAATCACTACTCCATAAAACGCTATAAAACGTTAGGGGCGCTACACTTAATTCATATTTCTGGAACAGCTGTGTGATAAGAGATGAATTAGAAAGGGAGATGGTGAGGATGATAATAAAACTACTAAATGACAAGTGGAAAAGCTGCTTGTTAGAGATATTTAAAACAGAAAAACATATTATCATTATATCAACAAATATCAACATCAAATTTGCTGCTCATAGCTTGAAAAAACCAGATTACAGCCAGACCAAACAGATGATAGCAATCGTAAAATTGACATATGGTACCAAATTTAACAGCAGTTTCACATTAAATTAGAATTGTCCGACACACAGCTAGAGAATCCAGAGGTAGGAATCGGGTGGTTAAAAGCTTCCAGGTTGTACAATGATGTATGGCCATATAATAATAATAATTATTAATTAAAAAGATGTATTGCCCCCAAAATCATTAAAAAAAAGAGTTATAAAGTCAGACTTTGAATATACCATTTTGTAGTTTTAATGAAATTATTCACTTCCATAAGAAAAAAAAGCACGAAAGAGAATAATGATTTCACTTATTCATTGTCTGGCAGATAATTTTACCCTTTTTTGTTTTACATTACTTTTTTCTCAGGTAAATAATTTTTTTTTCTACCTAAATTTTGGTCAAAGTGAATAACTATTATGTGACATTAAAGTGACATATTCAACAAAACATGTAAAATAATTATTTTTGTCAGGGGGACAATACATCTTCAACTACTTTAAAGGAAATTTAAAGTAATAAATTATAGTTTATACACAGCACAAGTACTTTTAACTAAGGATGTGGTATATAAATGTGGGTAGATTTCAGAGTAACAGAAGTGTTAGGATGAATGGTATATTGTTTCTACAGGTAATTAAAAAGTGAATGTTAGTCAAGGGAGACACTTTATCAAAGTTCCAACCACAGTAATTGACAATGTATTTCTATAGACCAACGGGTATATCTAATAGTGGAACCACAACAATGTAGGATAGGCTAATTTCTAATTGGCAACCAATGGGAATTCAGAGTGTTTTAGTTGGTTACTAAGATGCATACTAGCACACCTCATTGTTAAATTAGCCGTTCAATAGTTGTACAAACTTTTCAATCTATTGTGCGTATTTAGTACATTTCAAGCGAATCTGTAATCAATTTATTTGAGACACAATTTCATTTATTATTCTTCAACGGCAGTTTTCACTAATTTTACTGATATTAATAAAATGGCTCCAACAAGAAGCAAACGCTCAACGCCGTATGATAAGAGAGTTTCTAATTGGTCTGTAGCGAAACTAAAAGGAGAACTTAAAAAACTTGGAATTGTACACCCATCTCAAGCCAAAAAGGCACAGTTGGTGCGCTTATTCAATGAATCCGCTATTTCTCGGCCAGCAATCGAACCTCAAGTTGCCGAGAGTAGAAATCCTACAAACAGGGTACTGATCGACTTAGTTTCTAAGTTGTCTACAACAGTACAAAATCTGCAACAAAATGTGGCATCATTGACACAAACAGTGAGTTCGTGGAGTTCTCAACAACAGCCGGCAGTTGGTAGTCCTTCACCAATCAATAATAATGCCACTAGCTCTAGGGCAATGACAAGTGAGGACATCATACTGGAGCCATTCTACATTCGTTCAGCAGTCGAGGCACTCGAACGGCCTAGTACGTCGGCAACTGTTGTTGAAGAATCCTCACAAAGAGGAACACACATACGTACCAGGTTTGGATACGCTGCGGAATCACTGCCCATGGTGGAAACTATATCACCTGCAATCCGCCAACAAATAGTATCAGGTAGGAACACTAATCTTGCTTCTCTATTAATTCCTTTATTTAATGCTTCGCCCCGAGACAATAAAGATGAAATTAATTCGTTCAAACACGATCCACGATTGGCAAAATCCCTCAATATTGGAGAATTTATCCAAGCCTTCGGGATTTATAAAAACATCATGTGCACTGCTCATCCCCAGCGGAGAGAGGAGCTCGACAAATACGAAAGAGACATTGTAGACATGGCTTCTCGATACCCTGGAAATGGTTTTTATGAATATCACAAACAATTTAGCTTAATTGCGGCATCACATTTGAGATACAACAATGTCCTTGTCGACTGGTCCATACGAAATAACACGCTTTTCTGTAACATTTTTGCCAATAGTCGCCCTAACACATGCAACTATTGCAGCAGCACACTACACAGTACAGCCTTCTGCGATATATCCGAAAATTTACCTAAGAAAGCTACTAGGAATACGGCCATCCCTAACGCAGACAACGACTGGTATGGTCGACGACACGTTTTTCATCAAGGCAGAGAAATCTGCAACAATTATAACGGTGATGGAGGGTGTGTAAAGACAAACTGCAATTTATCTCACATTTGCTTGTTATGTAAAGGCGGCCACTCACAGTCAGCATGCAGGTGGTCAAAAAACGGACAGGGGCCTCAAGTGATAGGGGCCACTGCACAACGTTAAACGAAACCGCTAACTATGATACAACAATAACCACCCCTACAAATATTGAACAGCTACATAAGCATATGTCACTGTGTCCAAACACGTATCTAAAGAACTATTTGTTAGACGGGTTGGTATATGGTTTTTCTACAGGTATCAAATCACTTCCAGAGCAATCAATTGAATGTAAGAACTTAAAATCGGCTACAAGGCAACCCGATACGGTTGCTGAATTGGTAAAAACAGAAGTTACCAAGGGATATTTATTAGGCCCATACAGTGTTATTCCATACAAACAATAATTAATTAAAAAGTGAATGTTAGTCAAGGGAGACACTTTATCAAAGTTCCAACCACAGTAATTGACAATGTATTTCTATAGACCAACGGGTATATCTAATAGTGGAACCACAAAAATGTAGGATAGGCTAATTTCTAATTGGCAACCAATGGGAATTCAGAGTGTTTTAGTTGGTTACTAAGATGCATACTAGCACACCTCATTGTTAAATTAGCCGTTCAATAGTTGTACAAACTTTTCAATCTTCCCACCCGGCCATCCCCGGCATCATCCAACACCTAACTTCAACACAGGCGCTACTCATATGTTACTCATGCTATTCGCTCATTTGGCTGGTATAATTCTGGGGAATTATTTTGCCCCCAAATTCCACAATTTACCTAACGGATGTCACTTACATCCTTACCGATATACTTAATAACAACAATTTGATTTACTGGCTCCTGTGACAACACACTGGACCTTTAATACAGCGATGTCATATGAGTGGTAGCCCCCAAGAGGCCAAATGTAGTTTATTATTAAGCTTTAGTAGTATTTAGCATTGTACAGTATCAGTAGAAATAAATATTATGTATTGTTAAATGTATACTCTTAATAAACTGGGAAAGCATTACTTATTTGTGTTGTGTGTAAATGCATGTTTTAATGGATATCTATTGGTTAAATAGATAATAAATTCGTAGAAATAAACTTGATATTTGTGTCAGTGTCTTAGATGGTGAGTATAACAGTTTAAAGTACCATGTCTTTTGTTCCGAATTTATTTATTTTATTATTTTTTTTTATATTATTTATTTTTATTTATAACCATATTTAATTATGGGGGCCTATCAAGTTCTTGTGAAGGAAGGGTCCTCGTTTGTTTGTTATGATCAGTGGCTGTGTGGTAGTGTAGTACACCGGGGTAACCCCCTACTCGTATAGAAAGATGCACTACTTTCGTTAAAGTGCACATGAGCTAGATGTGTACACTAGACCTACGGTTTATAGTCCTTATCCGAGAAGACTCGTTCTACCACCAGACCCATGGAGCGAGTGAGCCTCGAACCCTTTCCGACGTCATGACTACGGTTCCACTGTCTTAACCGCTCGGCAACCCACTCACTCTATGGCTGTGAGGTTATAATAAAGGTAACATATATCATTAATCAAATTGCTTATCATTCTGAGAGGGAAATTATTCAAAGCAGGGCGTTTATTCAATAAATTATGCCCTAAAGATGTGTATCTTACAGTGGGGTGTTTCCATCCTATAATGAATTCATAATCATGTTTATACATACATGTTATTGCAGCAAATGATTGTAGTTAAGTATAATAATAAACAAATTAAAATAAAAGGGTGTGCCAAAATGTGTCTATTTCCTACCAAACCGCAAGTATGATACTAGCGCCGTTCGAGATGGGGAATGTTTTAATTTCCCTCTATCCATTAGTCTATATTATAACGAACAATTTGTAAGAAAAATTGTTTTTGTGCCAATTTTTTGCAACTACCGAATGCCGCTTTCGGAATTCTCGGCCGTTTTACTTCGTCACAATTAAATCACTCGGGTCAGTAGCAATATCGATACAGCACATGTGATGTGATCAGCGTAGCTGCAGTTATAGTATAGCGACAGCACTCCGTGCGCCATTTCAAATAAAACGGGCGGTAGGCGTACACAACACAATTGAGTACTTCTTTACCATTTCTCCAAACAGCAAATACAGTGATAACACTAGGCTATGTTATGTTTCTTACTAATTACTATTCCTAAGCTGCTATAGATCTAGAAAATAGCATGAATGCGGGATGATTCGGCCCAGGTGTGACGAGACGAATCGGCCCACTTTTAGGCCGATATAATATCTGACTGGCTGGTAATTTCATTAGCTCCCGGTAGGTGTATGATATGAAATACTGTACATTATGCTTACATTGTGTTTTGTTATTTTTTTTGGTTTTAATTGTTCGTTTTATGTAATTTATTTGCAAGGGATGTAGGCTATTGTATATAAGGAGGTACAAACAATGAGGATGAAGTTACAATCATATGTACTTCTTTCTAATTTGGCCTACACTACCAGAAAACATATATTGCTATTCATCTTAAAGACAAACGACCAAACATTCTTACCACCACAAATCAAGAAAATCATAATCGTGTTGATACATTTTTTATTTTATTTTTTAAAAATTTTATTTCCAAACCCAACCAACAGCAAAATAAATTCGCCAATAACAGGAGGGTAAACACTAAACGGATACAAATACAAGAACAAATGCCAAAAAGATAAAAAGGTAGCATGAAACGTGAGTTTGTATCTTAATCTACGAGAAGGTACATGTATAAAGAAACAAGAAATAAAATTACAATCAAAATTACTATGTATATAATAATATAGAAACTTAAGATCAATGTAAGCTCGACGTAATTTAGGTGATAAACATTTAACCGAATTAATTTGCTCAGTTTGCTTATATGAGACAAAGCGCATGAAACTATGATGGAACCTTTCAACACGATTGACATGAACCACACTAATTGAATTATAAAAAAATAACAGAACCGAAATCAAGAGAAGGTCAAATTAGCGTCTTATAAAGAGAAATTTTGAGGGTGAAGATCCTTACAGTTTCTCCACATGAGTCCCAACATACGGTTAGCCTTTTTAATTAATATGAACAGAAAAATTAAGTTTAGAGTCAACATAAACCCTAAGATCTTTTTGGGTCGGAACTCTTTCAATGAAATTATCAGTAATGGTATAGGAGATTGGTAATACTTAAAATGTTGCACTTTCCGGGGTTGAGTTCCAATCCCCACTTCTGTGACTATTCACACAATCGGTGAAGGTCCTTTTGAAGGAGACTTGAATTCTCTCTGGAACTAATTGTTTTATACATTTTAAGATCATCAGAATACATTAAATAATGTGATGATTTAAATATGGTAGGAATGCCATTAACGTATACATTAAAAATTAAATGGCCTAAAATAGATCCTTGGGGCACTCCCAATTTAACAGGAAGCAAATCAGATGAAATACCGTTAATGACAACTCTTTTCTGCCTGTTGTCAAAATACCTAGAAAACCAGGAAAGTAAATTACTTGAAATGCCAAAATGTTTTAATTTTAAAAGGAGATTATTATAGAGAACAGAATCGAAAGCTTTGCTAAAATCAGTACATTTTGTCGCATTGTTTCTTGTCATCGACGGCTTTATAAGCAGTTTCCATCAGACTTGCAAGATTGGTCTCGCATGATCTATTAGGCACGAAGCCATGTTGGAAAGAGGTAAGAGCTGAGTCCAAACACGGTTAAAAATAAATCGTTCAAGGACTTTAGAGATAGTCGGGAGTACTGGATTTTGATCCTCCTTTATGAATTGGCACAATATTAGATGATTTCCAAATCTTCGGAAAGTAACCAGACTGAATTGACTTGTTAAACAAATAACAAATTGGAACGGAAAGTGGGTCGGCACAAGTTTTTAAAACATAATTACTTAAATTATCAGATCTTGTAGCTTCTTGAGTATTTATGGATTTAAGAAGATTGCAAACTCTGAGTATTGACTGTACTGAGAAGCCAAACAGAATAATCAGGAAGGTCACTTTCAGTTACACATTCGGTCGGTCTTTGTCTATTAAAAAAACAATTAAACAAATAAGCTTTGTCAATGTCAGATTCAGCTGATCTATGACCTAGTACAAGTTTATCTGGAAGGTGAGAGCTTTTGGTTTTAGATTTAATCCATGACTTTTAGGGTTTTCCCGGTGATTGTCTGAAAGCGATGTCATATTATGATTTGTGTTTCTCTCTCGTTCTTAAAATGTTAACGGGCAGATGAGAAGAGCTCATGAGACCTTGCACATTTATTTATTTTTCTGAGTCTGAAATATCGATCCTTATCTCTAAGAGCTTTGTAGAAATTGTGGTCGAACCACATAGGTAATTTTCGTCGAGGACGTACTGTTGGTACTAGATATTTAAGTGCAGCATCAACAAGATAATACAATGCGGAAATATTGCTATCGACAGTATCGTCCGTTTCAATAACGTGCCAAGGAATACGATTAAAAGTCTGAATAAGGTCAATAGTATCAACTCGCTTAAAATTATACAATTTACGTGAATTAAAAAACGAATCTTAAATTAAAGGAAATGGATTCATGATCAGATATAAATATATTGCTACCAGTCGTTATATTGCACACGAAGTCAGATTTTTTACATAGAATTAGGTACAAAATATGGTCATTGCATGTCACTTGAGTATTGCACTGGTATAAATTATGACCATAGATTACAGAGTCAATAAAACGTTCATCAATGTTGTTATACTGTGTAGTATCATGCGATCCATCTTCACACCATCGTATACTGAGAAAATTAAAGTCTGGCAAGTGCGTTCTCAACAGCAACCGCAAGACTATTGACAGACCCAATTCTTATTCCCTGTAATATATACTCCGATTAATATTAGTTTTTGAAAGTTTCGCTTCAACCCATAGTAATTCAGTGTCCTCATTCTCGAGGTGCTCTAGACGTCTACTTTTGTACGAATCCGATGTAAGCAACATAACTCCACCTCCACGTTTTTTTTCCATCTCGATCCTTACGGTAAGTAGTAAAGCCTGGACAGGTAAGTCCACTATCTGTCACATAACTATTTAGCCATGTATCGCTTAGTGCTACAAAGTCATAGTTCAGTTTTACAAGATGAGCACATAGATCGTAATGGTAAGTATCAAATTTGTTTTTAATACTTCTAACGTTCTAATAATAGAATGAAAGAGTATTATTATTACCTGGTGTAGGCCTAGCTGGCGTATCAGCGGTGGCGCCATGATCTTTTCGACGCGGGGGCTAAATTCCTCGACGGAGGGGCTATGCGAGCGAAGCGAGCATCGCTAGGCTGGGGCCAGGGAGCAACGCGTTATAGCGTAATTTGAGGCCGTTTTAATCAGATTTAGGGTAGCCAACTTTTTCCATTTTGTATGGTACATAAATAAAACACTGTGTGAAAAACACATTTCACGAGATTCGATCCGATGACTGTGTAAACCCATGGGCTGATCTGTAAGAACATTTTGAAAAATAGAGCTGCTAGGTCCCCGGAGATTGAAATTATACATTGATATATGAAAACAATTACAAGTCTACCAGAGAACCAGCCCACCGAGGTTGAGATGGAACTAAGAACATTTAAACAAATAGAGTTGTTAGGTCCCCGGAAATTGGATTATAGTATTTCGAAAAAAAGAAACAAAATATATAAGTCTCCAGGACCAGCCCTACCATTAGGGTTGAGCTGCTAAAAAATTGTGAAAAATAGAACTGCTAGGTACCTGGAAATTGCACTTATATAGGCCCATATTGATAAATGAAACGAAATTATAAGTCTACAGGACCAGCCCGCCATGGATGGTTGGGTGGAGCTAAGAAAATTGTGAAAATAGAGCTGCTAGGTCCCTTCAAAACATTGATATATGAAGCGAAATTATAGCTCTACAGTACCAGCCCACCATGGTTGGCGTGGAGCTATGAACATTTTAAAAAATAGAGTTGCTATGTCCCGGAAATTTAACTTATTATACTTCGAAGCATAAAACAAAAAATATATCAGTACGTCTCCAGAACCAGCCCTACCATGGATATAAAAAAAAAATTAAAAAAAAAGAGAGCTCTAGGTTCCCAGACAATTCACTAACTGTATACTGTACATCGAAATATGAAACGAAATGTATAAGTATCCATGACCAGCTCTATAATTGGGGACGGTTGAGCTAAGACAATTTTGAAAACTAGATCTGAAGGTCTTCAAAAACTACACTTACACTATAAAAATTCCTAAAATGCCTAAAAAAGTGACCATTTTTACCTTTCATTTCCTAGGCTCCCCGACGAGGGGGCTACAGCCTTCTAAGGTGTTTTACAGATTGCCGATGACGGCTAATTAATTGCTGTACCTGTATAATATGCACAATATACTGTACATAGCATGTATTGCATAAATATGCTATAAAGAAAGATAATAATCTGTAACTTAAAATTCGCCGCCATATATCGCAAGACAAAAATAATAACAATAAAAGACGCCCTCAATAATTATTTTGTCAGAGACTTTTTATTGGCCGAATATGCCCGACTCCTTTGTCACAGAAAGCCGGTATATACCGGTTATATTTCCGGCACGATAGTCCGATGAGAATGGGTATATGCCGGTAACGATACCGGCACGACGACAGCATAGTACCGGTATATTGCAGGCACATCTGTGAGAAAGGGGCTTTAGTGACGAATCGCATAATCGCTGCTTATTGAGGCGATTATGACGACGAATAATTACAATATCATACAACATTCGCCAAATTATAATTAAAATAATTATTTAATGAAAAAAGATACGCAGTTGATATTTGCATCAATTGTTCTTTAGAATAAATACTTTCGAAATATACAAAATAAAAATTTGCGTCAAAATTACGATTCGCCGTTTGGTGTGACGAGTGATGATATGATTAGCGGCAATAAAGACTCATCAACTTCACGAAGATATGAACACTTTTAATAAACAAGGCCAACAGCCATTAAGTCGCGTGCTACAATGCATAGTGATACCGGACCGACAGACCGACAGACTGACCGACCGACCGACATAGTGAACTATAGAGTCGCGTCCACGCGACTAAAAAACGAAAGTAATATCAATCGACACTAGGCCTACTAGAACCAACTAACGCATGGTGATAACAATGTCCCTCGATAGGGCGCAAGGTGGCGCACTGTAACAACAATAATACACGAGGACGTGCGAGTGTGATGGCGCAACCGCCTCTTCCATCCACCTTTCTTTCAAAAATTGAAAAAATAAAAAACACAATAAAAGCAAAATAAAAGAATGTGGACATGTAACACGAATACAGAAATAAAAGTCCAATGGTATACAGTATAGGGCAATCTCAGTTGCCAGTGTCATATGCATATCAACAAAATTAAGTAATGCTTGAATGAGATTGGTTGTGGCACCAATGTCTACTGTCGCCTTCACTGGAAAATGAGGATATGATGTGTTCAGAGATGGTGCTTGAATAACATTGACTCGGCTGGCTAAAGCTGGTTTGTCGATTAGGCCGGTGTTGTGGACCTTGAGTGAGGTCTTCGATACAGAGTACGAAATGTGATTTTCCGAGACTATTTTTATCAGCTGCTGGAAGAAATCTGCACTGACTTACTGAGGGTGAAGTGTGTGGTCGTTGAGAAGATTGACACAAAATGCAAGATTTACTAAAAGCTTGGTTAGGAGCCATTTGTTTGGAGAAATTGTTATACTGTGACCAGTGTGCTTTGGAGTCGGCCTGAGGTTTTTTGTCTGGTAGCGTTGTGTAGTTTGGGAGATCCAAGTTGTGCGCTCCCAAAGACTGTAAACCAAAATGCTGGCGTATTTTTTGCCAAATATCAGAAAGAGATGTCGATTGCTTTATAATATTATTCCTGGATATAACTGGGCAAAAGTTGGCGATTTGGCTCAACATATATTCAAGTTGAGCATTTTTTTGGCGAGATGTTTTTCTCGATGTGGCTGAGACAGTGTCCTCATCGTCAAGTATTCCCCTTGTCGGGTTTCCTGCAGTTTTCTTTTTCCAAGTGAATGCGTCAGCAAGGAATGGTGAAAGATTGGCATCAAGAGAAAAAATATATAATAAATTCTGTCGCCAGTTTTCAAAGGAGTTAACTGCTTTATTTTTGGTAAGCTGCCATTGTTTTTAACAAAAAAACGAAAGTAATATCAATCGACACTAGGCCTACTAGAACCAACTAACGCATGGTGATAACAATGTCCCTCGATAGGGCGCAAGATGGCGCACTGAAACAACAATAATACACGAGGACGTGCGAGTGTGATGGCGTAGAAATGCTATCATACAGTCTAGTTGCAGTGCTTGGAATTCTCCATGTGCATTCGTCGTATAACTTCCAACGCAAGATAAATCTTTTCTTATTTTGCACTGATTACAGGAAGGTTAATGTCATATCTACTACAGATTCATATCTCATACCGAGGATAGAGAACTGCAATGATCGTGTGGCTAGTGCTAAGTTTGACCTACTGAAGGGTTACTGACTGATTACTTTAACATAACGTGTGAAAGAAGGGTCAGTAATCGATTATTATGATGTCATAATTGTTTCTACAAACACATTTCATTCATGACATGTCTTCATTTATTTTTTCATTCATTCAATAACTTCTTCTAAAATTCGCAATAAATAATTATAAACAGTAATACTAAATATGAATGAGACGTCATAAATGGAATAGAGATGTTTGCTGAAACTGATACTGTTTTCATAATAAGGACAAAACGACCTACAATAATTGAATGTGGATTACCACATTTTGTGATGTTACTGATGCGCGATGCTGTATGAGACAAGTCACTATTTCTGTTGTAGGATCAGCATATCGTAAATACGTATGTGGAGTGTAACCAAACTAGAAAGAAATCATATTCATGTATCTCACAAAATATCAATTCCAGCTGTAATGCAATCATATTTTTCGGTCATGTCACATTGATAATGGTTGTAAATTCAAATTCATTCGTTTTTATATACAACATATCTGGCTTGTTACATAGCATACAGGTACTGATCAATGTCAACATTCTACTTGGAAAACGAAACGCTTGCAAAACGTCGAAGTGAGAACGTTTTTATTTCGTACTTGTATATCGTAGGCCTACTTGATTAAATCAAAACGAAAAATGTACTCCTACATATAAATTAGGACCGAAATAAAATGTTTTCAAGAAAATACACAGATGCAATGAAGGACTACTATAATTGTAATACAAATGTGTGGTTGAAAATCGATTATATGATGTCATAATTTGCGAGACTCACTTAGTATGGAATAATTGTTTTACAAAAACATATCGTTTAATAAATGGCATGTCTACAAAATATAGTTTGAATTAATTATTTATTTTATTCAATAACTGTTTTTGAATTTGCAATAACTAATTCTAAATAATTCATATTAATTATAAATGAGACGGAATATGGAATAGAGATGTTTGCTGGAACCGATAATGTTTTATTAATACTGGCATAATAGACATACTATAATTGTATGTTACCTTATTTTGTGACGTTACATCTGCACCATGCCATATAAGACAAGCCACTATTTTTGTTGCATGGTTGATAGTGAATAAATACTCATGTAGTGGAGTGTTTCCAAACTAGAAAGAAATCATAATCATGGAGTTTATAAATATCAATTCCAGCTGTAATGAAATCGTATATTTCGGTCATGCCAGATTGATAACGGTTGTAAATTCTACATTTAGACCAAGAGCCCAGACCTAGTTGGAAAGTTAACCAATTTCTATGCATGTGGCAATTATCTACGTACATATCAATGTATGGAAATGACAGTCTGGCGCGTTTATTTTGGTGGGTGTGGCTAGGAGGGACATTGTAAAGGGTAAACAAATGAGCTAGGTCAACTGAAAAGTTAACCAGACCATTTTAGTGGTGGGAGGTGCCTGCCAGACCCCCATTTTAGGAAGGCCAAAATTGAGCTAGATCAGCTTAAAAGTTAACCCTCTAAAACTGGTGGGAAAATGTTCAACAAACTCATAACTATCATGAAAGACCATTGCCAGACATTTTCAGTGGTGGAATGTGTCCGCCAGACCCCGTCATACACCCTATCCTCCCAAAAATGAGTTAGATCAGCTGAAAAGTTAACCTCATGAAATCTTTTGTAAATGTTTGCTATAGACCAAAATGTAATGAATGACCATTCCCAGACCATTTTAGTGGTGGGGGTGACCGCCAGACCCTTTAGGTGGTTTAGGCTCACCTTGTAAAACATGCCCCCTAGTATTGAACAACCACTCCCAGCAGACATATGATCAGTTAATGTGAAAAATAGTTAATTAGAACTAACTCAATAGCCTTTTTCTTGGTAGTATTACGTTTAATAAATAACAGAAAAAATCTCAAGAATTTCGACCACCGGAAAGTGTTTTTTGTTCTAGATGGTCGCCACAATTTAGGAAAAAATAACAATGACCGCAGAAATACAAACTTATGGCTTAAATTGTAACTGAATGTACACATTGACATTTTTTTGTAATGAGACATTTGGTCACAAAATGGTTGGAAGTAAAGGTTATTGATCTAATGTAGCATTTCCATATCTCGGCAACTATTACTGTGGTTGAGATTTAAAATTGAGCTCTAAATACTGAGAAAATACATATTTATATTCACTTTAATGAAACATTTGACAACAACCTGAACGCCATCTTTGTACCTTATACTGACCGTATACAAGTTATGGCCCAAAGGTTTCAGAATATAAATTAATTTATATTTCGTATAATTCGTTTATTAACCTTTAACTTTTACATATACACTATAGCAATTCCATATTGTGACGATTAAGTGATGGAGGAAATACGATGTTTGCATAAAAATACTGAGAATACCTATTTGTATTAACTGTATTGGATGATTAACATAAACAAGTTTACTAATCAAGAATTTAAAATTGTGAAAAACACCAACAATTCGAGGTACAGCTATCTGTATTTAGTCTTAGCACTGAGTATTAGCAGATGTCCATATTCTGATATGACCCACTTGATACAGATCTTTAATTATATTTTTAATTGATAGTTACTTCGTTACTAAATAGTATACACAATTACAGTTTAAAATTGTGTTTCTATGAACAGCATTTATCGATGTGCAAATTCATAGTTCATAATGCAGGTGTAGTAATTTTCATTCAAAATGTCTCGTGATTTCCAAAGTTGAAGACATTGTGTGTTATCCATACCCCTAAGTTCTTGGTGTTTGTCTTTCTGCTTTATGTTAATGATAGATGTAGTGTAGGCTGGTGTGCACCATCAATCTCTTCATTCCAGTCGAGAATCATTGCTTCGGTCTTAAGCTCTGTCTACACTATCAAACTTTATGTGACAAGAAAATGTGATGTGCCCATATATGGAAATGATGATGTCATATCACTACCATATTTGGGCACATTACACTTTTTGCCAAACTAGTTTGATTGTATACAGAACTTTAGTGAGGTACATATTGAGGGCGGCTATAATGTGCAGCTCCATGGATGACCAGCTGCGGAGCATGCATAGCATATCTCACATTCAGTGCATAATCCACTTGTTGCAGACTACATCATTTGTGTTCTATTATTATTAATTTGTGGCTTCATTTGGAATTTTATACGGTACTTGTAGCTCATGAACGTCTGCAATAGGACATTTATATTTCAACAATCTGATTGCTGCGTAAGTACAAGTGAAAAGGTTGGGGCTTTCGTTCATAAGTTGGTAGAAAATTTATTTGTGTTCCTTTTATTTTCTGTCAGTGTCATAAAGAAACAGGTATTATAGTATATTGGCTGCAAGAACCTCAATATGTGTACTGTGAGTATGGTGGAGTTGTTTGAACAATGCGTGAAAGCCTATTTTGTGATGGGGTGGGGTTGCGGGCGATAACAAAGTATTTTGACTACAGCTGGTTGGGGAGCAACGGCATAGAAATATCAAAGTCGAAGGATAACATTCATTGCAACATTTTCAAGGGTATATTCGATAGAGATTCCTCTATAGATAATAAAGTTAACGGTCAATAACATTAAAGGCCGGCGCACAATATCTGGAACGAAGAACAGTTTTCTCACTAAATAATTTTCGCAAACTGTGATCGTGTTCTAACAACTTTCTAACGTGCTTTCAAACAAAACTATACGCCACACACTGACTAATAAATTAGATTGTACATGCGCAGTGGAATTTTCTAGTGAGCAAATTCGGCGCACATTGTGAGGGAAAGGAAATGCGTGACAAAAATATTAAACACGATAGATATTTTCCTCAACGGCCAATGACGAATTGTCCGGTGCACAGTACACTGTGAGCAAAGTGATATTCGTGTCAGTAGGCTCAGCCGATACTTCCAACCATTTTGTCACAAAATATCTCATTATAGGCCTATACAAGGTCAAAAGTAAAAAGGTAAAAAATGGCATTTCCGGTAATTTATTGTCAGAATGTTTTATTAGAGTAAATTTAAATATGTATATTATCAGTATTTAGAGCCCATAGTTGCCGAGATATGGAAATGAAACTGAGATAAAAGTTTAAGGTCAACAACCATTACGTTTATTCATTAATTTTGTGACCAAATGTCTCATTACAATCAATGTACATGTGCACATTCCCAAACATTTGAGCCATCATTTACTTCTACAGTCATTCCTTACCAAGATACAATATATCAATTTCAAATGTAAAAAATGCAAGAAATAGAAATCCCGGGCATTTTTGGCCAAAATGTTTCATTAGAGCAAATATAAATAAATATTTTCTAAATATTTTGGTACCAGAAACACGTCAATAAACAAGTTAAATGTCCATATCCTAAAGTATATGGAAATTTTAACTTGTTTCTTCAATTTCCTGTCGAAAATTCCCAATACTACCAAATCCGTTGAAAACCTTTTGTTGTTTGTTTAGTTTATCCTCTTTTTTGAGTTAGTTCTACTCCACTATTTAAGTTAGCTTTTAAGCTGATCTATGTCTTCTTGGGGTGGTTGTTCAATACTAGGGAGGCATGTTTTACAAAAGATTTCATGAACTTTTCAGCTGATCTAGCTTATTTTTGTAGGGTGGGGTGTTTGAAAGGGTCTGGCGAGCACAATCCACCATAGTCTAGGACCTGGGTCAGATTTGTATGCATATAATTTAGGAGAGAATATCTCAACTGTTATAGGAAAATTTGACCCCAACGAACAACATGGAATGCGTGCCAAATTCGCTATCCGGGGCGAACATGCCCAAAATCGAGGCCAAAGGTTAAAAATGTGTGGTTCTTATATCTCGACAACCACTTGCATGTCTTCATTTATTGTTTCATTCAATAATTGCTTCTAAAATTCTAAAATTCACAATAAATTATTCAAAATAATTAATATTAATTATACATGAGACGTTATAAATGGAATAAAGATGTTTGCTTGAACCGACAATGTTTTATTAATACTTGAATAATAGACCTACTATAGGTGTATGTTACCTTATCTTGTGACGTTACTGAAGCGCCGTACTGTATGAGACAAGTCACTATTTCTGTTGTAGGGTTGGCACATCGTAAATAGTCATGTAGTGGAGTGTATCCATACTAGAAAGAAATCATAATCATGTAAGAACATTTTTCACCAAATGAAAGATGAGTTTGTGTCGATAAAGTTCAGGAATGATCCCAAGAGTGCCGTTATGGCTTTTAACTTTAAGAAGGTCGTGTACTTTTGACCCATGGGCGTTCAGGGGGTATTTTGTATAAGTGTTTAAGTAATGTACATTCCTTTTCCTTTTGCCTTCCTTCGCACCGACACATCAATAAATTGTTGCATTTTAAAATATGTAATCTTTGTATATCCTTGTCATGAATGGAATAATGAATAAAAGTGGGCTAAACCCACGAAGAGAAAAACAATAAATAAATGGTTGCAGTGTGTAACTAAGTGGGCTTGTGATGAGGCTCTGGCTTAAGGGGTTGGAGGTCCGATACTCTGCTTTTTTATGCTAAAATATGCCAGTAACAATCTCGAGTTCCATGCCTTAGGGAATGTCAACTGGCGATCGTAAGATGAGGGCTTCCGAAGAGCTCGATAAGGTGCTCATTTGAAGTGGGAAATCCTCCATCCCGAACTTATGTTAAAGTAGGCGTCATTGGGAAATGTTAACTCCAAATGTAACTCTCGTTTCCCAGGTCAACAATTTTCGTCGGCAACGGGTATGTTACGCATTTAACGCCGGACAACCATGTCAAGCCCAAAACTGTATTTACGCCCACATCTGCTCTATTTGCCGATACCCACATCCTCGGACACAATGCCTTAAGAAAAGTTCGGGAGTCAGCGGCCAATCCGGGCGCCGAAATAGTTTCCAAGCAAGCACGACTTCCAACGCAGGTAATGGTAAATGAATTGAAACGGTTTTTAGTGGGTTATGAACGTAAACTTTTTCGGGAAATAGTTAATGGATTCTCATTTGGTTTTCGCCTTCTTTGCGCAAATCCTCACTCTCACTTTTGAGAGGTCGTTGTGATGGGAGATGGTCGATTATGAGTAGCAGTCCCTTAATAGAGGTGGTGATCCTTTATAAGAGGTCTTCACTTATAAGAGGTGTGGTCGTTAAGAGAGGAGGTCAATTATGAGAAGCGGTCCCTTAAAAGATACGGTGGTAGTTCAATAAAGGTGGTCTTTTAATAGAGAGAGAAAGAGGTCGTGGTCCCTTAAGAGAGGTGGTCACTTACGAGAGGTGTGGTCGTTAAGAAAGTTGGTCGCTTACGAGAGGTGGTCGATTATGAGATGCGGTCCCTTATTAGAGGAGGTGATCCCTTACGAGAGGTGGTAGATCATGAGAAGCGGTCCCTTAACAAAGATGGTTGCTTACGATGTGCGGTCGTTTTAGAAAATTGGTTGCTTACGAGAGGTGGAAAGACTGATAGCTAAGTAAAGATCGATGCATTTGCACATGATTTAGACATTTTTGTAAAATATATAACATTTTATACATTAGCTGGCAATAGTAACTACATAAGCTGGTAGGCAATTTTCGTTACTACACTGTTGACCGTTTCTACATTAGCTGGTGTTGATTTTAATTTAGTACATAAGCTGTTGATGTTTCTACATTAGCTGGAGGTTTTACTACATTACCGGTGGATTGTTCTACATTAACGGTTGTTTCGACATTAGATGGCGTTTTCTACATACGCTAAAACGGTACTATCAACCGTTTTCCACTAATAGGCTACAAGCGACGTATAACGCGTTGTACGCTAATCCCCAACTGTTCAGACACACATTCTTTTAGCGTCGTCGTACACTAAAACGGTCTAACGCCATGGGTCTGAACAGAGCCGTTTTAAGGAGAATTGGTATCTTAATTGTACACTTGTTTGTTCGAATAATAAATAATGCAAGGTTACAGTATACTAATACATTAAACTTAAAAGACTAGGCGACATATATAAAAACAGGTGTCCCTAGACCAAATTCATTATACTTTTTTTTTTGCATACAAAAATGGCTCTTGACTTTAAACTGTCATTCTGTCTAGCTAATCGGCCAACCCTCTACAGTAACTGTACACACCAATCTCATAATTTAAGACAAACAATAACAGTAAGTACTGAATAATATTGTCACTAAGTGTATTATTCAATTTGCAGCATTCGTCACTGAAGCATGTGTTATTGATCCAGGATATTATACAGTAATCATTATATTTGAATATAGGTATAATGATTACAGTTTACAATTTACTTAATGTATGGTCTTCTTGGAACCAGGGAGTCAACTCCCTGTTGGAACTAATTGAATGAAAGTCATTTCTTTTCAGTAATATGGAAATCCTATCCTTTGTTTTACCTCATCTTTGGTTTTTAAAATATCTGGCTCTCCTTTACATATTTCTTGAATTTGTTGCAAGTCATTTCTCTTGAATGCATTTTGTAATCTGTAACGGTCAGATATAGGATATAAAATGAATTACATCAATATTAACAAAATAATGATACATTTGTGTATAACCTCGTTAGAAATGTATTTAATATTCGTAGGACTAGGCCTATAGTGTTATTCTTCAACTTTATAACTTACCTCAACATCTTAATTACTCTACTGAGTCTTCATTTGGCTTTTTTCTTTGGTGGTTTCGTTTGATTTGTTTCTGTGAAGATGATATAATTAATGGCTTATGATGCAACAATAATATATACATTGCATATTGAAATAAATGTGAAATATGAAATTATCCCTAAAAAATGTAATGTGATACTAATAATATGAAACGTGTGGAACACAACATTTGAGAAAAATAAAAAAGCACAGCTGCATAAATGTGACCAACACATTTGTGGCTATTGCTCATAATGAGATTCTGTAAATTTGACGTTATATTTGACTTTTGTCATTTACCCATATTGGTAATGTTTTACAGATCATTCAATCGTACAATGATAGAACATTATTACATAAGAATAGTTTTGCCACGAATACCTTTTTATAATACAATATTCACTTTGGTGAATTTTACAATTAAATGTTGTTTCTCCTATAATACTCGTTTAACTTGTTGTAGAGACTAAATGTATAGGTATTACAAAAACCATTGAGGACCCTTAGCATTCGTTTTATGTTAAATAGACAAAACTGTATATTATTATAATATATATTAAAAACCCGAATAATAAGTTAAATGCATTTAAATTTACTTTAAATTCATAATTTACTTCCATTTCTTCCAAGCAGAAATACTACGAAAGACATCACACCCAAAAGGAAGAATAGTCATGAACAGACTAGAAACAAGATATTCCACTCCAACATAAATACGTTGCTTTCAATCAATGTATAGTGTATATGTACTTGCCTAATGATAGTTTTAAAATAATCAGTTTAAACAGAAAAACTTACACAACAGTTGATGTCATTTAAACAGTACATGTATGCTGACGATGCAGTATGATGATTGTATAACTTATACAAATAGCCTAATACGTTTTTTATCTTACTGTAGCTAAGTTAAAACAAATATTATCCATTGTTTGGTATTAGTTGCGAAATATAAGTAATGTATACATACAATAATTCACCATAGATAGGTATTTACTTTATTATTTAAATCTTTTGACTGTTTTTCAAATATAGTTTTAGTCCTGTAGTCTTAATGATAACATAGAATGGCGTTTCGCTCATCAATACAGATATCAACAAACAATTTGGCAATTTTTGCTTTGCCATTATGTTAAAAAAAAACAAGACAAAAATAGTAATTAAATATTTTTAATGATATACACAATGATACCGTTGATGAATGTTATATTTAAAGATATACATCTGGAAAAAAAACTGTAATATTATAAAGAAAAACATTGTCAAATTGACTGGAAGTCAATAGGATTTTGATTGAATGTTACCGTTCATTTTTTCTTTTTAAGTGACAAACTACGAAAGTGTTTAACTTTATTAAAACTGCAAAATTACGCATTACCTTCATTTTTCCTGTTTTGGGGGATAAAAGCTACTCCACAGGACTGTAGTCAACAAATAAATTTCTGTTGGTGCAGTACCCGCTGCACTGTTAAACACAATTACAATATAAACATAGTAATTGACTGAAAATATGAGGTCAATTTTGATACGTGTGCTTTCTCAGTCTGATTTTACGCTAGGTCCGCCAAGTAAGACGTACCTGTACTTAGTTTACATTTTACCGCCGCATTTATATATTTTCGATGGTGCTCTCAATATGTCGTTGACATACGAATACGTTTTTGTGACGTATTAGTTATCGTATTCCTAAGTTTGCGAAACCTCCCTAATAACTGTATTATAATGTATTAAAATTATAAGTTTAAATACACCAGTTGTAAGTCAAAAACGACGTATTTTACAGTGTTTCCTCATTTTGGAATCGCTTTTTGCAAAATAACTGTAATTAGAATAGATAAAATAATTATATAAAAAGAAGATCCAATTTCGACAATGTCCTCCAAATTAATTGTTGAAACGTCATTGCCCAGGAAATAATAAATTATTTCAAACCCGTTTTTAAAAAGGCCGCAGCAAGATACATGGTGTTCAAATAGCGTTTATTTGATTGACAACAATGCTTTAGTGTAGATTACTTCCCTATATAGGCCTAATGTAAAACCAAGGGGTGGTGATATTGTTGTAGAGTTTACCATAATACATTTGCAAAGAAAACATTGCGTCAAAAAGTATGTAAACGTTGTTCATAATATGAATGTGAACTTTTCTAACTAATACAAATATTTTAATAAATAACAGACAAACGTAAAGTGTATAGAAGGAGAGAGGCCGATCACACTGTGACCACAAAACATCGCTATTTGCGATAACAAAAAAGCAACAAGCATAACTTTATCTCCTTATGTATAATCATTTGACTCAGTAACGCCCTCTGAAGTTTCTGCCATAGCCTGATTGTAAACAAAAATGCTTCTGAATGAGGGCGTGCTTATTCGAAAGCGACTTAACAAAGTAAACCAACCCGAAACGAATTTTATTATACAATATAAACGTGGACAAAGACAAAATCGTGGGCGAAAATTGACAATTCCGATATGCTCAGAAATCGATTGAAACGACCAATACATTACTTATAGAGCCGGGCGTCCGACCGAGGGAACTTGGCGGCCCCCATGCCCCCAGTACCCAGCTAACGTACAGTTGCTCGCTTCGCTCGCAAAGTATTTAATTTTGTATACGCCCCCCACCCCCGCCCACTATTAAAACGGATCTGTAAACTATAATATCACTATGGTATAACCGTAGTTTTTTGTGTAGGATTAATGTGTAGGACTATATTGTGTTTGTAATCTCGTGGTCTTAGAGCCCAAGATGAACGGCAAAAGGTCTTTCAATACTGCAAAGATCAAAAAGCAGATTTCACCATAGATCTAATTAATATATCTGGGTTTAATTGTGAAAGAAAAGCTTTTCATAGCTTTGGTAGTTCTCATAAGAGGGGTGTATAGGTCTTAATAAGAAAAGGAATAGATTGTAACATTAGCAATATTTTACCTGATCAAGACGGAAGATATATTTTATAAAATTGGTATTAAATGGAAAGCTTCTTATTTTAATTAATGTTTATTCACCGAATAAAAGTAAAGGGAGAAGTACTTCCTTCAGAAATATCCATTTCATTGTAATTTATAAAACTGTTAATGTTGTAAAGTGTAGACAAAAATCATCATGGGGGGAGAGACATGAATTGTATTTTGGATATGAAATTAAATCAAAAGGGAAGTGTATATAAAACTGATAAATCAGTACTTACCCTTAAAAATCTAATGAAAAAATTAAAACTAATAGATGTGTGGAGGTTAAAGAATGAAAACAAAAATTAATTTAAATGGCGACAAAAAGTTAAAAATATTTATCGTAGGTTAGATTACTGGTTTATATCAAAAGAACTAAATGGGGATGCTAAGTCTTGTGACACATTCGGCCCGCGATCTTAACTGACCACCAGGCTGTGTCTATTAAATTATACATGCATGAACCCATACGAGGTCCTGGTCTTCGGAAATTCAACAACAGTCAATATTTGCAACGTATACAAAAAAAAAAAAAAAATGACAAAAAATATACAAATTGAATTTAACTGGAAACTGAAAGAAATCGGATTAGGCCCTTCAACGACACACGACAGCCAGCAGGGAAGCGCCTACCAGATCAACACACCGAGAGACGATACTCTATTCTTTTCGAGTAGTGTACAAAATTCTTTAACGTGTACTCTTAAGTACACGGGACCAACGGATTTACATTCGATCCGAAGGATGAGTCAATGAGAGTAAAGCATCTTTACTAAGGATGCAATTAGTACGGTACCAATAACCTCTAACCCATGCCTATCACATGCTTGTCCGATATTATCATTACACCATCACTCTTCGCTGTATATACAGCACCCGCCGCTATTTCCAGACGGTCTCCCATCCAGAACGCAACCGGACCCAACATTGCTTAACTTCAGTGATCTGACGAGAACCGGTGTTTCAACGCAGTATGGTCGTATATACAACGCAGTATAGCCATATATACAATTTACTACGGCCGTGTAAAAGAACTATGTGAAGATAAAATTACTACTGAGGAATGTAAAACAAATCACCTGGTTCTGATGGGCTGGGTGTAGAATTTTAAATAATTAGGAGTATATGTAGGTTATGATCGCAAAGCATTGAAGCAAAAAACTGAAATGATAAACTTGTGACCTTTTTTTAAATTATGGAGTTCTAGAAATGTATCTTTTTACGGACAATTAGTTTTATTTAAATCACTTGCATTAGCAAAACTAGCGTATACTGCAAATATTACTATTGTACTAAAATATGTTTAAGATAGGCCTACAATTAGCAAATTGAGTTATGAATTTCTATGAAACAAAAAATCAGAAAAAGTAAAAAGGAAAAATCTCTCTGGAAACTTAAATGAAGGTGTGATTGTGATGCCTGATTTTTGTGTTACACACAGAAGCACTTTATATATATTTATGGTGAGGAAGTAAAATGGAAATATATTCGAAAATTCTTTATTCATAAAATATGTCCATACAGGGAAGAGTTAAATTACAATTAATTTAACTCTTGGTTCAGAGCACATCATTTTTACGATTACAGATGAAAATCAGATTATACATGCTATGCCTTTATTTTATGCAAATATATTAAAAGCATCTGTAAAATATAAAGATTGTTGTAAGCAAATTGCTGACACATTTATGATGGTATAGACTTGCCTCAAGTCTGTATTCATTGTTTTTTTTTCATTTATTTGTTTTTATTTCGATTTTTGTCTGAAAATACAAACTTGTAAAATCGATTTGCAGACCGCAAACATCCGATAGGAATGACGTAGGTTATCATACCGTATTTGGCTATGGGGCGGGCGGTATGTAAATATCGATTTCGAATCAACCAATGATTATTTTTGTTTCAAAATGAAAAAGATCTAGTACGTAACAGTACTACTAATAAATGCTGAATGTACGATCGAGACTGAAATAACAACTGTTGAAATATAAAATCGTGTTGCAAAGTTGTTTTGTTTATTAATTGTCTAGTCCTAGCCTAGGCCTTCTTTGTAGGCCTACTCGTACCATGGAATAAAGAATAGAAGGATATGCATCGACGGTGACATCAAACGATTTTACAACGCGCTTGCCTATACTAAAGCACTGCTGCCAATCAAACAAACACGCTCATTGAACTCCGTGTCTCTAACCGCGGCCCTCTGTAAAACGCTGCGAATCAACTGTTACATTTTTTGAGACCAAAACGTAACCATGTAGAAATCGTATGCGCAGTCTGAATGTTCTATTGACATGTCTGCGTCGATGATTAATTGACAACAAAAATATATTGCTGAACAATTCTGTTTTAGTTTCATCAAAATCGGACTACGAAAAGTTCACTTTCTTACGACTGGTAATTTTAAGTAGTTGGTAATATTAATAAAATATGCAATTTTTATATTTGAATTATCATTATTTGCCTGCCATCTTCTGTCATTAAAAATTGCGTTAATCTATAGAATATTAAATTATGCATTTGACCATGTATGTTGTTAGCGTGGCCGGTGTTCACACATACAACAATCGTGTTTTTAATATATGGCTAAGCAGTGGTTTCTTCATAAATCTCCTTAATTATCGATGTGATTATATTTAAATTGTAGTGCCTGGTGATTGGTTAGTGGTTATGTCATCCACATCACATCCAATCACCGGGCCTAATTGAATGAAAACAGCGATCCCTGATCCGGGATTGGCTGTTTAGTATAGTTGCGATACGTTACCTAGCGGTCGTTTTGAAAAGTACACGCAGGGCAAACTTAATCACGAACAAACGAAGTACCTATTATTATTCACACGAGAAGTAAGACAACGGTGAGTACAGATCATGATTACACGTTGTATCTACTACACTTAAGATTAGCAGTATCAATGTCGGCAAATCATATGGTTTGCTAGTAAGCCTAGAAGGCCTAAGCCTAGTATTCTTGCTGCTTTTGTAATTTTACATGTAGGCTGAGACAACAAATAGTTATTGTCTCAGATGTAGGGCTACTACAGGTCATAAAATGCTACTTTAATGCCATAAAAACATTAGCGAAGATCAATCGCGGCAGAAACCTATATTAATTACAATTATAGCATCTACAATTCTAAGCCAATAACAATATAGTATTGTTTTTATCTGGTATATTGATGAAGTAGGCCTACACTAGGGTCTTTACAATAACATACAATGTAATTTAATAACTGTTTTCAATAAAAATTATACTCAGTGGCGTGAGGCAGAGGCCACTTGTTTAGGAAACCTAAGTGGCCCTCCAAGTTTCAAAGATCGAGGCCTGGGACGTTTTTAGCATTTTCGACATATTTTATGCCTGTTCCTCTGGGCACTGCTCATGTGCCCCAAGCTTCAGGGCCCCTGGGTTTAGCCAGTGAGCGCATATAGTCGTTACGCCACTGATTATACTGTTCAAATGTATGAATACATAGGTGCAACAATATTTTCTATTTTCTAGATTTGTAGGCTGTGGTACTACTGTGGTAGCAGTAAAGTTTCTATGAAGGACCGGAAACCAAAGAACGCGCGAAAGAAGCGTAGCCAACAAGGTTAAATGTCGTTGCACATGTGCAGTAAACAATATATTAGGCACGCGACCGTTTCGTTGTTACCATGCGGTTAATTAAACTGAAACATTGTGGGCGGGCCGCGGTCTGTCGTCGAGAGTCAAGGAACCCTTGATCTCACGTCGATGCATATCCTTCTATTCTTTAATCCATGCTCGTACGTATGACCTGCCAAATAAAACGACAATAAGATACAAACCACCGCCGGCACAGAGAGCTACACCACACAGGACAAGGTGTGAGTGGGAATTAAATCAAAATATTTCCGCATAATAAATGATCTATTCAATGTTTTATTTGCGGAGAAGCTAGCCTATCATGTCAAGACGAGTTTTCATGTTCTTGGGAAAAATCCCATCAAATGTTTACCAGACTACTAGGCATATAACATTATTTCTATCCTTCAGAAACTTTCATCATCATTAGATCATCACTTCGCTTCGCGATAATGTACCCAAACAAGTACACATCGTCTAAACGTAACATAGCGCATGCGCATCATCTTGGTTGTTGAATCTGAAATTGAAATTCTGAAATATGAATATTAAAACTGCGTACGAGTGAGTAGCCAATCGCATGCAACTGAAACTAGTCAACTGGATAATCGTATGCACCAAGAATGTTTGGTGCCAAGCCACGTGACTTGTACGTGTGTGCCAAGAGACAGAGTGTCCAAGCTCAAGTGGTATACGTATGAAACCCCATATGTGCCAAAATATTTATCTCTTTACTATTATTAAAACAAAACTTCGTCTGGAACCCAGACCAATGATGATATTATGAATGAACAATTACGGGGTAATAAGCTAATACACCTTTTAAACACTGGAGTGCACGTCGTAAGATGTTAATGAAGGATGTTGTAAAAGAAAATAGATTTTTAACATCAAAAGAAATATTAGGAAAATTAAAATTAACATATATCAAACTGGTAGATTGAATACATGTTCTTATTAAAAGCTATACACAAAGAATAATTGAATGCTATCAAGTCACAACAATTTGCAACTATAATATAACAGATTGTATTTATAAATAGGTATATGAACATTACAACAAAATGTTTACATTTAAGCTTTGTAGAAGACATTTTTATTTCGCCTGTTGGTCAGGACAAATGGGAAAAGTATTTTCATAATCATAATATAGACTATGTTGGCTATATAAAGTTTGTAAAATAAAAGACAAAACATTAATACAATTTAATTACAAACTTTTAAATAGAATACTAGCAACAAATAAAATACTCTTTTTATGAAAATTAAAAAAACGAATTTATGTGATAGATGTGGAGAGGTACAAGATGAGGAGCACATGTATTAATGAGTTTTGGACCCAAATAGGTATTATTTTAAAAGCTAACACACAGAAAAAGGTCTTTTAAAAGAATGATCGTTGGAACAAGAAAAAGTCGTAACATTATTATAAAATACATTAGCAGCATTTAATATATATAAACAAAATGTAGTGGCACATGCTACAAATAGTGGATATTTTGATTTATGATTGTCCTTAAAAAAAGTTTTCTATTAAGAATAAAATGTGATATTCACAGATGAAAGACAGAAAGGTAAACAAAAATGGAAATATCAATTTAAATATTATTACAGAATGGGAGAGTATTTAATTCGTTTTTAAAAAGATTAATATTGGTTTTAAAATGTTAATGTTACAGTATAATAATATGCAAACAGCTCCTGGGTTGTATGTTTTACATTTTATATTTTTATAATTATGTTATTTATGTATAATGTATAACTATTCATGATTTTTAAGAATGAAACCTAATATATATTTATAAAAAGCATATAAGAAATAAACAAAAATAGCATTTTCGGTTGCAAACATACGTTTGTAATACATTATGTTTACAATGTACTGAAAATGAATGAAAGGAAGGTGAGTATCTCACAAAAGACAAACCAAGAAGAGGTTTCACATGACTAACCAAATTAACGGAAACGAGATGATGTAATTGTGGTTCATTTGTTCACAATGTTCATTTGATGTCAGGTCTGTTCCGGTTTCCGATTTACTGAAACTATACAAAAATAAAAAGTATGAGTACATTCAAATACATGCATGAGCGAGTGAATATGCTTACCAGTCAAACTAAATATATACATCTTTTCTTAAAGGTGGGAGCCAATAATTACATATCACCTTGTAAACTAAAGTTGATGATGGGAAAATAATGCTCAAAGTAAATTGTACAAATATAACCTGATTTAAAAATAAATAATTTGTTTTGTTTCATGATTAAAACTCCTTTTTCAGTGGTTAGGAAATGTCTATGGAAGTCATTAATATTCATGAGCTTCTTGGCATTTCCTGTTTGGTATATGATACCTCTACTGCTGAACAATTATGTCGATTTCTTCTCAGTAGAATTTTATAAACATTTCCTGTCATTTCAATATTTTTTATACTGAACAATTATTTGAATAAAATCAGGTTATGCTGTACAATGTTGTTGGTTGCTGGTTTTCTCTCGCGATGTATTGTTATGAGCTTGGTCAAATTGAATAGAAAACAAACTCCCTACCTACTGTAATTATTGTTATTTGAAAATTGAGCCATAACCAATTTTGCTGTAAAAATGAGATCATTTCATGAAAAAAAGGCCATTCATCAATGTAAATATTTGTCGGAATTGAATAGCTATTAATTTATGTTTTATTGTATAATTTTTTAATGTAAGTCATGTAAAGTTGGTCACACAATCGACAACAAGCTTAATTGGGGTGAACATTGTAAAACGATCATGTCTAAGGGTAACTCTAGATTGTACTTTTTAGGAAAATGAAACTCGTTTAATGTTGACAACACGTACAATACTACGTCTATTTTATAAGTCGGTAATGGAAAGTGTCTTAGTTTATGGTTGTCTGATATGGTTCAGTAGTTTTAGAAAATCAGACCTAAAGAATGTTCAATGTTTAGTAAATAAGGCGTGTAGAATAACTAAACAGATCATTAGATTTGATGATGTTTGTAACGTCAAAATCTATGATAAGGTCATTGCCATAATGAAAGATGAGAGTCATCCGCTCTATAGTGATTTTCAACGGTTGAGATCTGGAAGGCGTTTGAGGGCTACACGTTGTAGAACAAAACTCTGACTTAATTCTTTTATTTCGTACTCAATTATACATTTTAATAACCATTGTTAAGTCGTTGAATTTGGTTGCTATGTAATTTTATTGTATTAACCTTTTAACTTGTGTGTCACATGAATTTCCGTATGGACAAATAAAATGAACTATGAACAAAATGGCCCATCCTTTACCATTGTGTGTAATTTGATAATACCACTAATTACCTAGTTGGGCAAAGTTTGACAGCATTGTTCTTGCATTGGGCATTCGCATTCATTTTCCAATTACAATTTCCACTTTTTATGAGAAAATATTACAAATAAAAGATTAGAAATTGCCAACATTTAAACTAGTAGTAATCATACCAATTATGCCTATTATGCCTTTACCATAATTATTAATAAACAACAGGTAAAATAACACTAAAGCTGGGTGTCACGAAACCTACATTCACGAAAGCTAAGACCCCATAAGACCTAAAATCACGAAACCTAAGACCCAAGACCTAAGATTACCAATAATTCTCTTTTGCACCTGCCTTGTATTTAACTTTAAATTTGTTAACCAACTTTATCCTGAATACCAAATCTTAGAATTATATATGAAGAAGAATCAATACAATAAAAATAAATTCTTGATTTTAATAAATTGATGATTTTACAGACGTTTTTCGCATGCGAATTTCGCAAACTCTATGTTCAATATTTTGTTTCTATGGAACGCCAAAAGAGGGCTATGTGTAACGAGGAATGTGGAATCCATCTATTTAGCTCATTTTTTGGTGAAAATCATGTTCAAATATATTTTGTCACTGTCAATATAAAATAAAATGTTACTGTTGATACTTTACACGGACTCGTTAACTTTAAGAATAAAATCGACAAATTCATCATATCCCCTTAGGTCGCCCTTGACTATAGGCCTAGGGTAAGTTGTGATGCTGATTTTAGGATCGATTAATATTCTTTGAAATTAGAAAAGTATGATCAGTAACACATTACAGTATTTTTATTGACAAATTGACAAAATATATTGAACAAATTAAACGTGCATTTCACCAATTAATGCAATATAAATGTAGACGCATTCCATCGAGTTTTTAGCCCTCTATTATTGTTGCTCTTTTGGCGCTCCATAGAAACGAAAATACTATTATAACATTCAGAATTATAAATAACAATCTTAATGACTCACCATAAGGTTGTGCTCCCTTCATTTAAATAATATAGCCTACAATACTTCCATTAGAACTGGGTGTTTACTACGGTGCTTCTGTTCCTGTCTGCACTGGACTAAACTATAAAAAAAGGCCAGGATTGCTAAGGAAGGAATATTATATAAAGAATAGGGACTTTACACAGGACGGTAGACCATGGAGGAAATAATATATCTATATATTTCCTCCATGGATGACGAAGGGGAAGGTAATTAACAGTGCGTGACCGTTATATCGAGATATTAGTTAGCATACACTGTTAGACGCGGGCTTGGTGTGCGTGTTTGGAAAGTTTCTGTGTTAGCCTAGGCTACAGTAAGGTTAGCAGATTTCAAAGGATGAACTAAAACCACCTAATTACTTACTGACTTACGATTAATTCTGTCCATGTCTTCTCTAGGAATATTCCCTCCCCAGCACACAAAACAAACTCAGTGCACCAAATAATATAGAATTAAAGATGGAAAGAAGAAACTGTATAGGGTGTCACGAAACCTAAGACCACGAAAGCTAAGACCCCCTAAGACCTAAGATCACGAAAGCTAAGACCCAAGAACTAAGATTACAAATTCTAAGATATACTACAGCTTAAAAACAATACTTGTTTATCCATACATAATTTTAAACATAGTAGGTTTCATTTATAACCATAAATATAATTAAATACTACCGCAAAACATAGATAAACTCACGTTATTTTCGCCCGTTGAGTAAATGTATATTTTTTCTTTACAACAAACAAACTTGACGGGTTGTTTGTTGGTATATATTTACTCCATTGTGTTGGTTCAGAGGATGTTTTTCTTTCGCACCTGCCTTTCTTGTATTTTGACTCCAAATTTGTTAACTAACTTTATCCTGAATACCACACTTTAAAATTAGGACTTATAAGTACTTTCAGAAGGAGAAACACATAAAAACAAATAAATAAATCCTTTAAATTGATGATTTTACAGACGTGTTTCTTTGTATACTGTAACTCCTCCCATGCTCAATGTTTTTGTTTCTATGGAGCACCAAAAGAGCAACAATAATAGTACAAGTATAAAAACAGAAAGAAAACGAAACAAAAAAACTTATTATCATGATTTTTAAATTAAATTTTATTTGCGAGTATTTATTTCTTCGTACTAGCATGATTATACTATTATCATAACAATTTTAATTTTACATTGTTCCATCCACACTGTAGAGATGGACTCCACAGAGTTTTCAGCCCTCTATATAATTTTTGCTCTTTTGACGTTCCATAGAAACAAAAACATTGAACATGGGGTAGGCCTACTGTGTACTGTTAGGCTAGTCATGCGAAATTCGCGAGTGCGAGAAAAACGTCTGTAAAATCATCAATTTAAAAATGTATTTGTTACTTTTTATGTGATTCTTTTTCATAAAAGTGCTAATTCTAAGGTGTGGTATTCAGAATAAATGTTGGGAGTTAAAATACAAGGCAGGTGCGAAAGATAAATATTTGTATTCTTAGGTCTTGGGTCTTAGCTTTCGTGATCTTAGGTCTTAGGAGGTCTTTGCTTTCGTGGTCTTAGGTTTCGTGACACCCAAACTGTATACAATTAATTATTTTAAAATTTACTTTAGTTTGAAATGATTGAAAGTACATAATACAACCAAGATAAAGACGATGTACAAATCGATACAAATGTAGATCACAATAAGAAATGTAAATAAATGTAATATATAATATAAATCCAAAGGCAAATTACTGAAAAAATGACAATGATGTGGGTATCAGTGGCTGGATCTCAATGGAGATACACAAAAAAAAGCGAAAAGCTAAATCAAAACAATAAAGTAAAACAGCCAGAAAAGTTAGCAGAGCTTTCGGGCAACACTAGCCCTTCATCAGGGCAAGTGAAGGAATTTGGATAACGTCATAGTATAAAAACTGGCAAGTGCTGCCTGGGTGGACAGGAATAAAAGAAATACAACAAAAGGTGACAGGTTGGAGTCTGAATAAGAGTAGAAAACAAAGAAGGTAGCTTGGTAGAAATATAAACAATTTTGGAATGAAACTAAAAAACAGCTTCAATGGTGGTTAATATTGAAACTTAAATGTTGGTAGTCAATGGAATAATTTTACCGATCTGGGAGTATGTTCCTAATGTTAAGTACTAAAGGTTTGTGGTTTTAAGTTGTACTTCCCAGTGGCTTTCTTTGTCTTTGCGAGTTTTGTCGCTCAATTTTGACATCGTGGTCTATTGCAATAACTCTGAAATTTGCAATCGAGTGACCAGCTGAATTAAAATGTTCGGCTACAGGTTGATCAAGCTTTAATGTTTTGATAGCTGATCTGTGTTGTGTCATTCTCATACGGAGAGTGTTTTTTGTTTCCCCGACGTACTATTTGCCACAATCATTACAGTATATGAGATAAATGATGTCAACTAGATCTACCAAACAAAAAAAGGTAAAAGAAAGATCTAACGATAATGGAGGTAAGAATGAGCTAGGCCCAGACCCACTAACGGATGACCCGGAACAAGCCATGCCAGCAGCGGAGGCGAAGCCGGTATCACCGCTAGGTCTCGGAGTCGGACCCCTTCATGACCTTCTAGCCGACGATCCTCAATTAATTTCAATTGTGGCAACAAGCATTAGCAATCACATATTATCGTCACCTGAACTCTTTCAGAAAATAATTAAAGCTGTATGTGATAGTAAAACGCTAATCGCTGAAATCAGCAAATCTATAGTTGACCAGGTTACTGACAGTGTTTATGACAGCGTTGCCATGGACAACGGTGTAACGGCGGCAAACATTTCTAGTCTTCGCGAACAGAATGACACTTTATTAGCTGAAAACAGAGCAATGGGGGATAAACTCGATGAATTAGAACAGTATAGCAGACGTAACTGTCTACTATTACATGGTGTTCCTGAGTCTTTTAAGGAAAATACAGATACACTGGCACTTGACGTAATAACAACAAGGATCTCAGAAGGGGTTGAACTTTGTGATATTGATCGCACACATCGTTTAGGCAGAAAGAAACTAAATCCTGGCACCGATGTATCTAAATCCAAACCAAGACCTATCATTATCAAATTTACCTCATACCGCACTCGCTCTGATGTTTTTCGCAATAAACGACAACTAAAAAAATCTGGTTACTCAATTACTGAGAACCTAACATCGAGACGCTTAAATCTGTTACATCTAGCAACACGTAATGAATCGGTTGAAGCTGCATGGTCCACAGATGGAAGAGTACACTGTCTGCTAAAGAACAAGAAAAAGATCGTCATCAGATCAGATTCTGACCTCAACCATCTTTGAGTCTCCGCCCAAATCAGGAATGATCAACAAACAGCTAAGTACTCCTTACTTAACACAAACTCATAACTGAAAACAACATTCATAAAAGACGCTCTTCTTTTTCCTTCATATTATTCATCATTTTAATTTCATTTATCAATCATTATTTTGATTATCATAATTATTACTTCTATTTTCATCATTAACTTTTGTTTGACAATGTTTTTATTATTAAACTGGTGAGAGTGGCTGGATCACGAATGAGAGGCATGAAGAAGATGAAGCGGACAGAAGAGAAGAGGAAGTGGTCAGCCAGGGAAACAATGCCAAGCATCAAGATAGCCTATATACTTTTTGAATGGAAAATAATAACAATTTAACACTTTAAACATAAATACACATCTCCAACATTTTCAATTTTAATTATTTTTAATTTTTTTTGTTGTTTTCATTCATCATATCATATTTTTTATCAATATCAGTTAACTTAATTTTAACCAAATGTTAAATTGCAATTTTGATTCTTTTTTTTTTTTCTCTTTTTTAAGTACGTTAAGTCGTAGTTTTTTGTTTTTGTAACACATATATTTTTTTTTTTTTGGTATGTACTATGCAAATGATATAGACTCTAGCACCTCGGAACATGACCGACTAACCAACCTAATTTTTTCACCCTTTTTAAATGATTCTGACAATTTTACTACTAATATTGATCCTGATACACATTTTTTCTCTAACGACCAAAACTTATCTCAATACTACTACCCCAACTCATTCCCGAATACTAAATCTGACTGCTTTTCTACAATTCATTTTAACTCTAGAAGTATCCTTAAAAACATTGATCAAATTAAACAACTCTTAGAATCAACAAAGCATCAATTTGATGTCATTGGTGTAAGTGAAACCTGGCTTAAATATGATAACCCTCTTGTACAGCTCCCTAATTACCATTTTACTGCAAATCACAGAGACCATAAAGTCGGTGGTGGCGTTGCCATGTATATTCGTGATAGCCTTCAGTATTCCACAAGAAATGACTTGACTCTACACCCCTCTACATGCGAATCAATTTTTATCGAAATTACCAGACCAAATTTAAAAAACATCGTTATTGGAACAGTTTATAGGCCCCCCTCTTTTGACCCAAACACATTTTCAGATGAATTAGATTCTGTTCTTTCCACATTATCCAAAGAAAACAAGATTGTGTATATCCTTGGCGATTTCAATATTGACATTCTCAAATATGAATTTGATAATGAAGCCCGCCATTTTATAAATTCACTGTTTAGTAACCATTACCTTCCATGTATTCACAAGCCATCCCGTATATCTAAAACCACTGCTACTCTGCTTGACAACATTTTTACAAATCAGTTCGATCATCACAACATAAGTGGTTTACTGTATTGTGATATCTCTGATCATCTTCCTGTTTTCAATATTTCTTTTATTAATAATATTCCAACTGGCTCAGATGGGGAAGAAATTCATGAGTTCAGAAAAATAAACTATACATCCCTGGAAAACTTTCGCATTGATGTGGCTTCACAACAATGGCTTGAAGTTATAAATACTGACGATCCCAACACTGCATATAACAATTTTGACAATAAATTAAAATCACTTTATAATAAACACTTTCCCCTCCAAAAATCAAAAAAAAAAAAAATAAAATAAAATCCTGGATGACTAATGGATTGCTAAATTCAGTTAAATATAAACAGAAACTTTATTCTAAATTCCTCCACTGTCCTTCTGTCGCCAATGAAAAAACATACAAAAAATTTCGCAATAAACTAAATACTTTGGTCAAACTGGCTAAAAAATCACATTACAAGGACACTTTCATTAAACATAAAAATAATATCAAGGCAACCTGGAAAACCATCAATTCACTACTCAAAAACCCCAATAATCGAAACTCTGATATCTCTATCAACTGTAACGGTGAACTGACTAAAGATCCCAATACAATATGTAATGCTTTTAACAAATACTTTGTAGAAATCGGTCCCTCCCTTGCTAACAAAATTCCCAATGTCAACAACTCATTTAAAGACTTTCTGCCAAATCCAACTCATAATTCTTTATTTCTTAATCCAGTTGATGAGACGGAAGTTATAAAAATTATCACATCCTTTGAAACAAACAAATCCCCTGGCATTGACGATTTTAAAACTAAACCCATTAAATATGTCGCCAATTTGATCTCTTTCCCTTTATCCCATATTTTTAATCTTGTTTTAACTAATGGTGTGTTCCCAGACAGGATGAAGATAGCGCGCGTTACTCCTATTTATAAGTCCGGAAACAAATCTGATCTCTCCAACTATCGTCCTATCTCAATTCTTTCAATTTTCTCGAAAGCCTTGGAGAGAGTGATTTATGAACGTACGTCCTCATTCATAAATAAATACAACATTCTCTACAAAAAACAATTTGGATTTAGAAAAAGCCACAATACTGCATCCGCTCTAATCGACCTAACTAATAAAATTGTTGATGGTTTCGAAGACCGTCACCTCACATTAGGAATTTTTATAGACCTCTCCAAGGCTTTCGATACAATTGATCACAATATACTCTTATTCAAATTATCTCACTATGGAATCCGTGGCCCTGCTTTAAATCTCTTCAAAAGTTACCTCTCTAATCGTGTCCAATGCACAAAATTCTCCAATTCAATCTCTAATTTCAATCATGTAACTTGTGGTGTTCCCCAAGGCTCCTTACTCGGTCCCCTTTTATTTATTCTGTACATTAACGATATCTATCTTTCTTCCCCATTACTTGATTTTTACCTATACGCTGACGACACAACTGTCACTTATTCTCACCCTGAAATCCAAACTCTGTTTAATACTACCAACTCCCACCTAGAGATGTTGTCCCAATACTTTGCTGCTAATAAACTTTCTATAAACCATAAAAAATGTAACTTCATCCTGTTTGGGACCCCCCAGAAGTTAAAAAATGTTGACCCATCACTATACAATATTACCATTGAAAATATAAACATCCCATCTGTTCAATCAGCAAAATTCTTAGGTGTCCATCTTGACTCTGGCCTGACGTGGAAAACACACATTAGTGTAACTGAAAACAAAATTTCCAAAAGCCTTGGTATTATTTTTCGTTTGTCTTCATATTTACCCCCTAATATCCTACGCATCCTGTATTGCTCTATGATTCTTCCCTATTTGAGTTATTGTAATATTGTTTGGTGCAACACATACCCTACAAACCTTAATAAATTGCATACCCTCCAAAAGAAGGCTATCAGAATTATATCTGGCGCGCCTCCGCTTTCCCATTCCTCTCATTTATTTTCAAATCTTAATCTCATCAAACTTAATGATATCAACTTAATTCAACAAACCATTTTTGTCTACTCTGCCTTAAACAACATCCTTCCTCACCATCTTTGTTATATATTTACTTCCAATTCCTTCTATCATTCCCATCACACACGTACTAAAAATAAATTATCTATACCCTCCCATAGAACAAATTTTTTCCAACATAACATTCGATACTCTGGACCCACCCTATGGAACAACCTACCACCCTCCATTTTAAAATCTGCTTCCCCTAAGATACTTCTCTCAAAATTAAAAAAATACACCTTTTCTACTTATTAAATATTTATTAATCGGTCATGTCTCGATCTGCAGTACCAACAGATTTTTTTTTTTTTCTGTTATTCATATTTTAGATTATGAAATTTATTATAATTTTCTTCAATGCATTTCTTTTCTTTTTTATTTGTGTTAAGGCTCGCCCAACACAAGATGTTACAAACATCTTTCTGGGCTTTTGCCTTCATTTTCTGATACACTTTTATAAGTCTGTACAATCCTGTTTCTTGTTTTCCTACTGTATGTATTCAGATTTTGTAAATAAATGTCTATTGAATTGAATTGAATTGAAAATGACGTTTTTGGTTAGACAATTAATTGATTGTCTTATCCTAAAAATGCGGCCAGTTTGGTTACTCTTAAATGTTTCAGTAGTATCAACCAATGAACAAGTTTTGCAAGATTTGCAGCAAAGGTGACTGCCCAAATTTTGGTTGTCATGAGAGTTAATTTCACTCTTAAATTTGGATCTGACTAATATATCACGAAGGTTGGGAGGTCTACGAAATGCAATAATGGGTGGTTCCGGAAAAACAGTCCTGAGACGTTCTGTGGACTGTAGGATGGGCATATTATGTTTCTCAATAATAGCCCGTAATGGAGGCAACCTAGGGTGATAGGTCGTGACCAATGGCACTCGAGGAATATCTTTTGCTTTCTTAATAGCAGTTTCGATGTATTCCTTCTTGTAATTTCTATTCCGGAGATGCCCGGTTAGTTCTTCGGTACGATTCTGAAAATCTAAATCTGAAGAACAGATACGTCTGATACGTAATGCTTGACTGTACGGTATGTTTTTAATACAGTGTCGGGGATGACAACTGCTAGGGAGCAGGTACATATTTTTATTCGTGGGTTAACGGAATAGGTCAGTTTTCTATGGTCACTATAGTGTCCAAAAAATCAACGCTACTAGTGGATTTGGTAGTAATATAAAATATATATATATATAATAATAAAAAGATACGTAACAAAACAAACAAAATGTAAAAAAATAAATTAAGAAAAGCGTCTCTCGGTAATTATCCATACTTCTACAAGTTATTAATTCATTTGTGAACGAAGAGATTTAAATTGGTTTCATTGCATTTACTGATACTTTCCAAACTAGCTAAATATCAATCTATTTTACCGTATCTTTTAATAGACAGTGCTTTAATGATATATTTCATACTGGTTTCAGAAAGAAAACTTCCATAAGGCAACTTTATATTCGATCATTCATTCATAATAACATTTATTTATTTCTCTTTCAAAGTAAACAAGATAACAATTTAAATATAAATAATAAAGAGGTAAAACCCAGGAAGTAATAACATTTGAGTCTCCTTCCAAAAAAACGTGTGACGCGAAGGCAGTTAATACAAAGTTATTACAACCACCAGCCATATTGATATCAAAACAAATCATCCTTGGTGTATTCTAAGAACTCATTAAAATGAGCCATTATCCATCATATTGGTTTAAAAATTACTTTAAAAAAACGATGACAGAGTATATAATTATATAAACTAGATGGTACGCTCGCTTCGCTCGCCTACCATCTAGGTCGTGTCCACAGATGGTTCTTGAATACACAGTAATTTCAACGTCAAAAAAATGGCGATTTCAAATGTACTTTAAATACATTGTCGTTTTCAGAAACGAATAAATACACACGATGATTAATGTAGTCAACTAAAATTAGCAAACTGGGAATTAGGCCTACTTCCGAAGAAGAAACTTGTCTTAAAATGAGTCCACAAAACTAAAACTGTCCCTGTTATAGTCGATTGAAAGGTAAGTACATGTAACGATACACCACTACGACGTTTATATTTTTTATAATTACTAATTAATACAATAGACAGTAACCACATTCACAGTAAGAAAATTTCGATTCAAATGGCGACCAAAAATAGTTAACGTACAGTATTTACAATATTGTCAAAGTATTGCAATGCTATATCTCAGTTTTAAGTTTATTCTCAAAAGACCCATAAATTTACCTACTTGTGTTAAACCATGGAGGGCTCGTAAATTGGAAAAACAAACTGGAGAGATTGGAATGTTCCATTCATCGCAAATCAATACATTTGTATAAACGTATATTAAATCTATCAAAATAGTATTTTTTAAAGAAAATCGGCCTGTCTTCAACATTATGATACTGTACTCGAGCTGTTCAACCGGTTTTCAGCTATTAAAAACAATTATCGTAGGAGGAGGTAGGAAAATGTGAAGCATCCTCGTATTATTGTGTGCGGGTATTTTTTAAGAGGACATCCATTAGACAGTGTATACTACGGTCGGAAAACACCCCTATTTGGGGCAAATCTTTCAACCTAAATTCGTTTTAATTGTCAATAACTAATTATCTAACTCAATTTAATTAGTAAATAGGGTTACATCTGGTGGTTTAAATCAGTACCGAGATTCTAACCAACTTTATATACCATCGAGTAAACATTCTAGAAATAACGCGCGATTTACCAAATTTTGCCCTTACGTAAATTTATATATAGATGTAATTTATTGTAGATGTAATTTATTGTTGTGCAACGCATACTCAAACTAAATGTCTTGATTATACACTTTCATTTGCATATTATGTATACTAATGTAGGCCTATGTGTATAACAACATAAAGAACAAACACAATGTGTAATCTTATATTAAATTTAGATACTGTGTTCAATTATCTAATCTTACCTAGCCTATATCATGGTATCTCAATGGGAAGTCAACGCGATTTAACTTATTCCTTATTTCACAAAACACTAACAATAATATAAATCGTTATTTTAAACATTGTTCTTTCTGTTCTAATTGACAATCATTTTTTTCAGATTTTATCCCGTTTACTAAAAGAATTACGATCTTCATGTTACGTGTCAATGTCACCACATACATAAACATGTCTGTAAGCGTACGTTCACAAGTATGGCGTAACAAGTGCGTGGCTTACGGAAGCGGTAAGCCACGGATTAAAATGATCAGGTGTTCAAACGCACGGCGTATATTAATGAATGGCGTTAAACAAAGAAGTCCAAGTATCGTTTACGTTTTAAAAGTTAAACCCAGGGTTCATTATTAAATTTTACACTGTCTTGATGACCATTTGTTTGGGTTTATTTATACCATTTCTTGAAATATAATCAGCGCTTGATATCTAAATCAATTTTTCCCGAAAACACTCTGCTTTTGACCATTGTTTACTTTATTTTACACTAAACAATTCATGCGCTTTTAGATGAAAGAGCATAGAGTGAGTTGTGTTAATAACGCCTAGTTCACACGCAAGACATAGCTTATGACATACGTGTGAACAGGATCTGAAACTCTGACTTAAAAAAATATACTAAGAGAGAGCATAGATAGACATTTTAAAGATATATCAATACATTTAAATGTGTTACGTGTTTTAAGAAATGGTTCTGTAACAACAAATTATTTAGAGGCCGGTACATTTATAGTAACATATTGGCTTAAATAAAATAATAGATTTGAATAAAATTGAGATAAAATCGAATTAATTAAAAATTGAAAATGAAATAGAAAATGGCATTTATTACAAGTTATTAAAATTAACAGAAACACAAATGATGATAAAACAGACGTGATAATATGACTATAAATGTTAAATAAAACGTACATTTAGGTTGTTACAATTGAAATGTTATTTAAAGAAAAAACATACTCCATTGTTAAATATAACTAGCATAACTATAACAATAAATATATTGTAAAATATAAATGTTTTCCAGCCTTATCCTGGCAATTATTTACTTCAGTTATACTTATTTTGTTTGGTCTATTGTTTATTTCACCAATTTTGATTGTTTGTCTAAAAAAAGAAAGTTAAAATGGCAGCTATAAATCTCATTTCACTGAAAAATATATGTCAACCATTAACATAATGTTATAGAAGCCATTTCTGGTATCAGTATGATGTGGCATGCATTTTGAAACAAAACCTAAGATATACACACGACTTTAAAGGTGGGCTCCGGGAATAAAATTTCTAATCCTTATCTTGTAATATTGTCTTATGAGAGGTGGAAATTGTGATTGGCAAAAATGAATGTGAATGCCCAATGCAAGAATAAGGCTGTTAAACTTTGCCCAGCTAGGTAATTGGTGGTATTATCAAATTACACAATGGTAAAGGATAGGCCATTTTGTGTGTGGACCAACTTTACATGACTTGTATTAAATACCTATATAATAAAACATAGAAATGAATAGATATCCTTATACAATTTGTATCAATATTTACATTTATAATGACCATTTTTCGTGAAATTATCTTTTTTTTACATGAAAATTGGTTGTGGGCCAATTTTCATATAGCAAAAATTACAGTAGCTAAGGAGTTTGTTTTCTATCCAATTTGACTCAGCTCATAAATATACATCGCGAGAGAAAACCATTGAATAATGTCATTGCTACTATTTAATAGTACTATTACTGAACGACCCGACGCGTGATGGAATAAACATTGTACAACCAGACAATACACAATGTTATTATTACATTTTGTGATAATTGTTCAGTATAACAAACGTTGAAATAACAGGGAATGTTTTAAAGGGCTACTGAAAAGAAATATATATATATATAAGATATAATTTGAGCAAAGGTAGGAGCAGATTTAGGAGGCTCATTCTAGCCAGGCTAGGCCTAACCAAGTTAAGCCTAGCCAAGCCAAGGCCAGTGCATGTTTAGCATCAGCAGTAGAGGTATCATATACCAAACAGGAAATGTCAAAAAGCTCATGAATATTAATGAGCTCTATAGAAATTACCTAACCACTGAAAAGAGGTTTTAACCCTGAATCAGGACAAATTATCAAAGTATTCTATTTTTTTTTAAATCAGGTTATATTGGTACTTCATCAACATAAGTTGACAAGGTGATACAATGTTACAAATTTGATTATTGGCTCCCACCTTTAAGGAAAATTAAAGGTGGCCATATGGTTTTTAAAAAAAATGTATAACGAAATGTATGGATGCAAACAAGGTCACACGGTTTTAAGCATTGTCGTATTCGATTAGGAACTTTTGAAGTCAACATAAATACTTGGTAAGTGCTTTATGTATTCGAAAGGTAAATTGTAAACGGATTGTGCTCAACAGAAACTCATTCGAATAGAAAACGTTAACAAAGCATTTTTTTTTTTTTAAACAATCTGAAAGCTCAAAATACTGCGTAAATTAGGTACTCAACGGAAAAAAACTATACTCAACGAAAAACCCCAATCGAATACAACAAAAGTCACTAACAATTTATAAACCGCATCATTCATGGATCTTTCCGCGGGCTTGGCGGGCGTGACTGATTAAATTCTCCGTTAGCTATACGTCTTTGGTAATAAGGAAAAACTACAAACAACTATTTTAAAATGTAATCTATAGGCTACGAATCAAACTTAATTCACATACTAATGATACAATATGACAGTTACACAACAACAGACAAAACAACGTATGCTACCGCGTACTTATTGTTGACAAGTTTTACAAATGATGTCATTAAACTGTGCAAGCTCCGCCTGCTTGTCAGACTGAACGTTAAATCTACCAAATACAGTACCGATAATAAACAGAACATAATACACTGCATGGGCTTAATACGCATACGCAGTTTAATCGATTGTATAAATTGTCGTCTCATTGTTTTCGTTTACCGTCCCAATGCGGAAGTTCACTAATAGGCCTACTTCTAAGATATTATGGTTAACAAATACATTATGGTTTATACCAAGGTCGTTATTGGAATACAGTCCTACTTTGTTTTATTGTACAAACAGGTATATCCGTACTTTCGATTCGATTTGCTATATATCCGATTTACTACAAATAACAAATAACATACGATACTGTAGCACTGGCTTATGCATCTGAAAATGGTACAACTTCCGTTATACAATACATAATTGTTTTGATGTATTTTCTTCTGCGTCATTGTAGTGTATTATTTTATCAATTTATTTGAGTATATTAAATCTACGTCATTTATGTAAAACTAATCCGCACCATGATTGTGGGTGGTTTACTACTTCTCTACATCGGGTTTCACTATTAATTTACTAATTAGATATACACTGTAATGTTTTTACTAAACAGGATGCTTGAGGAAGTTTACATTAATGTTCATTGTTGCTTTTAATGATTTAAAAAAGTACTCTGTTTCAAGTCTGAGTATTAGTATGAGACTAATCTTAATTAACCAGCAATAATTAAATTGTAGATTGACATCAGTAATACCCGTCGTTATTGCTCAATCGGATCTTCTAACTTTTCAGCAGCAACATTCATCCCATTCTCCCTTAAATCATTAATAAACGATGGCAATTCTTCTTCTGTAATGATACGTCTTCGTTCGAGATCTAGTATCATAGTCCACTGGTTCTTACGTTGTTTCTTTGAAAAACCTTTAAGATGAGTAAGCGTTGTTATATTGTCTTTAGAAAGTGCTTTACCGAATTTAATCAGCTTTTGTCGATATGGAGAGAAAGAAACTACATGGTGGTCGGCTTCATCATAAGTGTCTTTTAGCAGTTTATTGACCTCAAGAACACCATTGAAACCAGTGACATTAATTGCGTCGATAAGAACTTTAAACTTGGTGACTGTAAGATGGCCACAGCGCTTTAATACATTGAATAATTCCATGGTGCTTCCGGCGTTCTGTAGGTCACTGTAAACTGTTATCATGTCATTGCACAACACCTTCAGCTTATCAAGTAGATCATGCTGATCACACCAGGTAGATACTTGTAGCAACATTGTCTGAAATTCCTTCTCGGATGATTCTGTACAACGGAAATGCATAAAAACAACATTTGAAAAAAATGTACTATACACCACAATAATTGTATAATAATCATACACTTCAGTATAACAATATAACGTACACCCACTGCCTTGATTATCTTTTTAATCAATACTATATCGTTGTGTTATTTTATATAATAATTTAACAGTAACATCGTCTTCATTATCAACAACTTTGTTGTCATCTTATCTTTTTTATCATCATAACAATAACCATAGCAGTATATGATTTGTATGTAGGCCTTTACTAGTTTACCTTTACTTGGATGGCATCGATGATCAAATGAAGCACCTTCATGTTCGTTCTTCTCAATACTGCCTAAAATTAATCACAATGAGAGGCTACTTTCAAAATAATGTACATATATGATCTTCTTCAATATATGCATTTATTTAAGCATGGTACATGTTCACACACAATGTTGTAAACTGTTTATACTGTGTCGTATCAAAACCTATTTAAACATTTCGTGTGATGACAATTATGGGTAGTGAGTTATTGATTTGTTTTATCTTTTGTGGTAGCCACCACCTTTATTCATCATTCAATCTTTCATAAATGTATTACAATTGTTGTATATACTTTCATTTCATATAATATATAATACATTTCCGTTTCCTCAGTAGTTTTAATATTAACAATGTTTGTTTTTTCTTCTGATTAGAACAATCAGTTGTATTCATTTCGTAACATATTATCATTATTTTTTTGTTTGTATCTATCCTATTCTTATATAATTTTTCCTAACACATTCCCATTCTCTTAGCATTTTTTTAAATATTTTTTTGATAGATATTTACAATCACAGTATACTATTACCGTTGCATTTGTTTCGATCAAACATATATTCAATTAACAATGCATATTCTCTCTATTAACTGTGAATTACTACTTACTAGCTATTTAAACTAACAAAATATTAACATTGCTTTTTATTTTGAATAACAAAATATTTTAATTTAACATTGCTTTTTTTTAAAATAAATCCACTTTTCAACAGTTTCTTTTGCCTTATTGTTACATAAAATTTACTTGAAACATAGCGAATGTTGCATGAATTAGTGAGTGAGTCCAAGATATATGATAAAAACCATAAAATATTTAACTACATGAAATGTCGTATATTATGTTACTAATCTTAGTAAAAATATTGCATATTCCTTGTGATTAGTTCATTATGAAAGACATTAATAAGAGTGTTTTTATGGTTACTGTGTTTAAATTTACATATTGAGAATTTAGCAATAAAAATAATTTTTTTATATAATTATTTACAATTCATTCTTTGTGCGTAAAATCCAAACATAACATGTTTTAACTCTATATTTATCATATATTTCGTCTCAGTTCATCTCATAAACAGAGACTCTGGGACACTATATTGTCTATCAATTGTGCATTACAGAAGTTACAAAACTGATCTTCAATTATTCCCATTTTTTCAGTAAAATGTTTGTTGGATAACAATTATTCAGGATTTTTCAGTTTGTGGAGAATACTCTAGGGTATTGGGAGACTAGTGAGGTAGTGAGTTATTGATGGAGAAAATTATTTAAATTTAGTTAATGCATTTTCGCATATTGTTTTGATGTTCACTCTTCTTAATTTTACCCATAAAAAGTAAAATTAGAATCTTTCATTTGCTTTGAAAGAAAAATGTTGATTTGATGAAGTTATAGTGTGCCTTAAAAACAAAATTCACAATAGTCCACGCAACCAATGTTTTGTATAAATAGCAGACTATTTTGGTTAAATATGTTATCTATTTAATTGGATTTCAATAAATATAGTACTATTATTTGTATTATCTAACTGCTTACAAATGTGTGATGACATAGGCCTATTAGCACTCACATACAAAATGAGTGAGGAAGCTGTAATCACTAGCAATAAAGCTATAGAATATAGAAAGAACAAGCACCTTTATTTTTGAATAATTGAAATCGGAAAACGTCATCTGTATTATTGTAATACTTTCAATGAAACACGATTTTTGCTAGACGCCTGTCATTAGACTGGGAAGGTCCGACGCGAGTTAAGATACAATAATGTTGCAGTATGTTTTGGGTATGTATGTATTTATCATTGGTAATGACGAATAATGATGATGACAAAGATGCAGAGTCAACTAAGATAAAGTAATTGCATAGAAGTTGCTGGAACAAACAACAACTGAACAACTTTACCTGTCAAAAAGAAGCGCTTGATATTAGCGGTATCCATAGACGTATCGGTTCCACAGGGTACTACATCATTTTTCAAACACTTTTCAAGGTCAACTAAGTGATGTTCCTTTGGATTACAAGCATCGCATACCACACGTAGCTTGTAACCACTACCTTCGTATATGTTGCATACAGTTTCTAGTTGGTCTCTCAAGTAACTTAGTACCTAAAAAACGTGGAAGTGGTGTGAAATATTACATTTAATTTACATTATGTTTAGAAGTGTTAGGGCAAATTTACACAGACAAGCGGTAACGGTAAGCGGTAGGCCTAAAGGTAAGCGGAAAACGCAAACATAGAATCTATGTTATTTCTTATGACCATTTACACAGAACGCGGAATGGACAGGCGGTTGAGCATAAATCGGCTTAGGATAGAAACAGATTCGATTTTTTTTAATACCGCCCGGTAATCGTGGATTCTGGCCAATCAACGACATGATTGATGTGACGTCATCTATCAACAACTTTTTTTGCGCGAGTCCGTCGAGTTCAAGATGACAATAACAACGAGTGCCGTAGTAGGCCTAGCCAAGTTTTGAACTTCTTATTTTTCAGAAATACAAACTACTACGATGTTTGTATAAGAATTGGGTAAAGGAAAAATACAGTAAGGACGTTATTAGCCAACAAGTCATTTTAAAACCTAGGCATGTGTGGTAGGCTACTGCGTGGTAGGCCTACTGACAGTCTAGCCCAGGTCAGCGCAGTGCTTTCAACATGTAGTAGCCTAGAGGTCTACAAGCACCAATTCCGCGCGCTGTGTAAATGGAACAAGTCACGCGGTTTTCCGCTTACCGTTACCGCTCGTCTGTGTAAATTGGCCTTCAATATCATGCATAATAATGATTACCTCCATACAGACACTCGGCTGGAGTTGTCGTTCAGTGCATCCAACTTCTGTAGACCTCGTTATTGTCCGACGAAATATTTCAAGCTATCAAGACAAATTGATTAGTGATTAAAACTTGTCTGAACATCATAAGTAAATGTAGTTGATGTATTGATGTATTTATTGTAAAAATATAAAGAGAAAAATACATTACACAGTATTATATTGATGTCCTACCTTAATTGCGTGTGGTTTTTCATTTTCACGCTCAATTTGTACGGCACCTAAACTGACTTTGTGATCTTTAAATTCAAAATCACTACGATTCCGGAACACTTGTGAATCATCACTATCTGTTCCCGTCATCAATTCAAGAAATGCAACAACTAAAGTGTGGTACACGGCATCAGGAAGAAAGTCTGTCGGAGTAAGATAAATTGATACCATCTGCATGCTATCTGGTGTCACTTTCAGAATAGTAGTTGTATAAACATTCATCCGACACGGAACCAAGAATTCACGGTTACCATCTTGTACCTGTTATTATAAACATTGATGTTTGCATTTATTTTACACATTATTCACGAGAGTTTTCAATTATTGATGTAATCAATTAATGCACATAATACTTACCCCCTTCTTCTCAAAGAGCAACCGAAACACCCTCATCACTTCAATGAAGATGTCAAAGTGATCTCGATTTTCAGTTTTCCATAAATAACGTAGTAACTTCTCCTCAAGAATACCTTGTTTTTCAAGTCTTTTCCATAGCGACTTCATTTCCTCCTATGTACAAATAAGTAACTAAAGTAAGTAAGTAATTATACACAATAATTACTAAAAATTACTTCACAATTGAAGACTCCAGTTGTCAGCAAAACAGAATTTACATGTTATCTATTTTTTTCTCATTCTAATACTATTCTAATTATTATGATTTGTCTACTTACATCTTCAATATGTGGTGGAAATAATGTGATCACAGTTGTCAACATCTGGATCATCGTGTGAAGATTAGTTACTACTATGTTCTTTAATTTCTTGTCTTTATTGGAATGCAAAATCTTTCCAATGTCATTCATATACCTTATGGCAACTTTAATCGCTTCTTCGGAAATTCCACATTCAGTGCCAATTCGAGAAGCCTAATAAAAAATTGACATTTAATAAACGGTTTCATACCAATATATTGACGAATAAGTATATAAACATTGTGATAACAAATTACAATTGTATTTATTATAATTACTACAAGGAATGGCATGCTATTACATTTTATAATGCAAATAGAGAAAAGTAAAAAAAAACTTAAACATTTACAACAAAGGCTTATTTTAACATAATCATTAGATTATTGATTTAAGCATTAGTTAGTTCATTAGTTTATAGTTTTTTGCTACCGCTCATATTGTATCAATTTCTGTATTTGGATGTATGATGATTCGTTGATATTTGTTTGTCACATGTAATCTGGCTAAATGGTAACAGCATTGTAAGTGTTTTGATATATTCTTTTAAGTTTTTTTTTTGCAAAAACAATGGTTAGTTTATTAGTTATTAGAGTACCGTATATGTTTTACGTTAATATAATTATCGTCTGTTATAGTGAAGCTCGGGAGCTAACGAAATACAATGAAGAAATGATGTGAACAAAATAAGTAGACGTACTGTATGTTGTGAATTAATATATGCTATGATAAATTTTGCTGCACTCTGAAGTGGACGGGAGTATTAAATTTAAATTAAACTATCGGAAAATATATTGAGTAAAATTAATACGTAGTGTATTTTTTTTCAATATAATTCAATTGAATTAAAAATTAATAAATGCAGACAAAAATCTACATCTTTAGGTATTAATGTGATATGTTATACAATATCATTAATGCGGTAGAGAATGTCTTTCAAATGTGATACAATTAAGGAGTGTATTTTGAAAGCCTATAAAATAAGTAAAACAATCATACTTAATCACATATTCAAAATTAAGTTACAATAAATTGTAAATCAAAACACAGACAAATAGTTAAAATATCATACTAACAAAATACACTGTTTTGTTTTCGACAGTGGCGTTCTGAGGAATTGCGAATCTCTCAAATACTTGTGTTTTTAGTTAGCCGTTACAGAATGACACACCAACAAACTTTTGGTATTGTGACGCGGTCTTCGAGTCAGACTTCGAACACGTGATTTGCATAAGAATGAACTCACCAAGAAGGAAATCGAAGATTTAAAAGAAAACCGACATACAATTCCAATCTTTTTCTTTGGATATTGTTGTTTATTTTATTGTTGTTATATTATTATTGTTTATATGTAAGGCTCAGGTTAGGTCATCTAACTAAGGTCAACTATGTTGTGCACACAATAATTGCCATCACACATACGTAGAAATGGTATGAAATAGATATTGCTATTATACCATGAAAGCACAATCAAGATTTACCTCATTAAATGAAATGCACAGTCTTGTTTTTCCAATTTCTTGTAATCTTTCCTGAAAATCAAGCCACTTCAGAGGAATGACCTTCGCCCCTATTACATCCATGTATCTAACAACGTTTCTCTTAAGTTTTTTAATACCTTCGTGTGATTTAACCGTGTTGTTGACCATGTACATTTCACGATCTACATGCTCGGCATATTCCGTTCTTTCTATTTTAGCAAAAATGGTCTCATACATATTCTGAACCTTCAAATAAAAACAATACAGGTATTAAAATTGTTACAGTTTAAGTTTATAAAATACGTTTTAACTATGTAAAATGTTGTTAACTATGCCTACTGCTAAATTCTGTCAAATTTTTAATATTCAATGTTTAATGTTGTTTCTGTGGAATAATATTAAAATCGTATGTACATGTACATATATGCCTAGCGGTCCAGATGATACGAAGCTAGATAACTGATATTACACGAGATGTCCTATGTCGATACATACTATGCCTACAACCACAGTCGTGTCAAAACTGAAATAAACTCTACATTTATTGCGTTGACATTTCATTTTGGTGCTAGCCTGCAACACAAAACATTCAATTGAAACCTATAATGCTCGTATCGTTATCATTATACACGTTGTTGTATTTTGAAGCACTAATTCCTGCACTAATCATTACTTAATTACACTCTTTATTATGGTATTATTATTTCTACTGATGTGATAGATGTGTGCCTAATATTTCCATTTTCTTGGGAAACCGTTACCTAAAAAATTAATGCATAAAAGTATGTATTGATGATTTCTAACGACTCATAAATATATACATTTTGTTATTATCCCGAAAAAAAACCCCGCAGGAATACTTTTTTTAATGATAGTATAATATTTATTCCATTTTGTTAAACTCAAATTTCTTATCTGTGCATGTTGTAATACTCAAAGTTATGACCATTGCTCTTCATATATTAATTATGTATTTACATACTGCTACTTCATTAAAACATTGTTATAATCTAATAGACAGAACTAATCAATATCTATTTATTAATCTGTATATTTCATTATTTTATTGTCGCTATTACCTCTTTCAGCTTTTCTGATGTTCTCCCTGGCAATTTGTCTATATGAGTAGCAACCAAACTGATGGGAGGCGATTTTATTACTTTGCCATCAATTGAAATTTGGTTTCCGGAATCATGTCGTTTCACAGTATGTTCATATACTGACCTTACCCAGAACATAATTATGTCCAAATTAGTCATTCCTAACGGACCCTAAATTGAAATGTAAAATAGATTTTAAAATGATATATACTGTATTATATTATATATAGCCAACGTATTCTATAAAAAAACTAACAATAGGCCTATTACATTTTAATACAATAAGCATAATATAACTTGGTAAACTTACCAATGCTGGATCTCGTCTTTTAGCTAGTTCGTCTAACTTATCCAACGCACTAAACGCAATGCAGTACGATACTCTATTTGTGAGGAAAAACTGAAAACAAAACACAGATAATTGATGTAGGATATAATGATTTTTGGAACCTCATTTTGGCGGTTGGAGCATTCTCAATTTGTATGGAGCGCAATTTGTGGTTAATACTACTAACACTATACACATTTAGGTTGTGTACATTTGTTTTAATTCTCTTTTTATTGGACATTTTTAGTCACGTGCTGAACCACCCGGGTAAGTGATGCGGAATGTTTCAGCGTCAAATCAACTCGGGGGGACGCACCCGGGATGAACCCGTGTTTGCGGTGTAAAACTCAGCGTATCTTTACCCGTTTGTTTACTATCCTCGCCCACTATAGTATTTAATTTACATAAAATGAGGATAAAATTGATTTTGTTTATTCGCTTATTTAATAAATAAAACTTATGGTTTTTTGTTATTTATTTTTATTTCAAGATATTATTCTTCCAGAGTAGACTTATTTTGTGTGTGTATTGCCATAAAACAAAATTGTGGGAGGTATTATGAGCAGACCGTTACTATGGTGTCTCTTCATGCGTGAGAAGGCGATATTTCGATTGATCTAGAACATTTACATGGGTTGGTATTTTGCAGTGTAAATACACGCAACCCGTGTCATTCCCGTGTTATGAATCAGGTGCGAAAAGGAAATTTATCCACACACGACACGGGGTTGTTATAAGCTCGGCGGTGTAAAAAAGGTATATGTCGGTTGGTCGGTAAACACTAACTTGAGCACGCGACTGCAGCCCTGTATATATGGCATTGTTACTACAAAATCTTGTTTATGGTAGGTGCATGGTGGTCTATGACATTTTTGGCAACTATGGGGACCGATTATGATTACAATTTAATTGGCATGGAGAATGCTTCAATCGTTAAAATGACAATTACAATATACCTGAAATGTAATAAATATGAATACGAGAATTTTCATTATTTTCTTCTTTAAAGTTCCTTCTGAACATCTTTCGCATATTTTTGGCGTTGAATTTATAGCCATATGTGACTATATCATATCATTTGTCGCACAATGCTATCGGAAATATTGCATTCTGAGACGAGTATATGTAAACTGATTAATGTTAAAATGGTACATATTATAATCGTTTCATTGCAGTTAAGACAAAGCAAACTAAGTTTTGAAAAATATGTACAGCAATATTTACGTAACGTAATATGTATATAATAGCATTGTTAAATAGTCAAAGATGTCATAACATTTACATGTGTTTGTCATTAGGCTTGTGTTGGCCACGATATAGTATAATAATGAAGAATTAATCATATTGAATGGGATGGTTACGTTACGGCAGAAAATAGGTTGGTATGGATAAACAATTTCGGTAACGGTAATAATCGATATTACGCCTGCCTATTAATTTTAGGGATAATGTCAAATGCAATGCACATCCTGTTTACATACTTTAATAATACTACTTATATTAATAATTAACATATTGATAAGCATACCCTGTGCGTTATGTAGTAATCCAATTGACCAGCGTAGTCCCATATGCTAGTTATTTCATTTGGAATACTCTCTGAATCATCACTTCCTATTTTACTTATAAAATCTTTGAATTTGTTCAAGAGGCTCCGGTTTTCATTGCTATCTATTGTAGGATAAACAAAAACACATGGAAACAAAACGAATTTGATCGCTGTCCAGGTTTTCAGGAATGCTTGTTTTCTTTAAATGTTAATTAGAAGAAATTGTTATTTTGTGGGAGGAATAATATTTCAAATAAATAGTTCACAAGTTCTTAAGTTCACGAAAATAACATTTGGACGTATTACCATGAAAATAAATCAACTCGTTTCAGAAGGTTTCAATCTGATGTTACGGATGGTTGTAGACCTACATACATGTTTCGAGAAGCATTACCCATCAGTGTGAATCTATTTTACCCTCTTTATATTTGTCAAGTATTTTTAAAATACTATCCTATGATTTACTATTGCCAGTACTTTTCATTTGTATTTTTTTTAATGTCATGTTTTTAAATTGATATTAATCATGTGATTTTTTTATTTTTTTTTATCTTATGGTGATCCTAAATACAACTTTTAAAGTTCACCATTTTTGTACTATCGTCTAGGTTTTATTCCTTAATATCCAATCATTAATCTACAGTTTCGTTTATCATAATTGATAATGAAAGGTGAATACATTCAAATGTTAACAAGCTTCCATTATTTTTGCTGTACATACCCTGTTTTAACTCTTTGTCAACTTTTTTTGCTAATGCATTTTCACGCATTTTCTTGGTTAGCTCAGAATCTGTACAAATAAACCAATTGGTAAAAAATGAAGATTGTATGCAAAGATGTTGTTTAAAGTTTATCAGAAAGACGGAGTTAGTGTTAACATGTATCATGCCTATTACTATGTGATGTCAGTCATTTAAGCATTCACACAACGCGGTGTCTATTCCTGACACAGAGTTTATCAACGTTAAAGAAATATAAATAAGGATGATAAAGAAAGCAACACAAACATTTACAGTTTGGTTAATCACATTATCTTTACCGTTTTCCTCTTTAATCTTCTTCCATTTACTCTCTCCAGTTGCTTTAAACACGGTAGCTGTAACTATACCATCCGTCGATGGTTCTTTGGGGTTGAATCTATTGTAAACATGTACGTTGAAATTGAAACAAAATTCATTAAATACTTTTAATCCATTACATCCATCATGCAAGTTTAACGAAGTTAAATTATCAAACTAGTTGATACAAATCAATTTTAAAAAGCTTTAGATTATTAAAATTCAAGAGAGGGAACCATTAGTCAACATAATAGGCCTATACGTATAAATGTACGTTGAAATAATTAATTAATAATTATTAGCGTATGTTAACACATATTTGTACCAATTGTATTTTGTTTACCTCTCTCTAAGCATGGACTTTACGCAGCTTGTCTTCCCAGCACCTTCCTTCCCAAGAAACATACATCTTGAATTCACAACTGCAATTTTACCATCTTTTAATTCATATTTATATATCTTAATAGCCTCTTTACCCATGGCAAATATTTCTGGAGGAACTAGCAGTTCTAATTAAAAATAATTAAAAATACGCATAACATACATGTATCATTTCGGTCTTCGAATTCGTGGTTTTATGTAAATGGGTATTGCTAACATCGAGAACCTTTTCTCTTTAAAATTAAATCAACTTCAATTTTAATATAATATTTTTAACTTACTGTCAAAATACTCTAAAATCATGATTTGTTTTGTTTTTTCTATTTGCGTATTTTCTTCTAAAACAGATACTGCTGTTTTTCCTTCCTATAAACATAAAAGTATATTAGATATCTAGGTCATTCGCGTTCTAAACAATTTCAGCCCACTTTATTAATCATACACGTCAGATGTGTTATATGCGCGGTTCTGGTTAAATTTGGTTAGAACCAATTGATTAAATTTGGTGATTCTGGAGTGATTCCGATGATGATGTAGCCAAGTGGGAAGCTATTTTTAGTATAGCCAAGAACAAGTATTTGCTTTCGAATGTTGTAAGTTACATCACACCAAAACATTACATTTTTAAATATGGGGTGTAAAAAACAGATAAATAAACATAATTTCGCCGTAAATTTAATATAGAATGACCATCCTTCCAATTTGTAGCTCCGCGGGTGACGCATCAATCACGTGACCAAACTAATTTGCTAACATTGCTTTCTGTCATGATTCTAAATTCAACCAATTTATAATGACATGTCCACATAAAACTTAGTTAAACAATTATTAATTTCATTGTTCAATATACTAATCTCACATCTGTAGAATCTTGTTTATTTACTACTAAATAATTATTGCAGCAAGTAATTCTAAATAGCTCAATCAAATGTAATATGATATTAAATAAAGTGGATAAAATAAGTTTGCGGCGCAGATCATACGTACGTTATAGGGGTAATCATATAAATTATTTCTAGACCTATATTACCTTATTTAGTGCTGTTATTGATGCACCTTGCATCCTGAGTTATAATTCATTCGTATCCTTATTAAATATTTTGATGCCATTGTTGTAAGTTACATTACACCAAAACATTACATTTTTAAATGGGGTAAAAAACAGATAAATAAACACAATTTCGCCGTAAATTTAATATAGAATGACAATTCTTCCAATTTGTAGCTCCGCGTGGTACGTGTTTACATCAATCACGTGACCAAACTAATATTACGCCTTTCTTGCCTTAGTAAAAAGTAATAAAGGTATGATAAGCCTTAACTATCATTACCATACACTATGTACTATTTAATTACTAAATTAAATTTAAACATAGTAACATTTCCGTGAATACGTTTTAAAAGCTAAATATCTTCAGATAAACTTAAAATTGAGTGCAGCCTTCCATACAAAATAAGTGTACCCAGGTAATAACTCAGGCAATAATAAACTACGTCTCTTCAAAGGTAACTAATTCACGCAATAAAGTTATAGTATTTATAATTAATGTTAACAAAATGATGTTGTTTTTAACTGTATTTGCAATCAAGTTTGAAGTAACATTTAATGAAAGGCATTTTCGTACTAGTATAGCGTACATGCATGGTGCATGGGCGACGTAGTCAATTTGCTAGAATTGTGATTATATGTTTTTGAGGAAACAAATAAATAAATAATACACAAAAGAAATTGAAATAGAAGGTTTTGCTGGTGCATATACTGTGAACGTAGACCGACTTATATCAATTGTCTTTGTATTCCTTTAGTTTGCAATTTTACTGAAAAAAGAAAGTATAATCGTGTAGTTTATACATACAGGTTAATGTGAACATTGCTTTCTGTCATGATTCTAAAATTTAATTCTGTTTTCTAATGACATGTATACATAATACATAGTTAAATTAATAATTTCATTGCTAAAATATACCAATCTCGCAAAAACTGTAGGATCTTGTTTAATTACTAAATTAAACAAATATGTTTGCGGCGCAGATCATACGTACGTTAGGTGTAATCATATCAATTATTTCTAGTCCTATATTACCTTATTTAGTGCTGTTACGGATGCACCTTGCTTCGTGAGATAGTCTACTACTTCTAAGATAGGTTCATTTGCACGCATGTATTCATGCAGCGGGGTGTTTCCGTCCTTTAAATAAAATATAATTATGAAGTTTATACAAACAGTGTATTGCAGCAAATAATTATAGTTAGATAATGATAAATAATACACAAAGAAATTGAAATAAAAGGTTTTTCTTGTTCATATCCTGTGAACGTAGACCGAATTATATCAATTGTCTCTTATATTGTAATTTTACAGAATCATAAACAAATCATAATCGTATACAGGTTAACGTAAACATTGCTTTCTGTCATGATTCTAAATTCAGCTCTTTTATAAAGGCATGTCTATACATAACACATAGTCAATATACCAATCTCACAAGAACTGTAGGATCTTGTTTAATTACTAATAAATAATTATTGCAGCAAGTAATTCGAAATAGCTCAATCAATTGTAATATATAATATGATTGCTTCCTACTCTTTTCAAAATTTTCGAAAAATCGATTTAAGTTTGCCATTTTGTATGTTTCATGTTTTGTATTTTTATGTGCTTTTAATTCTATATTTATATCTAAAGAGTTTTAAGGCATCCTTTAATTGGCGATTTTTCGCTGTTGGATGTGGTTGAAATAAAATAAAATAAAATAAAATGATATGAAATAAAGCTTTGGATAAAATATGTTTGTGGCGCAGATCATACGTACGTTAGTTGAAATCATTTAAATTATTTCTAGAACTATATTACCTTATTTAGTGCTGTTATTGATGCACCTTGCTTCGTGAGATAGTTTACTACTTCTAAGGTAGGTTCATTTGAACGCATGTATTCATGCAGCGGGGTGTTTCCGTCCTTTAAAGAAATTACAATCATGAAGTTTATACAAACAGAGTATTGCAGCAAATAATTAAAGTTAAGAATACAAAGAATTTGAAATAAAAGGTTTTGCTGGTGCATATGCTGTGAACGTAGACCGAATTATATCAATTGTCTCTTATTATTTTGTAATTTTACTGATAAAAGAAATCCAAATCGTGTAGTTTATGCATATAGGTTAACGTGAACGTTGCTTACAGTCATGATTCTAAATTCAGCTCGTTTATAAAGGCATGTCTATACATAACACATAATTACATTACTATATTCATTGCTCAATATACCAATCTCACAAAAACTGTAGGATCTTGTTTAATTACTATTAAATAATTATTGCAGCAAGTAATTCTAAATAACTCAATCAATTGTAATATGATATAGAGTGGATAAGATATAGTTGAGGCGCAGATCATACGTACGTTAGGTGTAATCATATGAATTGTTTCTAGACCTATATTACCTTATTTAGTGCTGTTATTGATGCACCTTGCTTCGTGAGATAGTTTAATACTTCTAAGGTAGGTTCATTTGAACGCATGTATTTAGCAGCGGGGAGTTTCTTTTTTAAAGTGTATTGCAGCAAATAATTATAATTAGGTAATGATAAATAATACACAAAGAAGTTAAAATAAAAGGTTTTGCTTGTGAATATGATGTGAACGTAGACAGAATAATATCAATATTATCTGCGCATTCCCTTATTTTGCAATGATCTCTAGCCCATTATTACCTTATTTAGTGCTGTTACGGATGCACCTTGCTTCGTGAAATAGTCTACTACTTCTAAGGTAGGTTCATTTGAACGCATGTATTCATGCAGCGGGGTGTTTCCGTCCTTTAAAGAAATTATAATCATGAAGTTTATACAAACAGTGTATTGCAGCAAATAATTAAAGTTAAGAATGCAAAGAATTTGAAATAAAAGGTTTTGCTGGTGCATATGCTGTGAACGTAGACTGAATTATATCAATTGTCTCTTATTATTTTGTAATTTTACTGATAAAAGAAATCCAAATCGTGTAGTTTATGCATATAGGTTAACGTGAACGTTGCTTACAGTCATGATTCTAAATTCAGCTCGTTTATAAAGGCATGTCTATACATAACACATAATTACATTACTATATTCATTGCTCAATATACCAATCTCACAAAAACTGTAGGATCTTGTTTAATTACTATTAAATAATTATTGCAGCAAGTAATTCTAAATAACTCAATCAATTGTAATAGTTGAGGCGCAGATCATACGTACGTTAGGTGTAATCATATGAATTGTTTCTAGACCTATATTACCTTATTTAGTGCTGTTATTGATGCACCTTGCTTCGTGAGATAGTTTAATACTTCTAAGGTAGGTTCATTTGAACGCATGTATTCGTACAGTGGGGTGTCTCCGTCCTATAAAGAAATTTTAATCATGAAGTTTATATATACAGTGTATTGCATAAAGTAATTAGTTAGACAAAATGATATTTGCTGTTATCACTATCGAACTAACTATACACTCGAGTAAATATACCTCCGTATATTTGCTATGTGGTAAACTGCCTTTATGAAGATGTATTATTACATAATAATGAAGACGTACGTAAGCCACCTTTCTCTCAAGTTTATTACAAATCACACGTATTATTTATACAATATAAAATAAACAAACGATGCGGATAATTTAAAACATATAATTATATTATTTCATTTCCCATTTAGAGATTTAATCTCGGTACCACGACCGTTAGAGGAGTTCAACTGTATTTGCTTGTCGTAACCACTAGTGATCTGTGGTGTGTTTGAGTGCCACTCGATAATTACACAAGGTTAGATCACGAGAATATAGGCCCACTTTACCTTATTTTGTAATGTTGGTTTAACATATCTGCCACTTAGAAATACATGTAGAGCATTGGTTCCTTCCTAAAAAAATGTTATATTTTTAATAAATATTTTTCTTCGATGGATTATACAACATGGATTAACTAAATCAAATTAATCGAAATAAGCTAAAATGTATTAATTATACCAATAGCAGTTGCATCATGTTAATAATAAATAAACAACATAGAGTACATTACCTTCTTACATTTGAAAATAACAATATGATGAACAAAAACGAAGCAAAAAAAGAATATTATTAAGCATACGTGTACTATTACCAGTATGCTATACTATTTCAATTTACATCTTGTTGTCGAATTACCTCTTTTGTTAATGTGCGGGATACACCATTGGTTATCAGACAGAACAATATCTCTAATTCAACATCATCACGCATCAGATACAAATTTATCGGTGTGTATCCATCCTGTGAAGAAGTCATAAACATCAAATACAAAGAATATAACAATAATAATAATAATAATAACAATACTGTAATAATAATAATGTATATATAATGTAGGCTGGTATGTCGTTTATATGAATGTCGTGTATATTTTTTGTTAAAAGCAAACTTTGACTTTATTTCATATCTTAATAATATAAGGAATGAAAAAAAATATGTTGCCATTTTTTCTAAAGAAATTTAAAGGACCAAATTCAAGATGGCCGCCAATACTCAAATAACCCTATTTAAAACCAGAATATCACCAATAACACAAATTATGAATGTGGAACAAGTCCGTTTTGATGGTATTACACATTATACAATCTTAACTATGTATAGCGATAATCTGTCGGCCATCTTGGATTTCAAAATGGCCGCCACTAAAAAATAAATTTAAAGAATTTTTGTTGTTTCAACACAATGTTCTAAAATAGTCACTTCTCATAGGATTGTCTAAATATAAGGCTGTCTAAAGTTGTCAATGTTCTCTATATAATAGATATACCCCTACTATGATCCTTGAATTACCTAATCGTTCAAAGTTGGAGTTGCAAAAGTATGGAACAACTTACATTGATATCAAATATTCAGCAACAATTAATTCTAAATCTAAATTAAAGATCTCATTTCTTTTCATAAAAGTGAAACTTGTATTTCAATGTTTGTATCTCAGACAGGACCACAATATAAAACAAGTGTATTTATACCTTACTGGCAATTATACCCGCCACAGGGCGGCTTTCTAAATTAGTTTAAAGCCTTCTCAGACCCCAGTGTTCCTATACCCGCCAACCTCCACCCCTCTTCAATAACATCCCACACTCTTTTTTAAAAACAAATTCTTCCCAGGACAAATGTAAATTCAACTTTAGGGTTAGGGGTATACATAGCTATGATAGGCCTATGTTTTAAGTACGTTGTAAACTGTGTAAATGAATAGGTGTCATATTGGCTGATATATATAATTTAGATACTGCGGCCCCCAGCCTTCTTTCTCCTATCACCATCCCAGCCACAAAAACAAACTCCTCCCATGGACAGTTCAAATGTAGTAACTTTTCCTAGTACAATTCCAATCACGTTATACTTCATTACGCCAGGATTTCCGCCCGTCTTCCTCCCTCCCAACACATCCCAGATACTGGGTGATTGTGTTTAAGACGTTTCCAGTACAAATTATGTTAGCCATCACTACCAACTCATAATCCCTCAGTGCCTGTTTTCAGATGTAGTTTAAAACATTCCCAGTACAGTTTCGGTCTTGGTGACAGGCATACATCCCCACCCCCTTTCCAGGGCTAATTAAAATACTTTATAACAATTTCCTACCACACAGTTCTGGTCAATTTGATAGCTTACTACCCCTAGCCTAAGCAAAATTAAATTCCCGGTACAATTGCGGTCATTTTGATACCCCATATGCATGGTTACGTGCTGAAACGGAACTAACATCGAAAGTGAGGAAAAGTGGGCCATTTTGACCACATTTTGGCCCCTAATGCTTGGTTCCCACTAGAGACGCAACAAAACGACGTAACGCAACGTAAGGGATTTGACCAATCACAAGCGATGGATTTATTTGACGGTCGCTTGTCATTGGTCAACTGGTTTGCGTTGCGTCTACGTCCTTGCATTGCGTCCTAATGGGAACCAAGCTTAACTTATATCCTAGATGGCGGATGATGTTCAAATTAGAACTTTCCCGGTACAATTCTGGTCATTTTGATACCCAATATGTAAGGTTATGTGCAGTAACAAACATTTGTATAACGAACAAACAAACAAACGTACAAACTCTCTAACTTATAATATAGATTGTGAAATCCTGTATAAATATGGTGTTCAATAATAAATGCGTTATTGCCATGTAATTCAATGTCTGAAACTTCAAGGCCATGGTCACCAGTATGGTTGGTAAGTTTTCAACCTGTCAACTTTTGGCAGAAGCTTGAAGAAAGATACAGCTCATTCCCAAGCTTCATGGGCAGCATTAACTCCCACTTCTCATCTTCTACAATCTCAACCGATTTCATTAGATGTACTTTAAAGTTGACCACCATTATACACTGGTTTGATGAGTTCACATGGTTGTGGTATAAAAACTCATGTACTAGGGAAATACAAGATAATGCCTGGTGATGACTCTTGCCCGAGATAAGTGGAGGTGGACAGAGATGACATCAAGAAGCAATTATTTCGACCTGGTGAATTATATGGCTTTTAAACATGTAGCATTGTGAAAATAGTGTTGCGGCCAGTGCTTTTGTTGTATTGTATTACCTATACAACAGTGACACAAATATCTTAAAAACTCTGCTTTCTCTCTACAACTTCTGACACTTTTCTCGAAAAAATTCAGACAGAGAAAATGATTCTAAGTGACGTATCATTTTGTTTGAAAAACGCTGATCATAAAGATATTAACTTGAATACAGAGAGATGTGGTTAAACTATCCCTATATATGTCAGAGACACAAGACAACGATATCTGCACACATGGAAAGTACACATGCTTTTATAAAATATTTCTTTACTCATGACCACCTGAACTATGGCCGGTTACTTCAGCTGTATCACTTTCAACAGATTACTGATATTGGAGTTTATGAGACGACATGTATGTGTGACAAAGGGAATTGCTGGATTTACATCAATTGATCAAGGTCATTGAGCATGGTATCATTGGAATAACACAAATTAATAATTTCATCAGAGCTGGCAAATCTAGTTGATGAGTTTGAAAGCCAACATTTAAAGAGGGATGATATCTTGATTAATGAAGAATGCTGCAAATCTCACAGAGGTGTTTGTTAGCCATGGCATGATGACATTGGACAGAAAATGTTTAAGGCATTGGTAACAGTTTTGTAGAAGGCAAACTATATGGGATCCTAAGAAAAGGATGAATATTGGCAAAAAATATATATGACGGTGAATACAGGTGACAAACTTATCAAAGTAAAAGAGGACTCCAATAGAGATTCTTTGTCGTATCACATAGTCAGCTGGTACAGTACTGTATATAAGAACGTATGAGCATTTGGGGGTGAAATGAGGTATTGATTGCAGTACTTTTGCAAATTTGTTTCTGAACAAGCTTGTTGGGATCACAGATCAGTCTGTTGAAGTTTGATGGATACAATAGTAGAGAACCAAGGAAGGTCAACTTACTATATTGCATGCATAATATATGCATTCAAGACAGCGCACTGATTAGAAATATTTCATTTGGCAGAGTTAGTTAATCACCATGTTGTTGTAGGCATATCATTTTGTGTCATTTTAATCTAATTTAATTTAACTTACACACGTTTTAATAAGAAATTTAACCCTTTTTTAACAAATGGCGGCCATTTTGAAATTCAAAATGGCCACCATTTTGTGTTAATAACCGTGTTGTTGTCATAGGCCTATCATTTTATGTGATTTCAATCAACGTCATAACTTGCACATGTTTTAATAAGAAATTTAATCCATTTTTTTAAAATGGCGGCCATTTTGAAATTCAAAATGTCAAAATACTAATGAATATAGGTTTATAATAATTTTTATATAGCAGAGAACCCATATAGCATTAATTTTAACTTAAAATATTATTCATAATGGGTGTTACTTTGTCCAATATGGTACATTTATTGGATATTTTACGTATTGGCGGCCATCTTGGATTTGACACCCTTAAGCTTTTTTTAAAAAATGGCAACATATTTTTTTTATTACTTTACATCCTAAAGACACTAAATCAGCTGGAATTTTGCTTTTAACAAAAAAATGACACGAAATTACATAGTGGCCTACACTAATATTGAAATAGACCCAATAAATAATGAAATGAAATACTGTTATATAATGTAACAACTGAAAACATGAATACCCATACTCCATTATTAGGCTTGGTGAAATGCAGTAATAGTCCAAGAGCATTAGTTCATAAATATAGGCAGACCCGGACATTTCTGGTAACAAGCTAATTTTGGAACATCATACTAAAAGTCCTGAAAAATCCTCCTTGTGCTCTCCGAGAAATCCAAGATGGCGTCCAAAATGGCTGCCATTTTAGTTAGTCTATAACTTTGTAACCGCTTGTCATAGAGTATTGATTTTGGTGTCAAATAGTTCATAATATATACATTCCTATTTGCTCTAACAGAAAATTTTGTCAAAAAATGGTCGCTACTACAGTTTCTGGCAGTTTGACCTTTGACCTGGTCTTATTATATCTCGGTAATGGCTTGTCATATAGAATTGAGATTAGGCCCAAATTGTTCAGAACATGCATATTTTTATTTAGTGTAATGAAATATTTTATCCCAAAATGACCGGAAGTAAGGTTATTGACCTCTTATTTACCTATTCATATATCTTTTACCGTATCTCAGGAAATATTTGTCGTAGAGCGTTACTTTTGGAGTCAAATTGTTTGGAACATATACATTTCTATTTAGTCTAATACAACAGTTTGCCCTAAAATGCTCGGAAGTAAGTTACATTATTGAAAATTAAAAAAATCAATGAGCTGCCTAGGCAGTGTATATGAATACTGTAGATAAAATCAAAACCAAAGCACATCATCATGTAAAGTGAATTGTTACAAAAAGAAAATATCAAGTCAATAACTTACAAAGAATAACTGTTGTCAGTGGCTAATCAAAGTTAGTTAATTAAACAAAAAAATGGGTTATTCCGCAACAAGTGTTACATTTTATTGGGTATGAACTATACTAGACAAGAAAAAACCAAAATAATCATTTATTTATTAACTTCGATAGAACAAAGATGAAAACAAATTAACGTCATAACTGTTTTAGGCAAACATGCAACAACACCCATACAGATGAACATGATGAAAATGATGTGAAAGAAGCAAACACCAAGATGATGAAGATGCAACATCAGATGATAAATGACTGTAACAGAATGCTGCTGATCAATTTTACAGTGATTTAAAGACCCTTATTTTGCATATTTTCAATATATAATAAATCCTATATAGGGCATATGGCGATAATTTTTTCTTTAAACAGTTAAATATGTAACTGGGGGACTAGCTCAAATGGTAGAGCGCTCACTTAGCATGTGAGAGGTACCGGGATCATTGCCCGGGTCTTCCAATATATTTTTCATGGATTTCCGCAAGGACGAAATCCGATCTGAATCTGAAAAAAAAAGTCTATGCATGCCGGGTAAAGAGTGTTTGACGCGAAATACCTAGGGTATACATTCTCTTTTTATCATAAATAAACCATATAACGAACATTTAAAACAAGGAATGTTTCAAAATGCATTATTTTTACAAAGTCAACAAGGCCATACATGGCTGCAGTCGCGTGCGCAAATTTGAGTTATTGTTTACTGACCGACCGACATTGCTGAAAATGTTTAAAAATGTTGATACATTTAACATTTATATTTGCCTTCAAGTATTAATATCCACTGTCTAAATAACGAAAAAATATGAATATGAGTTAGTGTTTACCAACCGACCAACTTAAATTTCTGAAAATGTTAAAAAATGTTGAAAAATTAAAAAAACACATTTATATTTGCCTCCAAGTGTTAATATACAGTGTCAAAATAACCGAAAAATATGAATATGAGTTAGTGTTTACCGACCAACCGAAATTGCTGAAAATGTTTAAAATGTTGAAAAATGTTTAAAAACATTTATATTTGCCTCCAATTATTAATATCCAGTGTCAAAATAAAAAAAAAAAATATGAATATGAGGCAGTGTTTACCGACCGACTGACCAACCGAAATTGCTGAAAATGTTAAAAAATTTTGAAAAATGTTTAAAAACATTTATATTTGCCTGCAAGTATTAATATCCAGTGTCAAAATAACGAAAAAATATGAATATGAGTTATAGTGTTTACCGACCGACATAGTAAGCTATAGAGTCGCGTTTGCACGCGACTAAAAAATGCATAGGGTCCTTGACATTTGTCTTTTGTTTACTTAACCAACTTTGATTAGCCACTGATAGTTATTCTTCGTAATTTATTGACTTTATATTTTCTTTTTGTAACAATTCACTTTACCTGATGATGTGCTATGCCCAGAACAGAGCAAAGTTAAAACTTTGATTTTGATACACTGCCTATGCAGCTCTTTGATTTTTTAAATTTTCAATAATTTAACTTACTTCCGAGCATTTTAGGGCAAACTGTTGTATTAGACTAAATAGAAATGTATATGTTCCAAACAATTTGACTCCAAAAGTAACGCTCTACGACAAATATTTCCTGAGATACGGTAACAGATATATGAATAGGTCAATAAGAGGTCAATAACCTTACTTCCGGTCATTTTGGGATAAAATATTTCATTACACCAAATAAAAATATGCATGTTCTGAACAATTTGGGCCTAATCTCAATTCTCTATGACAAGCCATTACCGAGATATGATAAAACCAAAGAAACTGCCAGAAACTGTAGTAGCGACCATTTTTTGACAAAATTTTCTGTTAGAGCAAATAGGAATGTATATATTATGAACTATTTGACACCAAAATCAATATTCTACGACAAGCGGTTACAAAGTTATAGACCTAATTAAAATGGCAGCCATTTTGGACGCCATCTTGGATTTCTCAGAGAGCACAAGGAGGATTTTTCAGGACTTTTAGTATGATGGTCCAATCATAGTTCTGGACCTTTCCTGAAAAAATTAGCTTGTTACCAGAAATGTCCGGATCAAAACCTAATGCTCTTGGACTATAAGATAACTTGATAGTTTGATCATTTATAAGGAAATAGGAACCGGTAACGTTAAATTAAATTTGCAGACTAGATTGCAAAAATTAAAGCTTGCCGAATATAAGCGACTAAAAAACTACAACACCAGGCTTGAAATAAAGCTGGCTTATTACAACGAATTCATAAGCTCGCTAGGCATTGCATCTTACATTGGCTAAGTTGATTAAAATGGTTCTAGCAAATCGGAAAATGATCCAAAAGATGATCATCAATGGTGATAATTAGAGATGTATTAGAAAGGGAGATGGTGAGGATGATGATATAACTACAAAATGAAAAGTGGAAAATCTAGATTGTTACAGATATTTAAAACAGAAAACATATCATATATCAAAAAACATCAGATCAACTTGCTGCTCATAGTTTGAGACAACCACATTACAGCCAGACCAAACAACTATTGTTTAATAGATAACAAATGTGTAATTGACATATGATACCAAATTTAATTGAACAGCAGGTTCACATTAAAGTCAGACTTTGAATAGACCATTTTAATGAAATTATTCACTTCCATAAGAAAAAAAACACGAAATAAAATAATGATTTCACTTATTCATTGTCTTTTTTTGCTCTACATTACAGTTTTCTCAGGTAAATAATTTATTTTCGATCTAAATTTTAGTCAAAGTGAATAACTATTACGTGACATTAAAATGGCATATTCAACAACAAAGGTAAACTAATTATTATTAACCAGAGGGACAATACTTCAACTACTTTATGCATGTTTTAATGGATATCAAATAGATAACAAAGTCGTATAAATAAACCTAATATTTGTGTCAGTGTCTTAGATGGTGAGAATAACACTTTAAATTACCATGTCTTTTGTTCGGATTTTATTAATTTTTATTTATTGCCATATTTAATGAGGGTGGCCCATCCAGTTCTAGTGAAGGAAGAGCCATTTGTTTGTTATGAGTACACCGGGGTAACCTCATACTCGTATAGAAAGATGCACTACTTTCTTTAAAGTGCAAATGAGCTAGATGTGTACACTGGACCTACGGTTTATAGTCCTTATCCGAAAAGACTCGTTCTACCACCAGGAACATGGAGCCCTTTCCGACGTTATGGTTACGGTTCCACTGTCTTAACCGATCGGCCACTCATTCACTATATTGGGGTGGGGTTATAATAAAGGAAACATGTAACATTAATCAAATTGCTTATCTGAGAGGGAATTTATTCAAAGCAGGGCGTTGATTCAATAAATTAGGCCCAAGAGATATGTATCTGGCAGTGGGGTTTTTCCATCCTATAATGAATTCATAATCATGATTATTATATACATACATGTTTTTACAGCAAATAATTGTAGTTAAGTATAATAATAAACAAACAAATTAAAATAAAACGTGTATAGGTGTATAATTATGCTGTGAACGTATTCTCAATATATAACAGCACTAAGCTAAAATGGGTCTATCTCCTCCCAAACTGTAACTCTCCTCTATCCATTAGTTTATATTATAACTAACAATTTGTAAGAAAAATGTGTTTTTAGGCCCTTTTTTTTTGCAACTGCCGAATGCCAATTCTCGGCCATTTTCCTTCGTCACAATTAGACCACTCGGGTCAGTAGCAATATCGAAACAGCACTCATGTGATCAGCGCAGCTGCAGTTATAGTATAGCTATAGTATAGATAGTTATAATAGGCGTACGAACTATATTCTTGTTCATGTTTCTACCTCATGCACATCGCTCCTGCCAAACGTAATTGAGCACTCCTTTACTATTTTTCCAAACACCAAATGCAGTGATAACACTAGGCTAGGTTAGGTTTCTTACTAATTACTATTCCAAAGCTGCTATAGGTCTAGGAAATAGCTGAATGCGGGATGATTCGACCCAGGTGTGACGGGACGAATCGGCCCATTTTTAGGCCGATATAATATCTTTCTGGTAATTTCATTAGCTCACGCTTGGTGTATTATATGAAATATTGTGAAGTACATTATGCTTACATTGTGTTTTGTTATTTTTTGGTTGATTTTTAATTGTTCGTTTTATGTAATTTATTTGAAAGGAATGTAAGCTATTGTAGGCCTATATAAGGAGGTACAAACAGTAAAGATGAAGTTGCAATCGTATTGACTTCTTCCTAATTAACTTAATTCTAATAACTACCAGAAGTAGTATTGCAATACTTTGACAATATTGTAAATACGTATTAACCATTTTTGGTCGCCATTTGAATCGAAATTGTCTTACTGTGAATGTGGTTACTGTTAGATATCATAAACACATATACAAAGAACATGTATTACTGTGACTGTGGGTAGGCTCTACTGCTGGATATATAAACATATAATATACAAATGAAAACATTATTACTGGCAGTTGCTTCTCAACATTTGTATTCATTAATAATTATAAAAAAATATAAACGTCGTAGTGGTGTATCGTTACATGTACTTTACTATTTCAATCAACTATAACAGGGACAGTTTTAAAAAAGTATTAAATCGTAAATGTTTTATTGTGTTTAGTGGTATATTATTGATAGGCCTATAAAACATTTAAAACAATATTTCGTTACTGAGTGAATATATATAATATAATATATTTAAAAATTGTTCTTCCCATCCTCTTTCCCATCCCTCAACTCTAATGTTATATACAAAACACAAATTGGGTTTGTTTAAATGCGTTCAAATAAAAAATTTGGACTCATTTTTAAGACAAGTTTGTTCACACTTACAAATACTGTACTTTGATGTATTGGCTGATAGAACAAGGAAATGAATAAACGTTTCGGGCGAGTGGTACAATTCGACTTCTATATTTATATGCTATAGATGTTCACCTAATTCATCATATAACAGAATAATATACAATGTTAAACAGTATAACATATATGTAATGTACACAAACATGTTGTAAATTTATTTATAGGGAAAATTTTAGGCCAATTTGCTGTTATTAGAATCGGCAATGTCATTTTCGGACGAATCTTCTGCTGGAGCAAGTGTGCTTTTTCAAGGTGTTGCATGGGTTATAAGGAAGTCTCACTTCATGTTTGTTCGGAATGGAACATATATTTTTGATACACAGAGACTTAAGAATAAGCATACAACATCATTTTCTGGCATATAAATATTTTATTGGAAAAATGAACATTCTAAACGTGTAACCTGCATGTGATTGAAAACAGAGATTAAAATTAACTTACTGAATAATTGTTGAAGACGTGAGAGCAGCGTGGTCCAAGAGGATTGTACCACGCCCTCTCAGTTCTCAAAATAGAATCGTGTTAAACTTTGTTTTCACACAATTCCTGCTTATTAGTGGCGATTTTGTTATCGGTGTCGTTCCGAGTCTTCCGGTCTGGGGTGTCAATATCATTTTGGAAATTATTTGGCCGGAGAGTGACAGTATAATCGGGTGTAAAATGTGTGTAAAAAATTATTTATCACACATGCTGCCATCATGTGAGGTGGCGCAATATATGGCATAAAACCCGTATCCGGATATTCACCCTCTGGACATTTACCCCCCGGAAAACTACCCCCCGGACAACCACCACCTGGACAACTACCCCCTTAGGACAACTACCCCTTTAGGACAACTACCCCCCGGACAAATACCCCCGGGACAACTACCCCCTTAGGACAACAACCCCCTTAGGACAACTACCCCCTGGACAACTACCCCCCGGACAATTACCCCCTAGGAACAATTACCCCCTTGACAATTACCCCCCCCCCGGGTAATTACCCCGCGGACAACTAACTCTGACACAATACTCCCCGTAGGACAACTACCTCCTAAACCTGGACAATACTCCGAGGGCAAATCATCTTTTAGGACAACTACCTCCGTAGGACAACTAACCCCTGGACAACTACCACCCAGACAACTATCCCTTTAGAACAACTACTACCCGGACGGACAACTACCACCCAGACCATTCAACAACCTGACTCTGCAACAGTGTATAATAGGAATTAATAACTATATTTTAATTCGATACTTTGACGAATTACTATTCATTATTGTAATTAAAAGTAAAAGGTTGAACATAAATATTGTCCTAAGGAAGGGGGTAGTTGTCCGTGGAGTAGTTGACCGGGGGGTAGTTGACCGGGGATAGTTACCCGGGGGGTAGTTATCCTAAGGGGGTAGTTGTCCTAATGGGGTAGTTGTCCGGGGGGGGGGGTTATCCTAAGGGGGTAGTTGTCCTAAGGGGGTAGTTGTCCGGGGAGTAGTTGTCCGTGGGGTACTTGTCCTAAGCGGGTAGTTGTCCGGGTGGTAAACATCCGGGGGGTAACTGTCTAGGGGGTAGGTGTCCTAGAACCCATAAAACCATAGATGTTATTCATGGTCTGTGATGCTTGGGGTGTAGCCCATTTGAGTTGATGTATGGTCAAACGGTTTGAGTTCCTCTCAAAATTGTCTAAGACTGTTTGGGAATGTAGAGGGGTCTGTATCAATACTTGATTATGTTTCTGAAATTTGTGATTAGTTAAATCGTGCACGTGAGATGATAAACAGAAATTAGGTAAATATTCAAGTTAAAATGAAGAGAATGTTCGATAGAAAAGAAGAGAATAGAGGTTTTAGTTCGGAGAATGACGTGTTGGTTATGTTGCTTCTTTCCAGTCAACTATTGTTTGCAAGAATTGCTGCTGCTGGTCCTTACAAACTAGGAGAAGTTGATTATGTGATAGATACTAGATACTCCAGTTTGGCGTAAGAAGAAGCGACTAAACACGTTGAAACTGTACACGAGAAAAAATAAGATAATTGTATACCGTCGAAGACTATTACGTGTGCTGTGGAAGATAATTCAGGGATCCTGATACATATGTTAAGTTCAATAATTCAGATTTTCTTGAACAAACAACATTGAACACACATATTGTCAATTGTTTATGTGATCAGAAGGTTGAAATTGTTAGTTTGATATTTGGAAATATGTAGTTTCGGATGTTCCAGGTCGAACAAATAATAGTAAAACACGAAATACAAACAGCTGATAGTCATCAGTAAAACAAAATCCATATAGGGCAAATCCGTTTAAGATAAGGATTGTAAAATGAAATTGATTTTATCGTTGCTCTTCACACGAACCGGCGAATCATTCGTGTGAAGATTATTGATGACGTAATTTTCAGCCGCTAAACGATATTCGACGCATATTCTTCACTTCGTGTAAACAATAATCTTACGCAATGACTATAAAATACGCGGTATTCGCCGCGATTGCGTAGTGGTAATGAATAGGCAGTCCCACATAAACATCTTAGATAGGGCCCTATTGATAATAATATAAACGTAAACAAATTATTCTGTTAAAATGCAAAAGAAGAATCACAAATAAGTTGAAAAATATAATTTATAGTAGCCTAAACTGATGTAAAAACATAATTTTTAATTAAAAGACGTAACCTTGGTTTATTTAATTAAATTTAATTATTAATTTATACATGATTTGATCTCTACATAAAGCAAGGCACTTTTAATTGTTAGAATAAACGTTTTTAATTCAATTTTCCCTTAGTAGGGAAAAAATCCATTGCACAACTGGGATTTTCAGCATATTAGACCTACAATCATTTAGCAATAATGTCCAATATATTATTTATTAAATAACATTATGTTATATCTACCTTTTCTAATCCGTATTTGAGGGCTATTTTAAATTATTTACTAATTCAATGACATTCAGGTCTAGCGTAGGGCCTTTCACAGTATAATTTACAGACCACCCTATACAGTATAATATTTAGTATAGCCAAAGATATTTAATGACTGATTAAATGCCGTAATAATCGAATTTAAAAATCAAGAACAGTCGTAATCGTTACAGTACCGTTTCGTGTGTGTTGTCAATGCCATAATGTAATGTAATTCAATGTACATGCTTGTGCTAGAGAGAACGTACGAAAGAACAAACATCGAAGCATGACATTAAATTGCCTGAAATTTATTTATATAATTAGCTTACTATATAATTTAGCAATAACCACATAAATCAGTTTTTACTGGGTAAAATACTGTTCAATATTCCATAAACTATGCTCACTCTTACATCGCGCGACTGAACATTAGCCATAAAGTAATGGGATGTTCCAGATACACAATAAACCAATAATACCACTTGCAATTAGTGACCAATCGCATATTCGCCGTTTATTGAGCCGCGTAAACAGTGTGCGCGATGCGCGTTTTCCTCCCACGAAGTGACGAATCGATATTCGACGGTCAGTGAGAGGAATAATACACAACATACAATATTCGCCAAATTATAATTAAAATAATTAATTAATGAAATAAGATACGCAGTTGATATTTGCATCAATTGTTCTTTAGAATAAATACTTTCAAAATATACACAAACAAATTTCGCGCCTACATGACGATTCGCCGGTTCGTGTGACGGGTGACGAGTGACGGTATGATTAGAAATGATATCATAGAGCCTAGTTGCAGTGCTTGGTATAATTAGATATTGTATTAGTATAACTTCCAACGCAAGATAAATCTTTTTGCTACTCGGAGACTGCGGCAATTAACAAACTCATAGAATAATAAATAAAGACGCATACAACATAAGTTCTGGCTTAAATAGTTTAATTAGTAAATGAACATTCACCCATGTAAAACTGCACATAAAAGTCATAAGCAAATATAAGTTATATAGCAATAATTTTCCAATTCTAAGTAAGCACAACAGGGATGCTCCGATAAAAATACTCAGAGAAAAATAGCCCTATTGCCATAAGTGTCATAATATTGGGCGGGAGGGAGGGAAAATTGTCTTCAACTTAATGTGATCGTGTTAACAGAGAGGATGCTTGATCAAAGAGGTCGAAAAACCCGCCCTCTCCGTTCTCAAAATAGAATTGTGTTCCCAACCCAATTCTTGATTTTTGCTACTCGGAGACTGCGGCAATTAACAAACTCATAGAATAATAAATAAAGACGCATACAACATAAGTTCTGGCTTAAATAGTTTAATTAGTAAATGAACATTCACCCATGTAAAACTGCACATAAATCTTATCCTTTTTGCACTGATTATCGGAAAGGCGGTAATTATTTTAGTTTTAGTTTATTGGGAAGGTGTTCCGGGCGTTTATTCAAATAAATACCATCCTAATTGGTATAATTAATACATTATTCCGCTACACAGTGAGCCTTTTTGCCTAAGAACGAAGACGTTTTAGACGGCTTGCAACACTGGCCAGAAGTATCCCAGGGCCCTAATGGGACACAGATAGCGCACAGTATACATAAAGTCCTGGCATCTTATACTCAACAACTCGGCTATCGGAGTTTCAATCGATTTCAGACAAAAGCTGTTATCATCAGTTCTCTCGATGTAATGTTATATAAATATTTCCCACAATTTACTCCTATGTTTTATAAATATCTTTAATTTGATCTTTATGTAGGCCTACTACTATATACCTTCACACGCGCGGTCCGAAAATATAAAAAACAAAATGGCTATCGCCACCAAGCACCAACGGCCAACTTAGTTGAAACAGGGAGTTGTTTTACAACTCCCTGGTAGAAACCATGACGACCTTGCAGGGAATAGTAGCAAGGTGATTGACACACCTTACCGTGAACCCCAAAATTACTTCTACTTCTACCGCACATAGAGTTAAAATTTACCGATTGAAATTGAAATGTTGTTATAAAACCCTTTAGAATATCCTCCTAAGATAGAAATATGGAACAATATCGTAATAGTGGAAACTAATGTTATCAAATCTACGTTTCGCGGTACATCTGAGATAGATAAGGTAGGTATCCAAAGCAGAGATTTATACCGAAGTTTTTGCATTGTGCTCGCCTATGTCGGAATTAACCATAATTTATATATAGATGCAATGTAATATTATAAAAGAGATGTCGAAAATGGAATAGAGATGTTTGCTTGAACCGATAATGTTTCATTAATACTGGCATAATAGACCTCCTAAAATTGTATGTTACCTTATTTCGTGACGTTACTACTGCGCCGTGTTGTATGAGATAATCCACTATTTCTGTTGTAGGGTTGGCAAATAGTAAATACACATGTAGTGGAGTGCTTCCAAACTAGAAAGAAATCATAACCATGTAGTAGCAAATATCAATTCCAGCTGTAATGCAATCGTATATTTTGGTCATGCCACATTGATAATGGTTGTAAATTCTACATTGTTATGACAAAATCTTCTGAATGTACAAAACAATAAAAATCAGCTAAATTCATTTGTAAATTATTTACCACACATAGCTTGTTACATAGCATACCGTACTGACCAACGTCAACGCAATAAAATTATTTCAAGAGTTGATTATTATATTATATAAACCAACTTAAACAAACTAGACAGATAAATTAATGTGCTACTATAATTGTAATACAATGTGTGAATTAATATTAATTGACTTTATGCAATGTAATATTGTTTCTAAAAATATATGTCGGTTATGGCATGTCTTCATTTCTTGCTTCATTCAATAACTGCTTCTAAAATTCGCAATAAATAATTCAAAATAATTAATATTAATTATAAATTACATATTATAAATGAAATAGAGATGTTTGCTGGAACAGATACTGTTTTCATAATAATGACATAAAAACCACTATGATTGTGTGTACATTACTACATGTTGTGGTGTTATTGATGCGCCATACTATGTGAGACAAGTCACAATTGCTGTTAGAATATCGCAAATACCTATGTAGTTTAGTGTCGCCATACTAGAAAGAAGTCATATTCATGTAATGTATTCATATTTTTTATGTTAAATTAAGACCCAATGAAATTAGTTCAAGAATAATAAATATGTTCTAACCAGCTTTAAAAAAAAATAGACAGATAAATTGAAGAACTGCTATAATTGTAATACAAATGTGTGAATGACAATCGATTATATGACGTCATAATTGGCGAGAAACACTTAGTTATACTATGGAATAATTGTTTGTACAAACACATATCGATCATGGCATGTCTGCATGATATAGTTTTTAATTAATTTATTTTGTATTTAATAACTGTTTTTGAATTTGCAATACCTACTGCTAAATAATTCATATAATTATAAAAGAGACGTCATGAATGGAATAGAGACGTTTGCTTGAACCGATAATGTTTTATTAATACTGGCATAATAGACCTCCTAAAATTGTATGTTACCTCATTTTGTGACGTTGCTGATGCGCCGTGTTGTATGAGATAATCCACTATGTCTGTTGTAGGGTTGGCATATCGTAAATACACATGTAGTGGAGTGTATCCAAACTAGAAAGAAATCATAACCATGTAGTAGTAAATGTCAATTCGAGCTGTAGTGTAATCACATTTTGGTCATGCCACATTGATAATGGTTGTAAATTGTACATTGTTATGACAAAATCTTCTGAGTGTAAAAAACAATAAAAACCAGCTAAACTCATTTGTACATTATTTACCACACATAGCTTGTTAAATAGCATACTGTACTGACCAACGTCAACGCAACAGTCTACTTGTCTACGCCTTTATAAAATAGGACCCAAATAAAATAATTTCAAGAGTTGATAATTATATTATATAAACCAACTTAAACAACCTAGACAGATAAATTAAAGTGCTACTAAAATTGTAATACAATTTATGAATTAGTATTAATTGACTTTACTAGAGGGTGAGCTCGCTTCGCTCGCTCCCCCTCTAGGAAGTGTAGACGATGGTTCTCGGAATGATAATGTTCTTCTTTTACGTTTTCTGTCGGTTACCATTATTGAAAATGCTTGATATTCGTAAAACTAATCTAATAGATATGAAAAGTGGTAAAAAAGAATAACAAATGCTTGGTAAATTGTAGATAACAGTGCGATGAATTCTACTACAAATAGTATAATTGTGTTATTATAAATGTGGATGGGATGGACGTTTATTAGATAGTTGGGTTGGCGGGGGGGGGGGGGTGGGGGTGTGGGTGTGGTGATTATTATTCAAAGTGATGTTTTATTGGAGAGGCGTTTATTCAAATAAATATCATCCTAATAAGTATTATACATTATTTAATTTAAACATCTTTTGAAACTAACTGCCGTGACAGAGTGGGCCATTTCGGCCCAAGAAAGAAGACATTACGGCTTGCAACATGGGCAGACATCTCGGTCCTAACAGGACACAGATAGCCTACAGTTATTCCTGTCAGCTATCGGGATTTCACTCGATTAATGTCTTATCAACAAATCTCCCTATGTAATTTTATAATACTATTCCCCACAATATATTCCGATTCTTTATGGCGTATATTTAATTTGATCTTTATTAATTTGCAGTATAATTTTTATTTTTTAACTACTGTACCTTTCACACGGGCGGTCCGTTCCTAAAATAAACAAAAAACTAAAATGGCTATGACTAATGGCCAACTTAAGCTCCAGTCCTATCTGATTTTTTTTTTTTAGTCTTCCAAAGAGACACTGTATTGATTGATGGAAAGTGCCTGTTTCCTGTCACCTTTAGGGTCAAATCTATTATTTTAACTGCTCCCTTGTGTATAAAAGAGAGAAAATAGTTGAAACCAAGTTGCTGTAAGGTACTTGAACTTATCATAAACCCGGAAATAACTTGACCGCCAAGAATTGAAATTGAGTAGAAAATCTACTGTTGAAATCATAAATGTTGTTAAAAAACTCTTTATAATATCTTGCTAAGTTAGAAATATGGAAAAATAGCGTCGAACTGCACATTAATGTTATCAAATCTACGTTTCGCGGTACATCTGAGATAGATAAGGTAGGTATCCAAGGCGGAGATTTGTACCGAAGTTTTTGCATTGTGCTCGCCTATGTCAGAATTAACCATAATTTATATATAGATGCAATGTAATATTGTTTCTAAAAATACATGTCGGTTATGGCATTCATTTCTTGTTTCATTCAATAACTGCTTCTAAAATTCGCAATAAATAATTCAAAATAAATAATATTAATTATAAATTACATATTATAAATGAAATAGATATGTTTGCTGGAACAGATACTGTTTTCATAATAATGACATAAAGACCACTATGATTGTGTGTACATTACTACATGTTGTGGTGTTACTGATGCGCCATACTATGTGATACAAGTCACAATTGCTGTTAGAATATCGCAAATACCTATGTAGTGTAGTGTCTCCAAACTAGAAAGAAGTCATATTCATGTAATGTATTCATATTTTTTTATGTTAAATTAAGACCCAATGAAATTAGTTCAAGAAAAATAAATATGTTCTAACCAGCTTTAAAAAAAATAGACAGATAAATTGAAGAACTACTATAATTGTAATACAAATGTGTGAATGACAATCGATTAAATGACGTCATAATTGGCGAGAAACACTACTATGGAATAATTGTTTGTACAAACACATATCGATCATGGCATGTCTGCATAATATAGTTTTTAATAAATTTATTTTTTATTTAATAACTGTTTTTGAATTTGCAATACCTACTGCTAAATAATTCATATAATTATAAAAGAGACGTCATGAATGGAATAGAGACGTTTGCTTGAACCGATAATGTTTTATTAATACTGGCATAATGGACCTCCTAAAATTGTATGTTACCTTATTTTGTGACGTTGCTGATGCGCCGTGTTGTATGAGATAATCCACTATGTCTGTTGTAGGGTTGGCATATCGTAAATACACATGTAGTTGAGTGCTTCCAGACTATAAAGAAATCATAACCATGTAGTAGTAAATGTCAATTCGAGCTGTAGTGTAATCATATTTTGGTCATGCCACATTGATAATGGTTGTAAATTCTACATTGTCATTACAAAATCTTCTGAGTGTACAAAACAATAAAAAACAGCTAAATTCATTTGTACATTATTTACCACACATAGCTTGTTACATAGCATACCGTACTGACCAACGTCAACGCAACAGTCTACTTGTCTATGCCTTTATAAAATAGGACCCAAATAAAATTATTTCAAGAGGAGTTGATTATTATATTATATAAACCAACTTAAACAAACTAGACAGATACATTAAAGTGCTACTATAATTGTAATACAATGTGTGAATTAATATTAATTGACTTTGTGCAATGTAATATTGTTTCAAAAAAATACATTGGTTATGGCATTCATTTCTTGTTTTATTCAATAACTGCTTCTAAAATTTGCAATAAATAAATCAAATAATTAATATTGCTTGAACAGAAAGGCCTACTGTTTTCATAATAACAATTAATACTACGTTTAATAACATGCTGATCTTACAAATCATGAAAAACAAAAGCACAAACAAACAGTTATTGTACAACCCTGAAGTAAATAATTGTTATAACTATAATGAAAAGCGAAAAAAGTGAATACATAGTTGTTGTTGTCCACTGTCAAAGAATTGTGAGTCTACTGTAGTCACCATTATGAATTATCTGTATAATTATTTCGAAAAGTCTTACTAGATTTAGATGAACCCAATTATGCTCTTGAAGTTTTTTATTCACATACACAAAATGGGCTCTTGACTTGAAACTGTCATTCTGACCGTCTACCTAATCGGCCAACCCTCTACAGTAACTGTACACACCGATCTCATAATTTAAAACAAACATTAACAGTAGGCCTAAGTACTGATTAATATCGTCACTAAGTTTATTTAATTTGCAGCATTCGTCAATGAAGTGTGTGTTATTGATCCAGGGTATTATACAGTAATCATTACATTTGAATATAGGAATAATGAAAACAGTTTTACAATTTACATACATGTAACGGTCTTCTTGGAACTAATTGAATGAATTAGTAATATGGGAGTCCTATCATTTGTCTTACCAAATTTGTTTTTTTCAAAATATCTGGCTCTCTTTCACATAATTCTTTAATTTGTTGCAAGTCATTAATATCGAATGCATTTTGTAATCTGTAACGGTAAAGGTATAGGATATAACATGAATTACATCAATACATTAACAAAATAATGATACATTTGTTTATAGCCTTGTTAGAAAATGTATTTAATATTCAAAGGCATATAGTGTTGTTCTGCAACTTTACAACTCACCTCCACATCTTAATTACTATATTGAGTCTTCATTTAGCCTTTTTCTTTGTTGGTTTCGTTTGATTTGTTTCTGTGAAGATAATATAATTAATGGCTTTTGATGAATAATATCTACATTGTATGTTGACATAAATGTGAAATATGAAATTATCATTTAAAAAGTGTAATATAATACTAATAATATGAAACGTGTGGAATACAACATTTAAGGAAAATAAGTAAGCCCTGCATAAATGTGACCAACACATTTGTGACTATTGCTCATAATGAGATTCTGTACATTTAATAAATGTTATATTTGACTTTTGTCATTTACCCATATTGGTAGTGTTTTACAGATTATTCAATCATACACTGGTAGAACTGTTTAGTACATTACATAAGAGTAGTTTTGTCACGAATACCTTATTATAATACAGTATTCACCTTTGTGAATTTTACAATTAAATATTGTTTCTCCTATATTACTCGTTTAACTTGTTGTAGAGACTATATGTATAGGTATTACAAAAACCATTGAGGACCCTTATCATTCGTTTTATTTTAAATAGATAAAACTGTATATTATTATAATATATATTAAAAACCCGATTAATAAGATACATGCATTTAAATTTACTTTAAATTCATAATTTTCTTCCAAGCAGAAATACTACGAAAGACATCACACCCATAAGGAAGAATAGTCATGAACAGACTATTTTCTAACATAGGCAAACATAGGCCAGTACAACGTACATTAATATAGAAACAAGATATTCCACTCCAACATAAATACGTTGCTTTCAATCAATGTATAGTGTATATGTACTTTCCTAATGATAGTTTTAAAATAATCAGTTTAAACAGAAAAACTTACACAACAGTTGATGTCATTTAAACAGTACATGTATGCTGACGATGCAGTATGATGATTGTATAACTTATACAAATAATACGTTTTTTATCTAACTGTAGCTAAGTTAAAACAAATATTATCCATTGTTTGGTATTAGTTGCGAAATATAAGTAATGTATACATACAATAATTCACCATAGATACTGTAGGTATTTACTTTATTATTTAAATCTTTTGACTGTTTTTCAAATATAGTTTTAGTCCTGTAGTGTTTATGATAACATTACAATAGCGTTTCGCTAATCAATACAGATATCAACAAACAAATTGGCAATTTTTGCTTTGCCATTATGTTAAAAAAAAAACAAGACAAAAACAGTAATTAAATATTTTTAATGATATACACAATGATACCGTTGATGAATGTTATATTTAAAGATATAATCCTGGAAAAAAAACTGTAATATAAAGAAAAACATTGTCAAATTGACTGGAAGTCAATAGGATTTTGATTGAATGTTACCGTTCATTTTTTCTTTTTAAGTGACAAACTACGAAAGTGTTTAACTTTATAAAAACTGCAAAATTACGCATTACCTTCATTTTTCCTGTTTTGGGGGATAAAAGCTACTCCACAGGACTGTAGTCAACAATTAAATTTCTGTTGGTGCAGTACCCGCTGCACTGTGAAACACAATTACAATATAAACATAGTAATTGACTAAAAATGTGAGGTCAATTTTGATACGTGTGCTTTCTCAGTCTGATTTTACGCTAGGTCCGCCAAGTAAGACGTACCTGTACTTGGTTTACATTTTACCGCCGCATTTATATATTTTAGATGGTGCTCTCAATATGTCGTTGACATACGAATACGTTTTTGTGACGTATTAGTATCGTATTCCTAAGTTTGTGAAACCTTCCTAATAACTGTATTATAATGTATTAACATTATAAGTTTAAATACACCAGTGTTTTCGTTGTAAGACAATAACGACGTATTTTACAGTGTTTCCTCATTTTGGAATCGCTTTTTTCAAAAAAACTATAATTAGAATAGATAAAATAATTATATAAAAAGAAGATCCAATTTCGACAATGTCCTCCAAATTAATTGTTAAAACGTCATTGCCCAGGAAATAATAAATTATTTCAAACCCGTTTTTAAAAAGGCCGCAGCAAGACACATGGTGTTCAAATAGCGTTTATTTGATTGACAACAATGCTTTAGTGTAGGTTATCAGATTACTTCCCTATATAGGCCTAATGTAAAACTAAGGGGTGGTGATATTGTTGTAGAGTTTACCATAATACATTTGCAAAGAAAACATTGCGTCAAAAAGTATGTAAACGTTGTTCATAATATGAATGTGAACTTTTCTAACTAATACAAATATTTTAATAAATAACAGATAAACGTAAAGTGTATAGAAGGAGAGAGGCCGATCACACTGTGACAACAAAACATCGCTATTTGCGATAATAAAAAAGCAACAAGCATAACTTTATCTCCTTATGTATAATCATTTGACTCCGTAACGCCCTCTGCAGTTTCTGCCATAGCCTGATTGAAAACAAAAATGCTGCTGAATGAGGGCGTGCTTATCCGAAAGCGACTTAACAAAGTAAACCAACCCGAAACGAATTTTTATGATATAACATAAACGTGGACAAAGACAAAATCGTGGGCGAAAATTGACAATTCCGATATGCTTAGAAATCGATTGAAACGACCAATACATTACTTATAGAGCCGGGCGTCTGAACGAGGGAACTTGGCGGCCCCCATGCCCCCAGTACCCAGCTAATGTACAGTTGCTCGCTTCGCTCGCAAAGTATTTAATTTTGTATACGCTTCCCCCGCCCACTATTAAAACGGATCTGTAAACTATAATATCACTATGGTATAACCGTAGTTTTTTGTGTAGGATTAATGTGTAGGACTATATTGTGTTTGTAAACTCGTGGTCTTAGAGCCCAAGATGAACGGCAAAAGGTATTCCAATACTGCAAAGATCAAAAGGCAGATATAGTTCTCCTACGGGAGATACCTTTCACCAAAGATCTAATTAATATATCTGGGTTTAATTGGGAATGAAAAGCTTTTCATAGCTTTGGTAGTTCTCTGTATAGGTCTTAATAAGAAAAGGAATAGATTGTAACATTAGCAATATTTTACCTGATCAAGACGGAAGATATATTTTATAAAATTGGTATTAAATGGAAAGCTTCTTATTTTAATTAATGTTTATTCACCGAATAAAAGTAAAGGGAGAAGTACTTTCTTCAGAAATATCCATTTCATTGTAATTTATAAAACTGTTAATGTTGTAAAGTGTAGACAAAAATCATCATGGGGGGAGAGACATGAATTGTATTTTGGATATGAAATTAAATCAAAAGGGAAGTGTATATAAAACTGATAAATCAGTACTTACCCTTAAAAATCTAATGAAAAAATTAAAACTAATAGATGTGTGGAGGTTAAAGAATGAAAACAAAAATTAATTTAAATGGCGACAAAAAGTTAAAAATATTTATCGTAGGTTAGATTACTGGTTTATATCAAAAGAACTAAATGGGGATGCTAAGTCTTGTGACACATTCGGCCCGCGATCTTAACTGACCACCAGGCTGTGTCTATTAAATTATACATGCATGAACCCATACGAGGTCCTGGTCTTCGGAAATTCAACAACAGTCAATATTTGCAACGTATACAAAAAAAAAAAAAAAGGGAAAAAAAAAAAATGACAAAAAAATATACAAATTGAATTTAACTAGAAACTGAAAGAAATCGGATTAGGCCCTTCAACGACACACGACAGCCAGCAGGGAAGCGCCTACCAGATCAACACACCGAGAGACGATACTCTATTCTTTTCGAGTAGTGTACAAAATTCTTTAACGTGTACTCTTAAGTACACGGGACCAACGGCTTTACATTCGATCCGAAGGATGAGTCAATGAGAGTAAAGCATCTTTACTAAGGATGCAATTAGTATGGTACCAATAACCTCTAACCCATGCCTATCACATGCTTGTCCGATATTATCATTACACCATCACTCTTCGCTGTATATACAGCACCCGCCGCTATTTCCAGACGGTCTCCCATCCAGAACGCAACCGAACCCAACATTGCTTAACTTCGGTGATCTGACGAGAACCGGTGTTTCAACGCAGTATGGTCGTATATACAACGCAGTATTGCCATACAATTTACTACGGCCGTGTAAAAGAACTATGTGAAGATAAAATTACTACTGAGGAATGTAAAACAAATCACCTGGTTCTGATGGGCTGGGTGTAGAATTTTAAATAATTAGGAGTATATGTAGGTTATGATCGCAAAGCATTGAAGCAAAAAACTGAAATGATAAACTTGTGACCTTTTTTTAAATTATGGAGTTCTAGAAATGTATCTTTTTACGGACAATTAGTTTTATTTAAATCACTTGCATTAGCAAAACTAGCGTATAATGCAAATATTACTATTGTACTAAAATATGTTTAAGATAGGCATACAATTAGCAAATTGAGTTATGAATTTCTATGGAACAAAAAATCAGAAAAAGTAAAAAGGAAAAATCTCTCTGGAAACTTAAATGAAGGTGTGATTGTGATGCCTGATTTTGTGTTCCACACAGAAGCACTTGATGTTTTATGGTGAGGAAGTAAAATGGAAATATATTCCAAAATTCTTTATTCATAAAATATGTCCAGACAGGGAAGAGTTAAATTACAATTAATTTAACTCTTCCCTGGTCCAGAGCACATCCTTTTTAAGATTACACATGAAAATCAGATTATACATGTTATGCCTTTATTTTATGCAAATATATTAAAAGCATCTGTAAAATATAAAGATTGTTGTAAACAAATTGCTGACACATATATGATGGTATAAACTTGCCTCAAGTCTGTATTCATTGTCTTTTTTTCATGTATTTGTTTTTATTTCGATTTTTGTCGATACAGAAAATACAGACTTGTAAAATCGATTTGCAGACCGCAAACATCCGATAGGAATGACGTAGGTTATTATACCGTATTTGGCTATAGGGCGGGCGGTATGTAAATATCGATTTCGAATCAACCAATGATTATTTTTGTTTCAAAATAAAAAAGATCGAGTACGTAACAGTACTACTAATAAATGCTCAATTTACGATCGAGACTGAAATAACAACTGTTGAAATATAAAATCGTGTGGCAAAGTTTTTTTGTTTATTAATAGTCTAGTCCTAGCCTAGGCCTTCTTCGTAGGCCTACTCGTACGTATGACCTGCCAAATAAAACGACAATAAGATACAAACCACCACCGGCACACAGAGCTACACCACACAGGACAAGGTGTGAGTGGGAATTAAATCAAAATATTTCCGCATAATAAATGATCTATTCAATGTTTTATTTGCGGAGAAGCTAGCCTATCATATCAAGACGAGTTTTCATGTTCTTGGGAAAAATCCCATCAAATGTTTACCAGACTACTAGGCATATAAAATTATTTCTATCCTTTCATCATCATCACATTATCACTTCGCTTCGCGATAATGTACCCAAACAAGTATACATCGTCTAAACGTAACATAGCGCATGCGCATCATCTTAGTTGTTAAATCTGAAATTGAAATTCTGAAATATGAATATTAAAACTGCGTACGAGTGAGTAGCCAATCGAATGTGGCTGAAACTAGTCAACTGGATAATCTTATGCACCAAGAATTGTTGGTGCCAAGCCACGTGACTTGTACGTGTGTGCCAAGACGGAGTATCCAAGCTCAAGTGGTATACGTATGAAACGCCATATGTGCCAAAATATTTATCTTTTTACTAATATTAAAACAAAACTCCGTCTGGAACCTAGACTAATGATGATATTATGAATGAACAATTACGGGGTAATAAGTTAATACACCTTAAAAACAAATAATTATTTTGTAAACACTAGATTGCACGTCGTAAGATTTTAATGAAGGATGTTGTAAAAGAGAATAGGTTTTTAACATCAAAAGAAATATTAGTAAAATTAACACATATATCAAACTGGTAAATACATGTGCTTATTAAAAGATATACCCAAAGAATAATTGAATGCTATCAAGTCACAAATAGTTGCAACTATAATATAACAGAAATTGTATTTACTAGAGGGTGAGCTCGCTTCGCTCGCTCCCCCTCTAGGAAGTGTAGACGATGGTTCTCAGAATGATAATGACTCGGGTAAAAAGTTTTAAAAGGACATTCTGGCCTGGACGATTTCGATCGGTTACCATTGTTGAAATGCTTTTGATATTCGTAAAACTATACCTACTCACTAACCTGTTTCACAGTGTCTTAGATGAGTAATAGCGTTTTACGTATAATGTTTATTGTAGATATGAAAAGTGGTAAAAAACAATAACATGTAATCTACTAAAAATAGTATAATTGTGTTATAAATATAATACAATATTGTGTATATAAATGTGGATGGGCGTTTATTAGATGGTATTTGGATAGTGGGTGGGGGAGTGTTTTAATTGATGTTTTATTTGGGAGGTGTTCCATCCTAATTGGTATAATTAATACATTATTCCGCGACACAGTGAGCCGTTTTGGCCTAAGAAGGAAGACGTTTTAGACGGCTTGCAACATGGGCAGAAGTATCCCAGGGTCCTAACGGGACACAGATAGCGCAAAGTATACATAAGTAACTCGGCTATCGGGGTTTCATTCGATTTCAAACAAAAGCTTTTATCATCAGTTCTCTCGATAAAGAATACTATTAAGAATAAAATGTGATATTCACTAGGAAAGACAGAAAGGTAAACACAAATGGAAATATCAATTTAAATATTATTGCAAAATTTGAGATTAGGCTATTTAATACGTTTTTAAAAATGACATGACAACAGATCGATATTGGTTTAAAATGTTAATGTTACAGTATAATAATATACAGCGTCTGAGTTGTTTGTTTTACATTTTATATTGTTATATTTTATTTATGTATAATGTATAACTATTGACGAATGAAACCTAATATATATTTAAAAAAAGCATATAAGAAATAAAATAAAAACAGAAATTTCGATTGCATACAAACTTTTGTAATACAGTATGTTTACAATGTTAAAACAAAATTCTCTGTATATGTACTAAAAAGGAAATAAAGGTGAGTATCTCACGAAAGACAAACCAAGAAGAGGTTTCGCATGACTAACCAAACAAACGGAAACGAATCATCTTTATTTGAATAAAATAAATTAGTTAAATCTCAATTTTTGCATCTATTACACACACATGTAAAAGACTAGAGTTGAAATCAACATTTTAAAGAATTATAACAAATTAGCATGTCCTACCAATACATCTCTAGATTATGCAAACGTGGTTCACTTCTTCACAATGTTAATTTGATTTCAGGTCTATTCCGGTTTCCGATTTACTGAAACTATACAACATTAAAAAGTATGAGTACATTCAAATGCATGAGGGAGTGAATAGGCTTACCATTCAAACTAAATGTATACATCTTTTCTTAAAGGTGGGAAGCAATAATTACATTTCTAACATTGTATCACATTGTAAACTAAAGTTGATGATGGGAAAATAAATGCTCAAAGTAAAATTTACTAAAATATAACCTGATTTAAAAAAAAAATAAATAATTCGTTTAGTTTCATTGTTTCATGTCTATGTGGTCATTAATATTCATGAGCTTCTAGGCATTTCCTGTTTGGTATAATATGATACCTCTACTGCTGATGAAATTATATCATTTTTTTCTCGATAGCCTTTTGTAAACATTTCCTGTCACATTTTTTTTTATACTGAATAATTATTTGAATACTATCAGGTTATTTTTTATTCCATGGAGGTCTCCCTGGTTTTCTCTCGCCATGTTGTTATGAGCTTGGTCAAATTGGATAGAAAATAAACTCCCTAGCTACGGTAATTGTTACTATTTGAAAATTGGGCCATAACCATTTTTCATGTAAAAATGAGATAATTTCATGAAAAAAGGCCATTCATAAATGTAAATTTTGGTTAGAATTGTATAAGAACTGAATAGCTATTCATTTCTATGTTTTATAGTATTAGATTAGAAATTGTATTCCCGGGTCCAACTTTAAACTTAAACCGGTAAACAGTTATTAGTAGTAATCATAGGCCTACCAAATATAGACCCAAAAAATACTTCAAATGTGGTTAGAAGCATAACACTTGGTATGGCAGCTTGTATCGAAAATTCGCAACTTTTAAGATTTGAGGCCATTTAAAATTTGACCAGATAATGTCCTATTCCTCAGAATTCGTAAACCGTACATCCTAGAAAATAATGGCAAATGATGCAGAAGTACTACTTTCTATTCACGTTTATCATATCATATAATATCATTTATTTTGCTAAACAGTAAAAGTAAATCAATGAGGCAGGATCACCTAAATAAATAAAAATAACCGTCGAGATGCTCCCCACATAGAAATACTTACATAAAATAAATAATACATATAAAAAACATCAGTTCCTATAATATTAGGATAAAATGTTTAAATTAGCTGAATGGGGAATGATTCGGTCCAGGTTTGACGGAACGAATCGGCCCACTTTAGGTCGAAATAATGTCTGACTAAGAGAAGCTTCTAATTTCATTAGCTCCCGATAGATTTTTATGATATGAATGATTGTAAATACATTTTGCTAAAATTATGTTTTATTATTTTTGGGGGGATTTTTAATTGTTCGTTTTATGTAATTTATTTTCAAGGGATGTAGGCCTACAAGTAGGTACAAACAAGGAGGATGAAGTTTCAATCATATTTACTTCTTTCTAATAAGGCCTATATCGCCAGAGAATATACAGTGTTGTTCATCTTGAAGACAAACCACCCAAATATTCTTACCACCACCACAAATCAAGACATTCAACTGAACAACGGGATACCAGATTCAACTAAGTCACTGTTCGCCAGCCGGAAATGACAAAAACATACTTTGAAGGTTTTTACAAAACATGACGATTTACCAGACGACTATGAAATGCAGTATTATGTCTTATACCAAACTTATAATAATAATAATAATAACTGACATAATTATATTACTTAATAAAAGTATATTATTTTAATATATTTACACAAACAAAAGAAAAACAAAGATACACTAGATGTATATTACAATTAATATTAACGAGATTGCATGTTTTTCAAACATTCATTGAGCACAATTATTATTGTCGATGACTCTGCAAATGATATCACAGAATACTTTAGAGTCTTATCTAAATTACGAATAAGGGTACGTTTATTGTAAATACATAATATAAAAATAACGCTTAAAAAAGAACGACGTTTCGACTCCATCATGGGGTCATTATCAAGTCCAAAAAACAAAAACTAATTAAATAGCACAAGCCAAGGGTCAAAGTTTAACCCTAACCCTAACAACAACCATACAGAACTTTAAACCAACAGAGAGCAATAACAACACTGCAGAAGGCGAAACAGATAATAAAACCGAAATACCAGTGCGAATCATCCTGCAATTCAAAGACCAGAAATCTGCGAACTCCGTCAAGCGACAACTATGCCAACTAAGTCACAAGATAAACAAAAACATTGTTCCTGTATTCATAAGTAAAAAAGTTAAAGATAACATTAGGAAAGTCGAAAAGAAACCAACTATTATAAGTCAACAATGTGTTGTGTATAAATTTAAATGTGACTTGTGCGATGCAAGTTATGTTGGATATACATGCCGACACCTCTACCAACGCATTGTTGAACATAGTAGATGCTTAATAGGACAGCATTTAAAGGATCATAACGTCATTGTTAATCCAAGTAAAATTAATTAATGTTTTAGTATACTTAGGAAATGCAAAAACAAATTTGACTGCCTTATCTATGAAATGTTGTATATCAGACTTTGTAAAAGCTAAGCTTTTCATTTGACAGGATGTTAGACAATAGGTCTTTTCTTATTTAAACTTTGACCCTTGGCTTGTGCTATTTAATTAGTTGTTGTTTTAAATTTTATTCATTGGACTTGATAATGACCCCATGATGGAGTCGAAACGTCGTTCTTTTTTAAGCGTTATTCTTATCTATGTAACAATAAGTTTGATTGCCTAATTAAGAAGATGCTGTGGATCAAAGAGTTAAAACCTACACTCAATAAACAATCGGATTCCATCAAAGCTAAATTGTTTATCTAACTCAGTAGGAGGAGCTAATTACTTAATTAGCCCTCAGTAGCATTTCCTGTCACCAACTTTGGTGCTTAGTACACATAATTATTATTGTTTGTATTCACTTGATCTTGAAAATCGCTTCTTTCTCTCAATAAATGTCATATTGAAAAAGACTGCAAATGTCCATTTAAAATTGCTTGCTTTTAGAATTAAATCAAAATAGACACTGAAATTAAAATACGAATACAGTATAATGCTGTATAATGTATTCCTCTTGGCACTATACATCCATTCTTACAGATTTGTGTATACTGTACTACTATTATTAGGCGTACTATACTATCTTTTTGATTCCCAAATCTTAAAATAGTTATAAGATGGTGCCCGTTCATTGGACAGGTAACTGCTAGTATAATTCCAATGCAAAAGCCCTATAATGATTTATATTTTGTACAGGAACCATTAATCCTATAAAGAGTGCCGAGTTAAATATTGTAGGAATGTAATTCTTATCTTCGCACATGACTGTGCAGGCTACATTATACAATATGTAAAATAAAAGGGAACCCTGGTCTACTTGACAATGGGCTAAATTAATCCTCTGAAAAACATTATACCGGTACCATTAAATGAGTGAATTTTTCAGGTCTATATTCCTAAACGTTTGTAAAAGAAGAAACAATCCTTACAATAACACCATTATTTAACACGCATTCTTACAGTACAGAAGTAACATTAAATGTAATTAAAATTGTGATATCTAGAATGGTTTGAGCAATTAGCTTGCACAATGCAACACTGCATGGAAATATGTTATAATTACTAATATAATAGTATACATAAAACATGTTGATTATGGATTGTTAACAATAGCTTCGCTGAACTTAGCGAAAAACATTATAGGGTGGCACGTTTGGAAATGATATAGGCCTATGGCATTGCTTTTAATTTTTCTTTTATTGTAATATCTTTCTTCAGTTGGTAAAATTGTTTCACTTTTGTACTAACTAAACCGAGCACGTCCTTTAGGTTGTTGAGACAACAGCTTTCTGCGACTGTATTTTCCTTTAAAGTAAATCTTTGTGAGAGAGTTGGATTACAGTTATTTTTAAATGTTGTAAAGATAAAAACAGCATAATAATGAAAAGGAGTGTTTTCCTTTTTTACATACAGTGATTACTATACTATAGTGATGATGTTAAATCACCAATACTAAATTTCAACACAGTAAATAGCATATTCGTGCATCTTTTTCCATTCTGAAGTTTCGCCCAATAGGTTCAGATCTATTATTTTTATTTTGTTTAACTCCTATAGTATTGAGTTAAATGCATAGGTTTCTATTAAACAGTATTATTTCTGCATCATTTGCCATTATTTTTGTGTTTCTAGGGTGTACGGTATATGAGTTCTGATGAATCGGATATTATCGGTCAGAAGTCAAATTTGAAATGCCCTCAAATCTTAAAAGTTGCGAATTTTCGATACAAGTTGGCATATCAAATGTCATGCTTCTAACCAAACTTAAAGTATCGACCTTTTTTTCAGATTATACCTTTACCTTAATTATAATAAACAACAACTAGAATAACACTGGAGCTATTATAAAATTCAGAATTGTAAAATAGCAATCTTAATGACTCACCAAAATTTGAGCTTTCTGCATTTAAATAATATATTCTATAGAGTAGCCTACAATACTTCCATTAGTGTGTGTTCACTGCCTTCTGTTCCTGTCTGCACTGCACTAAAACAAAAGGCCAAGATTGATAAGGAAGGTATATTATATAAGTAATAAGAACTTTACGCAATAGGACGGTAGACCATGGAGGAAATAATTATATGTCTATATATTTCCTCCATTGGTTAGGGCGTGTGGCGCAGTGTGTTGTGTGACTACTGATCGTGAGATCGAGGTTCGAATCAAACTCTCGCCGCATTGCTTGTATCCTTAGACAAGATACTTTACTTACTTTGCCTCTCTCCACCCAGATGTTTAAATGGGAACCCGGTTAGATCAAGACACAACTTTGCGCTGATTACTAGCTGCATTATGGGCATATGTTTCAATACGTGTTTGATCAGAGAAAATTACAGTGGTAATAATGTTCAGCGCTTAGAGGTTTCACAACATTAGGCGCTATATAAATCCAGGATATTATCTATATATTATCTATATATTAATGCTACTAAATTTTTCGCGCATTTTACGTATCTCCTCCAAAACCACTGAACGGTACGTGCTCACATTTGGCACACTGATGTTTATTGATGGGCCGCACACGATAGGTTATGTCACTTTCCTGAATTTTAAGGATAAACACTAACAAAAGGCAAACAATAGCAGTAATTTGACGTCTCAGCGACCAAAATACGTCACTGTATAAACTACGCACCCTCCTCTGTTGTGTACCGCCATGGCCGGATCTACAAATACCATGCCGGGCCGCTAAATAAACAGTCTTTAGTAAACCGTATCGAATGATCGCGTCGTTGAGGTTTTAATTAGTTTTACACCTATTCTTTGAACAGAATGACCGTAAATCACGGTATGGCTCAGTGAGTAAATCGCCGTGACCATTGATATCAATGCTTAGTAGGTTCGAGTTCAATCCGCGAGATGTGTAATAATTAAGTATCACCGTTTAAAGCTAAAAATCAAAACTAGACCACAATGTAGTTACAAAACTAGAAAATAAGATACAATACCTCACACAAAAAAAAATTGCAAAAAAAAATGTAAATGTAAATAAAAAATAAGAAACACAAACAAATAAAACGAATCCAAAAGAGTGTCGTGTTTCCAAAAAATATCAAATATTGTGTAATTGTTTCATTTGAGCAAATATCAACGAAATTGTAGTTAGCTCATTTCTAACGTCACAGCTTATGGACAAGATTAATGAATATTCATGTTTATTTTGTGAAGTTTCATGAGCGGTCCCCAACTTATTTTCGAAAACAAATATCGTGGCCGGGAAAAGTACGCTTTTATTATACTTAATAATCATGCCATGCGAATTATTATTAAGGCAGGCAAACCGGAGCACGGGTTTCTGGTAGACCACAATTTAATTACAAAAGTACATAACAAATCTCCCATACAAAAAAATTGCAAAATATCAAAACAGTGAAATAAAAATAAAATGTAAATAAATAAACTTAACAATTCGTGTTTCCGCAGCAATGTGTTTTTCATTCGATTTTTGTCCACTTTTTTCTACGAATCAAATAATTAATACACCACGAAAAACACTTAAAATAATACTGTTTGGCATTTTTATACTTTCGTTATGTGTTTGCGAGCATCATCTAATTTACACAGCACATTTTTCTTTAGCGTCTTTTATTTTCCAGTCAAAAGTAAAGTTAAAGTTCTATATCCACTCTACTGCTATTGCTTTAATTTTTTAGCCTACATATATTTTAAAGTGAAGGGATGGTGTATAACAAACCAATGGCCGTAAATACAGTACTTCCGAATTTTATTCGTGATACAATTTGTTTTTATTTTAATAATTTGTCAAAGTACTTTTATCAAAGTGTGCTGTTATTATACTTGCCCATGCAAAGTATATAACAATATATTAAGGCAGAAAAAGACTGTTCGGAGGACGGGTTACTGCTAGTTATTATTTTTATTACTAGAGGGTGAGCTCGCTTCGCTCGCTCCCCCTCTAGGAAGTGTAGACGATGCTTCTCGGAATTATAATGACTCGAGTAAAAAGTTTTAGAAGGACATTCTTTCGGTCGGTTACCATTATTGAAATGCTTTTGATTCTAAACTAAACCTACTCACTAACCTGTTTCACAGTGTCTTAATAGCGTTTTACGTATAGTGTTTATTGTAGATATGAAAAGTGGTAAAAAAGAATAATAATTGCTTGGTAAATTGTAGATAACAGTCCGATGAAATCTACTAAAAATAGTATAATTGTGTTATAAATATAATACAATATTGTGTGTATAAATGTGGATGGGCGTTTATTAGATGGTATTTTGATATGGGGGAGGGGGGCGGGGTCAAGAGAGTGGCAATAATTAGTTTAATTGATGGTTTATTGGGGAGTAGTTCCGGGCGTTAATTCAAATAAATACCATCCGAATTAGTATAATTAATACATTATTCCGCGACACAGTGAGCCGTTTTGGCCTAAGAAGGAAGACGTTTTAGACGGCTTGCAACATGGGCAGAAGTATCCCAAGGTCCTAACGGGACACAGATAGCGCACAGTATACAGTCCTGGCAGCTTACTCAACAACTGGGCTATCGGGGTTTCATTCGATTTAATCATCAGTTCAGTTCTTTCGATGTAATTTTATATAACTATTTCCCACAATTTTTATGTTTTATGAATATATTTAATTTGATCTTTATGTACTACTATACCTTCACATGCGCGGTCCGAAAATAAACAAAAACACAAACTGGCTATCGGCACCAAGCACCAACGGTCAACTTAGTTGAAACAGGGAGTTGTTTTACAACTCCCTGGTTGAAACCAACCATGCAGAAAAGTTGCAAGGTGATTGACACACCTTACCGTGAACCCGGAAATTACTTCTACCGCGCGTAGAGTTAAAATTTACCGATTGAAATCAGACATTTTCTTATAAAACCCTTTATAATATATTCCTAAGATAGAAATATGGAACAATATCGTAATAGTGGAAACTAATGTTATGAAATCTACGTTTCGCGGTACATCTGAGATAGATAAGGTAGGTATCCAAGGCGGAGATTAGTACCGAAGTTTTTCCATTGTGCTCGCCTATGTCAGAATTAACCATAATTTATATATAGATTTATATGTAGACAAAGTGGAAGGTAATTAACAGAGCGTGACGGTTATATCAATACATAGTTAGCATACCCTGTTAGACGTGGGCTTAGTGGGCATGTTTGAAATGTTTCTGCGTTACCTAGGCAACAGTAAGTATTAGGTTAGCAAAGTTCAAAGGATGAACTAAAACCACCTTATTACTTACGATTAATTTTGTTCATGTCTTCTCTAAGAATATTCCCTCCCTTAAAGAAGAAAAGAAGAAAACTGTATATACATTTAATTATTTTAATTTTTTTTTTCAATCTTTCTTTAATACATTGGAATACAAAAAAAAAGCAGACAGAGTAAAAATAGAAAAATTATACATAATCAATTCTCCTATATAAACACCTTCTTATAAAATAAATACAGTTGTGCACATCAAGTCAGAATATAGAGTGATACAAATCTATGTTACAGAAGATTATCCCAGGCACTCCACTCTTCCCATTCTTCGGCTCTATTATTAACCAAACATCTAAACTGTTTAATTGTAAAGTAATATTTTACAAAGCTTATGAGGCCGGTTTGTGAGAGGAGGCCCGAAAACTTACTCTTATATATATATATATATATACAACTTTAGTATTGACAAAATTAAATTAATCCTATTGGATGGTGTATTACTAAGAAGCAGTTCACTTTCCGATACACATATGCGAATATCAAGATTTCGAGAACACCATTGAAAAAAAAAATTGCTTATACATCTACTGATATTACATTTACAGAATAAATGATAAACTGTTTCTCTTCTAATGTTACAAAAGGAGCAGTTATCTTCGTCAATGTACTTAATAATCTTAAGGTAAACTTTAGTTGTGAGGATACTGTTGTTAAGTCTGTATTGAAACCATCGTAATTTTATGTTGTCGGTCACATTAAAAGTTGCAACATTAATTCCTTCCCATTCATGTTCCGAGAATTCAACATTTAAGATTTTACCCCACTTTCGTTTAGCTTAACAGTTAAAGTCTTTGTTTTTAATAAACTTACTATAAAAAGCTTTACATCCTGTTTGGGGTTTGGTTATGGTTTCAAGTATGGGTAAATTTATTGGGTTTTGTAATTTAGTATTTATTTCTGTACCCAAAGAAGGGTATTTAGTTATAATTGCATCAATTAATCCATAGTTTTTTAAGGAAATTATTTTTTTTCACCTTATAGTGTGTTTTGAAGTTTTCATAACTAAGCAAGGTTCCTCTATCCGAGATTAAATCATTTATGAACCTTACGCCACACTCATAATAATTGGTGTAAAAAATTGGAAAGTTATTGATTAGAATCGAATCATTCAACCATATTGGTTCTTTTAGTACGTTATAGTTTGCAGATGCTGTTGAATTATGAATAGCAATAAACTCGGACCATGAATGGAGAACATCTCTCCAGAACAAATTGTTCATATTTTTCGAAAGCCTCTGAATCATGCATGGGCCGTATTCAAAGATTGATTCAGTTTTTTTACCATGGCATATTTTGTTGAAAACTACATTGAGAATTCCAGTGTTGTTACGAATTCTTCGCATCCAACTAATCTTAACTGCCTTTATGTAACTGAAGATATCAATCATGTTAATTCCGCCATCCTTATACTCTCTAATTAGCTTATTTCTTTTGATTTTATCCTTTCCCTTCCAGACAAAATTAAAAAACATCCTATTAAGTTCACTTAGATAAGCTGTAGTTGGGTTTGGCAACATTGTAAAAATATAATTAAGTTTTGATAATATTAAGAGATTTTAACACAGTTAATCTTCTCTTACGCCACACATTGATAGTAGACCTAATTTTACCCGCTATCTCTTCAACATTTATTTTAGTCATTTTGCTTATTTCTAAGTCAAATGTAACACCCAAAAAATCAAAACGGCCTTTATCACACCAGTCAAGATTTGAATTAGTATTAATTTGTTCACTCGAGAACTTTTTTAATCCAAACCATATTGCTTTGGATTTAGAAATGTTAATTTTTAAACCAGACATCTTTTCAAATTTTGAAAGTGTACTCATGCATTCAGTAAGTGATTTGTGTGAGCCGTCCAGAAGAAATGCAGTGTCATCTGCGTATTGTAACAATTTAATCTCAGAGGTATCAATTGTTACTCCTTTAATATTAATATTTTGGCGTACCATTATGTTTAGAATTTCCACTCCCAGAATAAAGGTATGGAGATAGCGGATCGCCCTGTCTGCAACCTCTTTCAATATTGAAAAAATTGCTGGGGTGTCCATTAACTAGAACGCATGAAGAGATATTCGTGTAAAAAAGTCTAAACCATTTCTTAAGAGTTGGTCCAAAATTAAAGAAGGTCAAACACTTATCAATAAATTTGAACGCCAGGGAATCAAAAGCTTTCTCGAAATCTACCAGTAATACGAGATCAGGTAGGTTTTGTTCGTCATAGAGTGAGAGGATATCATATGAAATACGAACATTTTCTCCAATATATCTACCTTTTATAAATCCCGCTTGGTTTTCATTAATGATATTTGGAAAGACAGATTTTAGCCTCTCTGCTATATGACCGATGAAGCAATTTTGTAAGCAACATTTAATAAAGATATAGGACGCCAATTTTTTAATTATTTTCTTGATTTATTCGCCTTTGGGATTAGAGTGATTGCTCCCTGTTTTTGAGTGACTGAAAGGTTACAAGTTTTAAAGCCATATTTCAAGGAACGAAGAAGTAGAGCACCCAGTTTCCCCAAAAAAATCTTGAAAAATTCAGACGTAAAGCCGTCTGTTCCAGGTGATTTGTTGTTTTTCATTTTATTGAGCGCATTTATAAGCTCAGCTAAGGTCAATTCACTCTCAAGCTTTTGAGACTCTTCTTCTGAAACTTTTTCGAAGTTCTGGTTTGTTATTAATACGTTTAAATCTATTTGCTCTATATCTTTTTTTTATATAAAGAACTGTAAAAATGCTCAACTTCCTTTATTATAAGTTTATTGTCCAATATAGTTTTTTTTTCTTCATCTATTAATTTGTCTATTAATGTGTTCGTAAAGTTAGTTTTCTCGAGACCTAAGAAAAATTTGGTTGGCTTTTCAGCCTCTTCTATCCACTTAGCACGAGATCTAATAAATGCCCCCTTTAGCTTTTCGTTTCGAATGTCTTCTAGGCGTGCTTTTTTTTGTTCAATTTCTTTTACTCTGTGTTCTGTGACTGTAATATCTAATGTTTGTTGTGCGAGATCGTTTTCCATCTCTTCTATGTTATTAATTAATTCTTTTTTCAAATTACGAAGGGCTTAATTTTTTCTTGAACTATATTGTATTGTACCTCCACGAATATTGCAAAGCAACACCTCAAAAAATAGTTGGTCATTTATAGTTAGATTTAACTTATTATTCTCTGGGTCTTTAGGTGTGGTGTTGGTATAGCTTTTAATCGTATTCTCTATAATTTCATTTATGAGTGTAACATAATCTTGGTCATGGAGAAGTGAATTATTAAATTTCCAAAACCCCTTTCCTCTTTCTATACTTTTTAAATCAAGTGTTATTGTCACTATGGAGTGATCAGACTTTGCATTTGACACTAGGTGCAATAAATTGTTTGATGTCAAAAAGTAATCAAGCCTTGCTTGTTTAAAAGGATTTTTTGATCACCACGTATAGCGCTTCTCGTTTGGGTTTTTTTTTTCTCCATATGTCACATAGATCCAAGTCTAGCATAATTTGTTGTACAATTGTTTTAGCTTTAGGATTATTTACATATCGATAGTTAAATAGGTCTAGATTTTCATTTTGAACTAGATTCCAGTCACCGCAAATCAGAATGTAAGGGCTAGTGAATAATTCGATCACCTTTTTAACTTCCTGATAGAAAGAAGGATCATCTTTATTAGGCCCGTAAACATTCATTTTTATTAAGTCAATATCTCCCACTCTAATGTTGATCGCGATCCAATTACCATAGTTATCTTTTTTAACATCATTTATGGAGTATTCGAAATTGTTATTTAGCAGAATAGCGACTCCCCTAGAATTTGATTTTCCATAGCTAATAAAACATTTGTGTCCCCACTCGGATTCTATTTGCGTTGTTTGTGATTCTACCCAATGAACGTCTTGTAAACAGTATATTGATAAGTGTTTCTCCCTCAAATAATTAAAAACGTCATTTCGTTTTTTCTTATCGCCTAGGCCTCTGCAATTGGCAGACATACATTTAATGTTACTTAACATCTACCAATAAAAAGTGACTCCACTTCATTTGACAATATTCTCAGATAAGTTAGACCTGACTGCGTGCACAAACGACAGTTTACAGTATGTTTTATGACTAAGGATAATACATTAGGAAAATTCATAAAAAAACACAAGCAAAAAAGACATTTAACAACAATAATATAAAGCCTCATATCTTAAGATGTTTAAATTAGAACAAACTTCCGTCCATCAGGATGAGAAGGAAAGAACCACCCCCAATACAAAATCCAAAATATTCTTTTCTCTTTATCTAATGTTTATTCCTTGTAAAGTTTTCCATTAATGTATAGACTCCCTTTCTTGAATAATACACGATTCCCTTTTTCATAAGCAGTTTTCATAATACCCTTAAATTGCTTTTTTGAGTTTAAGTCTTTATATGGTAGATCAACAGTGACAAAAATATCGCTATCCGGCAACTCCTAGCCATCTTCAGAATATCTGTCCGATCTGGTCGGGCTTGAAATCGCACAATGATATGCCTTGGCTTGGGTCCTTTTCTTCCTATTCGATGGGCATTTTCAATGGGTACCCGTTTTTTGAAGTGGGAGGAAATTATTTTATCAATAGTAATTGTACATACCTCCTCTGGGTTTTCAGCTATGCCACCAAACCTTAGGTTGAAGGACCTAGTATATCTTTCTAGGCTAAGTACTTCATTCTCTAAACTTTTTATTCTTTTGTAATTTTCATCCACTTCAGCCATTTCTTGTTTGATTCTTTGATAGATTTGTTCAGGTTTTCCGACGCTTTGACTACCTTATCTAGGCGTTCACTTTCAAAATCCAATGACAATCTGTAGTTTTCCTGCTTCTCTTCTACTGTATCCAGCCTCATATTGAGAGTCTGTTGATTTGTTAGAATAGTATCTAGCTTGTTGTTGATTAAAGTTTGATTTGCTTTCATAGTTGTTTCCAATGGAAGAAAGGTTAGCTTCAGTTCTTCCCGTATTTGTTCAAGCACCGAATCAACATGTTTCACCTCCGTCGTGCTGTTGCTTTGTGTGCTTGGTTTCAGGCATGCGTTCGAATTCTCCGCCGTAGCCCCAGCTGCATCATCATTTGCATATCTGACACATTCCATATGCGCAGTACGTTCGATTTGTATGGATGCCTCACTCAGCGTAATGGGATGGACAGAGGTTGTTTCACCCGCTTGGCTTTCATGTGTAAGCCCACTGGTATCACCTTTCTGTTGGGGCTTTTCGTAGTAAAATCAGTGATTTTATTTTTATTCTTGCTAGTAGCTTGCCTTGTAGTCGCCATTTTTAGGGAATCAATTCCTTAGTTATATGGAATATACCTGAATTTGAGTGAAACTTCCTCTCACCTGACGAGCAGAAATGCAGCACGTCTAGTCGCGTTGCATGCTGGCTAATACTCCTCCTATTTTAAAAATTACTTAAGTTTAAAATGATTGAAAGTACATAATACAACCAAGATAAAGACGATGTACAAATCGATACAAGTGTAGATCACAATGTAATAAGAAAAAAGGATACGTAACAAAACAATAGAGAATGTAAAAAAAAATTACGACCATCAGCCATATTGATAATAAAAACAAATCATCCTGGGTGTATTATCCATCATAGTGGTCATAATATTTTTAAAAAAATATGACATATTATAATTATGTAAATGTAATTGTTGTGCAAGGCATACTCATACTAAATGTCTTGATTATACACTTTCATTTGTATAGTATGTATATTACTGTATGTGTATAACAACATATAATGCAACTGCCTAGTTCACGCGAAAGACGTACGCCATGGCTTATGACATACGTGTGAACAGGATCTAAAACTCGGACATTAAAAAATATACCAAGAGAGCGTATAGATAGACATTTTAAAGATATATCAATACATTGAAATTCATGTTATGTGTTTTAAGAAATTGTTTCGGTAACAACAAATTATTTAGAGGCCGGTACATTTATAGTAACATATTGGCTTAAATAAAATAATCGATTTGAATAAAATTGAGATAAAATGGCATTTATTACAAGTTATTAAAAATGGTTATCAGACTGAGCATTAATTATTAATTAGTACCGATAATAATAATAGTTTATTCTTATATAGCGCATATAAGCAAGCTCTCAATGTGCTAAACATTATTACCCCAGTAATTTTTTTGGATCTGTGGACACATACTCCCATAATGCAGCTAGCAATCAGCGCAAAGTTGTTTCTTGATCTAACCGGGTACCCATTTATACACCTGGGTGGAGAGAGTCAAACGTAAGTAAAGTATCTTGCCTAAGGATACAAGCAATGTGGCGAGAGTTGGATTCGAACCTCGATCTCACGATCAGTAGTCGAACGTCCAACACACTCCGCCACACGCCCTCATAATAAACGGGACATAATACACTGGACTTAATACTCATACGCAGTTTACCGTCCCAATGCGGAAGTTCACTAATATTTCTAAGATATTATGGTTAACGATTTTGGAAACACATACATTAAGGTTGATACCAAGGTCGTTATTGGAATAAAGTATTGTAAAAACAGTATATTTGTAGTTTCGATTCAATTTCCTATTTATCCGATTTACCACAAATAACAAATAACATACGATACTCTAGAACGGGCGTATGCATCTGAAAATGGTACAACTTCCGTCATAATTATTTTGATGTATATCCTTCTGCGTCATTGTAGTTTTTTTTTTCTTTATTTTATCAATTTTTTTGAAATACTAAATCTACGTCATTGATGTAAAAACAATCCGCACCATTAATGTGGGTGGTTTACTAATTCTCTACATCGGGTTTCACTATTGATTTACTAATCTATATATTAATGCTACTAAATTTTTCGCGTAATTTTACGTATCTCCTCCAAAACCACTGAAAGGTACGTGCTCACATTTGGCACACTGATGTTTATTGAGGGGCCGCACACGATAGGCTATGTAACTTTCCTGAATTTTAAGGATAAAAACTAAAAAATGGCAAAAAATATCAGTAATTTGACGTCTCAGCGACATGTTACGTCACTGTATAAACTACACAACCTCTGTTATTGTGTGTACCGCCATGGCCGGATCTACAAATACCATGCCGGGCCGCTAAATAAACAGTAAAGCAAATCGCCGTGACCATTGATATCAATGCTTAGTAGGTTCGAGTTCAATCCGCGACATGTGTAATAATTAAGTATCACCGTTTAAAGCTAAAAATCAAAACTAAACCACAATGTTATTACAAAACTAGCAAAATAGATACGAAAAAATACATACAATAAAATTGGAAAAAAAAACACATGAAAAAAAATGTAAATGAACAAACAAAAAAAAACGCACACAAATAGGCCTAAAACGAATCCAAGTAGCCTAGGTGTCGTGTTTTATTTTGTTGGGTCAAGGGAATATAAAAAAACATGAAATAAACAAAAATGTAAATTACAAAAAACACACACACAAATAAAACGAATCCAAATGAGTGTCGTGTTTCCGCTAAATATCAAATATCAACGAAAAATACACCCAAAATGTTTGTGTCCGAGCGCATAATCAAATTTCGACTACCTTTTGTGTTGAGTCCGTAATCATTGTTATTATTAATTCGATAACTTACCAATTCATATTTTATCATTAAAATGTTTTAATCTCTGCCGACTGATTGACAGAAGTCTGTCCCGCTCATGCACGTTGTCACTTTCTGAGGGGCACCCCAAATCCAGTATTGCTTTCATTTTGTAGCTTACAGATATTTCAAAGTAAAGGAATACTCCGTGTATAACAAAATCAATGGCCGGAAGTAGTTCCGAATTGTATTGATGACAGTTTGTGTGTTTAAAGAAAAAACAATTTGTCAGAGGCCGGGAAGCGATTTTTTTATTTCGTACAGAAGTTGGGGCCCCTTATGTGAAAGATAGTTAAGTTCTAAACCTAACCCTCTAAATAATCTCTCTCTCACTATAAAGTAAAAAGAACTTGCTCATCGGATTCGAACCCCATACATCGACATGTAAAGTCCATAGCCTAATCCACTCGACTACACAGACGGCTCGACAGAAAAGCTTTGTATTAGCGAATTGTAGTTAGCTCATTTCTAACGTAGCTTATGGACATGATTAATGAATATTCATGTTTATTTTGTGACATCTCATGAGGGGTCCCCAAATTATGTACGAAAAGAAATATCGTGGCCGGGAAACGTACGCTTTTATTATACTTAACTAACTTATAATATAGATAATCATGCCATGTGAATTATTATTAATGTAGACAAACCATGCGGAGCACGGGTTTCTTGTAGACCACACTTTAATTACAAAAGTAGCAAGTACGTAAACAAATCTCCCCTACAAAAAAATTGCAAAATATCAAAACCAGTGAAATAAAAATAAAATGTAAATGAATAAACTTAATTTGTGTTTCCGCAGCAATGTGTTTTTTATTCGATTTTTGTTCACTTTTTTTTATCTCTACGTATCAAATATTTAATACACCACGAAAAACACCCAAAATAATATAGTTTGGCATTTTTATACTTTCGTTATGTGTTTGCGCGCATCATCTAATTTACACAGCACAATTTTTCTTTAGCGTCTTTTATTTTCCAGTCAAAAGTAAAGTTAAAGTTCCATATCTAGGCCCTACTGTACTATTGCTTTAATTTGTTAGCCTATATATATATATTGAAGCAGTAATTTGACGTATCATCGACCATGTTACGTCACTGTATAAACTACGCAACCTATTATGTTGTGTACCGCCATGGCCGGATCTACAAATACCATGCCGGGCCGCTAAAGGCTTATGACATACGTGTGAACAGGATCTAAAACTCTGCCTTAAAAAAATATACCAAAAGAGCGTATAGATAGACATTTTAAAGATATATCAATACATTGAAATTTATATTATGTGTTTTAAAAAATTGTTTCGGTAACAACAAATTATTTAGAGGCCGGTACATTTATAGTAACATATTGGCTTAAATAAAATAATCGATTTGAATAAAAATTGAGATAAAATGGCATTTATTACAAGTTATTAAAAATGAGAGAAATATAATAATCAAAGATTAATAAAAAAAAAATTATAACAAAACAGACGTGATAATATGAATACAAATGTTAAATAATACGTACAATTTAGGTTGTTACAATTGAAATGTTCATTGTTAAATAATTGATATTGTTTTCCAGCCTTATCCTGACAATTATTTACTTCAGTTATACTTATTTTGTTTGGTCTATTGTTTATTTCACCAATTTTGATTATTTATCTAAAAAAGAATGTTAAAATGGCAGCTATAAATCTCATTTCACTGAAAAATATATGTCAACCATTAAAATAATGTTATAGAAGCCAATTCTGGTATCAGTATGTTGCGGCATGCAATTAGACTCTATAGTTCACTATGTCGGTCGGTTGGTCTGTCTGTCTGTCGGTCCGGTATCACTATGCATTGTAGCACGCGACTTAATGGCTGTTGACCTTGTTTTCGTTAAAAACAATCTCAATGCTCAAAATACTGCGTAAATTAAGTACAAACGGAAAAACTATACTCAACGGAAAAACCCCAATCGATCTTTCTGTGGGCTTGGCGGGCGTGACTGATTACATTCTCCGTTAGCTACGGTAATAAGGAATAAACTACAAACACCTATTTTTAAAATTAATCTATACGAATCAATCTCACATACTTATATGATACAATATGGCAGTTTCACAACAACTGAAAAAACAACGTATGCTACCGCGTACGTATTGTTGAACAGTTTTCAAATGATGTCATAAACTGTGCAAGCTCCGCCTAGTTATCAAACTGAACGTTACATCTACCACATACAATACCGATAATAATATTAATAATAATAATAGTTTATTCTTATATAGCGCATATAAGCAAGCTCTCAATGCGCTGAACATTATTACCCCAGTCATTTTTTTTGGATCTGTGGAAACATACTCCCATAATGCAGCTAGTGATCAGCGCAAAGTTGTGTCTTGATCTAACCGGGACATAATACACTGGGCTTAATACGCATACGCAGTTTAATCGATTGTATAAATTGTCGTCTCATTGTTTTCGTTTACCGTCCCAATGCGGAAGTCCACTAATACTTGAAAGATATTATGGTTAACGATTTTGGAAACAAATACATTATGGTTTATACCAAGGTCGTTATTGGAATAAAGTATTGTAAAAACAGTATATTTGTAGTTTCGATTCAATTTCCTATTTATTCGATTTACTACAAACTTCTCTACTATTGATTTACTAATTAGATATTAATATATACACTGTACAGTTTTTACTAAACAGCATGCTTGAGGAAGTTTACATTAGCCTATTATTCATTGTTACTTTTAATGATTTAAGAAAGCAGTCAAGTTTGTCTTAGTCTTAGTATGAGTCTGATCTTAATTAACCACCGATAATTCAATTGTAGATTGACATCAGTAATACCCGTTGTGTTGCTAAATCGGATCTTCTAACTTTTCAGCAGCAACATTCATCCCATTCTCCTTTAAATCATCAATAAACGATGGCAATCCTTCTTCTGTAATGATACGTCTTCGCTCGAGATCTAGTATCATAGTCCACTGGTTCTTACGTTGTTTCCTTGAAAAACCTTTAAGATGAGTAAGCGTTGTTATATTTTCTTCAGAAAGTGCTTTACCGAATTTAATCAGCTTTTGTCGATATGGAGAGAAAGAATCTATGTGGTGGTCGGCTTCATCATACGTGTCTTTTAGCAGTTTGTTGACCTCAAGAACACCATTGGAACCAGTGGCATTAATTGCGTCAATAAGAACTTTAAAGTTAGTAGTGACGGTAAGATGGCCACAACGTTTTAATAAATTGAATAATTCGATGGTGCTTCCAGCGTTCTGTAGGTCACTGAAATCTGTTATCATGTCATTGCACAACACTTTCAGCTTATCAAGTAGGTCATGATGATCACACCAGGTGGATACTTGTAGCAACATTGTCTGAAATTTCTTCTCGGCTGATTCTGTACAAAAAAAAATACATAAACAACACAATTTTTGTCCTATGATTAGATGAGTAGTTTTGATAACATTATATCGATTATTTTCAGCTTATTAGAATATTAATTATAAACACCACAATGATTACATAATAAACATAAACTTTAGTATAACAGTATAACATACCCACTGACTTTGTTATCTTTATAATCAACACTATATATTTGTGTTATTTTATATAATAATGTAAGAGTTGTCATCTTATCTTGTTCATTGGCTTAACAGTAACCATAGCAGTACATGATTTCTAGGCCTTTACTAGTTACCTTTACTTGGATGACATCGATGACCAAACGAAGCACCTTCATGTTCGTTCTTCTCAAGACAGCCTAAAAATAATCATAATGAGACGCTACTTTAAAATAAAATACATATGATCTTCTTCAATATATGCATTTATTTAAGCATGGCACATGTTCACACACAATTTTAAACTATTTATACTGTGTCGTATCAAAATCTTTTTAAATTTCGTGAGATGATAATTATGGGTAGTGAGTTATTGATGTTAGTGATGTTATTATGTATTTATTGATTTTTTTAACCTTGCTAGAGAACATTGTGACAACAACAGATAAAAACACATAAGAATAATGCCTATAACAAAGCTCAACATATAAAAGAAAAAAAACTACAATTTAGAAGGTGGTTACATGCTATAAAGGAGGTAGAACAATTATTATAAAAGTTTGATGAAACTGAACATTTAAAGATATCAATTATAATTAAATTTAAATTGTTAATTAATAATTGTTTATATTTTAAAATTTAGAAAAATATTAACATTGCACAGAATGTTGAAAAAGACGAAGAGTAACGATTTTTGCCGTGTCAATTAGTTTTTAAATAGTCTTTAAATGATTAAGAGACACTACATTTCCAATTTTAAAAGGAAGAAAAATAAATAAAATTAACATAAAATTAACATAAAATATAGCATACCTAGATTCGAACTTGATGCCCCAACAACACCTGTAACAAAAATAGTTTTCGTTGTGTTACATTAAGATGCAAGAGTGTGTAGCGTAAAATCAACAACAAAATTAATTAAAAATCAACGAAATCTGTAATATATGCCTATTTTTGTATGAAGTATACTTCAATACCTGTAGAGCCCAATTGTAAAATTAACTCAAACGTAAAAATAAAAACAACTCTTAGACAATAATGTGTTGGCTGATATTATTATACATACGATCATTACAAACATCTTCTAGATTGTACGGTCATTTTGTAGGCAAATTTCATGAATACAAAACTGGTCGTTACATACCAAAGCGGGTAATAAATAGATTGAAATAAATATAACAGATTGAATTACAGACTATAAGTGTGTCAAAAGAGTACTGTATTTAAAACTTCTGCTAGTCATTATTATTACTATTATAGTTACCTTGATGTCCTGGAGATGACACATGCACTGGTGCTACCCCTGGCACTGGCTCATGATCTTCATTTGCCCGAGGTACTGAGTCTGGCTTTGACTTTGGCTTTGTCTCTGTAACAGGCACTAGCTGATTCGCCTGGTTAGCTCCTGAATCTGATTCAATAAAAAATATTTTATTTGGTGTTTAGTAATTCGCATTTATGAACATTACGCTACTGAGATACTATGTTTGAGATTGTAAAGTTGTAAAAAAGTATGTCATTTTATGTTTTAAAAGCATCCATCGCCTGCTGACAGTGTGAAGTCAACTGTTTACCTATTGTCTAACTAATTACCAAAGTCCTTAAATGTTGTAATTTAGGACCACTTATGGTTGGTTGGTTATCAAACATTAGCCTATTGAAGAATTTCTTAAAAGAGAGCTGAATATTCATAGATTCTTTACATACTTTTTCTGTTAGCATTGGCTTAAACTAGACTGTGTCAAAATAACACAACATAAACAATACAATAACTATTTCCGTACAAATTAAAAATTGCAGATTGTTTTTGTTACATTATAATGATCATAATGATCTGAAATCAAAATTTAAGGTATCCTAACTTGACTAAATAATACTAATATCAGCGCCTTATCAAACGAGCTTCGCTGGTGAAAACAAGACTTGTTGAAATTGTACTAGAATACACAGATAGTTTTAATCAATAAATTGCCATTTGGTTTAGGTCAGGACCCAATACAATGGGTTGAGACTATAGATTACAACGAATAATGGATCATTAGAAAGGATTTTGGAAGAATATTGGTATTATACAAGGAAATGGCTATAAAACGTAAGAAGCCACAGGAGGTTAAAATTGCTCAGTTACCTGACGATACAATACTTTTGCCTATCAGAAAAAAAAGTATTTAAACTTATTAGTACGAAGTATACTTGTTTTGTAAGGTTGCATGTTATCACAAATATACACTTTCAACCAAAATGAAAAACAAAGGAATGTGGATCTTCAAAACATTATGTCTGTAAACCATTTGCAATACAGTGGGTTTATGACCCTCTACTTTTTTGGTAATTTTGTTGGTTATGATAACAATGATACTGATAATTGGGTTAAAAAGATCGAAAAATTAAAAAAAAAAAACGCCTTAAAAGCTTTGAAAAAGAAAATGTAAGTATTTTGGTAAAGTAATGGAAATAAAACCTGTCCAAACTAATTTACACTACTGCTAGTATATCATATGTGCCCAAACATATTATAGATACAATGTATAGTATTATTTGTAATAGAAACGAGAAAAAATAATAATAGGTATTACTAGCTGTATGTTTAGAAACATGGGATTTACAATTGCGACGACTGCGACTTAAAACGTAACCTATGTAATAGAAAAGCAGTAGCAGACAAGTAAAATACAGGTGCTGTTTATTGTTTCTAGACATAATAGGCCTACTGGACGATATAGTCTTCAACAGGAGTAGCTACACTATATTTAATTTCAAGAGCCAGATTAGATGGCAGAGGAATTTGTCATCTCTCGATTTTTATTAATCAGTGATGTTACCCAAAAATAGGAAAATTAGAAGCAATGTGTCTTTTATTTGCTTAAAAATATAAGAGGTTGATATGATGTATAGTGACGTGCCTTCACAAAATATTCCCAACAGTCCACGCAACATTTGTTTTGTAGAAATCGTATAGATTTTAAATATTATTATATGACTGAGAAAATTTACAAATATTATTTTATCCTGTGTGTATAACTATTGTATAGTAATTGATTGTAATATCTGTATTGTATATTGGATTTGAATATTGATATTACAATTATTTCCATTTTCTAACTGCTTGCAAATGTTTATTGACAGATTAGCTCTCACGGACACAGTATCTGAGTGACAAAGTTGTAAGAGCTATAAACTCTTTTGCTAAAAGAACAAACATCTTAGTTTTTGAAATGAAATACAGGGGAGCGATACCTGTATTATTGTTAAACTCTCAATGAAATAATATAGCAGCTCTTTAAAAGATTAAATGTAAACCGATAACGTCTATGATATGTGATGCATAACTGAAACACTTCTGCTAGGCGCCTGTCATTAGACTCATAATTTTTCAAACGAGTTAAGTTCATTTTGTAGTGTGTTGTTGATGTATTTATCAATGGTAATGACGAATAAAGATGATAAAAAAGATTGAGATTTAATTAAGATGAGGTAATTAAATTGACGAAGGAACATAAACAGAAAACAAATTTACCTTTAGAAAAATATCGCTTGATATGAGCTGTATTCATAGTCGTATCTTCTCCACATGGAACTACATCATTCTTCAAACACTTTTCAAGGTCAACTAAGTGATGTTCCTTTGGATTACAAGCATCGCATACCACACGTAGCTTGTAACCACTACCTTCGTATATGGTGCATACAGTTTCTAGTTGGTCCCTCAAATAACTTAGTACCTGAACACATGGAAGTGGTGTAAAATATTACATTTAATTTACAATTATATTACACTTTGTTTGGAAGTGTTAATATCATGTATAATAATGATTACCTCCATGCAAACACTCGGTTGCAGTTGTCGTTTCTTTGGTTTGGCGCCACCAACTTCTGTGTTAAAACTCTGTTTTGTCCTACGATATATTTGAAGCTATTAAGTAATAAAAAAAGGTAAATTTTTGTTGACGTAGCCTTTTTTTCTTTATTAAAGACACCATTTTGATAATTTGGTATGTTAAGTTGGTAGGTATAGGTGCGTAGTGCAAGATACATTATGCAATGATATATCATAAGTAATACATATAATATAGATTCTAATTGACATAGTATGTATTTATATGCTACATGGTGAGCTATTCAACTATTATTGTTCTACCTTAATTGCGTGTGGTTTTTCATTATCACGCTTAATGTCTACGGCACCTAAACTGATTTTGTGATCTTTAAATCCAAAATCACTACGATTCCGGAACACTTGCGAAACATCACTAGCTGTTCCCGTCATTAATTCAAGAAATGCAACAACTAAAGTGTGATACACAGCCTCAGGAAGAAAGTCTGTTGGAGTCAGATAAATCGATACCATATGTGTGTCATCTTTTGTCACTTGTAGACTATTATTTGTATAAACTTTCATCCGACATGGCACCAAGAATTCACGGTTACCTTCTTCTTCCTGTTATTATAAAGAGTATTTTTAAACAATATTGATAAGAGGATACAATTTTTTCAGTTTATTGTTTAAGCCAGAGCTAAATGATTATCATGAATCAAAATAATGAGTAAGCTTCGTACATACCGTTTTTTTCTCAAAGAGTAACCGAAACACCCTCATCACTTCTATAAAGATGTCAAAATTATCTACGTCTTGATTTTGCCATAAATAACGCAATACCTTTTCCTCAAGAATACCTTCATCTTCAAGTCTTTTCCATCGCCTTTTCAATTCCATCTGTACTCAAATAAAAGTAACAATTTTAAATATTCATTTTCATTTCGAATAACAGTAATACTGATCACTTCTGCATTAATTTAACAAAAAATCGCGATTGTACAAAATACCAATCTAGAGTAGCCTCGATAGTTTCACTTTTCTACTTTCACGCCATATTTTTCGCACGCTAAATGTTCATTTTTTAAATTTACCATAACAAATTGACAAAATTGCCCTCTTTTCCAGTGGATCAAAACAAGCTAAAAATCCACCAGATCGTTTGAGCCCATGTCCAGCACGGATTGCAGCCCGTCCGCTATATCTTAAAGTAGACTGGATCCGCCGCTTAAAATATTTATTTGAGGATATTTTAAATTAATCTGATCATATTTTTAGTAATAATATAATTCTCTAACATACATCTTTAATATCTGGTGGAAATACTGTGATCACAGTTGTCAACATCTGTACCATCGTGTGAAGATTAGTTATTACGGTGTTCCTTAATTTCTCGTCTTTATTGGAATACATAATCTTTCCAATGTCATTCATATACGTTATGGCAACGATGATCGCTTCTTTTGAAATTCCACACTCAGTGCCAATTCTAGAAGCCTGTAATACAGAATTGAAATTAGTAAATATTAATAATATAACATTTTTTATAACAATAACATATACAATGATAGTTATAAATGTATACTCTACTACCTTGTTACAATTTTTAGTATGCTAGATTTATAATTAACGTTTGTAAATATTGTACAGGAAAATAAGAAAGCTCAAGTTAAACCGTTGGTAATAAATATTGTACTATTATGTCACAACGATTGCATCCATTAAATAATATTACTGTTTATATTTACAAATCCATCGTAATTGTTTTCTATTCTTACTTTATTCCAATCCACTCAGGCAGCTCATGCTTAACTTACAGTATATACTTCTCTCCAATTACTCTCACTTGTACTTCCCAATTTTGTTCTGGTTGTTTTACTTTATCGTTTTGATTTAGCTATTTTTTGCCTATTTTATTTGTATCTTCATTTTAATTAGGGGCTTCTCAATTTGCACGTTCACTATGACTGATACCATATGACGTCATTTTTACTGTTCTGTAGACGGGATTTAAAAGATTCATGTCTTATTAAGTTTAGTTTCGCCACTAAACAAAAAACGTTCCTTGTTCCAAGCTTGTGATGGCCATACTTGTACCATCTCACCTACATTACACGTAATTCATGTAAACATATACATCGCACGCTAGTTCGATGTTTGTAATAAACCAGCCGAATGGAGATTACAAAGTGTTTTATTTCATATTGAATCCCGTTAAGTTCAATAATAATTTAGTTAGTTCTCATATGCAGGCGCTTTGGGGTCCTTCATGTCAGGTTTGTGCGATTGCAATACATTAATGTTCGCAACTAAGCGTAACCGCGCCAATGTATTATACATTTATTTTAAAACGGCAAGCATAACAAGATTTATATCGTTTCGTATTGTTTAATGTCGTGGATTGTCGGAGACACATTTGCTATTAACGTAAAGCTTTGCTCTAAATAGTTATGTCAAATTTAAGGCCAGAATCGACTATTTTAGTGGTTTATTTTTAATATATGACTTTTGTGTAGTTCGGCCTTTATTCGATGACAATTAACCCCGAAAAAAGCAATAATAATAATCGCAATGTTAATTACCTAATATGGTTTAAATAAAACAACTGTTTCATGCAGTCAAATACATTGCTTTCTTCTAAATCAAATTACAGCGAATGTATCAAAACTGTTGTTTTGATCACTTTAAGTGAAATGTCATGGTTTCTTTCAGTTTTCATTTTATTTGTGGATTCTTATAATTTTGAATTACTGTACATACAATTAAATTACACTGATACGATACGTAGCTAGAGCCTCGATTTATATACCGCAATTCGGAAGTGTAAACATCGTTTTATATCGCACTTTTATTATACATTTAGAGCACAAATACTACTTTACCTCATTATAAGGAATGCACACTGTTGTTTTTCCAATGTCTTGCAATCTTTCCTGAAATTGAAGCCAGTTTATTGGAACTTCCTTCATTCCCATTGCCTGCATGTATTTACCAATGTTTCTCTTAAGTTTCTTTATATCTGCATGTGATTTCACAGTGTTGTCGACCATGTACATTTCACGATCTACATGCGCAGCATATTTCATTCCTTCCATTTTATCAAACATTTCGTTAAACATACCCTCAACCTTCAATTTAAAAAGGTATTAGCACAGTTATAGGTTTATAAAAATTGGATTGTATAAGTATAATGTAAATCTCTTCCATATCTCCTTCTTATTTTGAACATTTATTTAAACACTGATTTATTTATGTGATTCAATGAGTAATGCTGTTTCTGTGGAATTATACCATTCTTATGTCATGTGCATTTGCCATAATCGACGTGAATACATGCACGTGCCAGTATGTTGAATTAAATTCTGTGCTCTGACTAACTTGCAAGACTTACTTGCATTGCAAATAAGACATATTGTGGGAAAGGGAACGGGCTTTGGTTGACACAACTAAATTGGAAACCGTTTTAATAAGTGTGCGAAAGAGAGATTGTTTGGATGCCTTAAACAGAGGAATAGATTTATGACATATTTTAAGTCAAAATATTTTTGAGAATTGATAAGTAATAATAAGGAACCTTGGCACAATCCTTCTATCAAGTTATCTTTTGCAAAATAATTCAACAAATTAATAAGGTAGATCCAGCTCCACCCCAGCATTAAATAACATAGTGTAAATGAGATAAAATTAAAGAAAGATGTACAAATAATAAAATGCAAGTTAGCAAGGTAGACTTGCATCTATATAATACCCAAACAACCTGTGATACAATTGATGCAATTGCATTATAAACCTATTGACTTCCAATTAATTTGACTTTGTTTTAAATTACATTTTTTTGCCAAATAATTGTTTTTCCTATCCAATTTTTGGGTCAAAGTTAATAACTATTATGTGGCATTAACATTTAACAAAAAAACCCTTTTTTTCAGGGGGACAACATATCTTTAATTTATGTATGTTTGTGGGTTTTATTTCTTGAACTAAGCAGTATACATTTTGATTTCTTTGGATTAAGTGTAAGTTCATTAGATGTAAAACTTCTTGAAAGTATTAAACCAAGTTGTCATTCATTATTTAAAATGTATCATTTTTGTTATTCGTATGACTACAAAAGATACGGATATATCACTAGCAAATTTATTTATTATTGTATAGTTTACATAGGTCATGTATGAACAATAAAAACCAACAAAGAGGTCCTAAAAAGAACCCTTGATAAATAAATGTTATAGGACGAATGATTGTTGTATCTTATGTAGATAAATTGAAAACAATTACAATGCATACCGTGAAAACCATAATATTTCAGTTGTTAACAATGTATGATGGTTGATGTAATCAAATGCTTTGTTAAGTTCTAAAAAAACTCCAATGGAGTAATAATAATTGTTATCCATGAAAGAAATATTTTTGGTTGTTGATTAATTATGACAGACCCGATTTGCGATATCAAATCCATTTATGAAGGAACAACTTTTGAGATTTAAAAAAAAAGGTATAATTGATATTTGTATTTAATTTGATCATCTGCTTTAAATATCGGGATTACTTTGACGATTTTCATACACAGCCGGTAGATATAGATTGATTATACTGACAAAGGGGTGTGTTAATGTAATTCGGGTGGAATTGTATAACGTTGGCACTAACGTTACACTTACTGTTTGTCTTCCTTTATCTGCAGGGAGGACTAGGATATCTTTCCGAATGCACATAACGTCGTAATTTTGTTGTAATATTGTTTATCATTATTATCAAGTATTTACACCTTCTGCTATCTGTTTTTTTATTTTTTAATATTATGACAGCATCTATTGATACAATAATTAAATTGGATGATGAATAATTTATAAGCTAAATTAACATCATTGGCGTTCAGTATCATAACATGTTAGATTGTTCAGTTCATTAACACAAGACTGAATTACCTTTTTACGATTTCTCGATTTTCTCCATGATGGCAATTTGTCCATATGAGTAGCAACCAAACTGATGGGAGGTGACTCTATGGAAACCCTGCCATCAATTGAAATGGGGTTTCTTGAAGCATGTTGCGCCACAGTATGCTCATATACTGATCTTATCCAGAACATATTCATGTCTAAATTAGTCATTCCTAGTGGACCCTAAAATAAAATGTAGGTACAATTAAAAACAATGTAATGTAATATACTATATTAGTATATATTTTTTATGTAATAAAATATTTTGTTTACTAAGAGAAACAATTAATAATATTAATAATTGAAGTTTAAAATAATGTTGAACTTACAACTGCTGGATCTCGTGGATTAGCTGGTTCATCCAAGTTATCCAAAGCATTAAATGCAACACAGTACGATGCTGTATTTGTGAGGAAAAACTAAACAAAAAACAGATATAATGTGGTTATTATGATGGATAGTTATTTTCTATCGGAAGAGAGTCTTTTATTATAATTAGTGACATTTAGTAGGCCTAAGCTTACATTGTAGTAGGCATACTGCACATTGAAGCGAGTAGTATGTCGATACTAATGTTAAATCAGAACGCTACATGTTATATTCCTTTTTAATGAATAAAAGGAGGGAAATAATTACAGTTTAACACCGTTGCGTATATAAGAATGTGGACTGCAAGTTATTCGTAGTACATAATACTATTATTAAACAATGTTTTAAAGACATATTACAAATCAATTTACACGTGCGTGTCAAGAACATGGTGCAAGCCCTGGTTATTATAATAAAACACTACTCATAAATGTAATATTAATGTAACATTAGATAGATGTCTGGGCAACTCTATTGAGATAAAGCCATCTTCGCTTGTTTAACAAGTGGGGGGGGGGGGGGGGGGGGCGGAAACAATATACTGTAAATCGAGAAAAATATTATTAGAATATAATTGTTTTCAGATTATTCAAATGCAATATAGGCCCTACATACTAATACCACTACCACTACTACTACCAATGTCACTGCCACTTTCACTACCACCACACCAATACCACAAACACTATCACTACTACTACATTAATATATCTATGTAATTATCAGATCATATTCTGCCAATAAACAACATATTGATAGGCATACCCTATGCGTTATGTAGTAGTCCAATTGACCAGCGTAGTCCCATATGCTAGTTATTTCATTTGGAATATTCACAGAATCACCTCCAATTGGGTAGCTTCGGTTGTCCTCTATTAGAAAATAAAATAAAATAAAACTATTTATAGACTGCCGAATATCGACCATTTTGATCAAGTACTATTTTAAACAATCCAGACGCCTACCTTTACGTTTTTAACTTATACCTAAAATACAAACAACAACAACAACATGAGAGGCAGTATTGTCTGGCCATGTACTGTCAACATTGTATTTCATATTTACATAGTACATTATAATGTAATCAACGTCAAGCTAGTACTAGGGTCTAGCCTAGGCCTAGGCCTGTTAGTATTAGGATTGTTTGGTCGTTTGTGGACAAAATTAACACTAAAGTAGGTGTGTTTATAAAATCCATATAAATATAACATTTAATATAATATTATTAAAAAACAAATGTTAATGTTTTAATCAATGTGAATGAAATGTAGGCCTTGGCTAGAGGGCTACCTTTTATTTGATTCAAATGACAGGAATCTATTTTGATGTTATATAAAACAAATAATGAATGTTATATTTGTTTTATGGTACAAATAATGGCATTTGGTATATGATGAAAAGTTAAATATTAACTCGGCGTTGCCTCGTTGATATAAAACCTTTCATCATTCACCTCATGCCATTAGAGCCTATTGTATCATTACACTAATAAACATTCATTATTTGTATAATAGTTCCGTTTAAAAAATATGAAGGATAAATGATTTATTTCAATTGTTAAAAAGCTTTATATTATAATTTGTGTTGCGGTATTACATACCTAACTCCTTATCAACCCTTTGTTTTATTACATGTTCACGCATTTTCCTGGTTAGCTCGGCATCTGTACAAAAATAGCAATTGGTTAAAACAATATGTATACAAATAATTATGCTGGTTGGAGTTTATGGGAAACACTGAATTTCATTTAATCTGTATCAATGTGTAATAAAATTATTTTAAACATTACATATAACATCGTGCCTATTCCTGGTACATTCTTCGTAATTCCTCTAATAAGTATAGGTCTACAAAATTAAGATAGGCCACAACTCTAGAGTGAGAGTATAAAAAAACTCTACTTGTCAGTACTACAATCACAGATATTAATTCCACGTTTCGCTTGGCATCACATGACGGTAATTACACACATCTTACCGTCGTGTTCATCTTTAATCCTCTTCCATTTGCTCTTACTATTTGATTGAAACACAGTCCTTGTAACGATACCGTCTGTCGATTGTTCGTCGGGATTGAATCTATTTTAAAAACGTATGGTGAGGTAAAATGGTTAAATTAGTATTAGTATCTACATCAAATATATAATTAAAAATACAATGATAATTATTTCAATACTAAAATGTATATGTATACGTATATAATTTGCAATTAGTTACTTTTCTTTAAGCATGGCCTTGACACAGCTAGTCTTACCAGCACCTTCCTTCCCAAGAAACATACATCTCGAATTCACAACTGCAATTTTACCATCTTTAAGTTCATTTTTATATATTTTTATAGCCTGTTTACCCCTTGCAAATATTTCAGGAGGAACCAACAATTCTAATATTAAAATATAAAAAATACGCATAACATACTGTACATATATTCAAATTCATGGTTTTATGTAAACATTATGAATAACATTTGTTTCAGAATTCAAATATTTGTTGCTAACATTTTTGTTTTCATGTTAAAAACTTTAATATATTTTTAATGCTTACTGTCAAAATACTCTACAATCTTGATTTTTGTTATTTGTTCTATCTGCGTATTTTCTTCTAAAACAGATACTGCTGTTTTTCCTTCCTATAAACATAAAAGTGTTTTAAGTATTGCTAATAGTAGAAATATTTGTTTATAAACCGATTTAGAAATCAAAGGAACAAAATGTCTATGGAATCAGATATAAAATCCTAATTGTAGTAAGTGAGTGCAAACAATAAGCAAATAAAAATGAACATTTTTGTAGACACATCATAAGTCAATTCTAAATTAAGCATAGAGCTTCTAAGAAAATACCGTGCCGCAGTACAAAGTACACTATTTCATAGTAATTGCAAACCCCGTTTTGAAATTCAAATATTGATTTAAATGTATTCATCAAAAGGAAATCACAAACCCAAAATTGTATAATACATATGGAAAACATTCTAGTTAGTATACTTCTAAACACCTTGTACTTACAGACGTCTATAATGAAGCACGGTTCATATTTACACTAACTAACAAACAATTCCGTATTCAGTGGTATTTATTACAATATTGCAAATCAAGTATATTTACAACCATATACACAATACATTACTTTCTTCATGACTATTCCGATTTAAATGACATAAAGGGAGATACGAAAATTCACTACAGGAGTGTGTATGTTTATGTGGCCGTTTTATAAAAGGAATATTAAACGTAAAAAATATCAGTACCACATACCATGAATATTATTGGAATCTATACGAAAATTAGTATTGTGGTAAGGAGATGTTGAGCGTTATGCAAGATGCAATAATATGAGATAGTTGTAATTGAAAAAAGTATTATTCGTACTAGAATAAAAACGTTTGAAAATTCCGCGACCTGTTCTTCCCTTCATAATTCATTCGTGTCCTTATTGATTATTTGGATGCTATTGTTGTAAGTTACATCACACCAAAACATTACATTTTACAATGGGGTCAAAACCAGATAAAGGAACATAATTTCGTCGTCGTAAATGTAATATTGAATGACCAGTGACAGGACATCTCCCATCCTTCCAATGTGTAGCTCCGCGTACGCCCGATAATAATTAACTATCATTACCGTACACTATATACTAGTTAATTTAAACATAGTAAACAATCGGTGAATACTTTTTAAAAGCTAAATATCTCCAGATAAACTTAAAATTGAGTGCAGCCTTCTATACAAAATAACTGCGCCCTCAATGTGGTAATAACTCGGGCAATAATAAACTACGTCTCTTCAAAGGGAACTAATTCACGCAATAAAGTTATAGTATTTTTAAAAATGATTTTGCTTTCAACTGTATTTGAAATTAAGTTTAAAGTAACATTTAATGAAAGGCATTTTTGTACTAGTATAGTGTATATGCATGGCGCATGGGCGACGTAGTCAATTTGCTAGAATTTGGATTATATGTTTTTGAAGAAACAAAACAACTATCCTTCAAATGACTAATTATTCATGCTGTGTGATGTTTCAGTCCTATAAAGAAAATATGATCATGGAGTTTATACATACAGGTCATTGTAGCAAATAGTTATAGTTAGATTATGATAAATAATACACAAATAGATTGAAATAAAAGGTTTTGCTGGTGCATATGTTGTGGACGTAGACTGAATTATATCATTTGTCTGTGCATTCCTTTATTTTGAAATGTTAATGAAAGGTAAAGAAAAGAAAAAAGAAATCATAATTGTGTAGTTTAGGTTAATGTGAACATTGCTTTTTGTCATTATTCTAAATTCAAAAAATTTATAATGACATGATGTTCACATAAAACTATTTAAAAAATTAATAATGTTATTGCTCAATATACCAATCTAACAATAATTGTAGGATCTTGTTTAATTACTACTAAATGATTATTGCAGCAAGTAATTCTAAATAGCTCGATCAATTTTAATATGATATGAAATCAAGTGGATAAAATATGTTTCAGGCGCATATCATACGTACGTTAGTTGAAATCATATAAATTATCTCTAGACTTATATTACCTTATTTAGTGCTGTTACGGAGGCACCTTGCTTCGTGAGATAGTTTACTACTTCTAAGGTAGGTTCATTTGAACGCATGTATTCATGCAGCGGGGTGTTTCCGTCCTATAGAGAAATTATAATCATGAAGTTTATACAAACAGTTTATTGAAGCAAATAATTATAGTTAGGTAATGATAATAATACACAAAAATTGGAATAAAAATGTTTGCTGGTGCATATGCTGTGAACGTAGACCCAATTATATCAATTGTCTCTTATATTGTAATTTTAAAGAATCATAAAAGAAATCATAATCGTGTAGTTTATGCATCGAGGTTAACGTGAACACTGATTTCTGTCATGATTCTAAATTCAGCTCTTTTATAATGACATGTCCACATAAAACATAGTCAATATACCAATCTCACAATAACTGTAGGATCTTGTTTAAATACTACTAAATAATTATTGCAGCAAGTAATTCTAAATAGCTCCGTCCTATAGAGAAAACAAAATATTATGACGAAGTTTATTATTAAACATAAAAAATAACAGTTGCACATACCATGAATATATTGGAATCTATTCGAAAATTAGTATTGTGGAAAGGAGATGTCGAGTGTTATGCAAGATGCAATATGAGATAGTTAGGTTGTAATTGAAATTAGTATTCGTACTGGAACAGAATCGTTTGAACATTCCGCGGCGTGTTCCTCCAGCCATAATTCATTCGTATCCTTATTGATTATTTTGATTCCATTCTTGTAAGTGACATCACACCAAAACATTACATTTTTAAATGAGGTAAAACATAGATAAACATAATTTCGTCGACGTTAGGTGTAATCATATAACTTATCTGTAGCCATATATTACCTTATTTAGTGCTGTTACGGATGCACCTTGCTTCGTGAGATAGTCTATAACTTCTAAGATAGGTTCATTTGAACGCATGTATTCATGCAGCGGGGTGTTTCCGTCCTTTCAAGAAATTATAATCATGAAGTTTATACAAACAGTGTATTGCAGCAAATAATTATAGTTAGATAATGATAAACAATACACACAGAGAAATTTAAATAAAAAGTTTTTCTTGTGCATATCCTGTGAACGTAGACCGAATTATATCAATTGTCTCTTATATTGTAATTTTACAGAATTATAAAAGAAATCATAATCGTGTAGTTTATGCATACATGTTAACGTGAACATTGCTTTCTGTCATGATTCTAAATTCAGCTCTTTTATAATGACATGTCCACATAAAACATAGTCAATATACCAATCTCACAATAACTGTAGGATCTTGTTAAAATTCTACTAAATAATTATTGCAGCAAGTAATTCTAAATAACTTAATCAATTGTAATATGATATAAAATAAGTGGATAAGATATTGTTGCTGTGCAGATCATACGTACGTTATAGGTGTAATCTTATCTGTAACCCTATATTACCTTATTTAGTGCTGTTATTGAAGCACCTTGTTTCCTGAGATAGTTTACTACTTCTAAGGTAGGTTTATTTGAACGCATGTATTCATGCAGCGGGGTGTTTCCGTCCTATAAAGAAATTATACATACAGGTTATTTCAGAAAATCATTTTAGTTATGCAATGATAAATAATACACAAATAAATTAAAATAAAGGTTTTGCTGGCAGGTGCTTATGCTCTGAACGTAGACCGAATTATATCAATTGTCTGTGGATTCCCTAATTTTGCAATTTTACTGACAAAAGAAATCATAATCGTGTAGTTTATACATACAGATTAATGTGAACATTGATTCCAGTCATCATTCTAAATTCAACCATTTTATAATGACATGTCCACATAAAACATAGTTAAATTGATAATTCATTCAATAAAATATCTCTATCCCTATTACCTTATGCTATGTGATATGAAGATGTAATATTACATAATAATGAAGACGTACCTAAGGCAGCACTTAGTGCAGCACTGTGGCGCAGTGGTTAGAACATTGGACTTGCAATCAAGAGGTTGCCGGGTCAAGCCCGACCCGGTCACTGCGGTGTTGAGTCCTTGAGCAAGTTTCTCTATCCACATTATTCCTCCCCACAAAGGTGATAGAAATGGGTACCGGTATATTAAAAGTACTGGGAAGGTAAATCAGACTCGTTTGTGCGGGAGGAGTGACGTAGCCCCGCAAACATCCACACTTAGTGGAGCCTGGCCCAAACGCTAAGGAAATGGAGATGGGCACCAAGGCCGTTAGCATTAGCTTAGGTTTCGACTTTACTTACGTAGGGCACTTTTCTCTCAAGTTCATTATAAATCATACGTACTTATTTTATACAATAAAAAATTAAATTTAACAAAGGATTTGGATAATTAAAAAAATATATATTTTTATTTCCTATTTAGAGATTTAATCTCGGTACCACAAACGCTAGTGGTGTCCAACTGTATTTGCTTGCTGTAACCACTCTTGTACAGGTATAGAGTTAATGACAACACAACACTCGGGATATGAGGTGTGTTTGTGTGCCACCTGATAATTACATAATATTAGATCACGGGAATATATGCCCACTCTTATGTACTTTACCTTATTCTGTAATGTTTGAGATACACCAAGCTTAATAAGATTAGTCACTATTCCTAACGTAGGTTTAACATATCTACCACTTAGATGTATATGTAGAGCATTGCTTCCTTCCTAAAAAAATAAAAAATGTTATGTTTTTAATAAATACATATTTTTAAATCAAATTAATCAAAAGTCGCTAAATGTATTATTTATACCAAGAGAAGTTGCATCATGTTAATAATAATTAACATACAGTACATTACCTTTTTACGTTTGAAGGTAAAAAACGAAGCAAAACATAATAATTATCATTAAGCATACTGTTACCAGTATGTCATACTATTGCAATTTAAAGTTTTGTCAAATTACTTCTTTTGGTAATGTTGGTGATTCACCATTGGTTATCAGACAGTACAATATCTCTAATTTAACATCATCACGCTCCAGATAAATGTTTATCGGTGTGTATCCATTCTGTGAATAAATCATAAACATTAAATATAAGGATTCTTATTCTTATTGTTAGACACAACTGATAACATGGTTGATTGTTGTTGTTTTGTGGCTGATGCAATATGAATATTATAAGACATATATTGTGTTTACAAAACACTTCAGATACAGGAATACTCATACTTTTTACTCATACAATTATAAGGAATGGTAGGTCGTTTGTTTGTTTTATATTTATTGCTCATTCATCAATACTGTATTACAAATACATATAATAAAATGACAGGAGGAGGGCAAGATGATAACTCTATAAGCTCTAGAGCTTGTTGCCATAAGGACTCCAGACATAAAAAAACAACATACACCAACAATCTTAATTAACAAGTAAATCCTAATTAAATAAGTTGCAATGCAGAAGATGTGTTTAAGTGTATATTTGAAATGATTATGGTTTCCAATATCCATTAAAATATTATGTGACACATATCGTAAGCAACCACCTTTCTTACGTGTGGTGATCCTTTAAAAGAGATGGACGCTTACAAGAGGTGGTGGTTCTTTAAAAGTCGTGGTCACTAATTTAATTAAAGGGTTAGTGGTCGCTTAGGAGAGGTGATGGTCCTTTAAAAAGATGATAATCTAACAAGAAGTAAAGTCAATATATTTTAATTGATCTGTGTTATTTCCATCTTATTTTTTTTTTATCTAGTATATAAATTATCTCTATCCCTATTACCTTATGCTATGTGATATGAAGATATATTATTACATAATATTGAAGACGTACGTAAGACACTTTTCTATCAAGTTCATTATAAATCACACGTACTTATTTTATACAATAACACATTAAATTAAACAAACGATGCGGATAATTAAAAAAATATATATTTTCATTACCTATTTAGAGAGTGGTGTCCAACTGTATTTGCTTGCTGTAACCACACTTGTGCAGGTATAGAGTTATGAACAACACCATACTCGTGATCTGAGGTGTGTTTTAGTCCCACCCGATAATTACACAATGTTTGATCACGGGAATACAATGCCCACTTTTATGTACTTTACCTTATTGTGTAATGTTGGAGATACACCCAGCTTAATGAGACTAGTCACTATTGCTAACGTAGGTTTAACATATCTACCACTTAGATGTTCATGTAGAGCATTGTTTCCATCCTAAAAAAATAAAAAATGTTATATTTTTAATAAATAAATATTTTTGAATCAAATTAATCGAAAGTCACTAAAATGTTTTATTTATACCAAGAGAAGTTGCATTATGTTTATAATAATTAACATATAGTACAATACTTTCTTGCGTTTGAAGGTAAAAAACGAAGCAAAACATAATAATTATCATTAAGCATACTATTACCAGTATGATATACTATTGCAATTTAACATTTTTGTCAAATTACCTCTTTTGGTAATGTTGGTGATTCACCATTGGTTATCAGACAGTACAATATCTCTAATTTAACATCATCACGCTCGAGATAAATATTTATCGGTGTGTATCCATTCTGTGAATAAATCATAAACATAAAATATAAGGATTCTTATTCTTATTGTTAGACACAACTGATAACATGATTGTTGTTGTTTTGTGGCTGATGCAATATGAATATTATAAGACATATTGTGTTTACAAAACACTTCAGATACAGGAATACTCATACTTTTTACTCATACAATTACAAGGAATGGCAGAACGTTTGTTTATTTTATATTTCTTGCTCATTCATCAATACTGTATTACAAATACATATAATAAAATGACAGGATGAGAGCAAGATTATAACTCTATAAGCTCTAGAACTTGTTTCCATAAGGACTCCCGACATAAAAAAACAACATACACCAGCAATCTTAATTAACTAGAAAATCCTAATTAAATCATAAGTTGCAATGCAGAAGATGTGTTTAAGTGTATACTTGAATTGATTATGGTTTCCAATGTCCTTTAAACTATTATGTGACACAATATCGTAAGCAACCACCTTTCATACTTGTGGTGATCCTTTAAAAGTGATGGACGCTTACAAGAGGTGGTGGTTCTTTAAAAGTGGTGGTCACTAAATTAATTAATATATATTTTAATTGATCTGTGTTATTTCAATCTTATTTATTTTTTTTATCTAGTATATAAATTATCTCTATCCCTATTACCTCATGCTATGTGATATGAAGATACATTATTATTACATAATATTGAAGATGTGCGTAAGACACTTTTCTCTCAAGTTCATTATAAATCACACGTACTTATTTTATACAATAACAAATTAAATTAAACAAAGGATGCGGATAATTAAAAAAATATATTTTCATTTTCTATTTAGAGATTTAATTTCGGTACAACGAATGTTAGTGGTGTCCAACTGTATTTGATTGCTGTAACCACTCTTGTGCAGGTATAGAGTTATGAACAACACCACACTCGTGATATGAGGTGTGTTTGAGTCCCACCCGATAATTACACAATGTTAGATCACGGGAATATATGCCCACTCTTATGTATTTTACCTTATTCTGTAATGTTGGAGATACACCAAGTTTAATAAGATTAGTCACTATTCCTAAAAAATGATTTTGTTTTCAACTGTATTTGAAATTAAGTTTAAAGTAACATTTAATGAAAGGCATTTTTGTACTAGTATAGTGTATATGCATGGCGCATGGGCGACGTAGTCAATTTGCTAGAATTTGGATTATATGTTTTTGAAGAAACAAAACAACTATCCTTCAAATGACTAATTATTCATGCTGTGTGATGTTTCAGTCCTATAAAGAAAATATGATCATGGAGTTTATACATACAGGTCATTGTAGCAAATAGTTATAGTTAGATTATGATAAATAATACACAAATAGATTGAAATAAAAGGTTTTGCTGGTGCATATGTTGTGGACGTAGACTGAATTATATCATTTGTCTGTGCATTCCTTTATTTTGAAATGTTAATGAAAGGTAAAGAAAAATCCAAGAAAAGAAAAAAGAAATCATAATTGTGTAGTTTAGGTTAATGTGAACATTGCTTTTTGTCATTATTCTAAATTCAAAACATTTATAATGACATGTTCACATAAAACTATTTAAAAAATTAATAATGTTATTGCTCAATATACCAATCTAACAATAATTGTAGGATCTTGTTTAATTACTACTAAATGATTATTGCAGCAAGTAATTCTAAATAGCTCAATCAATTTTAATATTATATGAAATCAAGTGGATAAAATATGTTTCAGGCGCATATCATACGTACGTTAGTTGAAATCATATAAATTATTTCTAGACTTATATTACCTTATTTAGTGCTGTTACGGAGGCACATTGCTTCGTGAGATAGTTTACTACTTCTAAGATAGGTTCATTTGAACGCATGTATTCATGCAGCGGGGTGTTTCCGTCCTATAGAGAAATTATAATCATGAAGTTTATACAAACAGTTTATTGAAGCAAATAATTATAGTTAGGTAATGATAATAATACACAAAAATTGGAATAAAAATGTTTGCTGGTGCATATGCTGTGAACGTAGACCCAATTATATCAATTGTCTCTTATATTGTAATTTTAAAGAATCATAAAAGAAATCATAATCGTGTAGTTTATGCATCGAGGTTAACGTGAACACTGATTTCTGTCATGATTCTAAATTCAGCTCTTTTATAATGACATGTCCACATAAAACATAGTCAATATACCAATCTCACAATAACTGTAGGATCTTGTTTAAATACTACTAAATAATTATTGCAGCAAGTAATTCTAAATAGCTCCGTCCTATAGAGAAAACAAAATATTATGACGAAGTTTATTATTAAACATAAAAAATAACAGTTGCACATACCATGAATATATTGGAATCTATTCGAAAATTAGTATTGTGGAAAGGAGATGTTGAGTGTTATGCAAGATGCAATATGAGATACGGTAGTTAGGTTGTAATTGAAATTAGTATTCGTACTGGAACAGAATCGTTTGAACATTCCGCGGCGTGTTCCTCCAGTCATAATTCATTCGTATCCTTATTGATTATTTTGATTCCATTATTGTAAGTGACATCATTCACACCAAAACATTACATTTTTAAATGAGGTAAAAAATAGATAAATAAACATAATTTCGTCGACGTTAGGTGTAATCATATAACTTATCTGTAGCCATATATTACCTTATTTAGTGCTGTTACGGATGCACCTTGCTTCGTGAGATAGTCTATAACTTCTAAGATAGGTTCATTTGAACGCATGTATTCATGCAGCGGGGTGTTTCCGTCCTTTAAAGAAATTATAATCATGAAGTTTATACAAACAGTGTATTGCAGCAAATAATTATAGTTAGATAATGATAAACAATACACACAAAGAAATTTAAATAAAAAGTTTTTCTTGTGCATATCCTGTGAACGTAGACCGAATTATATCAATTGTCTCTTATATTGTAATTTTACAGAATTATAAAAGAAATCATAATCGTGTAGTTTATGCATACATGTTAACGTGAACATTGCTTTCTGTCATGATTCTAAATTCAGCTCTTTTATAATGATATGTCCACATAAAACATAGTCAATATACCAATCTCAAAATAACTGTAGGATCTTGTTAAAATTCTACTAAATAATTATTGCAGCAAGTAATTCTAAATAACTTAATCAATTGTAATATGATATAAAATAAGTGGATAAGATATTGTTGCTGTGCAGATCATACGTACGTTATAGGTGTAATCTTATCTGTAACCCTATATTACCTTATTTAGTGCTGTTATTGAAGCACCTTGTTTCCTGAGATAGTTTCCCAGTGGGCACAGAACATAATTTCAACGTTGAATCAACGTTGAAACATAGTTGATTTGTTGAAATCATGTTGTCAGCGTATTTCAAACGTTGAATCAACGTTGAAATAACATTTTTTCCCTAACTATTTTTTTAACGTTTATTAATAAACATTGAATCAACGTTGAAATAACATTTTCTTTTCAATAAAATGTTTATGTTCATTTATCAATGTTAATCAAACGTTAAAATAACATTGTCTTTTTAACTAGTAATTTACGTTAATTTATAAATGTTGATTTAACGTTGAAATAACATCGTCTTACTAACAAATGTTTTATGTTAATTTATCAATGTTGATCCAACGTTGAAATAACATTGTTTTTCTAACAAATGTTTTACGTTAATTTATAAATGTTGATCTAACGTTGAAATAACATTGTATTTTTAACTAGAAATTTACGTTAATTTATCAATGTTGATCCAACGTTAAAATAACATTGTCCTTCTAACTAGTAATTTACGTTAATTTATCAATGTTGATTTAACGTTGATATAACATTGTCTTTCTAACTAGTAATTTACGTTAATTTATCAATGTTGATCCAACGTTGAAATAACATTGTATTTTTAACTAGTAATTTACGTTAATTTATCAATGTTGATCCAACGTTGAAATAACATTGTATTTTTAACTAGTAATTTACGTTAATTTATCAATGTTGATCCAACGTTGAAATAACATTGTCTTTCTAACTAGTAATTTACGTTAATTTATCAATGTTGATCCAACGTTGAAATAACGTTGTATTTTTAACTAGAAATTTACGTTAATTTATCAATGTTGATCCAACGTTGAAATAACATTGTCTTTCTAACTAGTAATTTACGTTAATTTATCAATGTTGATCCAACGTTGAAATAACATTGTATTTTTAACTAGAAATTTACGTTTTATTATCAATGTTGATCCAACGTTGAAATAACATCGTCCTTCTAACTAGTCATTTACGTTTTATTATCAATGTTGATCCAACGTTGAAATATCATTGTCTTTCTAACTAGTAATTTAAGTTAATTTATCAATGTTGATCCAACGTTGAAATAACATTGTCTTTCTAACTAGTAATTTAAGTTAATTTATCAATGTTGATCCAACGTTAAAATCACATTGTATTTTTAACTAGAAATTTACATTAATTTATCAATGTTGATCCAACGTTGAAATAACATTGTATTTTTAACAAGAAATTTACGTTAATTTATCAATGTTGATCCAACGTTGAAATAACATTGTATTTTAAACTAGTAATTTGCGTTAATTTATCAATGTTGATCCAACGTTGAAATAACATTGTATTTTTAACTATTAATTTACGTTAATTTATCAATGTTGATCCAACGTTGAAATAACATTGTATTTTGAACTAGAAATTTACGTTGATTTATTAATGTTGATCCAACGTTGAAATAACATTGTCTTTCTAACTAGTAATTTGCGTTAATTTATCAATGTTGATCCAACGTTGAAATAACATTGTATTTTTAACTAGTAATTTACGTTAATTTATCAATGTTGATCCAACGTTGAAATAACATTGTATTTTTAACTAGAAATTTACGTTAATTTTATTAATGTTGATCCAACGTTGAAATAACATTGTATTTTATACTAGAAATTTACGTTAATTTATCAATGTTGATCCAACGTTGAAATAACATTGTCTTTCTAACTAGTAATTTACGTTAATTTATCAATGTTGATCCAACGTTGAAATAACATTGTCTTTCTAACTAGTAATTTACTTTAATTTATCAATGTTGATCACGTTGAATACTAACATTGTATTTTTAACTAGAAATTTACGTTATTTTATCAATGTTGATCCAACGTTGAAATAACATTGTCTTTCTAACTAGTAATTTACGTTAATTTATCAATGTTGATCCAACGTTGAAATAACATTGTATTTCTAACTAGTAATTTTTTTCAAACAATTATTATGTTTGTTTTTCAATGTTATTCCAACGTTATTTTAATTGAAATCCAGTTGTCATTTTCAAATGAAATTGAAATTATGTTGTTTTTTCAAACTATTCAAATTATTATTATAAGTACGTTGCCATTGATGTTTCAACGTTAAATTAACATTAGATTTCAGTTGGCGTTTTTTTATCATCCTTTATTGTAAAACAATACATGTATGATGTAGCTTGATTATTGGTTATTTAGGAATTTTAGATTGGCAAATATTATTGTCTCTGTATAATACAAAAATGTTCTAGCTAGAAGTTGTGTTGAAAATCGAATGATCCTTTCATGCAAGATCAAATTTCATAAGATACGAGCTTGTCATTGGTTAGTTTCGTTTTGATCAAATTTTGAAACTGGTGTCAGTAATTTCAGTTACTTCAACGTAGGCTAGGCCTGGTGTGTAGAAAAAAAGGCTCATCATTGAAATTGTCAAATAAGTATGTTTTCAGGTAGGAAAACAATGTTTTTTATTTGTAATCTACTAATTTATAAGCTTAGAGCTTGACTATTTTACCCTTATCAACAGCTAGCCTCTAGTCTAGTAGGCCACACATGCATAGCTAGGCTATAGGACTAGGCCTAGGCCTAGAGGTAGGCTAGTAGGCTAGGCAGGCTGCCAAACTGCTGATGAACTGAATTCACTCACTAGGCCTAGTGGAAGCATTTAGTATCATGCCTGTCAAGGGCAAACATTTGCCTTGCCAAGGATAACTACAGTACTGTACTTATTATGGTTATAAAATGGTATGTATTAGGCCTTAGTTCTCAATTCAGAATTCTTTCTTTATTTATCCAAAAGTATACATACATATAACATTATATTATTAGTTGGCCTAGTTAGCTTATTGCTAGGCTGTCTACAGTAGCTGCTAATGCTATTATTAGTATTAATAGTATACAAACACATGCTAGCCTAGGACAGCTATTTGTTTAAACTCACTCGCTTTCTTTATTTCAGATTGTAGGCCTAGCTAAGGCCCTTAGGCCTATGCCTAGCTAGAGTACAAAATAATGAAGTACATGTATAATCTTTTCTATGTGAATCAAACGAGAAAAATCTAATGGATGATCAATATTTTTATATACAAAAGGTTGGTATTTATAGTTCTTATCTTTAATATTGAATAAATATTAATACAGTGTTGCAATATTATTTACATAAATTGAATTGATTGCATATTTTATGTGTAAGTGTGAAATGATGTTCTGAATTGAATTTTTGTTTATGTACAGTATGATTTTTGAACAATGTGTTAAAGATATAATTGAACTGAACAATTTTTTTTTTTTAATTTTGTTGAATATGCCGTCACTATAGAGTTGTTCACTTTGACCAAAAATTAGATTTTAAAAAATGCATTTGTACCTGAAAAATTTAAACAAACAATTGGTTTTTGGTTAAATATACTGTTTATTTTGTATTTTTGTTAAGTGAAATCTTTATTGTTGTTGTTTATTTTCTACGGCAAGTGAATATCTTTGTTAAAATTGCAAAATGGCAAGGTATTCAAAGTATGATTGTATTAATCTTCATTGTTCATGTTTTTTGGGGAAAATAAATCTTTCAATTAAAGATGTATTGTCCCTTGAAACACAAAAAAATGAAGGTCAAAATATTCTAAATTTAAATTGGCCATATAAAAAACTTTGACTGGAAGTCAAAGTTATTTTTTAAACAGAAAACGTCTGAATTTCAGTTAAATGGGTTTTTTTTCGACAAATTTTTGGTGATAGTTAATAACTATTATGATACTTCAAAATGACCCACCTTTTTTCGAAATCTTTTATTTTTTATTTTTTTGGAATTAGTCAAAGGGACAATACATCTTTAATTTTTTACTGTATTACTTTTGTTTAAAACTACAGTAACTTGATTGAATTTGTTTCAGGTTTGGAAAAATGATATTGCCACACTTTTGGAAAGCATAGGACAATGTCAACACAGGAATCGAGGCAACTGTTTATTGACTAATCGGAACAATGCAATTACAGTATTGTGTTATTGCCATTTCATTTGGACTTCTGCAACATTAGCACAAGGCACCTGTGACGTGTGTTGTATTTATTGTGTTTTACTGTAATCAGCCAATATTTATAGTTATTCAATCATGTTAGTTGGCAAACATATTACAAACTGGTTATTAGTATATTTTTTATACTTAACTTTGGTACCTGAGAACTGTCAGTGAGGATGTACATTATTTGATTGTTGCTTGGATTTTGCCTGATGATTTGATAACACCTGATTAAATGTTATTTTATGTTTTTATAGAAATTAAAGATTAGTAAGATATACAGTATTTATAAAATGTCTCTATTGATGGATTCTGCGACGTAACAGTGTACTTTACTACCAACTACTTTAAAACCGTTGATTCAAATTGGATATAGTAATTCAACAAATCAATTACCATTGAAAATATGCCAGATTTCAGCTTGATTTATTTTGGTTGTGTTACTATAAGCTGTTCTTCTATTAACTAAACCATTGCTATGTTAAATTATTGTTGATAATTTCTATGTTGAATCAACGGTAAAAATGTGTTTACACTAAATCAATGTTGATCTGTATACGTTGATTAAACGTTATTTTTTCTACAGTTTTTCAGCGTTATTTCAACGTTTGCGGATAATGTTGAATTAACTTTAATATTTCAACATTGAATCAACGTTGATAATTTCAACGTTAAATCTATGTTGAAATTTACGTTGATGCAAATTTTCATTTCAACTTAATTATTACGTTGTTTCAACATTAATAATTTCAACATTGAATCAACATTGATAATTTCAACGTTGACATTTTTGTTGAGGCAAACTTCATTTTCAACCATTTTTTAAACGTTATTTCAACGTTACTTATTTTAACGTTGTTTCAACGTTGATAATTTCTATGTTGATTCAACGTTGACATTTACGTTGAGGCAAACTTTCATTTTCAACCATTTTTTCAACGTTATTTCAACGTTACCTATTTTAACGTTGTTTCAACGTTGATAATTTCTATGTTAATTCAACGTTAACATTTACGTTGAGGCAAACTTTCATTTTCAACCATTTTTTCAACGTTATTTCAACGTTACCTATTTTAACGTTGTTTCAACGTTGATAATTTCTATGTTGATTCAACGTTGACATTTAAGTTGAGGCAAACTTTCATTTTCAACCATTTTTTCAACGTTATTTCAACGTTACTTATTTTAACGTTGTTTCAACGTTGATAATTTCTATGTTGATTCAACGTTGACATTTACGTTGAGGCAAACTTTCATTTTCAACCAGTTTTTCAACGTTATTTCAATGTTACCTATTTTAACGTTGTTTCAACGTTGATAATTTCTATGTTGATTCAACGTTGACATTTACGTTGAGGCAAACTTTCATTTTCAACCACTTTTTCAACGTTATTTCAACGTTTGCAGATAACGTTGAATTAACGTTAATTCAACCAATTTTTGCCCACTGGGTTACTACTTCTAAGGTAGGTTTATTTGAACGCATGTATTCATGCAGCGGGGTGTTTCCGTCCTATAAAGAAATTATACATACAGGTTATTTCAGAAAATCATTTTAGTTATGCAATGATAAATAATACACAAATAAATTAAAATAAAGGTTTTGCTGGCAGGTGCTTATGCTCTGAACGTAGACCGAATTATATCAATTGTCTGTGGATTCCCTAATTTTGCAATTTTACTGACAAAAGAAATCATAATCGTGTAGTTTATACATACAGATTAATGTGAACATTGATTCCAGTCATCATTCTAAATTCAACCATTTTATAATGACATGTCCACATAAAACATAGTTAAATTGATAATTCATTCAATAAAATATCTCTATCCCTATTACCTTATGCTATGTGATATGAAGATGTAATATTACATAATAATGAAGACGTACCTAAGGCAGCACTTAGTGCAGCACTGTGGCGCAGTGGTTAGAGCATTGGACTTGCAATCAAGAGGTTGCCGGGTCAAGCCCGACCCGGTCACTGCGGTGTTGAGTCCTTGAGCAAGTTTCTCTATCCACATTATTCCTCCCCACCAAGGTGATAGAAATGGGTACCGGTATGTTAAAAGTACTGGGAAGGTAAATCAGACTCGTTTGTGCGGGAGGAGTGACGTAGCCCCGCAAACATCCACACTTAGTGGAGCCTGGCCCAAACGATAAAGAAATGGAGATGGGCACCAAGGCCGTTAGCATTATCTTAGGTTTCGGCTTTACTACTTTACTTACATAGGACACTTTTCTTTCAAGTTCATTATAAATCATACGTACTTATTTTATACAATAAAAAATTAAATTAAACAAAGGATTTGGATAATTAAAAAAATATATATTTTCATTTCCTATTTAGAGATTTAAACTCGGTACTACGAATGTTAGTGGTGTCCTACTGTATTTGCTTGCTGTAACCACTCTGATGCAGGTATAGAGTTATGAACACAACACTAGTGATCTGGGGTGTTTTTGAGTCCCACGATAAATACACAATGTTAGATCACTGGAATATATGCCCACTCTTATGTAATTTACCTTATTCTGTAATGTTGGAGATACACCAAGTTTAATGAGATTAGTCACTATCCCTAACGTAGGTTTAACATATCTACCACTTAGATGTATATGTAGAGCATTGCTTCCTTCCTAAAAAAATAAAACATGTTATGTTTTTAATAAATACATATTTTTTAATCAAATTAATCAAAAGTCGCTAAATGTATTATTTATACCAAGAGAAGTTGCATCATGTTAATAATAATTAACATACAGTACATTACCTTTTTACGTTTGAAGGTAAAAAAACGAAGCAAAACATAATAATTATCATTAAGCATACTGTTACCAGTATGTCATACTATTGCAATTTAAAGTTTTTGTCAAATTACCTCTTTTGGTAATGTTGGTGATTCACCATTGGTTATCAGACAGTACAATATCTCTAATTTAACATCATCGCGCTCCAGATAAATAGTTATCGGTGTGTATCCATTCTGTGAATAAATCATAAACATAAAATATAAGGATTCTTATTCTTATTGTTAGACACAACTGATAACATGGTTGATTGTTGTTGTTCTGTGGATTCCCTAATTTTGAAACTTGACTGACAAAAGAAATCATAATCGTGTAGTTTATACATACAGATTAATGTGAACATTGCTTCCAGTCATCATTCTAAATTCAACCATTTTATAATGACATGTCCACATAAAACATAGTTAAATTGATAATTCATTCAATAAATTATCTCTATCCCTATTACCTTATGCTATGTGATATGAAGATGTCATATTACATAATAATGAAGACGTACGTAAGGCAGCACTTAGTGGAGCACTGTGGCGCAGTGGTTAGAGCATTGGACTTGCAATCAAGAGGTTGCCGGTTCAAGCCCGGCCCGGTCACTGCGGTGTTGAGTCCTTGAGCAAGATTCTTTATCCACATTGTTCCTCCCCACCCAGGTGATAGAAATGGGTACCAGTATGTTAAAAGTACTGGGAAAGTAAATCAGACTCGTTTGTGCGGGAGGAGAGGCGTACCCCCGCAAACATACACACTTAGTGGAGCCTGGCCCAAACGCTAAGGAAATGGAGATGGGCACCAAGGCCGTTAGCATTAGCTTAGGTTTCGACTTTACTTACGTAGGGCACTTTTCTCTCAAGTTCATTATAAATCATACGTACTTATTTAAATTATACAATAAAAAATTAAATTTAACAAAGGATTTGGATAATTAAAAAAATATATATTTTTATTTCCTATTTAGAGATTTAATCTCGGTACCACAAACGCTAGTGGTGTCCAACTGTATTTGCTTGCTGTAACCACTCTTGTACAGGTATAGAGTTAATGACAAAACAACACTCGGGATATGAGGTGTGTTTGAGTGCCACCTGATAATTACATAATATTAGATCACGGGAATATATGCCCACTCTTATGTACTTTACCTTATTCTGTAATGTTTGAGATACACCAAGCTTAATAAGATTAGTCACTATTCCTAACGTAGGTTTAACATATCTACCACTTAGATGTATATGTAGAGCATTGCTTCCTTCCTAAAAAAATAAAAAATGTTATGTTTTTAATAAATACATATTTTTAAATCAAATTAATCAAAAGTCGCTAAATGTATTATTTATACCAAGAGAAGTTGCATCATGTTAATAATAATTAACATACAGTACATTACCTTTTTACGTTTGAAGGTAAAAAACGAAGCAAAACATAATAATTATCATTAAGCATACTGTTACCAGTATGTCATACTATTGCAATTTAAAGTTTTGTCAAATTACCTCTTTTGGTAATGTTGGTGATTCACCATTGGTTATCAGACAGTACAATATCTCTAATTTAACATCATCACGCTCCAGATAAATGTTTATCGGTGTGTATCCATTCTGTGAATAAATCATAAACATTAAATATAAGGATTCTTATTCTTATTGTTAGACACAACTGATAACATGGTTGATTGTTGTTGTTTTGTGGCTGATGCAATATGAATATTATAAGACATATATTGTGTTTACAAAACACTTCAGATACAGGAATACTCATACTTTTTACTCATACAATTATAAGGAATGGTAGGTCGTTTGTTTGTTTTATATTTGTTGCTCATTCATCAATACTGTATTACAAATACATATAATAAAATGACAGGAGGAGGGCAAGATGATAACTCTATAAGCTCTAGAGCTTGTTGCCATAAGGACTCCCGACATAAAAAAACAACATACACCAACAATCTTAATTAACAAGTAAATCCTAATTAAATAAGTTGCAATGCAGAAGATGTGTTTAAGTGTATATTTGAAATGATTATGGTTTCCAATATCCATTAAAATATTATGTGACACATATATCGTAAGCAACCACCTTTCTTACGTGTGGTGATCCTTTAAAAGAGATGGACGCTTACAAGAGGTGGTGGTTCTTTAAAAGTCGTGGTCACTAATTTAATTAAAGGGTTAGTGGTCGCTTAGGAGAGGTGATGGTCCTTTAAAAAGATGATAATCTAACAAGAAGTAAAGTCAATATATTTTAATTGATCTGTGTTATTTCCATCTTATTTTTTTTTTATCTAGTATATAAATTATCTCTATCCCTATTACCTTATGCTATGTGATATGAAGATATATTATTACATAATATTGAAGACGTACGTAAGGCACTTTTCTATCAAGTTCATTATAAATCACACGTACTTATTTTATACAATAACACATTAAATTAAACAAACGATGCGGATAATTAAAAAAATATATATTTTCATTACCTATTTAGAGAGTGGTGTCCAACTGTATTTGCTTGCTGTAACCACACTTGTGCAGGTATAGAGTTATGAACAACACCATACTCGTGATCTGAGGTGTGTTTTAGTCCCACCCGATAATTACACAATGTTTGATCACGGGAATACAATGCCCACTTTTATGTACTTTACCTTATTGTGTAATGTTGGAGATACACCCAGCTTAATGAGACTAGTCACTATTTCTAACGTAGGTTTAACATATCTACCACTTAGATGTTCATGTAGAGCATTGTTTCCATCCTAAAAAAATAAAAAATGTTATATTTTTAATAAATAAATATTTTTGAATCAAATTAATCGAAAGTCACTAAAATGTTTTATTTATACCAAGAGAAGTTGCATTATGTTTATAATAATTAACATATAGTACAATACTTTCTTGCGTTTGAAGGTAAAAAACGAAGCAAAACATAATAATTATCATTAAGCATACTATTACCAGTATGATATACTATTGCAATTTAACATTTTTGTCAAATTACCTCTTTTGGTAATGTTGGTGATTCACCATTGGTTATCAGACAGTACAATATCTCTAATTTAACATCATCACGCTCGAGATAAATATTTATCGGTGTGTATCCATTCTGTGAATAAATCATAAACATAAAATATAAGGATTCTTATTCTTATTGTTAGACACAACTGATAACATGATTGTTGTTGTTTTGTGGCTGATGCAATATGAATATTATAAGACATATTGTGTTTACAAAACACTTCAGATACAGGAATACTCATACTTTTTACTCATACAATTACAAGGAATGGCAGAACGTTTGTTTATTTTATATTTCTTGCTCATTCATCAATACTGTATTACAAATACATATAATAAAATGACAGGATGAGAGCAAGATTATAACTCTATAAGCTCTAGAACTTGTTTCCATAAGGACTCCCGACATAAAAAAACAACATACACCAGCAATCTTAATTAACTAGAAAATCCTAATTAAATCATAAGTTGCAATGCAGAAGATGTGTTTAAGTGTATACTTGAATTGATTATGGTTTCCAATGTCCTTTAAACTATTATGTGACACAATATCGTAAGCAACCACCTTTCATACTTGTGGTGATCCTTTAAAAGTGATGGACGCTTACAAGAGGTGGTGGTTCTTTAAAAGTGGTGGTCACTAAATTAATTAATATATATTTTAATTGATCTGTGTTATTTCAATCTTATTTATTTTTTTTATCTAGTATATAAATTATCTCTATCCCTATTACCTCATGCTATGTGATATGAAGATACATTATTATTACATAATATTGAAGATGTGCGTAAGACACTTTTCTCTCAAGTTCATTATAAATCACACGTACTTATTTTATACAATAACAAATTAAATTAAACAAAGGATGCGGATAATTAAAAAAATATATTTTCATTTTCTATTTAGAGATTTAATTTCGGTACAACGAATGTTAGTGGTGTCCAACTGTATTTGATTGCTGTAACCACTCTTGTGCAGGTATAGAGTTATGAACAACACCACACTCGTGATATGAGGTGTGTTTGAGTCCCACCCGATAATTACACAATGTTAGATCACGGGAATATATGCCCACTCTTATGTATTTTACCTTATTCTGTAATGTTGGAGATACACCAAGTTTAATAAGATTAGTCACTATTCCTAAAAAATGATTTTGTTTTCAACTGTATTTGAAATTAAGTTTAAAGTAACATTTAATGAAAGGCATTTTTGTACTAGTATAGTGTATATGCATGGCGCATGGGCGACGTAGTCAATTTGCTAGAATTTGGATTATATGTTTTTGAAGAAACAAAACAACTATCCTTCAAATGACTAATTATTCATGCTGTGTGATGTTTCAGTCCTATAAAGAAAATATGATCATGGAGTTTATACATACAGGTCATTGTAGCAAATAGTTATAGTTAGATTATGATAAATAATACACAAATAGATTGAAATAAAAGGTTTTGCTGGTGCATATGTTGTGGACGTAGACTGAATTATATCATTTGTCTGTGCATTCCTTTATTTTGAAATGTTAATGAAAGGTAAAGAAAAATCCAAGAAAAGAAAAAAGAAATCATAATTGTGTAGTTTAGGTTAATGTGAACATTGCTTTTTGTCATTATTCTAAATTCAAAACATTTATAATGACATGTTCACATAAAACTATTTAAAAAATTAATAATGTTATTGCTCAATATACCAATCTAACAATAATTGTAGGATCTTGTTTAATTACTACTAAATGATTATTGCAGCAAGTAATTCTAAATAGCTCAATCAATTTTAATATGATATGAAATCAAGTGGATAAAATATGTTTCAGGCGCATATCATACGTACGTTAGTTGAAATCATATAAATTATTTCTAGACTTATATTACCTTATTTAGTGCTGTTACGGAGGCACATTGCTTCGTGAGATAGTTTACTACTTCTAAGATAGGTTCATTTGAACGCATGTATTCATGCAGCGGGGTGTTTCCGTCCTATAGAGAAATTATAATCATGAAGTTTATACAAACAGTTTATTGAAGCAAATAATTATAGTTAGGTAATGATAATAATACACAAAAATTGGAATAAAAATGTTTGCTGGTGCATATGCTGTGAACGTAGACCCAATTATATCAATTGTCTCTTATATTGTAATTTTAAAGAATCATAAAAGAAATCATAATCGTGTAGTTTATGCATCGAGGTTAACGTGAACACTGATTTCTGTCATGATTCTAAATTCAGCTCTTTTATAATGACATGTCCACATAAAACATAGTCAATATACCAATCTCACAATAACTGTAGGATCTTGTTTAAATACTACTAAATAATTATTGCAGCAAGTAATTCTAAATAGCTCCGTCCTATAGAGAAAACAAAATATTATGACGAAGTTTATTATTAAACATAAAAAATAACAGTTGCACATACCATGAATATATTGGAATCTATTCGAAAATTAGTATTGTGGAAAGGAGATGTTGAGTGTTATGCAAGATGCAATATGAGATACGGTAGTTAGGTTGTAATTGAAATTAGTATTCGTACTGGAACAGAATCGTTTGAACATTCCGCGGCGTGTTCCTCCAGTCATAATTCATTCGTATCCTTATTGATTATTTTGATTCCATTATTGTAAGTGACATCATTCACACCAAAACATTACATTTTTAAATGAGGTAAAAAATAGATAAATAAACATAATTTCGTCGACGTTAGGTGTAATCATATAACTTATCTGTAGCCATATATTACCTTATTTAGTGCTGTTACGGATGCACCTTGCTTCGTGAGATAGTCTATAACTTCTAAGATAGGTTCATTTGAACGCATGTATTCATGCAGCGGGGTGTTTCCGTCCTTTAAAGAAATTATAATCATGAAGTTTATACAAACAGTGTATTGCAGCAAATAATTATAGTTAGATAATGATAAACAATACACACAAAGAAATTTAAATAAAAAGTTTTTCTTGTGCATATCCTGTGAACGTAGACCGAATTATATCAATTGTCTCTTATATTGTAATTTTACAGAATTATAAAAGAAATCATAATCGTGTAGTTTATGCATACATGTTAACGTGAACATTGCTTTCTGTCATGATTCTAAATTCAGCTCTTTTATAATGATATGTCCACATAAAACATAGTCAATATACCAATCTCAAAATAACTGTAGGATCTTGTTAAAATTCTACTAAATAATTATTGCAGCAAGTAATTCTAAATAACTTAATCAATTGTAATATGATATAAAATAAGTGGATAAGATATTGTTGCTGTGCAGATCATACGTACGTTATAGGTGTAATCTTATCTGTAACCCTATATTACCTTATTTAGTGCTGTTATTGAAGCACCTTGTTTCCTGAGATAGTTTACTACTTCTAAGGTAGGTTTATTTGAACGCATGTATTCATGCAGCGGGGTGTTTCCGTCCTATAAAGAAATTATACATACAGGTTATTTCAGAAAATCATTTTAGTTATGCAATGATAAATAATACACAAATAAATTAAAATAAAGGTTTTGCTGGCAGGTGCTTATGCTCTGAACGTAGACCGAATTATATCAATTGTCTGTGGATTCCCTAATTTTGCAATTTTACTGACAAAAGAAATCATAATCGTGTAGTTTATACATACAGATTAATGTGAACATTGATTCCAGTCATCATTCTAAATTCAACCATTTTATAATGACATGTCCACATAAAACATAGTTAAATTGATAATTCATTCAATAAAATATCTCTATCCCTATTACCTTATGCTATGTGATATGAAGATGTAATATTACATAATAATGAAGACGTACCTAAGGCAGCACTTAATGCAGCACTGTGGCGCAGTGGTTAGAGCATTGGACTTGCAATCAAGAGGTTGCCGGGTCAAGCCCGACCCGGTCACTGCGGTGTTGAGTCCTTGAGCAAGTTTCTCTATCCACATTATTCCTCCCCACCAAGGTGATAGAAATGGGTACCGGTATGTTAAAAGTACTGGGAAGGTAAATCAGACTCGTTTGTGCGGGAGGAGTGACGTAGCCCCGCAAACATCCACACTTAGTGGAGCCTGGCCCAAACGATAAAGAAATGGAGATGGGCACCAAGGCCGTTAGCATTATCTTAGGTTTCGGCTTTACTACTTTACTTACATAGGACACTTTTCTTTCAAGTTCATTATAAATCATACGTACTTATTTTATACAATAAAAAATTAAATTAAACAAAGGATTTGGATAATTAAAAAAATATATATTTTCATTTCCTATTTAGAGATTTAAACTCGGTACTACGAATGTTAGTGGTGTCCTACTGTATTTGCTTGCTGTAACCACTCTGATGCAGGTATAGAGTTATGAACACAACACTAGTGATCTGGGGTGTTTTTGAGTCCCACGATAAATACACAATGTTAGATCACTGGAATATATGCCCACTCTTATGTAATTTACCTTATTCTGTAATGTTGGAGATACACCAAGTTTAATGAGATTAGTCACTATCCCTAACGTAGGTTTAACATATCTACCACTTAGATGTATATGTAGAGCATTGCTTCCTTCCTAAAAAAATAAAACATGTTATGTTTTTAATAAATACATATTTTTTAATCAAATTAATCAAAAGTCGCTAAATGTATTATTTATACCAAGAGAAGTTGCATCATGTTAATAATAATTAACATACAGTACATTACCTTTTTACGTTTGAAGGTAAAAAAACGAAGCAAAACATAATAATTATCATTAAGCATACTGTTACCAGTATGTCATACTATTGCAATTTAAAGTTTTTGTCAAATTACCTCTTTTGGTAATGTTGGTGATTCACCATTGGTTATCAGACAGTACAATATCTCTAATTTAACATCATCGCGCTCCAGATAAATAGTTATCGGTGTGTATCCATTCTGTGAATAAATCATAAACATAAAATATAAGGATTCTTATTCTTATTGTTAGACACAACTGATAACATGGTTGATTGTTGTTGTTCTGTGGATTCCCCAATTTTGAAACTTGACTGACAAAAGAAATCATAATCGTGTAGTTTATACATACAGATTAATGTGAACATTGCTTCCAGTCATCATTCTAAATTCAACCATTTTATAATGACATGTCCACATAAAACATAGTTAAATTGATAATTCATTCAATAAATTATCTCTATCCCTATTACCTTATGCTATGTGATATGAAGATGTCATATTACATAATAATGAAGACGTACGTAAGGCAGCACTTAGTGGAGCACTGTGGCGCTGTGGTTAGAGCATTGGACTTGCAATCAAGAGGTTGCCGGTTCAAGCCCGGCCCGGTCACTGCGGTGTTGAGTCCTTGAGCAAGATTCTTTATCCACATTGTTCCTCCCCACCCAGGTGATAGAAATGGGTACCAGTATGTTAAAAGTACTGGGAAAGTAAATCAGACTCGTTTGTGCGGGAGGAGAGGCGTACCCCCGCAAACATACACACTTAGTGGAGCCTGGCCCAAACGCTAAGGAAATGGAGATGGGCACCAAGGCCGTTAGCATTAGCTTAGGTTTCGACTTTACTTACGTAGGGCACTTTTCTCTCAAGTTCATTATAAATCATACGTACTTATTTAAATTATACAATAAAAAATTAAATTTAACAAAGGATTTGGATAATTAAAAAAATATATATTTTTATTTCCTATTTAGAGATTTAATCTCGGTACCACAAACGCTAGTGGTGTCCAACTGTATTTGCTTGCTGTAGCCACTCTTGTACAGGTATAGAGTTAATGACAAAACAACACTCGGGATATGAGGTGTGTTTGAGTGCCACCTGATAATTACATAATATTAGATCACGGGAATATATGCCCACTCTTATGTACTTTACCTTATTCTGTAATGTTTGAGATACACCAAGCTTAATAAGATTAGTCACTATTCCTAACGTAGGTTTAACATATCTACCACTTAGATGTATATGTAGAGCATTGCTTCCTTCCTAAAAAAATAAAAAATGTTATGTTTTTAATAAATACATATTTTTAAATCAAATTAATCAAAAGTCGCTAAATGTATTATTTATACCAAGAGAAGTTGCATCATGTTAATAATAATTAACATACAGTACATTACCTTTTTACGTTTGAAGGTAAAAAACGAAGCAAAACATAATAATTATCATTAAGCATACTGTTACCAGTATGTCATACTATTGCAATTTAAAGTTTTGTCAAATTACCTCTTTTGGTAATGTTGGTGATTCACCATTGGTTATCAGACAGTACAATATCTCTAATTTAACATCATCACGCTCCAGATAAATGTTTATCGGTGTGTATCCATTCTGTGAATAAATCATAAACATTAAATATAAGGATTCTTATTCTTATTGTTAGACACAACTGATAACATGGTTGATTGTTGTTGTTTTGTGGCTGATGCAATATGAATATTATAAGACATATATTGTGTTTACAAAACACTTCAGATACAGGAATACTCATACTTTTTACTCATACAATTATAAGGAATGGTAGGTCGTTTGTTTGTTTTATATTTGTTGCTCATTCATCAATACTGTATTACAAATACATATAATAAAATGACAGGAGGAGGGCAAGATGATAACTCTATATTAAGCTCTAGAGCTTGTTGCCATAAGGACTCCCGACATAAAAAAACAACATACACCAACAATCTTAATTAACAAGTAAATCCTAATTAAATAAGTTGCAATGCAGAAGATGTGTTTAAGTGTATATTTGAAATGATTATGGTTTCCAATATCCATTAAAATATTATGTGACACATATATCGTAAGCAACCACCTTTCTTACGTGTGGTGATCCTTTAAAAGAGATGGACGCTTACAAGAGGTGGTGGTTCTTTAAAAGTCGTGGTCACTAATTTAATTAAAGGGTTAGTGGTCGCTTAGGAGAGGTGATGGTCCTTTAAAAAGATGATAATCTAACAAGAAGTAAAGTCAATATATTTTAATTGATCTGTGTTATTTCCATCTTATTTTTTTTTTATCTAGTATATAAATTATCTCTATCCCTATTACCTTATGCTATGTGATATGAAGATATATTATTACATAATATTGAAGACGTACGTAAGGCACTTTTCTATCAAGTTCATTATAAATCACACGTACTTATTTTATACAATAACACATTAAATTAAACAAACGATGCGGATAATTAAAAAAATATATATTTTCATTACTGTCACAAGTGACATAAAGTTGTGTATATATTTTGCAAGTCATTCTTACTTTTCCTTTGTTTTCACTATTTGAACCTTTCTTTTGTTTTAGGAAGCTATTGTGTGAAGCCAGTGGAGCAGAGTTGTTGTGTTGCAGAGAAGGATTGTGTGGTGTTTGCTGATTGGAGGAGAGGTATAAGGGTTAAGTTAGTGTGTGAGTTGCTGATTGGTGGAGAAGGATAAGGTGGTGATATGTGGATAATTGAGGGAATTTTGAGGTAGATGGAAATTGAGAGGAGACAGAGAAGGAGGGCTATGTTATGTTAAGCCAGAAAGGGATAGGTGAATATTGATATGAGAAACTAAGACGTACAGGAGAAGAAGTAATTGAATTATGGTGATATAGAGCTGAAGCAGAAAGGAAATAAAGAGATATACATGAAGTTAATAAATTGTGAGTTGGAGATAATTATGGTGATATAGAGCTGAAGCAGAAAGGAAATAAAGTGATATACATGAAGTTAATAAATTGTGAGTTGGAAGTAATACTATAAGGCTGTACTTAAATGTAGAACTGTTAATTGTTGAGATTACTGAGGATTAATTAAAATTGTGAATGTAAATTGACGGAAGAAATAACTGTTGGAAACAGCAGAAGTTGTTGCATGTAAAGAATTGTTTGGAAATATTGAAGAGTAACTGGATTGATACTGATATTATTTTACGTGGAAAAAGAGAAAGAAATAATTGGTCGGGGAGCGGATTGCAGGGCAGAACGACATCAAGAAACATTTTAACTTTATATTCGATTTATTTATATGTCAGAAAATAGGAAGAATTATAATTGATAATACAAGCAGAACGGGAGCAGAGGCGTGGGAGTTGTTTATTTGCAGAATCGTTTTAACTTTTATCTTTCTAATTTGGTTTTGTGTCAGCGTAGGAGAGAAGGCAAGAAGGAACGATATTGTGGACATTTATTATTGTTTAATTATTCATCTTGTGATATTATTGTATTTGAAAGGGGGGGTTTCGGGGATTTATTTAAAAATAAGAAGATTGTTGATATTTTGTTTGAAAGGATTGGGAAATTTGGGGAATTGCATAAAGTGTGTGGGGAATAGGAATACGGTATCATTGTTTGAGAATTGGTTGGGTTTTTTTTGTGGGTTTTTTTTTGGGGGTTTGAATTATAAAAGAAAGAATTGGTTGTCAAAGATTATTATTAAATTTTACTTTTTACATTTATATGTGTACAGTTGTGGCTATTTACCGTTGTTCACCGTTGGTTACCAGCAATTACATGTCCGAAAGAGCCGTAATTGCGGCTGTGTGACATTTATGGGGGCTCGTCCGGGAATCTTTGTAACCTAGCGTGAACATTGGTAGATGAAACAATTGTACGTGATTCTTGGATTGTCTATTTGCCATATTATTGGCATACTGTATACTTGTACTTATATTGGATACTTATATATATATATATATTTTTTTTGTTTTTCTTAAGAAATGGATCTCACTAAAATTGTTGACGCAGGGAAAGCGTTGGGGTTAGATGGAGTGGAATTAAGAGAGTTTGTGGAAAAGAGAGAGGAAGCTGCCAGAGAGAGAGAAGAGAGAGCACTAGAGAGAGAAGAGAGAAACAGGGAGAGAGAAGAAATGGAGCGAAACAGAGACAGGGAAGAGAGAGCACTAGAGAAGGAAGAGAGAGAGAGAAGAGAGGCACTAGAGAAGGAAGAGAGAGAGAGAAGAGAGGTACTAGAGAGGGACGAAGCAGAGAGAAAAAGAGCGAGTGAAGAAAAAGAGAGAGAAAACGAACAGGCCTATCTTATAGAAATGCGAAGGTTAGAAATCCAATTAGAACAAGAAAAGAATCGGGCACGGCCGGGTGGTAGAGTATTACCCAATCCTGAGTCACGGGTTAAGGCCAGTAAACCTAAATTACCCCCTTTCCATGATCGAACAGATGACCTAGATGCCTATCTGAAAAGGTTTGAACGGTATGCGACTAGTCAGGAGTGGAAAGAAATTGAGTGGCCGGTTAACTTAAGTGCCCTACTAACTGGGAAGGCTCTCGAGGTTTATTCCAGGTTGTCGTCAGCTGAAGCTAACGATTACAAACTGTTGAAGTTGGCTCTTCTAAAACGGTTTCAGTTAACCGCCGATGGATTTCGACATAAGTTACGAACAGCTAAGCCCGAATACGGAGAAAGCGGCCCGCAATTTGCTGCGAGGATAAGCAATTATCTTGATAGGTGGATTGACCTAGCAGAGGGGGAAAAAACCTTTCAGGGGTTAAAAGATTTATTGCTGCGAGAGCAGTTTACCGATGGGTGTGGGAAGGACCTAGCTCTGTTCCTAAGGGAACGTCAACCGAAAACGATACAAGCGATGGCTGAAATTGCGGAGCAATATTTGGAAGCTCGTGGGGGATTATTTGGTAAACCAATAGAGTTTAAACAAAAAGAGCCAAATTCTCCTCAACTCTCCTCTAATAATGTTCCCAGTACATCCTCATCACAAAGCCCTTCTAGTTTCCGTAGTCCAACTTGTTTTATATGTCATCGTGTAGGTCACCTAGCTAGAAATTGCAGAGCCTCAACTATGCATAAGCCAAACTCTCCTCCAAAATGTTACCGATGCTTAAAAACAGGACATATTGCCAGAAATTGTAGACAGGACGCCAACAGTTGCGCTGGGTTGTCTACTTCACCACAAACAGAGTCTGATTGCCAGAAATGTGCAAAACAACACGAATGTAAAGCCAAAGAAGAAATTCCCGATGTGGGTGCCAGTATGGTTACGAAAATGTCAGAGTCTTTAAATCAATGTTGTATCAATAATGATGGGGATAAGGTCACTCTTCAATGTGGGCACTGTCTTCCAATTATGACAGCGGCTCTAAATAATTCAATTAGTAAAATGCCCGTTTATACAGGTTGTGTTGGGTCACGCTGCGTCTCTGTTCTTCGTGACAGTGGCTGTAGTGGGGTGGTTGTGAAGAAAGATCTTGTATCAGCCGAACAACTTACTGGTAAGGAGAAAACATGTGTGCTGATTGATGGCACGGTCCGCAACTTACCGGTTGCATTAATACATGTTAATACTCCATTTTTTTCAGGAAAGACGTATGCACTATGTATGAATAACCCTATTTATGACTTGATATTAGGTAATATTGCAGGAGTACGAGCACCAGGAAATCCAGATCCCACATGGACAGAGCGAAATCTTCAAGGATGTTCTGTTGTTACCCGGTCTCAAGCTAACACTATGGATAAACCATTCAGAACACTTAAAACTACAGAAATACACAAGCAAATCATCACAGCGGGAATTATGAAAACCGCCCAGCAACAAGATATCAGCCTTGCAAAATTCAAGGATCTTGCAGAGAAACAAACTACAACTGTGAGTAACAAACAAGTCGAGTTTCTTGGCCATGTGGTAGGGAAAGGACATGTTCAACCTCGAGTGGAGAAGATACAAAGCATCTTGTCAGCCAAACAACCAGAAACAAAGAAACAACTCCGGTCATTCCTTGGGATGACCAACTACTATAGAAAGTTCATTCCTAATTACTCTGTGATTGCTTGTCCATTAACTGACAAAACGAAGAATCGGGAACTTAACCGAATATGTTGGGAGAAGGCCCAGGAAAGTGCGTTTGTTAAACTTAAGGAAAAATTAAACAGTACTCCAATTTTATGCCTTCCTAATTTAAACAAAGATTTTATTTTGAGAACAGATGCGTCCGAATATGGAGTGGGAGCGGTTCTAATGCAGCAGTATGGTGACGTGAAGTTTCCCGTGGCGTACGCTAGCAAGAAACTGCTTCCTCGAGAAAAAGCATATTCAGTGATGGAAAAAGAATGCTTAGCCATTGTATGGAGTGTACGAAAATTTGAGTCTTATTTATATGGACGAAACTTCACGTTGGAAACTGATCACCAGCCGCTTGTGTTTATGCACAGAGCGAAATTGTCCAATGGGCGAATTATGAGATGGGCCTTGGCTCTACAACCGTACAAGTTCCGAATAGAGGCGATTAAAGGCAGTGAAAATGTAGGAGCTGATTATTTAAGTCGAGTGTAAATAGGACCCGTCACGGTATGGAGAAAATGTTGATACATTATTCTTTTAGAGGGGAGTAAATGTCACAAGTGACATAAAGTTGTGTATATATTTTGCAAGTCATTCTTACTTTTCCTTTGTTTTCACTATTTGAACCTTTCTTTTGTTTTAGGAAGCTATTGTGTGAAGCCAGTGGAGCAGAGTTGTTGTGTTGCAGAGAAGGATTGTGTGGTGTTTGCTGATTGGAGGAGAGGTATAAGGGTTAAGTTAGTGTGTGAGTTGCTGATTGGTGGAGAAGGATAAGGTGGTGATATGTGGATAATTGAGGGAATTTTGAGGTAGATGGAAATTGAGAGGAGACAGAGAAGGAGGGCTATGTTATGTTAAGCCAGAAAGGGATAGGTGAATATTGATATGAGAAACTAAGACGTACAGGAGAAGAAGTAATTGAATTATGGTGATATAGAGCTGAAGCAGAAAGGAAATAAAGAGATATACATGAAGTTAATAAATTGTGAGTTGGAGATAATTATGGTGATATAGAGCTGAAGCAGAAAGGAAATAAAGTGATATACATGAAGTTAATAAATTGTGAGTTGGAAGTAATACTATAAGGCTGTACTTAAATGTAGAACTGTTAATTGTTGAGATTACTGAGGATTAATTAAAATTGTGAATGTAAATTGACGGAAGAAATAACTGTTGGAAACAGCAGAAGTTGTTGCATGTAAAGAATTGTTTGGAAATATTGAAGAGTAACTGGATTGATACTGATATTATTTTACGTGGAAAAAGAGAAAGAAATAATTGGTCGGGGAGCGGATTGCAGGGCAGAACGACATCAAGAAACATTTTAACTTTATATTCGATTTATTTATATGTCAGAAAATAGGAAGAATTATAATTGATAATACAAGCAGAACGGGAGCAGAGGCGTGGGAGTTGTTTATTTGCAGAATCGTTTTAACTTTTATCTTTCTAATTTGGTTTTGTGTCAGCGTAGGAGAGAAGGCAAGAAGGAACGATATTGTGGACATTTATTATTGTTTAATTATTCATCTTGTGATATTATTGTATTTGAAAGGGGGGGTTTCGGGGATTTATTTAAAAATAAGAAGATTGTTGATATTTTGTTTGAAAGGATTGGGAAATTTGGGGAATTGCATAAAGTGTGTGGGGAATAGGAATACGGTATCATTGTTTGAGAATTGGTTGGGTTTTTTTTGTGGGTTTTTTTTTGGGGGTTTGAATTATAAAAGAAAGAATTGGTTGTCAAAGATTATTATTAAATTTTACTTTTTACATTTATATGTGTACAGTTGTGGCTATTTACCGTTGTTCACCGTTGGTTACCAGCAATTACATGTCCGAAAGAGCCGTAATTGCGGCTGTGTGACAATTACCTATTTAGAGAGTGGTGTCCAACTGTATTTGCTTGCTGTAACCACACTTGTGCAGGTATAGAGTTATGAACAACACCATACTCGTGATCTGAGGTGTGTTTTAGTCCCACCCGATAATTACACAATGTTTGATCACGGGAATACAATGCCCACTTTTATGTACTTTACCTTATTGTGTAATGTTGGAGATACACCCAGCTTAATGAGACTAGTCACTATTTCTAACGTAGGTTTAACATATCTACCACTTAGATGTTCATGTAGAGCATTGTTTCCATCCTAAAAAAATAAAAAATGTTATATTTTTAATAAATAAATATTTTTGAATCAAATTAATCGAAAGTCACTAAAATGTTTTATTTATACCAAGAGAAGTTGCATTATGTTTATAATAATTAACATATAGTACAATACTTTCTTGCGTTTGAAGGTAAAAAACGAAGCAAAACATAATAATTATCATTAAGCATACTATTACCAGTATGATATACTATTGCAATTTAACATTTTTGTCAAATTACCTCTTTTGGTAATGTTGGTGATTCACCATTGGTTATCAGACAGTACAATATCTCTAATTTAACATCATCACGCTCGAGATAAATATTTATCGGTGTGTATCCATTCTGTGAATAAATCATAAACATAAAATATAAGGATTCTTATTCTTATTGTTAGACACAACTGATAACATGATTGTTGTTGTTTTGTGGCTGATGCAATATGAATATTATAAGACATATTGTGTTTACAAAACACTTCAGATACAGGAATACTCATACTTTTTACTCATACAATTACAAGGAATGGCAGAACGTTTGTTTATTTTATATTTCTTGCTCATTCATCAATACTGTATTACAAATACATATAATAAAATGACAGGATGAGAGCAAGATTATAACTCTATAAGCTCTAGAACTTGTTTCCATAAGGACTCCCGACATAAAAAAACAACATACACCAGCAATCTTAATTAACTAGAAAATCCTAATTAAATCATAAGTTGCAATGCAGAAGATGTGTTTAAGTGTATACTTGAATTGATTATGGTTTCCAATGTCCTTTAAACTATTATGTGACACAATATCGTAAGCAACCACCTTTCATACTTGTGGTGATCCTTTAAAAGTGATGGACGCTTACAAGAGGTGGTGGTTCTTTAAAAGTGGTGGTCACTAAATTAATTAATATATATTTTAATTGATCTGTGTTATTTCAATCTTATTTATTTTTTTTATCTAGTATATAAATTATCTCTATCCCTATTACCTCATGCTATGTGATATGAAGATACATTATTATTACATAATATTGAAGATGTGCGTAAGACACTTTTCTCTCAAGTTCATTATAAATCACACGTACTTATTTTATACAATAACAAATTAAATTAAACAAAGGATGCGGATAATTAAAAAAATATATTTTCATTTTCTATTTAGAGATTTAATTTCGGTACAACGAATGTTAGTGGTGTCCAACTGTATTTGATTGCTGTAACCACTCTTGTGCAGGTATAGAGTTATGAACAACACCACACTCGTGATATGAGGTGTGTTTGAGTCCCACCCGATAATTACACAATGTTAGATCACGGGAATATATGCCCACTCTTATGTATTTTACCTTATTCTGTAATGTTGGAGATACACCAAGTTTAATAAGATTAGTCACTATTCCTAAAAAATGATTTTGTTTTCAACTGTATTTGAAATTAAGTTTAAAGTAACATTTAATGAAAGGCATTTTTGTACTAGTATAGTGTATATGCATGGCGCATGGGCGACGTAGTCAATTTGCTAGAATTTGGATTATATGTTTTTGAAGAAACAAAACAACTATCCTTCAAATGACTAATTATTCATGCTGTGTGATGTTTCAGTCCTATAAAGAAAATATGATCATGGAGTTTATACATACAGGTCATTGTAGCAAATAGTTATAGTTAGATTATGATAAATAATACACAAATAGATTGAAATAAAAGGTTTTGCTGGTGCATATGTTGTGGACGTAGACTGAATTATATCATTTGTCTGTGCATTCCTTTATTTTGAAATGTTAATGAAAGGTAAAGAAAAATCCAAGAAAAGAAAAAAGAAATCATAATTGTGTAGTTTAGGTTAATGTGAACATTGCTTTTTGTCATTATTCTAAATTCAAAACATTTATAATGACATGTTCACATAAAACTATTTAAAAAATTAATAATGTTATTGCTCAATATACCAATCTAACAATAATTGTAGGATCTTGTTTAATTACTACTAAATGATTATTGCAGCAAGTAATTCTAAATAGCTCAATCAATTTTAATATGATATGAAATCAAGTGGATAAAATATGTTTCAGGCGCATATCATACGTACGTTAGTTGAAATCATATAAATTATTTCTAGACTTATATTACCTTATTTAGTGCTGTTACGGAGGCACATTGCTTCGTGAGATAGTTTACTACTTCTAAGATAGGTTCATTTGAACGCATGTATTCATGCAGCGGGGTGTTTCCGTCCTATAGAGAAATTATAATCATGAAGTTTATACAAACAGTTTATTGAAGCAAATAATTATAGTTAGGTAATGATAATAATACACAAAAATTGGAATAAAAATGTTTGCTGGTGCATATGCTGTGAACGTAGACCCAATTATATCAATTGTCTCTTATATTGTAATTTTAAAGAATCATAAAAGAAATCATAATCGTGTAGTTTATGCATCGAGGTTAACGTGAACACTGATTTCTGTCATGATTCTAAATTCAGCTCTTTTATAATGACATGTCCACATAAAACATAGTCAATATACCAATCTCACAATAACTGTAGGATCTTGTTTAAATACTACTAAATAATTATTGCAGCAAGTAATTCTAAATAGCTCCGTCCTATAGAGAAAACAAAATATTATGACGAAGTTTATTATTAAACATAAAAAATAACAGTTGCACATACCATGAATATATTGGAATCTATTCGAAAATTAGTATTGTGGAAAGGAGATGTTGAGTGTTATGCAAGATGCAATATGAGATACGGTAGTTAGGTTGTAATTGAAATTAGTATTCGTACTGGAACAGAATCGTTTGAACATTCCGCGGCGTGTTCCTCCAGTCATAATTCATTCGTATCCTTATTGATTATTTTGATTCCATTATTGTAAGTGACATCATTCACACCAAAACATTACATTTTTAAATGAGGTAAAAAATAGATAAATAAACATAATTTCGTCGACGTTAGGTGTAATCATATAACTTATCTGTAGCCATATATTACCTTATTTAGTGCTGTTACGGATGCACCTTGCTTCGTGAGATAGTCTATAACTTCTAAGATAGGTTCATTTGAACGCATGTATTCATGCAGCGGGGTGTTTCCGTCCTTTAAAGAAATTATAATCATGAAGTTTATACAAACAGTGTATTGCAGCAAATAATTATAGTTAGATAATGATAAACAATACACACAAAGAAATTTAAATAAAAAGTTTTTCTTGTGCATATCCTGTGAACGTAGACCGAATTATATCAATTGTCTCTTATATTGTAATTTTACAGAATTATAAAAGAAATCATAATCGTGTAGTTTATGCATACATGTTAACGTGAACATTGCTTTCTGTCATGATTCTAAATTCAGCTCTTTTATAATGATATGTCCACATAAAACATAGTCAATATACCAATCTCAAAATAACTGTAGGATCTTGTTAAAATTCTACTAAATAATTATTGCAGCAAGTAATTCTAAATAACTTAATCAATTGTAATATGATATAAAATAAGTGGATAAGATATTGTTGCTGTGCAGATCATACGTACGTTATAGGTGTAATCTTATCTGTAACCCTATATTACCTTATTTAGTGCTGTTATTGAAGCACCTTGTTTCCTGAGATAGTTTACTACTTCTAAGGTAGGTTTATTTGAACGCATGTATTCATGCAGCGGGGTGTTTCCGTCCTATAAAGAAATTATACATACAGGTTATTTCAGAAAATCATTTTAGTTATGCAATGATAAATAATACACAAATAAATTAAAATAAAGGTTTTGCTGGCAGGTGCTTATGCTCTGAACGTAGACCGAATTATATCAATTGTCTGTGGATTCCCTAATTTTGCAATTTTACTGACAAAAGAAATCATAATCGTGTAGTTTATACATACAGATTAATGTGAACATTGATTCCAGTCATCATTCTAAATTCAACCATTTTATAATGACATGTCCACATAAAACATAGTTAAATTGATAATTCATTCAATAAAATATCTCTATCCCTATTACCTTATGCTATGTGATATGAAGATGTAATATTACATAATAATGAAGACGTACCTAAGGCAGCACTTAGTGCAGCACTGTGGCGCAGTGGTTAGAGCATTGGACTTGCAATCAAGAGGTTGCCGGGTCAAGCCCGACCCGGTCACTGCGGTGTTGAGTCCTTGAGCAAGTTTCTCTATCCACATTATTCCTCCCCACCAAGGTGATAGAAATGGGTACCGGTATGTTAAAAGTACTGGGAAGGTAAATCAGACTCGTTTGTGCGGGAGGAGTGACGTAGCCCCGCAAACATCCACACTTAGTGGAGCCTGGCCCAAACGATAAAGAAATGGAGATGGGCACCAAGGCCGTTAGCATTATCTTAGGTTTCGGCTTTACTACTTTACTTACATAGGACACTTTTCTTTCAAGTTCATTATAAATCATACGTACTTATTTTATACAATAAAAAATTAAATTAAACAAAGGATTTGGATAATTAAAAAAATATATATTTTCATTTCCTATTTAGAGATTTAAACTCGGTACTACGAATGTTAGTGGTGTCCTACTGTATTTGCTTGCTGTAACCACTCTGATGCAGGTATAGAGTTATGAACACAACACTAGTGATCTGGGGTGTTTTTGAGTCCCACGATAAATACACAATGTTAGATCACTGGAATATATGCCCACTCTTATGTAATTTACCTTATTCTGTAATGTTGGAGATACACCAAGTTTAATGAGATTAGTCACTATCCCTAACGTAGGTTTAACATATCTACCACTTAGATGTATATGTAGAGCATTGCTTCCTTCCTAAAAAAATAAAACATGTTATGTTTTTAATAAATACATATTTTTTAATCAAATTATTCAAAAGTCGCTAAATGTATTATTTATACCAAGAGAAGTTGCATCATGTTAATAATAATTAACATACAGTACATTACCTTTTTACGTTTGAAGGTAAAAAAACGAAGCAAAACATAATAATTATCATTAAGCATACTGTTACCAGTATGTCATACTATTGCAATTTAAAGTTTTTGTCAAATTACCTCTTTTGGTAATGTTGGTGATTCACCATTGGTTATCAGACAGTACAATATCTCTAATTTAACATCATCGCGCTCCAGATAAATAGTTATCGGTGTGTATCCATTCTGTGAATAAATCATAAACATAAAATATAAGGATTCTTATTCTTATTGTTAGACACAACTGATAACATGGTTGATTGTTGTTGTTCTGTGGATTCCCCAATTTTGAAACTTGACTGACAAAAGAAATCATAATCGTGTAGTTTATACATACAGATTAATGTGAACATTGCTTCCAGTCATCATTCTAAATTCAACCATTTTATAATGACATGTCCACATAAAACATAGTTAAATTGATAATTCATTCAATAAATTATCTCTATCCCTATTACCTTATGCTATGTGATATGAAGATGTCATATTACATAATAATGAAGACGTACGTAAGGCAGCACTTAGTGGAGCACTGTGGCGCAGTGGTTAGAGCATTGGACTTGCAATCAAGAGGTTGCCGGTTCAAGCCCGGCCCGGTCACTGCGGTGTTGAGTCCTTGAGCAAGATTCTTTATCCACATTGTTCCTCCCCACCCAGGTGATAGAAATGGGTACCAGTATGTTAAAAGTACTGGGAAAGTAAATCAGACTCGTTTGTGCGGGAGGAGAGGCGTACCCCCGCAAACATACACACTTAGTGGAGCCTGGCCCAAACGCTAAGGAAATGGAGATGGGCACCAAGGCCGTTAGCATTAGCTTAGGTTTCGACTTTACTTACGTAGGGCACTTTTCTCTCAAGTTCATTATAAATCATACGTACTTATTTAAATTATACAATAAAAAATTAAATTTAACAAAGGATTTGGATAATTAAAAAAATATATATTTTTATTTCCTATTTAGAGATTTAATCTCGGTACCACAAACGCTAGTGGTGTCCAACTGTATTTGCTTGCTGTAGCCACTCTTGTACAGGTATAGAGTTAATGACAAAACAACACTCGGGATATGAGGTGTGTTTGAGTGCCACCTGATAATTACATAATATTAGATCACGGGAATATATGCCCACTCTTATGTACTTTACCTTATTCTGTAATGTTTGAGATACACCAAGCTTAATAAGATTAGTCACTATTCCTAACGTAGGTTTAACATATCTACCACTTAGATGTATATGTAGAGCATTGCTTCCTTCCTAAAAAAATAAAAAATGTTATGTTTTTAATAAATACATATTTTTAAATCAAATTAATCAAAAGTCGCTAAATGTATTATTTATACCAAGAGAAGTTGCATCATGTTAATAATAATTAACATACAGTACATTACCTTTTTACGTTTGAAGGTAAAAAACGAAGCAAAACATAATAATTATCATTAAGCATACTGTTACCAGTATGTCATACTATTGCAATTTAAAGTTTTGTCAAATTACCTCTTTTGGTAATGTTGGTGATTCACCATTGGTTATCAGACAGTACAATATCTCTAATTTAACATCATCACGCTCCAGATAAATGTTTATCGGTGTGTATCCATTCTGTGAATAAATCATAAACATTAAATATAAGAATTCTTATTCTTATTGTTAGACACAACTGATAACATGGTTGATTGTTGTTGTTTTGTGGCTGATGCAATATGAATATTATAAGACATATATTGTGTTTACAAAACACTTCAGATACAGGAATACTCATACTTTTTACTCATACAATTATAAGGAATGGTAGGTCGTTTGTTTGTTTTATATTTGTTGCTCATTCATCAATACTGTATTACAAATACATATAATAAAATGACAGGAGGAGGGCAAGATGATAACTCTATAAGCTCTAGAGCTTGTTGCCATAAGGACTCCCGACATAAAAAAACAACATACACCAACAATCTTAATTAACAAGCAAATCCTAATTAAATAAGTTGCAATGCAGAAGATGTGTTTAAGTGTATATTTGAAATGATTATGGTTTCCAATATCCATTAAAATATTATGTGACACATATATCGTAAGCAACCACCTTTCTTACGTGTGGTGATCCTTTAAAAGAGATGGACGCTTACAAGAGATGGTGGTTCTTTAAAAGTCGTGGTCACTAATTTAATTAAAGGGTTAGTGGTCGCTTAGGAGAGGTGATGGTCCTTTAAAAAGATGATAATCTAACAAGAAGTAAAGTCAATATATTTTAATTGATCTGTGTTATTTCCATCTTATTTTTTTTTTATCTAGTATATAAATTATCTCTATCCCTATTACCTTATGCTATGTGATATGAAGATATATTATTACATAATATTGAAGACGTACGTAAGGCACTTTTCTATCAAGTTCATTATAAATCACACGTACTTATTTTATACAATAACACATTAAATTAAACAAACGATGCGGATAATTAAAAAAAATATATATTTTCATTTCCTATTTAGAGATTTAATCTCGGTACCACGAACGTTAGTGGTGTCCAACTGTATTTGCTTGCTGTAACCACACTTGTGCAGGTATAGAGTTATGAACAACACCATACTCGTGATCTGAGGTGTGTTTTAGTCCCACCCGATAATTACACAATGTTTGATCACGGGAATATAATGCCCACTTTTATGTACTTTACCTTATTGTGTAATGTTGGAGATACACCCAGCTTAATGAGACTAGTCACTATTTCTAACGTAGGTTTAACATATCTACCACTTAGATGTTTATGTAGAGCATTGTTTCCATCCTAAAAAAATAAAAAATGTTATATTTTTAATAAATAAATATTTTTGAATCAAATTAATCGAAAGTCACTAAAATGTTTTATTTATACCAAGAGAAGTTGCATTATGTTTATAATAATTAACATATAGTACAATACTTTCTTGCGTTTGAAGGTAAAAAACGAAGCAAAACATAATAATTATCATTAAGCATACTATTACCAGTATGATATACTATTGCAATTTAACATTTTTGTCAAATTACCTCTTTGGGTAATGTTGGTGATTCACCATTGGTTATCAGACAGTACAATATCTCTAATTTAACATCATCACGCTCGAGATAAATATTTATCGGTGTGTATCCATTCTGTGAATAAATCATAAACATAAAATATAAGGATTCTTATTCTTATTGTTAGACACAACTGATAACATGATTGATTGTTGTTGTTTTGTGGCTGATGCAATATGAATATTATAAGACATATTGCGTTTACAAAACACTTCAGATACAGGAATACTCATACTTTTTACTCATACAATTACAAGGAATGGCAGAACGTTTGTTTATTTTATATTTCTTGCTCATTCATCAATACTGTATTACAAATACATATAATAAAATGACAGGATGAGAGCAAGTTTATAACTCTATAAGCTCTAGAACTTGTTTCCATAAGGACTCCCGACATAAAAAAACAACATACACCAGCAATCTTAATTAACTAGAAAATCCTAATTAAATCATAAGTTGCAATGCAGAAGATGTGTTTAAGTGTATACTTGAATTGATTATGGTTTCCAATGTCCTTTAAACTATTATGTGACACAATATCGTAAGCAACCACCTTTCATACTTGTGGTAATCCTTTAAAAGTGATGGACGCTTACAAGAGGTGGTGGTTCTTTAAAAGTGGTGGTCACTAAATTAATTAATATATATTTTAATTGATCTGTGTTATTTCCATCTTATTTATTTTTTTTATCTAGTATATAAATTATCTCTATCCCTATTACCTCATGCTATGTGATATGAAGATACATTATTATTACATAATATTGAAGATGTGCGTAAGACACTTTTCTCTCAAGTTCATTATAAATCACACGTACTTATTTTATACAATAACAAATTAAATTAAACAAAGGATGCGGATAATTAAAAAAATATATTTTCATTTTCTATTTAGAGATTTAATTTCGGTACAACGAATGTTAGTGGTGTCCAACTGTATTTGATTGCTGTAACCACTCTTGTGCAGGTATAGAGTTATGAACAACACCATACTCGTGATCTGAGGTGTGTTTTAGTCCCACCCGATAATTACACAATGTTTGATCACGGGAATATAATGCCCACTTTTATGTACTTTACCTTATTGTGTAATGTTGGAGATACACCCAGCTTAATGAGACTAGTCACTATTTCTAACGTAGGTTTAACATATCTACCACTTAGATGTTCATGTACAGCATTGTTTCCATCCTAAAAAAATAAAAAATGTTATATTTTTAATAAATAAATATTTTTGAATCAAATTAATCGAAAGTCACTAAAATGTTTTATTTATACCAAGAGAAGTTGCATTATGTTTATAATAATTAACATATAGTACAATACTTTCTTGCGTTTGAAGGTAAAAAACGAAGCAAAACATAATAATTATCATTAAGCATACTATTACCAGTATGATATACTATTGCAATTTAACATTTTTGTCAAATTACCTCTTTTGGTAATGTTGGTGATTCACCATTGGTTATCAGACAGTACAATATCTCTAATTTAACATCATCACGCTCGAGATAAATATTTATCGGTGTGTATCCATTCTGTGAATAAATCATAAACATAAAATATAAGGATTCTTATTCTTATTGTTAGACACAACTGATAACATGATTGATTGTTGTTGTTTTGTGGCTGATGCAATATGAATATTATAAGACATATTGTGTTTACAAAACACTTCAGATACAGGAATACTCATACTTTTTACTCATACAATTACAAGGAATGGCAGAACGTTTGTTTATTTTATATTTCTTGCTCATTCATCAATACTGTATTACAAATACATATAATAAAATGACAGGATGAGAGCAAGATTATAACTCTATAAGCTCTAGAACTTGTTTCCATAAGGACTCCCGACATAAAAAAACAACATACACCAGCAATCTTAATTAACTAGAAAATCCTAATTAAATCATAAGTTGCAATGCAGAAGATGTGTTTAAGTGTATACTTGAATTGATTATGGTTTCCAATGTCCTTTAAACTATTATGTGACACAATATCGTAAGCAACCACCTTTCATACTTGTGGTGATCCTTTAAAAGTGATGGACGCTTACAAGAGGTGGTGGTTCTTTAAAAGTGGTGGTCACTAAATTAATTAATATATATTTTAATTGATCTGTGTTATTTCCATCTTATTTATTTTTTTTATCTAGTATATAAATTATCTCTATCCCTATTACCTCATGCTATGTGATATGAAGATACATTATTATTACATAATATTGAAGATGTGCGTAAGACACTTTTCTCTCAAGTTCATTATAAATCACACGTACTTATTTTATACAATAACAAATTAAATTAAACAAAGGATGCGGATAATTAAAAAAATATATTTTCATTTTCTATTTAGAGATTTAATTTCGGTACAACGAATGTTAGTGGTGTCCAACTGTATTTGATTGCTGTAACCACTCTTGTGCAGGTATAGAGTTATGAACAACACCACACTCGTGATATGAGGTGTGTTTGAGTCCCACCCGATAATTACACAATGTTAGATCACGGGAATATATGCCCACTCTTATGTATTTTACCTTATTCTGTAATGTTGGAGATACACCAAGTTTAATAAGATTAGTCACTATTCCTAACGTAGGTTTAACATATCTACCACTTAGATGTATATGTAGATCATTGTTTCCTTTCTAAAAAAATAAAAAATGTTAGATTTTTAATAAATAAATATTTTTAAATCAAATTAATCGAAAGTCGCTAAAATGTATTATTTATACCAAGAGAAGTTGCATCATGTTTATAATAATTAAAATATAGTACAATACATTCTTACGTTTGAAGGTAAAAAACGAAGCAAAAATAATAATTATCATTAAGCATACTATTACCAGTATGCTATACTATTGCAATTTAATTTTTTAGTCAAATTACCTCTTTTGGTAATGTGGGTGATACACCATTGGTTATCAGACTGAACAATATCTCTAATTTAACATCATCACGCTCCAAATAAATATTTATCGGTGTGTATCCATTCTGTGAAGAAATCATACACATCAAATATAAAGATTCTTATAAATGATACTGTTAGACACAACTGATACCTTGATTGATTGTTGTTGTTTGTGGCTGATGCAATATGAAAACACTTCAAATACAGGAATACTCATACTTTTTACTCATAAAATTAAAAATTAAAAATTATAAATAACTGTAGGATTTTGTTTAATTACTACTAAATAATTATTGCAGCAAGTAATTCTAAATAGCTAGATCAATTTTAATATGATATGAAATCAAGTGGATAAGATGATAATGTTGCTGTGCAGATCATACATACGTTAGTTGAAATCATATCAATTATTTCTAGACCTATATTACCTTATTTTGTGCTGTTACGGATGCACCTTGCTTCGTGAGACAGTCTACTACTCATAAGTTAGGTTCATTTGATCGCATCAAATAATTATAATTAGGTAATGATAAATAATACACAAAGAAGTTGAAATAAAAGGTTTTACTTGTGACTATGATGTGAACGTAGACCGAATTATATCAATTTTATCTGCGCATTCCCTTATTTTGCAATGATCTTTAGCCCATTATTACCTTATTTAATGCTGTTACGGATGAACCTTGCTTCGTGAGATAGTCTACTACTTCTAAAGTAGGTTCATTTGAACGCATGTATTCATGCAGCGGGGTGTTTCCGTCCTTTAAAGAAATTATAATCATGAGGTTTATACAAACAGTGTATTGCAGCAAATACTTATAGTTAGGTAATGATAATAATACACAAAGAAATTGAAATAAAACGTTTTGCTGGTGCATATGTTGTGAACGTAGACCGAAGTATATCAATTGTCTGTGTATCCCCTATTTTGAAATGATCTCTAGCCCATTATTACCTTATTTAGTGATGTTACGGATGCACCTTGCTTCGTGAGATAGTTTACTACTTCTAAGGTAGGTTCATTTGAACGCATGTATTCATGCAGCGGAGTGTTTCCGTCCTTTAAAGAAATTATAATCATGACATTTATACAATCAGTGTATTGCATCAATTAATTATAGTTACGTTATGATAATAATACACAAAGAAATTGAAATAAAACGTTTTGCTGGTGCATATGTTGTGAACGTAAACCGAAGTATATCAATTGTCTGTGCATTCCCCTATTTTGAAATGATCTCTAGCCCATTATTACCTTATTTAGTGCTGTTACGGATGCACCTTCCTTCGTGAGATAGTCTACTACTTCTAAGGTAGGATCTTTTGAACGCATGTATTCATGCAGCGGGGTGTTTCCGTCCTATAAAGAAATTATAATCATGACATTTTCTATAATCAATGTATTGCAGCAAATAATTATAGTTAGGTAATGATAATAATACACAAAGAAATTGAAATAAAATGTTTTGCTGGTGCATATGTTGTGAACGTAAACCGAAGTATATCAATTGTCTGAGCATTCCCCTATTTTGAAATGATCTCTAGCCCATTATTACCTTATTTAGTGCTGTTACGGATGCACCTTCCTTCGTGAGATAGTCTACTACTTCTAAGATAGGTTCATTTGAACGCATGTATTCATGCAGCGGGGTGTTTCCGTCCTATAAAGAAATTATAATCATGACATTTTCTACAATCAATGTATTGCAGCAAATAATTATAGTTAGGTAATGATAATAATACACAAAGAAATTGAAATAAAATGTTTTGCTGGTGTATATGTTGTGAACGTAGACAGAGGTATATCAATTATTTCATTTCATTTTCATTTTTTTCATTTCATTTCATTTCTTTATTCGACAACAAGCGGTCCAGGGGTTGCGACAGCAACAGAGCGCCATAACACATTTGTGTCCGCAACCCCTGTAACATACAACTTAATACAAGTTAAAAATGAATATAAAATATACAGATTATATAAAAAATGTAATTAATTTGTATTACTGTGTTACACAATTTAAAATACACCTATACAATTAAAATAAAGTTAGCGTTTATCAAGCAGATATTTTGTTTCAATTTCGACAGGAAATTTTTCAAAGGAAGAGTAACTGCTCGATCTTTGATTATGGGGGGTAGTGATGACCATATAACAGGAAAATTGTTGATAGACGAATATTTTAAAGTATCGGTACGTGCAAAAGGGTGGACAAATGTGAGTAATTCAGGATGGCGTTGATTGATATGGATATTATTGTTTACAGTACTACAAAAAGTTACATTATAAAAACAACGAAATATAAAGGAAATTAAAATCAGTAAACGTCTATCACGTAAGGATAATCAACCCACAATTATTAAACGTTCGTCGTATGATATAGGTCCACAGTGGGGTCCCAGAATACGTCTAGAGGCCCGTCGCTGAACCTGTTCGAGGCGTTCTATGTGTCCTCCATTTCTGGGGCCCCACGCCGGCAAACCATACTCTAGAATAGGTAGCAACAAAGTTTTGTACAGACACGAAATCGCGTCTGGAGAACAATTTCCGGATACAGAAAAAATAAAGCCTAACATTCGATTAGCTTTAGATATTAGATTATCGATATGAACATTCCAATTCAGTTTAGAATCGATATGTACTCCTAAATGCTTATGGCTATCCACCACCGCAATTGTCTCACCATTAAGAAAGTACAACGGCTTAACAAAGTTACGCTTTCTGGTGATATGCATTAATTTAGTTGTGTTGACATTGAATTTCATTTGATTCTTATCAGCCCAATTAGAAAAAATATTTATATCATTTTGTAAATTAACAATATCGTTGGCATTTTGTCTGTGTCTATAGAGTATTAAATTCAATGCTTTTAGATAATCTGGCCACTAAATATTATCATCTGCAAAAAGAAAACATTCAGAAGAAACATCATGATTAACATCGTTCACAAACATATTGAATAAAATTGGACCAAGACAACTACCCTGAGGTATACCCGATGTGACTGGAAGTACGGAAGAAGTAGCCCCCCTGAAACACACTTTCTGATTCCTATCAGTCAAGTATGAAGATATCCATTTCCAGATATTACCTTGAATATTAAAATTTACAGCAATTTTTGTTAATAAGATGTCGAATAGCATTTTATCAAATGCTTTGCTCATGTCTAAAAACAGAGTATCAATAATTGCTGGCTCACGTTTGTCAAGAAGTTTTGACCAGTGATAGGTAACATTATTGAGTTGAGTTACACAAGATTTATGTTTGACAAAACCATGTTGATTAGGGTTAAGTAAACCGTTGTCATACGTAAAGTTAGTAATGCTATTTACGATAATCTTCTCTAAAATGTTACACACCAATGAGGAAAGGGCCACTGTTCTATAATTAGTTATCGCTGCCTTATCGCCAGATTTATGAACTGGAATAGTATTTACACATTTCCAATCATTGGGCACAGTACCAGTATTAAGGGAAGTACGATACAGCAACCAAAGGGGATAGGTAATTGAATGCGATATCAATATTATACAAACAGTGTATTGCAGCAAATAATTATAGTTAGATAATAATTCACAAAGAAATTGAAATAAAATGTTTTTCTGGTGCATATGCTGTGAACGTAGACCGAATTATATCAATTGTCTCCTATTTTGTAATTTTATTGATTAAAAAAAAATATAATCGTATAGTTTATACATACAGGTTAACGTGAACATTGCTTTCGGTCATGATTCTAAATTCAGCTCTTTTGTAATGACATATATACACACAACATAGTTAATTTAATTTTTTCATTGCTCAATATACCAATCTTACAATAACTGCTACTAAACAAATATTGCAGCAAGTAGTAATAAATAACTCAATCAATTGTAATATGATATAAAATATAGTGGATAAATTTTGGTGCAGATCATACGTAGGTTATAGGTGTAATCATATACATTATCTCTAGCCTATATTACCTTATTTAGTGCTGTCACGGATGCACCTTGCTTCGTCAGATAGTCTACTACTTCTAAGGTAGGTTCATGTGAACGCATGTATTCATGCAGCGGTGTGTTTCCGTCCTTTAAAAAAATTATAATCATGAAGTTTATACAAACAGTGTATTGCAGCAAATAATTATAGTTAGGTAATGATAAATAATACACAAAGAAATTGAAATAAAATGTTTTGCTGGTGCATATGTTGTGAACGCAAACCGAAGTATATCAATTGTCTGTGCATTCCCGTATTATATATTAAATTATATTCGTGTGGTTTATACATACAGGTTAACGTGAACATTGCTTTCGGTCATGATTGTAAATTCAGTTTTTTTTATAAAGGTATGTCTAAAACATAGCATAATTACTATCATTCATTGCTCAATATACTAATCTTACAAGAACTGCAGGATATTGTTTAATTACCAGGGATTTTAATAAAATATTAAGGTCAAGTTTCTTACACTTCTCTTTTCCAAGGAAGACTATTTTGTTACACCATGGAGCTAATTAGTAATAGCTATATTTTATATATAGACTGTTAAATGTTTATTTGAAATAGGAACACCACCAGTCAATAATTCTGGTAACCTTTATTTAAATCAAAAAGAGAGGTGAAACAAGTACTCATAAAATAAAACAATGTTGTGAAAACAGATAATTATAGATTGTATACTATGTTAAGCATGGAGCTGTAAATGTATAGCTCCATTTGCTATGACTCATGAGTGAAGTCAGGAATCTGTTTTAGTTATTTGCTCTTATGTGCATGTGAGACAGATCAAGTAATTTTAATAAATTAAAATAATAATTAAAATAAAACAAACGTATGCAAAACGCTTTATGTTTTTATAATGACATACAGGCTTGAGAACAAATATATGTTGTTAGATTTATGATACAGTACCCAGATTCATTCAGGAAGGGGTGAGGGTGAGGTCTTTTTATGATACCTCATAAAAATAGTGTAGTTTCAGATGGAATCATCTAATGATATCATCTTTAGACTACATCGTATGACATAACATCATTTATAATTGAACGGATAGACCAATCCATATTATAAGCCAAAACTTCTCTATAAAGATTTGCAATTGAAATGCATGCTCACTAGGGCTTAGACGAATACAAAGATACTGCAAATCAGTTACAATCAAGATACAAAGAAATTAGTAGTTTTATTTCAATTCAAACAACATATTATTTAACCGATTGGGCATGGACGGACCATTGGATGCATAGTAAATTGACTATGATGAAAGTAAACATACTGTCTGATACTGGTGACGTAATGAACTGGTGACGAGTGTTATTCTGCCGAGCGTGTATTCAACAAATGGGGAAAAATGTGACAGAGGAAGAAGAGATTACCGTTATATAACCGATTATTCCTATTCAGCAGGTTTATACATATGCCTACAGTTTAAAGTTACACAATCAACTCTAACATCTTGGTATTGATGTTTTTATTATCCTATTGATTTAATTCAGCATCATGTTTAAATTTACATATAATGAAAACTTACTTTGCTGATTAATGAACATGCCAATGTGCAATTAAACTTTTAACAAAAATTAATGTATAAAGTTCTTATATAGAATTTTGTCAATGTAGAAGTAATACATTTTTAAGGTGTACTTCTGTAAAATAATAACCGATTAAGAATGAAGTATTTTGATTTTGGGATGACCTGACCTTTGACTCGGGGATGAACATTTTCATTTTTTTTTTATTTATAGGTTCTTGACATTTTCGTAAATAATTTGCTGATTTACTGATACTGTGCATTTATAAGTATTTTTTAGCAATAGCTTGTAATAAATTGTACATACTGTCCTCTATCCCTGCCTGGTAGCTGCTCTGTATGAAGATGTACATTTCTGCATCTTATACAGGTAGTGAATAAATGTAAAAACTTACTAGAGAAAGGCTCTGTGTAGGCTTATGTCTTATTATAGTACTTGCTGTTGGGATGACAACATCAGTAACGTTTTGGCTCATTGCATCTAAACAAGATTTACAGCAAAGATTGTTTTGTTATAATTAGCAATATTCTAGTAAGGTGCATTTTACACTAGTCAGTTAACATAGGTTCCTAATAATCATATGTTAACAGTACTAATGGGAAAAGTGGGACTAAGAAACTTTAAAATCAACCTGCCTTTTTCCAATAGTTTTCTAAGTACAGTCTGGTATTCGTACTCATCAAAATCTGTTCGCAGTTCACTTGCAGCACATTCTAATAGTTTTGCTAAATCCTCATCTAACTCTTTCTTTTCGTAACTTTCCCATAACTTATTCAAACTGCTGGCATCATTTACAGCAAGGTGAATGATTATAGATCCTTTTCCAATACATCTTAAAATGACTCCGAAAATGACTTCAAAAAATTGTCCCAGTCTTGGAAATATCTTGACAAATAAATTATAAAAATGTTTTTCTTGTTCCGAATTCTGTGTTTTTACTCTCAGAATAATATCTATAAATATACAAATATTAAGTTATTGTTTTTTTTTTTCAAATACACAATTTAATGAAAACCATCATAACATCAACTGTGAAAGAATCATACTCTTGTTTAAGCATAACCACATGATAAAAATCTGTATATTGTTAAATATGGCTTTGAAGTCTGCTATGGGGATTAAAAGAAATTGTTATTATTAGATTTGGAGTACAGAAACTTTACCTTCTTCATGTAATGTGTTGAGGATCTTTCTATAGAAATCCTTTTCCCAACTGTTGCTAACAGATACTCCGTCCAAGAATTCTGGTATGATGACATCCCTGTTTATTTTTGCTATAATAAGTTTTAGTTTTTCGATACCTGGACACTCATTCCATCGTCGAAGCATCATTTTAGAAGTATACACTGAATATTTTGTCTTAGGTCTTGATATAAAGCCCACTAATACCATTTTACACTTGTTTGAACATGTTGACACATTTTCTGCAAACATATTTAAAGGGTTCCAGTCTATTTGACTTAGGCAAGTGACATCCGGTCTTAACATTTTCAGATCCTGTATTACTTTTTTTTCCCATTCAGCATTATCACATACAACAAATAAATCATGTAAATCTAGAAATGTAACAATATAACAAGATATTAAACAAAGCATAATAGATATTGTGGAATACTATTGACATAAAAATAAGAAAATCCCATCTTTGATAAGACCTTTTGACTGTGATGTTGATGTGTTTTTTATTCTGTATGAGAGATCTCAACTGTGAAACAGAGCAACTTGTATTGTTAGCAACCTTTAGACATCCACAAATGCAGAGAACCATTATTGTGGGATAAAGTTGTTATTGTGTAAGAAAGTTATAGTTTTTGGATGTATGCATTTTAATGCTGACATTTTGTTACCTCCTTCCATGGCGTCAACAGTATGTGATGTGGTAAGTGCCTTTGGACAATCTTCTCCATCTACACCATATGATTCACCTGTGAAATAGTCAGGTTAAAAGTATTTTTATACACATCTTTTTATAAGACCCAATGCTAGACATCCTTCAGTAAAATAAAAACCAGAACAAAGTTTATTGTATAATACAGTATTGATAACCAGAATCAATTAACTTAAATCATTTTGAGAACAATATTATTGCCTCTTTTTATGTAATTACCAGACTGCAGTGTGGATGATACAGAACTGTCTTGTTCATCATCAGACGATTCACCTGTGAAAAGTAAGGTTAGTATTTTTGCATTAAGACCTGGATGTTTTTGTCATTGAATGGTTTAGTGGTATATTATTTGTAAAACATGAAAACAATTATTATTTCGTTACTGAATGGATAAAGAATAATATATTTAAAAATTGTTCCTCTTTGTACCCATCCTCTTCCCATCCCTCAACCCTAATGTTACATACAAAACACAAATTAAGTTTGTTTAAAATTGACTCAAACAAATTGGTTTCATTTTTTCATTTTCTTTTTCAGGAGTAATTCACAGGGAGCTAATTTAGTTGAGTACATAAATCACCGTGTCTATTTATTCGTTCCTGTAAACGAAATTTGTCCTGCGATACGTACATTTGAAATCTCCAGTTTTTTAACGCTGAAAATTACTATGTATTCGAGAACAATCTAGTGATCATAATGATCTGAAACCACAATTATTTTAGGTATCCTAACTTAACTAAATAATACTAATGTCAGCGCCTTATCAAACGAGCTTCGCTGGCGAAAACACGACTTGTTGAAATTGTACTAGAATACACATTTTAGCACAGCATGTTTATCCCACTTATTGAAAATTATTAGTACTTGTAAGTGAAAGAATATATTAATTATATTACCTATATCAAGTAGTAGCTTCTTTGCACGTTCGTTAAGACAATTTGCAAATTTCTCTATTTTGCCTGGTTCATCTCTCAATTCTGCGTTACTCTCTAATTTGAAAACTACATCCCAGATATTTGTTAATCCAAAACGTTCAAGGTTGTAGTAAGCAATAACATTTGATAAACTGTCTTCTTGAACTTGTTGTAAAGCAGCAAACAACCGTTTTCGATATGGCGACATTGGTTTTATATTAATTTGAGTTTGTTTAATATTGTTATCATTAATATACTCAAGTACAAGATGATCAGCAACCTTAACTTCTGTCAGTGTTGCGATCTCCAGGAGTAACTTGACATTAGATGGTTCGATATAACCTTTTGCCTGGAGTTTATTAAACAAATTGTGTGCTGTTAAGCCACGCCCTTCAAAGTTTCCTAAGGGCAAATGATCGTATAGGCATAGTTTTACCAAACGATAGTGATCACCAGCATAATGTTTACTAAGATTAGCTTTTAAGTCCTTGAATTTGTCATTCAAGTTTGCCATTTTATTTACTTTTTGGTTTGCTGCAAAAACAAAGTTTCATATGTAATAATCGTACCATCTTATCATCAGAAATTCAATTTGAATTGTTATCTCAGTTATTGTCAATCAAAAGAATAATAATTTGGCTTACTGCCATAAAAAAAATCATAAACATTGATCCATTTACAAATATTCCTGCTTTCATCATTAGAATGATACATAGTAATCTAAATATAAAATGGCTACATTAATGTATGTATTTAATCTGATCACTAGACTTCGTCTACTTGAATTGTCATTATCATTGTCATTATCAATTGTCATTATCAATTATCATTATCAATTATCATTATCAATTATTATTATCAATTATCATTATCAATTATTATTATCAATTATCTATATATAAATTATGGTTAATTCTGACATAGGCGAGCACAATGCAAAAACTTCGATACAAATCTCCGCCATGGATACCTACCTTATCTATTTCGGATGTACCGCGAAACGTAGATTTGATAACATTAGTTTTCACATCGACGCTATTGTTCCATATTTCTATCTTAGGAAGATATTATAAAGGGTTTTATAAGAAATTTTCTGATTTCAATCGGTAAATTTTAACTCTACGCGCGGTAAGTAATTTCCGGGTTCACGGTAAGGTAAGGTGTGTCAATCACCTAGCAAGTTCCCTGCATGGTTGGTTTCAACCAGGGAGTTGTAACCTTGGCCGTTTGGTTTTTTGTGTATTTTCGGACCGCGCGTGTGAAGGTATAATACTGTAGTACATAAATATCAAATTAAATATATTCATAAAACATAGGAGTAAATTGTGGGAAATAATTATATAAAATTACATCGAGAGAATTGATTATAAGAGCTTTTGTTTGAAATCGAATGAAACCCCGATAGCCGAGTTGTTGAGTAAGCTGCCAGGACTTTGAACATTTCTTCAAACAATATCGGACATGAAACGATAAACACATTAACATGTTTGGCCCTCTATCAACCTTCCAATGCAGACACACAGGTGTAAACTATAATTATTTGAACGACTCTTTTGAATCAGCTTCATAAAATGTCTACATTCAGTTCAACTGCAGGAAAAAATACTTTTTTTTCATTTTCTAATTTAAACTGACCGATTTTTGGTCGGTTATGTGTTTTTTTCTTGATCCAAGTCAACTATCAACTTCTTAGAAATGAATAAAGAAACAACAAAAAGTCAAGCAAACTAGAAAACCAACAACAATAATGACAACTGATTGATAGTGAAAAACCGGTTAATACTGTATATTGCTTAGAAAAGTAAGATCTAATTTTTTTTCATATATTATCTAATTTAATTATAATTGGTACAAAATGCAAATGATGGTCTTTATTTATGTAGAACTTAAATGTTAAATGTAACATTTATTTGTATCTATTGTATTTATGTGTATTGTGCAATTTCTTCTGCCAGACGCGGCGAGAGAACGCATCAGTACCGTATATCGCCGTTTCACAATACCAAAATGAGGCTTAAAGGGTAAGATGTTGTAAAGAGGGCAATTTGAAATAGTTTACAATTTTCTAATTTGCTTAACTTTTGGTTTATTTAATCGTTCTATGTAGAGTTTTTATTTAACTCACACTGTCGCGTGAGTTTCGTTTCAAAGGTTATTCATAACAAGCAGGAAATTTCATTCTTCTCTGCTAATAACTTATTATAATTTATTTTGTGTGTGCACACTAGATTCAATGTTCTATTTCAGCCTAAATTGATTTATATTCGGGTCATGAGTGAATGTACTTACTGTGTTTAATAGTCGTGTGTGACTTCAAATATATTGCATTTATACCGCAAAGCCAACATGGCGATGTATGTCTGACACAGTTAGGTGTGACGCTAAAATCATTGAATGCCTAATGTATTCCGTGATCGGGATGAAAGGTTTATTTGCTTTGATTTTATAGATTACAAACTACAGCGTAATTATGTTCGGTATTTCGGTAGAGCGTTTGTGTTGGTAGATTGGTAAAGTTGGTAGAGTTACACGTATATTATCATCGCGTGATCAAATGTTGGCTTCTATTATTTTGTATCTCATAAAAACCACGATAATTCGTGGGTACTGTAACTGCTTTGTCTGTTTAACGAATGCAATACATTTGCTATATAGTTGTTTGCTTAAATCGTTTGTAATCATTTGCGCTGTTGATAGTTACAAGGTTATTGTATTTATATTATATATCAATCAAGAAATAAACTAACATTTGTTTAGTGACTTACTATTATTCAATAACGCGTGGTATTTGATTTAATATATATATTAAAGGGACATTATTTTTCTGAAAAGGGTTCGATCTTAGAAAGTAATTTCAGATTTTATACCAGTTCAGTGAATGAGTTTCTACAATTTACCACTAAAAAGGCACAAACTATAGTAATGCAATTACAGAAAAATGCAGTTCATTCACAAAAAAACAGTAAGATAATCTAATGTGGGACTAGATTCGCTAAAACAGTTAGCATCATCATCATCACCGTCATCATCAGATGATGTTAAACGAGTTACAGTATTTCAAGTCGCCTCAAGTCAGCTAACTGTTTCGTCGAAGGTGATTATTGTATTTGCTTATAGGCAATTATACTCAATAACGTTTGATATACAAAATACAATTCCTTTGATCCGTTTGCCCTGATTCACGTACGACGAATGAAAGCTTGATTTTAGTTTGCATGATATTAAGGAAGCGACGTAGCCATGTTTTATACACTAAAAGGCAATTTCTAGGGAAGTCATTACTATTCATGAGCTTCTTGGCAATTCCTGTCTGACATATCATACCTCTAATCTACTGATGCCAAACATGCATAAGCTAGGCTTAACTTGGCTAAAACTAAGGTGGCGATAATTGTAGCACCTTTTGTAGACGTTGCCTTAATACATTTGCAAAGAAAGTAATAGGCTTTTGGAGAACATTGCATAAACAAGCATGTAAACGAAATATTATGATTGTGCACTTTTCTAAAACTGTATTTAACAGATAAACGTAAAGAGGATTGGAGGAGAGAGGCCGATATACACTGTGACCACAACATCAACGGCTATTCGCGATAATGAAAAAGCAACAAGCATAACTTCATCTCGGCATGTATGTTCAATTGACTCGACAACGCCCTCTATAGTTCATTTTTAGCATGATTGAAAACAAAATTCTTGCCGAATGAGGGCACATATGCATAAGCATAAATGAAGGGTAAAACTAACCAGTAGAAACAGTAAAAGCTAAACAACGTACCTATAATTCCACGACACTCTGGCTGGCTACGTTTACAAAACCATGCATATTTATGCTTTCTTACTGCATAACCGTAGCTTTTTGCTTAAACAAAAGTGTATTATTAATATTTTATTTATATAGCGCTTTTCCAAATTAGTGTAAAATGTTTGGCTTTTGTTCGAATGATAATATAAGACATAGGTTTTAATATTATGGTTCGGTTAAATCTTAAAAAAAAAACTGTTTACACTGTGTCCATAAAATTAGCTCCACAGACCTTCTCCATATTCAATGTTTACTCTCATATACGTATATTCGAGAGGTCTAGGCTTCTTGCCACTTGGTCCTTTTCCACCCGACCCATTAAAAGGAAATCTTTGGGACCCAATAAATTTGATGGTGTCAGGCGACACTACCAAAAAACACGAACGTTTCCGTTTACGTGTTTTCTATGTGTAGAATATACGGTATAATATTACGGACATGGCGATAATCCAAGAGTTTAATTTCGTTGTAAACTTTTCTGATGTTTTGATCGTCTGTGATCCAGTGTGGCCTATGTTGTACTAGTGTTACATTGGTACTAATACGTTGTTACTGTTGAACAGATGGGCCAATTCACCAGTATATTGATTCGATAATAGAGATGGAGGAGAGACAATAACCATAGCATTTAAAAACTGTTTCCTCCTTTTTTCGTGATTTTGGTTGTGTGAAAAATGAAGCATTGGTACGTGACACATGGTGTGCACACATTATTTACAACTCCTTCAATAGGTTAAATTGTGTTGCCTATTTCTATAGTAAATGTTACCTCTGCTAATTGTTGCAAGACGGCTTAATACGTATGTATATATTTTACTCTTTGATTGTGTCAAATAACAGTACCTAAGTGCGATAGTTGTTACGTCATGTCTATAGGCGTACATTCCTTTCGGATCTACGATAGTCCTTTGCATACGATATGCTAACACTCTAATTATCATTAAAATTATAATTATATCCCAACTTAGGTACTTACCATGATTTTGAAAGTTCTATATAAACACGCACTATCTCACAAGCCAATCATGTGTTTTGATAGTAAGTTTTTTTTTCTGGATTTAATTTTTATAACGTACTCGACATTACAAGTTTAAATATAAGTTAAGTTTTAAAACAATTATTTATAAATGTAGTAAAAATGGATAAAGAAGATTTAATATCTGCATTGATCTCAAATTTAATTCTTGATACGTCTTTGCCCGAGAATCTTTAGAAGAGCCGCAGGAACATACATGGTGTTCAAATAGCGTTTTTATTTGATTGACAGCAGTGCTTTAGCATAGACTATCGGATTGGAAAGTCCGTTTATTTTTTCCATGGTCAACAATATAGGTTTATGTAAACATAAAAAGGTAGTGATAATTGTTGCACCTTGTAGAGTTTGCCTTAATGCATTTGCAAAGTAAATAATTATTGTTTTTGGGGAACAAAGTAAAAAAGTATGAAGTTGTTCATATTGATTGTGCACCTTAAAACTGTATTTAACAAAATCAATATTTTTACAGATAAACGTAAAGAAGATCCGAGTTGAGGCCGAAATACACTGTAACCATAACAACATCACTATTCGTGACAACAAAAAAGTAACAAGCATAACGTCATCACCTCATGCATATTCATTTGACTAGATAATGCCCTTTAATAGTTTTTGCCTAATTAGAAAAAAAATAATGTTGTTGGAATTGGGAATAGGTACCAGTCTTGAACGTGGAAATCGAACGACTACATTGTCATATCGCGTTAAGCTGGTTTTCCAGTATGCAAATTTATTCGCGACAATCATAAAGTGTTGACTAATGCGTATTTATATTTTAATTTACTTTTTGTGATTTGAAAAATGCGCAACAAATCAGACCTCGTGCATGTTTGACTCTCGCGAATATTCGCGATTCGATTTTGAAATGATTTATGAAAAGTATTTCGGAATGCTTCTTAAGATGAAGATACTACTACTTGTTTTCATATGAAAACCAACTTAAGGTTGCCTCTGATGAGTTTGGATTGTAAATTATGTGCAGTTGTCTGTCCTTCTTCTGTATGTCGTTTTCATACATTTTTTTGTTTTTGTCATTTTGTGAATTTCGGATGAAATAAATATATTATTATATTAATACGAATAGCTGGATAAAAACTCCAGCAAACAGATGCATTAGAGGAGGACAGTGTTTTTCATTTGAAGTAAAGTAAAAATGTGGACAGGTATATAAGATTTTTTTTTTAAATTTTACTTTAAATGTTGTTTCTCCTATATTACTCGTTAAACTTTTAGTTAGTAGTATCAAATAAACAATCATTTTAAACATTATACGTTCTTTTAAATAATTATGTGTTACCTGTTGTTGCCTCATTATAACTGCTACAATTGTTTTAAAAAGTGTTATTTCACTCGAAATAAAATGAAAAACCATTGAGGACTCTTAACATTCTTTTCATTTTAAATAAATCACTTATTAACTTAAACTAATACCTATATAAAAAGAATCGGATAGTCGCATACATATAAATGTATATAAAGAGCAGGCCAACATAAGCTGTAAAAATGATTTTACATCCTTTTCTTTCAAGCACAAATACTAGGAATATCACACTGATCAGGAAGCAATGTAGTCTTGAACAGCCTAAACATACTATAATTCATTTAGGCCCACATAAAGTGCGAACGTACATTGATATAGAAACAACATATCCCACGGCAACATAATCATTGCCTTATATATTTAAGTCAACATAGGCCTATAGGTGTAAACGTATTTAGATAGAAACAAGATATTCCACTGCAACATAAATACTGTAATACCTTGCTTTCAAAAAATGTAAATTGTTATACTTGCCTACTGATGATGTCAAAATAAGCAGTTTGAAAAGAACAACTTCACATAATTCTTCTACTTTTCAACAGTACGGCCGTTCCAAGGCAAAACCACGTAACTCGCATTTTTGTCAATTTTGAGATTTTTACATTTGGGGAATTATTACAAATTTATGAACAACCTGTAAAAATTTCAGGTTTCAGAGATCATTATTTTTAGAGATAGTACCACGTATCTTTAAGCAAAAAACAAATAATTATGGTATTTTCCAAGGCAAAACAACGTATCTACCAGATACGTTGTTCTGCCACGGAAATGCATACGATTTTCGCTTTAAATTCTCACTATCAGCTAAGTTACGTAATTTTGAGACAGAAACCGCTGATGCATGACGATATGCATAGCAACGATCTTAACTAAAAGTAAAAGATATATTAAACGATACCAGGCTTATTAGGCTAGACAACTAATTTAATGTATTAACATTTATTCTAAGAATTAACTATATTTACGAAAAAGTTCAGGCAAGCTTGAAACTAGGCTAGGCTATTATTTTTGAAAGCCCTATCTAATCTAGCCTAGGCCTAGTACCCCAGTACTGTCATTGGAACTAGGCTAGGCCTAGCCTAGTAGGACGGCCGTCTTTGCATTGTTGTACATATAGGCCTTCTAGTAGCAGGCTAGGGGGTAGGCTATAACATAATCATGTAAGTAAGTAAGTCTATATCATAAATAGTAGATCCAAAAGGCTAAGCCTAGCTTCAAATGCACTCTTTGTTAAGCCAACCTAGTTTGTAGGCATCATTAGTGATCGCAGCCCTCCCTGTTGTTCAAAAAGAGTTTCAATCCATTGTTTTTAAAATCATCACAGTTACGTTGTTTTGCCATGGAATGACCACAGTTACGTTGTTTTGCCACAGAATATCACAGTTACGTTGTTTTACCTCAGAAATGACTTTCATTCTATGCACGTCATTTCCAAGGCAAAACAACGTATCTGTTAAAAGTGGTAATAACTTTTGATCAAATTGATTAAATTATTTATCATTTTGTATTTAACAATAATTATTATTTATATATACTCCTGCAAAATTTCACATCATTACGATAATTTGTTGTTGAAATGCAAACACTCAAACTTCAATTCAATTTTTCTCGAAAAGCAACATTTTGTAGTTACGTTGTTTTGCCTTGGAACGGCCGAGTATATATATGTTGACGATACTGTATGATTTTCTAACTAAATTAGACTTTGTACTATTTTTATAGTAACTCTCTGCTTAGCTTCGTTAAAACAAACAAAAACCATTGTCATAGTGTATGTATACAGACAATAATTCACCAGTATTTCCCTGTTGATTTAGTTAAACGTATAATAATGCCTGCCATTGTTAAAAGTGCATGTATGCTGATGATGTTGTATGATGATTGTCTAACTCGCCGTTCCGCAGCCTATGGGTCGCGACCCAATGTTTGGGTCGCGAAAAAAAAAATTGATGGGTCGCGAAATTGTTTCCGATACTGAAACTTGTTATCAAATATACACTGATTTATATGTGCAATTTTCTCAGTTGTGGAGAATATACAACACTTATTAAATTTTACATCTACAGTTTTTCCCTATGTTGGCGCGCGGCGAGTACCGTAGCGTACACAAAATTGGGAATCAACAACGGGGCAATGGACACTATTGACGCATAGTTCGTTGTAAAATACAAGTGGGAAATCCCCCTTTAGGACGTGGATTTAATAACCTACCAACTGGTTCTACGACGCTATTTTTCTGCAGTTTGCAAACTACACCCAGTAGTTACCAAGTTACGTTCTGTACTGACCAAGCATCCCAATTTTTTTGCGGCCAACAGCAAAAAATTGATTTGTATTGATATAAGGAAGCAAAAAAACATTGTTGGCATAGTTTACTAGAGGATGCAGGTAAACCTTTCCTGGCTCCCCAACTATACCTGTAGCTAATTAAAACAAATATTCATCATTGTTTGGTACTGTTGCGAATTATAAGTAATGTACACATTATATTAGTATACATACAATAATTCACAATGTATTTACTTTATTTTATTTAACACTTTAAAATGGACTGTTTTTCAAATTTAGTTTAGTCCTGCAGTCTGTAATAAAAAATAGCGTTTCACGCATCAATACAGGTATTATATCAACAAAAATAAAACATGAACATTTTTTTAGAATTATGTTAAAAAAGAGAAAAAATATATTTTCCATGATCATATAAACAATGACACAATTTTACATTTAAAGATATATTATCCTCCTGAAAAAATGGTTTTGGTTGAATATGCCACATAATAGTTATTCACTTTGACCACCAATTAGATCAAAACAAAAGTATTTACTTTAAAATATAGTCAAATTGGCTGGAAGTCAATGAGGTTTTAGTTGTTATTTTGACATTTTATGTTTAAGAGTCGAAATCATCATTTTGACGAATTGCATATTATGTACTACCAATAAAGCTCTAGACTATGCAAATGCGGTTCACTTCTTTCCAATGTTTATTTTCTGTCTGGTCTGTTCCGGGTTTTGATTTAATGAACTATACAACAATATAAAATTGACTATAAGTATGAGTACATAATTATTCAAATACATGCATGAGGCAGTGAATAGGCCTACCCAGTGAAACTAAAATATACATCTTTTCTTAAAGGTATGAGCTAATAATTACATTTCTAACATTGTATCACCATGTCAACTAATGTTGATGATGGGAAAATAAATTCTTGTTAGGGAATTTCTATGGAAGTCATTATTATTCATGAGCCTCTTGGCATTTCCTGTCTGGCATATGATACCTCTACTGCTGATGCAAAACATGCATTGGCTATGCTACGAGGCTTAACTTGGCTAAAACCAAGATGGCAATAATTTTTGCGACTTTGTCTTAATATATTTGCAATGAAAATAATTAGGCTTTTGGGGAACATTGAATAAAAAAGCATGTAAACGTTGATATGAGTGTGCACTTTCTAAAACTGTATTTACATACATATTTTAACAAAGAACAGTAAAAAAAAAAATAATAATACAATAAATATAATCATAAACTAAACTACAGTATATGTAGGCCTATATATTCCAGGGTAGGAGCATTTAATGTATAGGTCCATGGTAGGAGCATTAATTACTCCCTAATTTGAACCGGCCCACATGTATATTATAGGCCTACTACCTAGCTAGGGATAAGGATGCAACATTAAAAGTTAATAGCATAATCCCTGTTGATAATGTGTATCAATATTAAAATAAAGAAAGAATTATGAAAATCAGATTTGAAATATAGTTTTCGAAATATAGGTTCCAAAACATCGCCGAAAATAATCAATTTTATTCACGAACGAAGTAACTAAATATCGCCCTCATTAGGCAATTGTATGAACTTTAAAAAATAAGTTTTTAGTAATATATTTTGTAAAAACATTGTAAAATTTAATCAAATATGATATTACATGTTTATTAAATAAAAAAGAGTGTTTATTTAACCTAATATTAAAAAAATGTCAATATATTATTTTCCCGTGTGTTGGACATGCAGTCATCAGTCAATCGTGACTTCACTTTGTGTTGATTCGCGGCAAGTCAACCAATCAAAGGGCGAGAATCCAAAATCTTTCAACCGTGAGCCTTCACAAACTCTATTTTCCCAGACGTTTCTTGGATCCAGAAGCTTGGACCTATCAATTAGTCGAGTTTACAAAATACCAAAAATGTCGGCCGTAGATAAAAAGCTTTCCGCTTGATATAGCTTCTGAATGAGTAGTCCTCTGGTGATATAGCTGGCTAAAGCAGCGGCGCGAAAGGCAACAAGCATAACTTTATCTCCTCATGTATATTCTATAGTTTATTTTTTAGCATGATTGAAACGCGGAAGCAATGTTTGTTAGTACATAAGTGAAAGATAGTTACTTCCTCAATATAACTAAAACTAACTCTCTATTTATTATCTCTCTCTCTCATTATAACGTAAACATGGGATTCGAACTCCATAATCTAATCCACCCGACTATAAAGACGGCCCCAAAGTTTATATTATGGATATGACTAATGAATATTCATGTTTCTTTTGTGAATGATGGGTCTCCAGCTTATGCACGAAATGAAATATCGCTACCGGAAGCCCCTTAACTATGTAAACCAACCTGAAGTTTCAGGAAAATTATATTTTATCACAAAAGTATGTATAATTTGTGAAAGTGACGAATTAATTTTATTTTTGATGTGGTGTGTACGAAAACTTGATATTATATACTCTATTAAAAGTCAAAACACAAGCTAAAATAAATGGAATATTTTCCCTTAATAAATTAAACATGTAGTTGTTGCCGATAACTGTAAAACTGTACATTGATTGAAAATAAACTTATTAATCAAATTGAAATCAAAACATAATTAAGCCAGACTACGGCATCGTCACACTCATACACTGTTGGCAAAACAGAGAAAATACATACCAACAAGAGGCGAGAAAATAAAAAAAAAACCACATGGTTGAACAAAATCCAAAACAACTTAACAATAATGTATGCTGCATTACATTCAGAATGTCATTTACACACTAGCATAGATTAAAACTAATCGGTAGAAGCTAAAACAACTTACATATAATTTCGAGACACTCCAACAGTATAATGGATACGTTGACTGAACCCATACATATTTTAGGCTTTCTTCTTTATAACCGTAGCTTTTAATAAAGTGTATGACTATTGTGTTTGTGAACTTGGTGGTTTTCATTCAAAATGAAGTGGTTTCGCATGACTTCCACACAAACGGAAATGAATTGATTTTTAGTTGAATATATACTTTGAGTAAATATATATCACTGTACCAGCCAAACTAAAATATACATCTTTTCTTAAACGTGTGAGCCAATAATTATATTTCTAACATTGTATCACCATGTCAACTAATGTTGATGATAAATAAATGCTCAACGTAAAATGTAGCAATATAAACTGATTTACAATAAATAGAATACAGGTACTTTGATCATTTGTCTTGTTTCAGTGTTAGGGAATTTCTCTGTAATCATTATATTATTCACTTTTCTGTATTTAACAACTAAGCAATAACAGATAAACGTAAAGAGAATTGAAGGATAGAGACCGATATACACTGTGACCATAACAACATCGTTATTCGCGATTATAAAAAAAGCAACAAGCATAACTTCATCTCCTCATGTATGTTAAATTGACACGATAACACCCTCTATAGTTTATTTTTTAGCATGATTGAAAACAAAAATGCTGCCGAATGAGGGCACGCGTACCCGGTAGTGTTGCTAATGGAATTCGAACCCCATAGTCGGCTCAACAGAAAACGTTTGCGTTAGCGAATTGTAGTTAGCTCAATTCTTACGTCACGCATTATGGATATGACTAATGAATATTCATGTTTATTTTGTGACGTTTCATGATGGGTCTCCAACTTATATAGCTACCTGGAAGCCACTTAACTAAGTAAACCAACCCTGAAGTGTCAGGAAAATTATATGTTATCACAAAAAGTACCTATAATTTGTGAAAGTAACGAATTAGTTTTATTTTAGATGGTGTGCACGAAAAACAAACAAGTAAACTTTACATTATAGACTCTATTAAAAGTAAAACCAAAAGCTAAAATAAATGGAATATATTATTCCCTGAATGAATTAAGTATTGGTCCCGATAACTGTAGAACTTCACATTGATTGAAAATAAATAAGCTTGACTATGGCATTGTCACAATGATATAAATACACTGTTGGCCAAACAGAGAAAATACATAGCAACAAGAGGCAAGAAATGAATACAAAATAGTGAAGAAAATCCAAAACAACAAATGTAATTGATACTAGCATACATGTAGGGTAAAACTTACCAGTGGAAACAGTAGAAGCTAAACAACTTACATATAATTCCACGACACTCCAACAGTATAATGGCTACATTTACTAAACCCATACATAATTAGGCTTTTATCTGTATAACCGTAGCTTTTTGTTCAAACAATAAAGTGTAGGACTATTGTGATTGTGAACTCGGTTTCGCATGACTACCAAACAGACGGAAATGAATAAATATTTAGTTGAATACAGACTTTGAGTTAATATCTATCATTGCATTGACTACTATCATACATATATTTATGGAACTATAGTTAAAATCATCATGTTGACGAATTATATATCATGTACTACCAATAAAGCTCTAGACTATGTGAAAACGACCATCGCTCACAAATTTGATAACGCCCACAAAGGTAAAAAAAATAGATAATTTTTCGCCCACAAATGTAAAAAAAAAAAATCTAATCAAATTTAGTGCTAGACTCAAACAATTTTGATTGAGTTAATACATTAACTTGAGACTTAACATGCAAATATCGCGCGCACAAGCAGTAAATGGTAATAATCCAACGCGTTAACGATGACCCTAACAGACGTATCGTGAAAACACAAGTATTGAAACAACTCAATACAATGTTTATAAATACATTAATATTAACTCGATAAAAAATGTTTGGGCCTAGCACTAAATTTGATTTGATTTGTATTTTTTTTTACATTTGTGGGCGAAAAATTCTCTTTTTTTTTACATTTATGGGCGCTGTTTTCATATTTTTGTGGGTGATGCGTTTTTACATTTGTGGTTGTTTTCACATTTGTGGGTGATGCGTTTTCACATTTGTGGTTGTTTTCACATTTGTGGGTGATACGTTTTCACATTTGTGGTTTTTTCACATTTGTGTGTTCAACAAGGCACCTGAAAATTAGGGTCAATATGAAAGAAACCCAACATTAAATAAAACTTTCTCTATAGGCTATTATATTAAGAAGAAAATAAATAATGGACATTACAGATAATCTTCGTGTTAAAGAAGATAAAATCAGAGATAATTAATACATACAATCCAGGCAAATGCAACAGTATTAGTATGCCATCATAATAAATGGTATCTTTAAAAAATGTAATTAATGATTCCGTTCATCCACTCAATAAATTCGTTAAGCTTAGCCAAACTGGTAGACTGATCACTCTAAATCAAAACACTAAAGGTTGCCTACAAGCATTCGTTTATTCAACCAGGTCTTTAATAGCAAGTTTGTAGGATCTCTTTAGAATCACTGGTTACGACACATTGTTTTGTATTCGTTTGTCTAATTACATGTAATCAACCAAACACGTTTCATTTGTACCTTGTTTTTAAACATGACAATAAATAATATCGTATCGTTTAATGCAGTTCCACGCAATAGGCCTATTGTTTTGTAACTTAATTTGACGTTTAGTGCGGCATACACATCACACTTTAAATGTAAGCGTCGTCCTCAATAGACATAATTTTGTCGTCCTGAAATTGGCCTAAACATAACTGTTATTTATGTCACTGGAAGGCAGCGCAAAACGTCGAGACAAAAAGAAAGCACAAAACTCCAAACTGGGTGGAATATGTCATATATTGAATGACGGAAACGATTATGAATAAACCAAATTGGGCAGCCACATCGTAATATTTACATTACAAATCAAGACGCAATTTGTATTAGCAGCTAAATTGAGCTGCCCTAAATCACATAATTAGATAATCGTATAATATAATACAAGAAACCAACAAATATAATATCAAAAGTATGTTAAATGAAAAATACACAATTAGCAAAACTAAATTACAAGGTTTTGCACTACAAAGTAAAAGCTATACATCTGGAAATTAAAAGATAACAAACATTGCAATCATTGTGGCATCACTGAAGGTGAAGAACACATGTTCTTCAAATATAAACAGATTAAAGATGTTTGAAAAAAGTAGGAAATATTCTTAAATCTGAACGATAACTATATGTATAGTATACAGTTTTTAATTTGTACTTATTTTCTTTCAAAGAAGATACCAAACTGTATTTTTCTGCAATGAAAGTGCCAAATGTTTCTTAGTTGCTGCGAAATTCACGAATAGACTACTCACGCATTAAATCAAATCACTGAAGAAAAATGATAAATGTTTACCTACATATCTGTTTCAGTAAAATGACGACAAAAAAAAGCCAGTAGTTTATTGTCTTCCATATTTTCATCATTTGTTAGATACAACAATATATTGTAGGCCTACATTAGTTAGTAAACAATTCAATGCACTGTACAGTAAACAAAAATACAAATCAAATTTAAAATAAGATTTAAAATACAAAAACACAGTATAATATTTATGAAAAAAAATGTTAAACATCATAAAAGTTAAGAACATGGTCACTACAGCAACGATTATATTTTAGAAAAAGACATCCGAATTCCTAAAATTTCCGAGAGCCAGTTAACGTTTTAAACTCTAACCGTTTATAATTGTTTATTTTCAGTCTTACAGAAGCATTTATAACTAATTTGTTAAGTAGCTTGTTCGGTAGGCCTTACAGTAAACTATAATATAGTTTGCTTGTTTATTATGTATTTTCCACACATCCGACAAAATATACAGAAAAATATTTACATAACACCCGGGCAGTTGTCATGAAAAGCAAAAGGCTAAAGGCTAAATACCTATTAACTTAAACGAAAAACGAATTTCTTTTCCGGTTTTTGTCTACATGCCGGGCATCGAAAGCGACACCTAAGATGCATGAGCTCGAAATCACTGAACAACGCATGGTTAACATTGTTTAGAATAGCTCTACTTTTTTCTAGAGTTTGCATGTCACAGAAAGAAGATAAGATACGAAGTTGACAACCTATTAATTTAGAACTTAAGTTAACAATTCTTTGTAGTGAGTTTCTCTCTTTGACCCTAAGACTAAAAATCAGCATATAAAGAAAAAGTTAAAACGTTCTCAATAAAGGAATTATAAAAAACCCTAAGAATTACTTTATCGAGATTTTAATGTCGATAAAGTAATTCTTAGGTTTTTTTTATAATTAATGGTTCAGCTTCCTCAACAGATAAAGTCTCTGGTGTCCTTTCTTTACTAATAATGCATAGTTACATTGATTTCACTAAGGTGTTTAGGCGTAATGAAAATGGTGGAAGTCATGAGAAAGATAATTAATTGAACAAGCACATATCAAAATTTGAAGGAAAATCGGGCACAAATAAACACTATGCGTTCTGTTGAATGTGATAATATATGACGAAAGAGAACTAAAAAGTTAAATTGACTTGTGGCCATTTGATGACGTCACACCATTTTGTACGTCAAATGTGTACATGGATTTATATCTACAACTCAATGGCTTCCAGAATAAAATAAAAAAGTGAGGGTCATCGTTTATTCTGAAGAATTATTTTCATTTTAAAATTGCCTTTTTCTCTTTTACTATTTCAGCACTTCAGCATTTTGTCATTTTTAACCTGCTCGTATAGCGTTATTTTAATTCGTAATGGACTCAAATTTAGTGAATGTACTAAGAAAGGGATTGCAAACAAATGAGGCACCTGACAAATTAGGGTCAATATGAAAGAAGCATTAAATCAAACTTTCTCTATAGACTATGACATTCACTCTGAATCAAAACACTAAAGGCTGTTGACAAGCATTCGTTTATTCAACCATGTCTTTAATAGCAAATCTGTAAAATCTCTTTAATTTAAAATCACCGGTTACGACGCATTGTTTTGTATTCGTTTGTCTAGTAGTAAATGTAATCAACCAACCAAATTTCATTTGTACCTAGTTGACATGACAATAAATAATATCGGATCGTATAATGCAGTTCCATGCAGTATGCCTTTGTTTTAATTTGACGTTTAGTACGGCATACACATCAAACTTTAAACGTCGTCCTCAATAGACATAAATTTGTCGTCCAAAAATTGGCCTAAAAATAACTGTTATCTATGTCACCTGAAAAAAAGAAAGCACACAACTCCAAACTGGAGGAAATATGTCATATATTAAATGTCGGAAACGATTATGAAACAATAAAAAAGCTAACAGAAAGATTTTGGGGGTGGGGGTGGGGTTTGATAGAGGGCGAGCCCACTAATAGTAAAAACACTTTAGTAATAAAGAGGGGTAAAGTATAGTGGGAGGAACTGAGGTCACCCTTACAAAATTAAAAATTAATGTATGAAAATTCTTTTAAACAGCATCAATCTGTGTTCAGTCAGCCGGCTCCAACCATGATTGGGGCTGAGGTGGATGGAGATGTAGGTTTTAAAAAAAACATTTGTACACAAAACGTTATAGTGTCTAAAGGCGATTTCCGGGCAGCTAGCTATTCCTACAAATTTACACACTTTTTTAGCACTGATTTAGACCAGGCTGTGAACGTTCTGCCTTTTTTTTTGCTGTTAATTAGGTCAATTTGTCTAGATATGCAAGTTGTCTGTATGCGTACAGCAAAGCTTCTGTGTGCACAATTATCATAGTACGTGCAATGGTTTCAGAGTGTGCATGTAACAGTTTGTCTTTAGTGTCAGGAGAGTGAATGTATGATTAGTAGATTAATTGCAACAAATGCTATTTATACACCTTCTGCCTTCATCAAGTTATTATGTAAAGTTATTTTCAACAGCGCCACCAATGATTTGTAAGATATAGTAACTTTGTGATGTATCTTCTAGTTGTGTTCCCTTTCAATGTTTGTTTATTTGTATTTTACATCCTTCATGCTTGATAAATAAATGTTGTACAGCTAGCTTCTGTGTGCACAATTATCATAGTGCAATGGTTTATACGAAAAAAACAAAAAAATAATATTGCTTTCACAAATTCGAAATAACGAATTATTAATTAGTTATTTCGAATTTATTTAAGTAATTTGAAATTTCGAATTATTAATTCGAAATTTCGAATTATTTATTTCGTTATTTCAAATTATTAATTCGAAATTTCTAATTATTAATTCGTTATTTCAAATTAATAATTCGAAATTTCGAATTAGTAATTCGAAATTTCGAATTAGTAATTCGTTAATTCAAATTATTCGATATGCCAGATATAGTTTGGGCCAGGTACATGATAAATTCTTCTGTGTAGTCATCGTCGTCTCCTTGCTTCGACACCCTCTGGGTCAGGAAGGTTTAAAATTATTTGACCGTCTCTTTATCTATGTTTAACCCATTTTGTGTACAACGAATGTGCATCCACCTGTACCCATGTGGCATCCCTGACGTCTGTAATTGGCTTTCAATGAACGCAGCGACTTCCAGTTCGTCAGAATGCCGTTTTCTTCGACTAAGGCAAACTTTTTCAGCCTTCGCTTTAATGTCCGTTTACTTATCAAAATATTATGATCTTCTGCTAACATTTCAATAGTAGATTAATTGCAACAAATGCTATTTATACACCTTCTGCCTTCATCAAGTTATTATGTAAAGTTATTTTCAACAGCGCCACCAATGATTTGTAAGATATAGTAACTTTGTGATGTATCTTCTAGTTGTGTTCCCTTTCAATGTTTGTTTATTTGTATTTTACATCCTTCATGCTTGATAAATAAATGTTGTACAGCTAGCTTCTGTGTGCACAATTATCATAGTGCAATGGTTTATACGAAAAAAACAAAAAAATAATATTGCTTTCACAAATTCGAAATAACGAATTATTAATTAGTTGTTCCGAATTTATTTAAGTAATTTGAAATTTCGAATTATTAATTCGAAATTTCGAATTATTTATTTCGTTATTTCAAATTATTAATTCGAAATTTCTAATTATTAATTCGTTATTTCAAATTAATAATTCGAAATTTCGAATTAGTAATTCGAAATTTCGAATTAGTAATTCGTTAATTCAAATTATTCGATATGCCAGATATAGTTTGGGCCAGGTACATGATACATTCTTCTGTGTAGTCATCGTCGTCTCCTTGCTTCGACACCCTCTGGGTCAAGAAGGTTTAAAATTATTTGACCGTCTCTTTATCTATGTTTAACCCATTTTGTGTACAACGAATGTGCATCCACCTGTACCCATGTGGCATCCCTGACGTCTGTAATTGGCTTTCAATGAACGCAGCGACTTCCAGTTCGTCAGAATGCCGTTTTTTTCGACTAAGGCAAACTTTTTCAGCCTTCGCTTTAATGTCCGTTTACTTATCAAAATATTATGATCTTCTGCTAACATTTCAATAATCTCTTGATAATTTAAGCTACGAGTGAAATATAATCTAATCCAATGGTTTTCAGAACGCATGATGACCAGATTGCATTAGCACCCTATGAGCTAATGTAATCCGGGATGGTTGGGATGTCATTAGAAAGGGCAGACGTCGAATTATTTAATTCGAAATAACGAATTACTAATTTGAAATTTCGAATTTATAATTCGAAATTTCAAATTACTTAAATAAATTTGAAATAATGAATTAATAATTCGAGAAAACGAATTAATAATTCGTTATTTCGAATTTGTGAAAGCAATATTATTTTGTTGTTGGCCCTAATAGGCTTTCGTAGGTTTAAGAGTGTACATGTAAAAGTTTGCTTAGTGTCAGGAGAGTGAATGCATCAATGATTATTAGATTAATTGCAAAGTAATTGCAAATAATTATAACTTTATAAAGTTATTTTCAACAGCGCCACCAATGATTTGAAATATATTAATAGTAGCTTCAATAAGATGATGTATCTTCTAGTTGTGTTCCCTTTCAATGTTTGTTTATCTGTTATGTATTTTGCATCCTTCTATGCTTGATAAATAAATGTCAACTCGCATAAATAGATGTAAAAGTTGATAAGCAGAGAATTCAAGCATATCTATTAAATTATGAAATATATTAGATATAGAAGAATTATTGACAACTAAAAAAAAAACACTGTAAATATACATTATTTCAACCAATTATTGTCAATATTGTCATAAGTTATCAGATGTGATTATTTGTGAGTTTTCATAATGATAACAAGTGGCCTCAATATTTGCATAATATATCTTGTAAATGAGTTTATACAATCGATGTAATATATATATATAATCAGTGTAGTTTTCTCATCTCATCTAAAAACCACAGGAATGTTCTTCACGGAAATGTTTTTAAAACCGCTTTAAAATAAAGCACAATAAGTATCAAAAGTGTATTTTGGTTGTCAAAATTCAATACAAATTTGTTGGGTGTCCGTTTAGTGGAGGTAATTTACCATACAAAAAAATCTAATTTTTAGTAAAAATAAGTGGCCGTGGCCGTTTACGAGAGGTTCGACTGTATTTAATTAATATTTAATAATTAATTTGTTATAACTGTAAAACTATCAATTAATTTCTTAGCTTCCATTGTTGCATACAATTTATTGTGTTTTAGTTATATAATGATATGTCATACAAAACCGTGATAAAACATAAGCAAAATTTCTTCATTTTTCACTTTTATTTACAAAAATGTAACTTTGTTATCCATTTTATTTATAGCCAATCAAATTTACAAATATACAAAAAAAACCCATTAAATTAACAAAAATGTAAATACAAAAATAAGACTTGAGATAATAGGAGGAAAGTAACCTGTGTTACATAATAAACAAAATCAAATATGTAAAATACAAATATATATATATATATTGTAACATGTAGAGCAGTTGAGTGTACTTTGGTTCAAAACCATAAACTGTGACCCGAGATAAACATACTGACAAGTAAATCTTGATGCATACATCTACAATATAAATAAGTAGGCAACCAATGTATATTTCTTTTTATATTATGTATCAAACATTTAAACAACATTTCAATTTGTATTCAATTTATTCGTCACTTCCACCTTGAATCGAATGTCAAAATAAGGCTCTAGTTTAAGAATGTGGTGCTCTGATTTTTGCAGCAAAGCAAAACAAATGGCGCACTCTACTGGTTGGTTTTCAATTACAAAAAAAGCTGAATGTGCATTAGTAGTCATGTGACGTCATTTATATAATAGTATTTACTATTTGTTAAACAATAATCTAAAATATATTTAATCATGTGAAACTTTCAACCAAGCAGTAGAGTGTAAATGTTTGATTCATAATGTAATCTATAATACGCAATTTGCCTTATTATAACTTAATATAAATGATTCAGCGATGTTTTCTCACAAAATAATCACATACCAATGGTTAAACCAATTCTAAAAAATACCACAATTCTTTCTATTTTAGGGAACAACCTAAAATATCGCTTTTCAACGAATCACTGATAGCAAAGCCTGTACTAATTCACGTATTTCAGTAGCGTGATAACAGAGTACGACACTTAGCTTTATTATCTTTGTTTTCTTAGTAGTTTAACTTAGGAATTCTTAGAATGTATCGGTTTCTATTCTAGTTAGTCTTCTCCTAGCCTAGAATAACGGTTTAAAACGTAACTCTTATTTTCTATTTTAGGGAATACCCTAAAATATCGATTTTCAACGAATCACTGATAGCAAAGCCTGTACTAATTCACATATTTCACTAGTGTGATAACAGAGTATGACACTTCGCTTCGTTATCTTTGTTTTTTCCACTTTTTCAGTTCGTTTCTTGTTGACGTACACACACAACAGTGTTAAAACAAATGAAGACAATCTGATGTAGGTGTGTCTCATTAGTGTGCGATGTTAAATGGACTATACCATTATCGGGTGGGGGTGGGGGTGTTAATATGGTTATGTATGTTAAACTTCTCTTCGGAGAGAGGGGCTATCCAGCTAAGCAGTAGCAAAGCCTGGTAAGCAGTAGCAAAGCATAACGCAGAGGGCCCCTGGTTTAGGGAACCTAAGTGGCCCTCCAACGCTGTAGGCCTTGGACATTTTTAGCCTTTTTCGACATATTATTTGAATGCCCGTTTTCCCTCTAGGCACTGCTAAGGAGCCCCCATAAGCTCTGGGGCCCCTGAGCTTATATAAATCATATTTAATGATGATGATCCATCTAGCAATTGCTGATCATAAGGGACCCTCAGAGTTTCATAAGACAATCATGTACACAAGATGGTTTACATAAACAAAGTCTTATTAAAAGTCTTTGGGAGTGGAGTAGTAAAAAAATGGAATGGAAATATCAATTATCTAAACTCGTCAAATCATTAACTTCATTAATTATTTTCTTTTCATCAAGTTTCTTAATGAATTCATTCATCTTGTCTTCCTACTCTTTAACTTGAGCTCGCTGATTGCCATTTTCATTTTGTTTAGATTTCTTTGGGAGTGTTCATCACACCATTCAGATACTGTTGTTGTTGCTGGCTGATAATTCTACAACAAAGTAAATACAAATTTCTATGTTTTTGGTTTTATATATATATAAATCTGATAAATTTGAAAAATATAAGAAATAGAAAAATTGTTTTTTTATTAAATTACTATAACAATAATTCAATTTATAAATTCGCCATGACATTTATTGCTGGCCTAGGTACTTTAACTTGTGCGCTCGCATCGTACGGCTGTATGCTCGCATCGCGCCGCTAGGCACGCCTGGAGGCACACAATCTAAGACCACATCGTTGATAGTCTTAGGCTTAGACTTCATATTGCAATGGTCTTTAATCTAAGACCATCGTTGCTAAGGGTTTCATCCTGGGCTTAAGTCTAAGACCAGGCCTAATACCTTACTGCAATCCACCCCTGGTATTTTCGCCCATGAGTTACAAATATACCATACTGTAAACAGTCTAGAAAATGCCTCAATACTATCAAATAAGAACTGTAACTCACAATTAATATTAATGTAAACAAGGAATTATAGAATTCTGCAATAAAAGTCTAAATAAGTAGAATATAAGGACTCTAACTCTATTGAAATAAAACATACTTTCTGCATTGCTTGATGGTCCAGCTTCACTTCTTGATCATTTACCTATAAAAAAAAGTATTTTAGAAAAGTAATTACAATATCCATAATGATGAATACTATTACTATAACATTTTATTTAAACTTCTAAAGAGACATTTTGAACTAATCAACAACTAAAAATATTAAGATTTAACTTGTTATTTTTTTGTTACTTTTTGGTAACTTTATAGAACCAAACTGTAATACAATTTGCAAAATGGCATTGAAATCATTCACTAAAGTACCACATCAGAACATCCATCTTAACTGCACCTTATTAAACTTCAGTTCCAAACATAATTATTTGACTGCTATACAGTAAATGCTTTAAAATTATAGATTAGGTTCAAAAATATCAATTTGCGTGCGATGCATGCTGGTATGCATGGCAGGCCACTTAACTTATTTTTCTCATCTATACCGTTTAGAGACGAAAACATTATAGGCCAATATAGTATTTAATTTTACATAAAATTCAGTTTGTGACCCTATTAGATCGATAAAACGTATACAAATGCTATTAAATAAGTACAATACTCAAAGTGAATTTGTAATACAATTTTCACTTATTGTTAAAGTGAAAAAAAAATAAAAAACATACTTTCTGTATCACTTGATGGTCCAGCTACACTTCTTGATTGTTCACCTATAAAGAAAGTATTTTAGTACAGTAGTTACAATATCCATGCTGATAAATATAACATCATAAAAACCTTTTATCATATTTGTTTTCCCTCAAACCATTCTACTACAAACACATTTCTGCTGAATTTGGGCTTATACTGCTTTGTTTCACCTTTTAGTGTTGTCAATGCATCCACTTCTTTCGTCATCTTTCTATCTGTAAGCAGTATAATGAATTTCTCCATCTTTTCTCCTTCTGCAAGTGTGCCTTTCATTTCCAGTTTCCAGATTAACCAAAACGGATCTGTGTCTTTGTTGACCTCCTTAATGCCTTTAAGGCGGCCAATAGTTACCATGTTCTTTGTATTCAATTGCTGACCAAACGCTATCAATTTTCTTCGATGCTCAGAAAAATGTTTGAATGGAATGCATTTGAAGTTCGGTAATTTTACAACTTTTGCAATCACGTCTTCAACTCCCTGAAGTCCACATATATTAGTAGCTTCAATGAGGATACCAATGTCTGCCGGTTTGAGAAGTCCAGGACCCTCAAGTAGACCAAGCAGATGATATGGTGTACTTTCACTCTCAATGTTTGTCAAAGTAATGGTTGTATCACGATTCGTGAACTCGCTAAGTAACACTCTCAGCATGTGAATGTTTCCATGTTCCTCCCACCAAGTAGATACATCGGTGAGCAGTTCATTGTAATTATCCTCTTTCAATTCTAATAATAGTAATAATATGATTCATTAATAATAATATCAAAACTGTACCATATAATATGTGGTAAAATAATGTATTGATTTTTTATTTATTCTAATATTCTATTAAGGCATTTGACCATATTGATTAAAAAGTATTTGAACAAAATAAGGAAAAGTAACCACCGACTTAACTACTACCAAAAGTTCAGTTCATAATTTTTGGCTGTTTTTTTATGTAATAAAATATTTCTTATTTAACTTTAGGCCTATATCTTAAATGTTTTCATCATTATAAAACTCTGTACTTTATATTATTTCCAATCACAAGTAATTGATTGCAACAAAAAACAATTTTAGTTTTCTATTCCATTTCATAAATACAACAATTGCTCGCAGTCACTCGCTTAAATACACACCTGTTGGGCCGCAAATATTTTGCACAGCCGGCCTGTGATCACATGATCTGATGTACTCCATATACTGCCCTCTATTTCTAAACGCCACCTGTCTGGCGACAAATATTTTGCACTTCCTGTATCACATGATCTGATGGACTCCATATATATATATGGCCCACGATTTTGAAATGCCATTCATTATTTAACCGTCACATGTACAATTGTTGGTAAGTCACAGAAGTGAAATTTGAAAAATGACCCCCAGATGGTCAGCAGAGTCAGTTGTTTTTTTTTGCAATGCACTCACACTGTCAGCCAATTGGTAATTAAAACACTAGATGGTTCGCTCGCGTACCATCTAGGCGGTGCCCACATATGGTTCTCGAATACATAGTAATTTCAGTGTTAAAAAAAACTGGCGATTTCAAATGAAATTTGCACAACCATAATAAATGTCGTTTACAGGAACAAATAGACACAGTGATTTATGTAGTCAACTAAAATTAGCACCCTGGGAATTACTTCCGAAAGAAAATTAGTCCAAATGTTTGATTCAAATTTAAACAAACCCAATTTGTGCTATTGTATGTAACAATAGGGTTGAGGGAAGGGGATGGATGCAAAGTGGAAAAATTGTTTAATATATTCTTTATCCATTCAGTAACGAAATATTTTGTTTTCATGTTTTAAAAATTATATACCACTAAACACTGTAAAACATATGCGATTTGATACTTTGTTGAAACTGTCGCTGTCATAGTCGATAAATAGTAAAGTACATGTAAATATACACCGCTACAACGTTTATATTGTGTTTAATTATTAATTAATAAAAACGTTGAGAAGCAACTGTCAGTAATAAAGTTTATTTTGTATGTAAAACAGTTTGTCAAAAGTTGTTCTGCATTAGGGCATGTGATCATTCGTACTGTAGTCCTATCCTAATTTGTTTCTCTATTTGGGGCAAATTTCGCTTTAATTGTCAATAAATAATTATCTAACTCAACCTAATTAGTAGGCCCAAATAGTGTTCAATTGCTAGTACAATTTAGTACGGAAAGTATGAACCCAATTTCTAAAGCATTGAGAGAAAAAGGTTACCAGCGATTTACTGAAATGTCTTTAATACCGTACGAAATACTGTACGTCCTATAAAAACCTACGTCTTTACGTAAATGTATACATACACTCATGCAATTGCCCAGATGGCTCTTGAATACAGACAAATTGTAAAAATGAACACAGAGCGAATGGTATTTCAAATACGATGTAATCTGTAGCCAAATATAATTGTCATCATGAGAGTTTTAAGATGAAAAATAAACTTTAGACTTGAATTGTCTGTATAGTGTGGTATCGGCCTGTCACATTCCTGGCTCATTATTTGATGATGGAGTGGTATCTTCATATTTATAAATTTTGTATCAAACATGGATTGTTTTCTTACAACGTCTTTCAATTACGAAATATTTTATATAATAAATACATTTGTTGTACACTACTACTAACTACTACATACATTTGGTGGTAGAACGAGTCTTCTCGGATAAGGACTATAAACCTTAGGTCCAGTGTACACATCTAGCTCGTGTGCACTTCAAAGAACCTAGTACATCTGTCGAGACGAGTAGGGGGTTACTCCGATGTATGAGTACATCACAGCCACTGATCACAAACTGGGCCCTCTGGGAGACCAGTCTTTGAATGATGAGGTTACCCAGTATAAATATATATTTCAATCAATCAATCAATCTACTGAAGTTTATTAGCATGTTCAGTGTTACATATAATTATCTATTTTAACTGTCTAATCAATTGAATAAGAAGTACTGGCTTTACAACGCTACTCATGACATTGATGGGGAGTAGTGGTGGTTGAACTGCAATAATAAAGTTGATTGTACAGTATAGACGGTGACTGAAAACGCTATCTTTTTAAAAAATACCTATTCTTTATTTCAAACCAACAGTGTAAAACACCAATAACAGGTTGAAAATAAAATATATTCCACCTCTGCAGTCACAGATAGAACAAAAATAAATCGAATTTCTGTTATGAGTGTACTTGCCTTTGTGTTTTAGCCAATTTCGATGTTTTTATTAAAGCTGATTGTACCTTTGTCGTATATACCAATAATTAACCTATCTACAGGATTTCGTATAAAAACGCGAAACACGGAGATCTCCGTGTTTGGCAGTCAAGCGTTGTGTTTTCAAACACGAAGATCTCCGTGTTTGGCAGTCAAAGTGTTAAAAATAATTATCGTAGAAAGGGATATTTAAATGCGAAGCATCCTCATAGTATTATGTGTGAGTATTTTTCAGCATCGACATCCATTAGACAGACGATCGGAAAACACACTATTTAGGGAAAATCGTTGAACCTCAATTCGTTTTAATTGTCAATAACTAATTATCTAACTCAACATATTTAGTAAATAGGGTTACATTAGATTTTTATACCATAGAGTAAAAATTCTAGGAGTAAAGCGTGATATACCCAATGTTGCCCTTACGTAAATTTATAGATTACTAAATTAAATGCAAAGTGGTACTCGCAAAAAGAGTGTGTGGAGCTTGGGTAACTGCTAGTAAGATATCTGCACCTTAACGGATAACTCCTTGTGATTGTATGAGATCATCATCAACTCTTTTTTCCTGTATTATTCTTCTTTCTTTCCACCCTATTTTTGTGCGTCGTGTTTCTTCCTCCAACTACATACGTCATACGTATGGGCGGCTTTAAGGGCCTCACACCTCCCCTTAGATCCAAAGTGCTTATTGCCATTTTGGATCTTCAATCAATCTTGCAGGAGCCTTAATGGTGCTGCGCATATACCTATGCCTTTCGGGCGGGTCCACTGGTACAAAGCCAATGGATTGCGGCGTACGTTTACGTATAAAGCGTCGGTTTCTAACTAACACCCTTCCCCCCGATGTTTTGATGAAGTATCTCCTGTTTGGTTTTATATCAATTATTGTTCCGTAAATGTTAAACAGTTTATCTAAATAATTATAAACTGCAACATGGTTATGGATCTTTAAATCTAACAGTTCTTTGGTGTGAAGATCAAAGTATTGTTTCTCTTTCACCTTCCCCGTTTCCAAGATGATTTGGGCTTCCTTAATATCTTTCTGGAAGTCGGCATTAAAGGCGCGATGGTGCGTTGGTAGTGTATCCTGAATAGGTCGTCCAAATAACTTTATAGCAGGAGATAATCCATCTTTCCTACATGGAATATTTCTGTAGTGCAAGAGCGCTTTTGCTAACTGTTCTTTGTCTGGTAATGTATGATTTGAAGATGATGAGCGGATAAGCTTTTTCATGGATTTGACTGTAGCTTCAGCTTTCCCATTATTATGGTGAACTGCCAGTTATTAGCGAATTGTTTAAAACCATTGGAGGTGAATTGTGGTCCTCCGTCGCACCAAAATACTTCAGGTACACCAACATTACAGAATATGTCCCTTAGCTTTTCAGTCGTAGCTGCTGAAGTAGTATTCTTCCCCATATCTTCAAAAATTGGCCAGTCAGTTAGGCAATCAACCACGATCAGATAATTTTTTGGGTCTTAGAGCGGCATACGGTTGAAAAATGTCCGCGTTTCCTACACGTATTACACGTAGCATCTGCAGCAGGGCAGTGCTGCCTTCCGCGTTGGTGGACCTTGCCACAGTAGTTACATTTATCATTATTACTAGAAGATGGTTGTTGCTTACCCTGCTGCTTATTAATCTGCTGCTTTTCTGGTCTTTTACTGTGATGTTTTCTCATATTATTGGACTTTCTTACAGCCGCAGTAGTGCTTGTCTGGTCTAGGCTTAGCTGTTGAGGATTTATTTCATCCCTTTGTCGTTTAGCGGCCTCTAACGCACGTACCGTTGATATGGTTTTGGTCAAATCCAATTTGTCAATCGCTAAGAGTTTTTCAACAATTGTATTATCAGAGAGTCCCTTGATGATTTGATCTCTTATGGCATTCTTAGCACATTGGTCATTACAGAAGTTGCATTCGCGCACAAGGTCGCGTAGGCTAACAAGGTAGTCATCAAATTCTTCGCCAGGTTTTTGTACCCTAGATCGAAACTTTTTCCGTTCAACGGATTCGTTCAGTTGACCTTGAATATGCCTTTCCAACGCCGTAATAATGTCCGTAGGTGACTTGAGCTGAGCCTGAGTAAGGCCTAGGTTCATTAAAATATCCATAGTGTCAACAGAAAGGCTCAAACTGAGCACGTTTACCTGTGCTTGGTTGGGCTGTTGATCAAGTTCAGCGACAGCAATGTACGCTCCCCATTGAGTTTTCCATATACAAAACTAAATCTAGCTTGGGAGGCTGAACTTTGATTGCTCGCAGCGCCATGTTTGGGTATGTTGCTTCGTCAATACAACAATAATAAAACTATACACAAAGATGTGCTATAATTTTAAGTGTTATCGTCATGTTTAATTTTGATGACGTTATCATGTTAAAAATTTGAATAAAAGGTGGGACCATTTCAACTATGCTACACTGTATGTAGATGTATACAGTATTATACTGTATATACTATAAGGCACAAAATAGACAGAATTTAGCACCAACATATTATCATCAGGTCATAAGTGCTGTAATCTTTTTCTGTTCGCATTTTCTAGCGTTAGGTGCATAGATATAGTAACAATAACATAATAATAAATGTTAAAATATAAGAAATAGTTTATAATTTTAGACCACATATTATTCATCTGATTTTGTTTGCATTTTAGAAGCTTAACAAATATTGTTTAGGTCTCTCCTACTGTACCTGATAATAAGAGATGTTGTGGTTGTAGATTTGAAGATGTAGATGGCTCATCTAAAATTACAAAATATTATAAAATTATTAGAATCGACTTATTTTTCACATTTTTAACCGTTTAAAGACTAAAAAAACAGTTATCTCAATAGGACCATACAGTATTAATGTTTACATTAAATGTAGTTTGTGACCTTAAATTAGATCTAAAAAACGTAAGGAATGGGACTTTAAGATATTCTAACTTAGGCGTTTGTTTGTAATTTAAAAAAGTCCAGATTGCCTAAATAAGTAGAATATTAGTACCCCCAACTTTATTGAAATAAAACATACTTTCTGCTGCATTTCTGGATGGTCCAGCTTCATATAAAGGAATTATTAACAATACAGTATAGATTACCAGGTTTACTCCTTTTATATCCAAGTAGGCTTTATTTTTAACATTTATATTTGAAATAGACATTGCAGTTTTGGTTACCATTATTTATGTCAGCATTTCACAAATGTGTTATTTTGCGGTCTAAGATCCGGTTCCCAAAACCAAACCGCGGCCTAACTATCTAGCTGGACAAACGTAATGAAGCAAATATAATAGTCTGCCACCTCAGCAGAGGACGCTGGGGAAACATTAACTTTTTTTTTAAATTAAAGCTCTTCCCGGCAGCCCTACATAAAATGTAAACATATAAATTATTGTGATATTATTGAATCTCAATTTTGTAGCAGGTTTTTGGTTTCAAATTATTTAATAATGATCTTTATTTTGAAAAGTCTGATTTTATAGAATCCAGACTAAATGAATTACTGTATGGATAAAACTTGAATTAATTAACGAGTGTTAACCATTAATCAAATGAATGCTAAGAAAAATGTAATGAGAGAATGTTTGCTAAAACATATTGCTGATTTACAGTTGATTACACTGTTTCTATTTAAATTAGTAGTACTGTTTGTAGTATTTAATGATACTAGCAGAATATAAAGAGTTTATAAACGATATGTTTAAAATGAGCTATGCATAAGAAATAAAGGCAACATACCCAAGCTTGGACTTCTTGATTTTTTAAGCTCCCCTAAAAAATAAACATTTTTTTTAACTTTTATTTTTATAACTAAAATTAAAAGATATCTTTTCTTTTTAAAGGTAAGATACATATTATAAAGAAAAAGTCATCATTAAATTGGAACATGACCACTGATAAATAATGAAGGATGTCAGGTACTGATTATTACTAAATTGTTGATAGGATATGCAAGGCATTGACTTTCCCTTAACTTGTACAACTACCATGTATCACTTTTTTGAAATTTATTCCTCTGATAGCATAATGTGATTAAGTTTGTAAACTTTACATTTCTAACACTGTATCCTCCACATTGTTGTCAATATTTACAGCATTTCTTATGCATTTACGGTTGGTTTGTCATTGGTCTGTAGAGGATTTTCAATTCATTTTTGATGAACTAAGCCCTCTATGATAACAGAAGACAATAGTCGTATTACATGTGCACTCTTTTTGGTATTTAACATATATTGATGGTAACACTGTCATTTAATACTTACAGAAAATTGGTAAATCACAACTATGGTTTGGTTCTTGTTGTGTTAGCACCTTTGCACTAAATTCATCTTTAAGTGGATCATTCCTTGTTACATGAAATAAACTCCACATTCCAGCGTGCCATAGTTCATTAGCCTTTACAATCTGTAAAAAAACAATATATTTTAAGTAAGAAATGAGATAATAATTTCATGAAAAGCCAGACCTGTCTCCCCCGTGCCTCTTCATTGCCATTTAATTGTGCACATTTATTTATAAGCATGTAATTTTATTAAATTCAATTGTTATCATTCTATGATTTTTAAGAAATATATAACAAAATATTGGAATGCTCCTACATTTGTTGTGGGTTCCACATGGAATCCTTCTTTGTTTTCTACTTTAATTTCCATATCAGTGTGCAACAAATCTATATATTTAGGCATTTGTATAGGGATCTCTCCAAATATACCACTCTCTCTGAATACCTCCTGAAATATTGAAGTAAAGTGTAGCATTATTATTTACTTTGTTACTTAAAAATGACACATGCAAGATAATGAATTTATTTAGACAACAGTAAGACCTATATAGTTTTAAATGACTAGAGTACATTTTTCATGAATTATACCCTTATTGGATGTGTACAGTAGGCGGCTTATGACTTTTTCAATGTGCTGAGCTACAATAACATTAACAAAATTACCTCTTCTCTGTCAGTGTCCCAGGTTCTCACTCGAAGTCGATACTTGTTAGTCATCACCTTTCCAAACACACCTAGCCTTGCTATTTTTTTACCTTGGCCTAGATCAGAATTGTTCTTACTACCAACAAGACCCGCTCCAGTGAAATGCTTTAAACGTATACAACATTGGCCATTGTGTAAAGAAAAAGTTATGTCATCCTCAGTACTATCTAGTTTTATTTTTCGCCATTCACCTTGATACGTTGTAATAAGTAAAGTGAAGTCCCAACACTCTTCATTTACAGCATTATGTGGAAATGATAGCAAGCAGTGGTTTTTAAAGACTGTGCCTGGTGGTCCACATATAAAAACAGGTGAAAGTATTGTTTCAAGAGGATTAGATAACAAATCACTAGGGAAGGAAGTCCTTTCCAGCGTTATTTTTACATTTTTTCCTTCTTCAATTGCTCCAGGATTTATCACCAACTTTGTATCTTTAGTAAGATCAAGAGTTTCGCCTTTAGAGTCAATTAACTTCTTAATATGACCTGTGAGATGAAAATGGTTTATGTTATACATAAACAGTGAATATATGAAGGAGAAAAACTAAGATGCGAACCCATATACTACTGTACTAATAGGGCTTTCATGGTGTGTTCAAATTTGATAGGATAGTGGCTCTTTAACATCCTTGTCTATAAACAAAGAAATTGTTCACAAATAATACGCCCATGGTATACACTTATTATCAAATTGGTTATATAATCCTTTTTTTTCTTGCTCTTCATGTTTGTTATAATTTTTAACTATGTGTTACTTTGTATTGCTGCAACTTTGTGCCATCAAAAAGCTCATATTAATATTAATAAACTTGATCAAATTAAATTTTTATTTTTATTTGATCATAACTTACTTGGGTTTCGAACCTCTTCAATGCTGATCGATGATTTCTCAGTTGATTTATGGGCAGAACCTATAAATAACAAAATATAATGGAATTAGTGTTCATGAACAAAGTAGCCACTGGATCAGTATATATTATAATTTTTATATTGTTAAACTTCAATTTGATTTACAACAGATTGCAATAGAGGCATTTAAAACAATGGAATCTTTTCTAAACCTGGAAGAAAAATGGAGCATGCACAGATCCAAACTTTTCATGATTTAGCACTTTCATATCTTGGAAACAGATTTACCTTAAGAGATCCTCAATATAACACAAGATCGAAGGATATATTATATGTTGAAAAACCAAAAAAAGGAGTTTAACCTATCGCGGTGCTAAGTTGGAATGGAATGACTAAATTCAAAGAGCATATTTTAATTTAAATACACAAGACATGTTAGCACGTTAATTTCTATGTTTTATAGTATATATTTTTTATATTATACAGTACGTGAATTTGCATCATTTAATTTTAAATTGTTTTTTTTTAAATAATAAATTAACTCCATTTTCTTAAGAGCAGAAACAGGACAAATTTGTGGCAACCGGTTAAAAGGCAGCCCAAAATAACCAGTTAATAACCATTCAATTCGGTTTTAGAACGCCATTTAACTTTTAACTGCAACACAAAATAGCTGTTATATGATTGACAGCTCAACTACACTGCAGTGAAGTTTGAATTAACCGCCAGGACAAATTGCATTTTGGGTAATTCTAACAATTTCTGTCATCGAACACCCACTGATTTAAACGGTTATTTTTTATCAAAAATTGATATGTTTTTATATGTTCTGTTCATTAATCATTTTTACTTTTAAATCACATTATTATTACTTGCTTGTTAAATGTAATTTTAATATACCATTGTTAATTTCTGCTAATCTGAATGTATTGTGTAGCTTACAGCAGTATGTGATGATTGTTTTATGTTATATCATAGGGTCTGTTTCTGCTGCATAGTGCCAAATATTAAAACCGATTATTCAAAAATTTAATTTTTAAATTGACTGAATTTCTGCTCAATTTTTGATCAACAAGGCCAACAGCCATTAAGTCGCGTGTTACAATGCATAGTGATACCGGACCGACAGACCGACAGACAGACCGACCGACATAGTGAACTATAGAGTCGCGTCCACGCGACTAAAAAGGCATAATTTTGACGAATTTTTTAACTTTTTCATCAAAAACGTGCGCAAATTATCCAATTCGACGTGCTCGTATGACGTAATTTTAAGTCGAAATTGTTTAAACGTTGGCAAAATTATTAGAAAAGGCTGCAAAAACATAAATCACGCGAAAAAAGTATGGGAATTTTTGACATGCTCAAAATGACAAGAAATGCGTAGAAAGTTGATTAAAAATTAATTTTGCGCATTTTAAAATTTTTAATGCGCGTGCGTGTGTAAAACACATTTTTTTTCAACAGTAAGTTCGCGCCTGATACAAATTAAACTTTTGCAAAGTTTCAATTCAAAATGTTATTTGGTTTTTGACCTATGTTAAATACGAGAAAATCGTTAAATCGTGCGTAAATCACGTTGCGCAACTCTAACGTCATTCACAATAGGAGGTGCACAATTTCACGTAAATGCCCACAATGCATAGTGATACCGGACCGACAGACAGACCGACAGACCGACATAGTGAACTATAGAGTCGCGTCCACGCGACTAAAAATAACCATTTAAATCAGTGGGTGTTCATTGACAAAAATTGTTAGAATTTCCCAAAATGCAATTTGTCCTGGTGGTTAATTCAAACGTTACTGCAGTGTAGTTGACTCAAGGAAAGCAGCTGTCAATCAAATAACCGCTATTTTGTGTTGCAGTTAAAAGTTGCCCAGCGGTTAAATGGCGTTCTAAAACCGAATTGAATGGGTGTTTTTAACTGGTTATTTTGGGCTGCCTTTTAAACCAGTTACCACAAATTTGTCCTGTTTCTGTTCCCAAGAAAATGGAGTTAATTTATTCACACCGATTTTAACTGGTTATTTTTATGCAGCAGAAACAGGCCCTAGCATTATATACCTTGTTGTTAATTATAAGAATAATTTATTGCACAGCCTTGACGAAAAATGCCTTTGGGTGATCACAATTTATAAAATCTTACAATTTCCATCCAATTGAGATGTTTTAATGATTTTATTGTGTAATTTGTAATGATATATACCTGCTAGTTTTTCTACAACCATATCAGCAAGAACTTTGCTGCCATGTTGAATTAGTGCAATGCGAAATTTTTCACTTTGATTCCATTGGCTATCAATATTTGTTCTCCAAAATCTCATCATTTCTTCGGCAGCTTTATCGTCAGCTTTAATTGGCTTGTTACCAAACTGTTTCACTGTTGACGAGCAAAGTCCCAAATGAGAACCAAACTTTACCCAGTTAACAATTTCTTCAGACACTTTTCTAATAGTTGGATCATCGACATATCCTATGATAGAAAAAACTTGATTTGAAGATACAGTAGGCTGATGAAGTAAATTAACTTTTCTAATTTTGCAATCCTAAAATGTGTTAATGCAATGAAAAACCTACTAAAGCTTACCTTCATTATGAGATAGTGGTGGTAAAGCTATAAAAGTAAATAAATAGATATATATTTGTCAATCAGTTTACATCTTTATAATATTATAAACAACAAACAATCGCAAAAACTGATTACTGTAATTCAAAATTCTTTCAAATTCAACACCATGTTGCTTATAGTACCATATCAAACTAAAAACTACTTACTTTCATCTTGAGACTTCAAAGTTTCTGTAAAAGTGAATATATGTAAATCAATCAATTATGTAATTGCACATTGTTAATATTATTATGTACTATGGAATACTGCAAACAATCAAAATAAATGTGTAAAACTTTTAAAATAGTAATAAGCAGTTTTCACAAAAAATGTATCATGCTTTGTTTATAAACTCAAGAAATGCATTTACCTTTTTGTAGTACACCTTCCCCAAATAATTTACGGTAAAGTTTCACTTCCATTTTATTGCTTCCACAAGGAAGAACATCTTTGACAATCTCGTGAATAAGATGCATATGAGCATTTTGAATGTTTTTACTAGATGCACAAGGGATGTACATCCTTACTTCAAGACCTCGGGCATCCTTCAGACTGAATACTTTCAACTCTTTTTGAAGGAAATGAAGAACCTAAAAAAATCCATGAATATTACTGCAATATGTAGAAATAACACATTAAAAAATAAAATGTGTTATGCTTATTATTTAGGTAATTAAAAAAAAATCGAAACAGAAATACCTATCACTGTCATATATTATTAAAAGAACTTTAATTATAACAATCATCATCATTTTCCTTTACTGTGAGTATGTACCCTAAGAGTCTCTTTGTGTTGTGCCAAACGGCACTCGTTTGTCTGTCCACAATGACAGTGTCTGAAATGGACTTGTACACTAGGGTGGGGTAACCCCCTACTCTTCTGAAAGATGAACAGGGTTATTTATATTACTTGGATCTCCAGTTTTAAGTCATTATCCAAGAAGACTTGTTATCCCACCAGGACTATAGTTAAGGAGTGCCTTGAATTTGTTAATTTTATGGCTTTGGTTTATGGTTCCCTTGCCAATCAACAATTGAAATTGTTCCTGTAATATCACTTTCATATCTACTAGCCTACCTTCTTACAGACTTCAGGTAGTGGCGTAATGTCGTCTTCTGTACGCTGGTGTTCTAGAGAACTATCGGCATTGATGCTCTTTGTTCTGACTATTGTTGTCTGCAATATAAAAATGGTAAATGGTAGTTTGACACACTGTCTTGTATTTTTTATAATGAATTGATGCTTGTTATTTCATTTGTCAGAGGTAAATAAATTTAACAGATTATAGCAATCCATACAACAGACATGATCTTGATATATTATATTGTACAGATATATATTTAAAATGTTTATGGGGTGAACATAGCCAAGGCAAACCTTTTATTTGTGTTTTTAATGTAGAAAATATCGGATTAAAATTGTTTTAATAAAAGTTATTCGTTATTTTTGCTGTAGAATACTAAATTATAGGGATTAAAATTTAAAAACTCTTTTGCTACTATAGATCAAGTATAAATTTTAAAAATGTACCTGTAACATACGGCAATGTTTGATAGTAGCCACATACAGAATGACTAGATGTTCAGCATCAGTATTCAATTCTACATGCTCATAGGATAGGCGAGGTTCAACATCTTCCATTTGGAATTTCTCAATGAATTTGGTTGCAGCACGTTGAAAGAGATCATCTGGAAGATAGCTACCAAAATCATGAAAGAGTGAAATTGCATGCTTGTCTTCAAATTGAGGTGGTGGTGAGGCTTCTGGTTTAAGACGTGAGAGAACGTAGAAAATTTGTTTGTCATTCTATAAAATGAAAAAGAATATATTTAATAGATTGATAGTTTTGTAAAAAATTTTAAGAAGATGTATTTAATACTTGAAGGCATTCCTGGTTTCAATATCAATACCTTTTTACTAGCACACATTAAACCAAACTTTTCCATGAGAGACACAAAGAATTTAAAAGTCTCATCAGAATCACAAAACTCTTTCCACAGATCTCTCAGCAAACCAACTTCTAAAATACCAGTGTCCAATTTGTTCCAAGCTTCCATCATTTTTTGGTCCTGTTAAAAAAATAAATAAAATTCAGTGTTTAGTTTTCGATTAGGAGTAATTAAGGACATTAGTAAGTATAGTAACTTTGAATATAATTTGTACTTAGGATATTGAGAATATTTGCAATTAATTGTTGTTTGATTTACTTTTTTTAAAATTTGTATTACTGTATATTTATTTGTACAGTATAAAAAGTTTCAAAAGTGAAATATTATTGTAATATATATACTGTATCTGTTGTTAAAGTAAAATTATTTCTTAACTAATAAAAATATATTTTTTTTGTTTTTTGAATTATAATCTAGAATACATGGGAGTAGGCTGGTGGGGGTAGGGGTGAGGGGTGCTTGTCCACCCCCATCCCAAAAGGCAACAAAGCCTTAGGCCAGACATTTTCAAAATTTTCTTAGCTCAGCCCCAACCGTGGTAGAACTGGTCCTGGATATTTATATATTATGTTTCATATTTCCCGCCCGCTTCCCCCCCCCCCCCATATAGCAACCAGCATACGCCTAGGATTAGAGAGAGCAGTGTCACAATATTTATTTGCTAACCATATTTTCAGGCTCTTTAACAGTGATGAATGTTTTTGACATGTCAACTAGTTGCATCAAATCTACAACTATTATATCTCTTAGATCCTTGTCATCTGGGTAGTACAGAATCACGCCAATGTCATGTAAATACTCAAGCAAAACTTTGTGACGTTCTGTTACTTTACAGATTTTTTTAAGTACTTCATCTTGAATCTGTTCAAAAATAGATATGAACATATGTAAAACAATTATAATGAAAAGTTTATTAATATACTTTAATAAATTTTCAAATAGTCTTCTGGATTACAAAACCTCCTCTAAAAACATTGTGTACTTATATTCTTGGCTTTGCTTTCCGAACGAAGATTTTTTTTTATTTGTCCACGTCTGTCTCAGGCTCATTTGTGGCTGACAAGTCCGATGCGAGAAAGGCATGTCCGTCCACAGTGGCTGCAGAGGAATGTTGGGTGCAATGAATGTTGTTCAGCATTGCGATTTTTTCTCGTTTTTCTTTTTTTTTCAAGGGCAATCCTGCGTGTGTTTTCGAAGGAGTTGACCGCTTGATGGGTGGTGAGACACCATGCCACACGGTTTGTGGCTAGAGTGGACCATTGGTTATGGTTAATGTGACCAGAAATTAGGATTTTCTTTAGGTTGTCTTTGAATCTTTTCTTTGGAGCTCCTATATTTCCTAAATTTTCCTAACTTTAATCTGATGATGAGGAAACAGTACCGTTATAAATACCTACAATAAAGATTTAACTTTATATATCAAGTACATCTACTAGTAAAAATGGTAGTTGACTGAAAGCTTCAATATAGGAAAAGTAATTGTTTTATTCAGGCCTGTATTAACTAGAATTTTAATGAGGGGTTTGCATTTTTAAAAATGTTAGTTAATCAACCATCAATAAAGTTCTAGCTTGGATTAATTGCATTAAAAGATAATTGAATATGAAATACACTGGGGCAAATGTATGGTGAAAGAGGTTATCAAACACCTTGGCCCCACCAATGGGACTGAAATAAAAAAATGTTAATATGAAACTATAGATGGCAAAAAATTGATACACCTGTACATTTTCAGTTGATTCAATAGTAGCAATGATACACCAATTGCAATGTAAACTGAAAATAATAGTCAATTTATTGATTGAGGCTTATTCCTCCAGCCCTTAATTATAAACTATTTTTTCACCTAGAGTACATGGTGGTATACTGAAAATGGAGATCAGACTAATCAATATAGAACAAATACTGTAAACTTTATTTGTCAATCTTTCTTTATAAAAGAAATTGCCACATTTTTAATGCGGTAATTCATTAATTATTTACATTGAACGCTATTTTCTATAAATTCTTGCACCTAACCTCAGAAGTTGGTAAATAGATGTGCTTCTTTTTCAAGATTTGGATTTCCTGCTGGACTTGCAACCATTTTATTGGCAAAGTGCGGATCATTTTCTTTGACAAATCCAGTATTTGTTTCATGATGGCAGAAGCATTGCTCTGTTTAAATGGTACACTGTTTTCAATGGTAAAAATAGTTGAACACACCATACTTTCATATGGTTTGTCTTTTAGGGCTTCCCAAATTTTATTTTCTATTTCTTCAACCTGAAAGAAAGAAATACATTTGGTATGTAGTTTACCTCCGCCAAGGAGGTATATGTAATCGGTCGCATGTGTTTGTTTGTTTGTTTGTTAGCAGGATTACTAAAAAAAATAATTACAAGATCTTTACCAAAATGAATATACAGATAGATATGTGGTCAAGGACCATTCCATTAAATTTTGGGACCATTTGGGACCATGGTCCTAATTCTGGACCACTTTTTAGTATACTTTTCAAACCTGCTAGTGTTAAAAGATAGGACAGAATTTTTTTCAAAAGCCGGCGAGCAGTCTTAAAGTAACAAGTAAACTGAAATTGCATTTTCTCGAACTACTTGTTGTTTGTTTGTTTGTTTGTTTGTTTGTTAGCAGGATTGCTCAAAAAAAGTAATTACAAGATCTTTACCAAAATGAATATACAGACAGATATGTGGTCAAGGACCATTCCATTACATTTTGGGACCATTTGGGACCATGGTCCTAATTCTGGACCATTTTTTAGTATACTTTTCAGACCTGCTAGTGTTAAAAGATAGGACATAATTTTTCAAAAGCCGGCGAGCAGTCTTAAAGTTAACTGAAATTGCATTTTCTCGAACTACTTGTCCAAAACACTTCATTTTTGTACAAGAGGCAATAGTTATTATTTGTGCTTTGTAATTTTAAAACATAATTTGATTTTATGTACACCTTTTTTGATGCGAGTAGTTTAAAAAAACCTATTTCTTTTCAAATTCAGTCGTTTGATATTCGGGTTACTGTTCTATTGTTAGTCAACTGAAGCTATTGTTAATTGAAAGGCTTGTTACATAACCATTACACCAAACTCGCATACACATGCTGGTAGTGAAATTAGCCTAAATCACAAACAGCATTAAGACACACACAAATATATATTTTTTTTTTCCCGGAGAAATATTATGTAGGAGAATTTTACATTAGGCAGAGGTATGCACTCTCAGAGTGGCTTTCTAGTTTCTAATATTTCTTATTTTAATCAGATTAATTAGTATAATCAAAAGACTATTTAGATAGTGATTGCTAAAACGTTGTGATCCAGTTTTAGGATAAAAAAAAATAGAAGATTGAATCCATTGGCCTATGAAATAAGTTTCTGTATTGTTGAGTCATGCCGATTTCTCTATGGTAGAATCAACTCACCTGTTGTTTTCTTTCTGCTTCATTTTCTTTAAGGTCATTTAAATGTGTACCTATCAGTAATACAGGAGGACAATGCTGATCATTTATCTTTGCGTCAGGTCTACTGTTTGTGTATATGGAACTAATCCAAGAAACAATGAACTCCAGATTTGTCATTCGGTGGTCATATTTGTTACCCTATATATATAACAAAAAAATGTTTGTAGAACACTCAATTTTAATTTCTTTGATCATGTATAATACTGATACAACCATTGTAAAAAACGTAATTGTTCAATCTTATTTTATTTTATTAATTTTAGCAACATTAAAACAATACATAAACTATTATTGTTATTGAATAATGCAGGAAAAGAATGTTCATTTATTGATGTAGTTTTGTGTTGTCTATGGATAAGATGTGAGAAGCTAATTGATAAGTCTTAAAACTTTAAGATGTGTTCAGAGCAGAGGTATATACATTTTTCACTATAAAGCAATCACAATCAAGGAATTGAAAATAGTATTTAAAAACTAATAAAATTCAGCTTACAGTTGTTGGATCCAAAACTTTAGCTGGGGCATCAAGATCATCACAAAGATTGAATACTACGCATACAACAGCAAAAGATACCATGAAGATCTATGAGATTAATAAAACAGTGATATTCAATGAATGGTAAATATATCAAAATGCTTGATTATCAATAACATTTAAATTTAGAATTATATAGGGTTTTTTTCATAGTGTTTTAATTTTTAGATTTAAAAATGTCATGTCTACTACTACTACTAAATGTATTATAGATTTGCGATAGTTATTTTACCATAGTATTAGAATTCTTAAAAATAAAATTTTACTTTTTTATTTTTTTACTACATTAGAGTTGGCCTTTCCTAACTTTTGCCTTTGTCTTATATTTGAGGAGGAAGACCTGTGCAGGCAGAACTAACTTGTTAGACCTTTTCTCACAGTAATATGTGTTGGGAATATATATAAACTAATACCATGCTGGTCTGACTTTCTGTCAGAATGGGTCTGACTTTCTGTCAGAATGGGTCATGCAGGCATCGTGTGGAATATTCAATATATATATATATATATATATATATATTCCCTGCATTTTGCTTGCATGTCTGTGAGAAAAGGGCTTCATGTAATGAAATGTAACTACTTTACCCGCTGCATCACATGATAAATTGGTTGTCCTCCGAAATCCCAGATGTTCATCACAAACTTGTCGCTAGTCACCTTGTCATTACTCCCTTCTTTCTGAAACACAACCTCAATTAATTTTTCAATTTTTGACGGAATCTTTATCTGGTCATCTCTTCCTTCTTTCTCAATCTCTATCTTAGAAGTAATCTTTGTCTGGAGTTTTTCTTTCTCTATATATTCATTCAAATAAATTAAAATTAAATATCCAATAGCATGTTTAATATGTATATCATTTGTATAGGCCTTTTATTAGGATAATTTATTTTAGAATTCTAATTATTAAGCAAAGGTAAATATAATTATTAATTAATATAGAAAAGTGCATTTTTAGACAAGATCCCAACAGAATAACATTATTGTCTGATGATTTCAGGTTCCAAATTAGCTTCCCTAATGATTTTACTCGACTTTTCGTTCCCTGCTCGACAAGAAGAGTTGTCGATATAGTGCCTTTGCAATTTCCAAGTATCTTGAAAGCACTCTTTCTTTCTTTCATTGAATTTGTTTTGAGGATTTTTGTATAATGTTTATTTTGTTTAATAATAATATACAAAAATATAGTTTCAAGTTCAAGCAGAGGTGCCTCAAAAAAAAAAGGTCTGGTTATTTTTTTAGACACAAAGGCCCATAGTTTTAATGAAACAAAGTTTAAAAAAAAAATAGAAATAGGCAAAGTATATCAAACATGTAAAGACACTAACTGTTCTAAAATATAATCTTTTAATAAATTAATCCACCGTTTCCATCTTAAATCGAATATGAAATTCCAGGCCACAAGTCAGCCCATGTAAAATTCAGTGCTTAGTTTTGGTAGAGCAGACAGTGAAATATTAGGTGAAATGTAATAATAATGCACTTAACATTCCTATTAACATTTTTACTTGCCCTCATCCATTTTGCTTTCTTCTGTTTTAGTTGACTGTACTGGATTTTCTTTCTCCACATGTTTCACCAGTGTTTTTTGGGGAGCATTTTCATTGCCAGAAGCCTTTTTTGCTGATGCTGTTGCAACCCCTTCTTGTAGCATACTAGTCTTGTTATCAGAAACATTTTCTGTTGATGCTGTTTCACGTTTTTCTTCTTCCACATCATAATCATCATCATCATCATCATCATCAGAACCATTTTGCTTTTCTTTCAGTTGTTTTGCCACATTTCTAGCAACTGCTTTCTCATACATTTCAGAAGCTTCAGCTTTAAAAAATAAAAATTGATTTTGTATATTATACTTGGACATTATGAATATGTTAATTATTATTAAACATTTCAAAAGAAAGAAACAGGCATATACATGGTAATTATAGAATAAATCTAGTTCTGTGTTGTACCAAAAATAATTTAGGTAAAAAGAAGCAAGGTAAGAATGGTGTCAATTTATTTCAAATTTGTTTGAATTAAACCAGTAATCAAGAAATAGTATGTAAAACAAATTATTACAGTATATAAATAACCTCCATAAAACATGACAATATAACTTTATGATCAGATTAAAGAATTAAGGAATTTCTGTGAAGCAGCTTTGATCAGATAGTTGACAGCGCAGCCAGAAAAATATGGGAGGCTTTGTCCTAAAAGAAATGTTTGCAGTGTTGATAAATGTTGGCTAGTTTTGTAAGTATACTTTTGTTTTAAAATTCAATTTCCAGTAAGCAGAACAATAAATAAAAAATAAACATAGGTGGATGGAGTACCATGAAAATTGCCAATAGTACAATTAAGCACTATCAAAGGCTTTCCCCATACTCTAAACCAAATATATATATATATATATATATATATATATGTGTTTATATATATATATAAACAAATCAGGCAAAGAACATTAATTCTAAACCGCCCGGTGATATACTGAAATTTAATTAATTAATTTGAAACGATAAAGATGATAGATGATATATGTGTTTATATATATATATATATATATATATATATAACATATATAATAAGTAAGATATTAATATATTTAAGTTTCTAATAGTACTTGGAATTACATCCAGCACAAACACATTTTTAAACAGGATAAAATGGAATAAGTCTGAGACAAAGTCTTTGGTGCTAAGGGGTTAATAATTTAGTATTTTGCATCTTTGTTTTGGTTTAATTTGCATGTTACTTTATACTTTTTGTTTCTTCCCATATTGGTTCATCTGCATCATCTTGAGTGAACACTGTTTTGGTTGTTGCTATGGCATCAGTTATTTCATGCTTTGATTTAAAACTACAGAAAAAAATGAATATTTATTAAATTATTATTTCACTTCAAAACAATACATAGTGAACTAGAGGGTACTCCGAGAGTACAAACCTCCACCTACTGTAAAATTCCCCTACATAAAATGCCCCCTGAATATTTTTTTTTTTACATTTTTTTTATTAGTTCTAAGTCTAAATATGTTAACTGCACACTACAAAGTTGTGGATGACAGTGTGGTGTAATGGTTATGTATCCAGCCTCTCACAGTTGAGATTGCAGGTTCAAGTCCTACTTAGGTTTTTTTTTTTTTATTATTTTTTTATTTCTTTTTTTTTTGTTTTTTGTGGACCTTGATCTTTGACCCTGACCCTTCAAAATTTAACCACAATTATATGATGTGTCATTGATCATTGTGGCTAAGTTTGGTGAGAATCGGATAAAAACTGTGGTCTCTAGGCAGTAAAATAGTTTTTTGTTAGTTGTGACCTTGACCTATGACCTTTTCCTCTCAAATTCGAACTCGTCCAAGCTTTTGGGGCATAGATCATTGTTGCCAAAATTGGTGAGAATCGAATAAAAACTGTGGCCTCCAGGCTGTTCACAGACACACAAACACACACACACAAACATACACACACAAACATACAGGGGTGAAAACATAACCTCCTTGGCGTAGGTACAATATATAAACACATCTTAATCATTCAATTTTATTCAAGTCAGCCTTTTGGGATTATATTAGAGTAATATTTTTCAGTTGGCTCATAAAGTATGTTTTTTTTCATCAGTTAATTAAAAGTACATTTTTATAAATTCTTAATGATAAAAATGCCTACAATTGAGAGTAATATTTTTCAGTTGGCTCATAAAGTATGTTTTTTTTTCATCAGTTAATTAAAAGTAAATTCTCATAAATTCATAATGATAAAAATGCCTACAATTGAGAAGAATATGTTTAAATGCATATTAAAACTAATACTTACACATAGATTATGTCCCGAGAGTCAAGATTGAGTTTCAACTCAAAACCCTCTCATTATACTTTAATAGTAGTGATATTTGGGGGAAAACGAATATTTTTTTTTTTTTTTTTAATGTTTGGCATTCAGAGCATTGGGGTCTTGGTGTATGTTATGTTTGTTTGTAGTCATTTAATATATTGTTTTAAACAACATTGATAGCACCATTTTCTTACCTTTTCCTTAGTAATGAATTAATAGTAGAAGTTTTTCCAACTCCCTCAAGACCTACAAAAATAACTCTGCCCTGTTTAACTTCAGTTTCCCCTTCTTCCAAGGCTTCATTGTATGCTTTAATTGCTTCTGGTCCTCGAGCCAATATCTCAATTGGAGTGGAATCTTGAAAACATAATAGTTTACAATAATAATATGGTAATTACTATGAATGAAAACAATCCAACCTTTTTGTTGTAAACCACTTTCTTACTCATGGAAGCGGAATGGAACAGGGTCTAAAAGTGGTTACTGTTTCTGTAGATTTTCTTTGACATAAATATTATGTGCTGACCTACGTCGACTTTTTAATTGTTGTTTACTGTATCATGTTTTTGTATTTTGGATGCACCTTTTACTTGGAAAGTCATATATTTCAATAATTACAGTACTATTATTTCAATTATCTAACTGACTTACAGATGTGATATATTAGCCCTCACGGACAAAATATAGACTACAATTGGCTGGAAAAACAAGCATCTTAGTTTATGAAAATGAAATACCGGAAAACGATAGCTGTATTATTTTTAAACTCTCAATGAAATAATATAGCAGCTCTTTAAAAGATTAAAATGTAAACCGATAACGTCTATGATATGTGATGTATAACTGAAACACTTCTGCTAGGCGCCTGTCATTAGACTCTTAAGGTTCATTTTGTAGTGTGTTGTTGATGTATTTATCAATGTTAATGACGAATAAAGATAATATAAAAGATTGAGATTTAATTAAGATGAAGTAATTAAATTGACGAAGGAACATAAACGGAAAAAAAAATTACCTTTAGAAAAATATCGCTTGATAAGAGCTGTATTCATAGACGTATCGGTTCCACATGGAACTGCATCTTTTTTCAAACATTTTTTCAGGTCAACTAAGTGATGTTCCTTTGGATTACAAGCATCGCATGCCACACGTAGCTTGTAACCACTACCTTCGTATATGTTGCATACGGTTTGTAGTTGGTCCCTCAAGTAACTTAGTACCTGAACACATAGAAGTGGTGTACAATATTACATTTAATTTAAATTTACATTACATTTTGTTTAGAAGTGTTAATAGCATGCATAACAATGATTACCTCCATGCAAACACTCGGTTTGGCGCCACCAACTTCTGTGTTATAACTCTTCTCTGTCCTACGATATATTTGAAGCTATTAAATAATAAAAAAAAGTAAGTATTTGTTGATGAAGCCTTTCTTTCTTTATTAAAGATGTGTAAACATCATTTGATAATTTTGTTGGTTGATTTGTGTTATTGTAAATATTACTATAATCGATATGTTAAGTTGGTAGGTATAGGTGCGTAGTGCAAGATGCGTTATGCAATCATATACCATAAGTAATGAATAGATCATATGTGTACAGCCACATCAAAACCAGGCGCTTGTCGCTAGATAGGGATTTGTGTAAAATGCATTTGAATGTGTGAAACTCATATTTTGACCATTTTGTTTTTTTACCATTATCTGATAGGAAATTTACCGTAGATTTCAAAAATATATGCCTTATTAACTAATTCAAATGGAAAGGTGGTAAAAATTACATAAATCTGAACCTCTATCCTCGTGTTTCGATTGAAAGAACGAGGTAATTCGTTACAAAAAAGCAGTTATTTTCATCATTCCTACGCCGTAGTTTTGTAGATAACCCCTGAAAGCTTGGTATCATTCGATAGGTATTTTTTTCATGAATCTAAAAATAAACGAATGATGTCACAGATTGTACGATATAGACCAATAAAAACCGATTTTATAGAACCCTTTAGTGTAAACAAAAACGGCCTTGTTGCTACGAACACGCTGAAAGAAGCGATTTGATTGGTTTAATTTTGTCACATGACCCATCCAGCATGGAAAATTCCAGGTCAACAAAATCTTATGCTAGTACACGCTCGTCGAGGAAAATATATTTTTAGTTCATCTAAGTACTGTACACAGTAATACTAAAGTGACGTGTACTGACTCATACTTGCTAACAATAAGTTATAAACATACTAAAGTAAAGGGCCTAGCTAAGTTATTTATCGTAAGAGTTGACTAGGCCTAGGCTAGACCTGACTCTACTAATAATAATAATTATAGTAATAACTAAAAAAAAAATATTTCACCAAGTGCCTGGTTTTGATGTGGCTGTACACATATATTCTATTGATCTAGTATTTATGTATATGCTACAAAAATAGTGAGATATTTAACAATTATTGTCCTACCTTAATTGCGTGTGGTTTTTCATTTTCACGCTTAATTTGTACGGTACCTAAACTGACTTTGTGATCTTTAAATTCAAAATCACTACGATCCCGGAACACTTGTGAATCATCACTATCTGTACCCGTCATCAATTCAAGAAATGCAACAACTAAAGTGTGGTACACAGCATCAGGAAGAAAGTCTGTCGGAGTCAGGTAAATGGATACCATCTGCATGTCATCGTTTGTCACTTCTAGACTAGTATTTGTATAAACTTTCATCCGACATGGAACCAAGAATTCACGGTTACCTTCTTGTACCTATAAACATTGATGATTACACATTATTGATGAGAGGGAATAATAGCTTATAATTATCAATTGATGCACATAATACTTACACTCTTCTTCTCATAGAGCAACCGAAACACCCTCATCACTTCAATGAATATTTCGAAGTGATCTCGGTTTTGAGTTGTCCATAAATAACGTAGTAACTTTTCCTCAAGAATACCTTCTTTGTCAAGTCTTTTCCATAGCGTCTTCATTTCCTCCTATTTACAAATAAGTAAGTAAGTATACACAATAATTACTACAAATCATTTCACAATTGAAGACTCCAGTTGTCAACAAAATATAATTTACACTTTATTATTTTGTTTTCTCATTCTAATACTATGATAATTATTATGATTTGTCTACTTACATCTTCAATATGTGGTGGAAATACTGTGATAACAGTTGTCAACATCTGTATCATCGTGTGGAGATTAGTTATTACTGTGTTCTTTAATTTCTCGTCTTTATTGGAATACATAATCTTTCCAATGTCATTCATATACCTTATGGCAACGATGATCGCTTCTTCGGCAATTCCACATTCATTGCAAATTCGAGAAGCCTAATAAAAATGTACATTTTAGCAAAACGATTTTTTACCTTTATATTGACGAATAAGTAAATATAAACATTGTGATAACAAACTACAATTGTATTCATAATGTAATTAGGCCTACACTTCCAATGACTACAATGCATATTATGTTATTAAATGTTATAATGCAAATAGGGGAAAAAATATTATTATATTATAATAATAATAACCTACAAGGCTTATTTTAACATAATCATTAGATTATATTGATGTAAGCATTAGTTAGTTAATTAGTTTATAGTTTTTGATACGGCTCATATTGTATCAATTTCTGTATTTGAATGTATAATGATTCGTTGATATTTGGTTGTCACGTGTAAGTAGGTTAAGGTAACAGCATTGTGTTTTGATGTATTATTTGTATATTTTTAATTTTTTTCGCAAAAACAATGGATAGTTTATTGTGTTATTAGGATGTCGTAAATGCTTTACTATAATATAATTATTGTCTGGTATATTAAAGCTTGGGGGCTAACGAAGTACAATAAAGAAATAACTACGAGGTAGACTAAATAAGTAGACGTACTGTAGGTTGTGAAATAAGAAATACTATGATAAATACTTGCTGCACTGTGAAGTGGACGAGAATAGTGACATTATTGTGGATTGTCTGCGGAAAATATAGTTATGTAACAAAAGTATAAGATTGTATATTATGTCTGAGACAACAATATCCAAAGAGATTGAAAACTACCGTGATCGGCATCGGCAATGAGCTTAATTTTTAGTTAAGATCAGTGATCCGTGAAGAAGGTTTCACCGATGAATACACATGAATCCTTGTGATCAACGGCTAGTAATTAAGGTAATGCGACGAAATTGGGCATAAACTATCGGAAAATATATTGATTAAAATTAATACGTAGTGTATATTTTTTTTCAAATTTACACACAACACAAATAAGTTAAGTTTCCCCAGTTTATTCAGAGTATACATATTTAAAAATACATAATATTTATTTCTACTGATACTGTACAAGCAATGTTAAATACTACTAAAGCTTAATAATAAACTACATTTTGTCCTCTTGGGGGCTACCACTCATATGACATCGCTGTAATAAAGGTCCAGTATGTTGTCACAGGAGCCAGTAAATCAAATGGTTGTTATTAAGTATTTATCGGTAAAGATGTAAGTGAGGTAAATTGTGGAATTTGAGGGCAAAATAATTCCCCAGAATAATACCAGTCAAATGAGCGAATAAAATGAGTAACATATGAGTTGCGCCTGTGTTGAAGTTAGGTGTTGGATGATGCCGGGGGATGGCTGGGTGGGTAGATTGAAAAGTTTGTACAACTATTGAACGGCTAATTTAACAATAAAGTGTGGTATTATGCATCTTAGAAAACAACTAAAAACACCCTGAATTGGTTGCCAATTAGAAATTAGTCTATCCTACATTTTTGTGGTTCCACTATTAGATATACCCGTTGGTATACAGAAATAAAGTGTCAATAATAACTGTGGTTGGAACTTTGATTAAGTGTCTCCCTTGACTAACATTCACTTTTTAATTACCATTTAGAAACAATATAAGCCTACCATTCATCCTAACACTTACTATTTCCTATTACTCTGAAATCTACCCACATTTACATACCACATCCTTAGTTAAAAGAAAGTACTTGTGCTGTGTATAAACTATAATTTATTACTTTAAATTTCCTTTAAAACAATCGAATTAAAAATTAATACATGCAGATGAAATTCGACATATTTAGCTATTAATTTGATACGTGGTACAATATCATTAATGCGGTAGAGATTTTCTTTCAAATGTGATACAATTAAGGAGTGTATTTGGCAAAGCCTATAAAATAAGTAAAACAATCGCGAATTCAAAATTAGGTTTTTTCTACAGTGTCTTTTAGAGGAATTGCGAATCTCTCAAGTACTTGTGTTTTTGTTAGCCGTTATTAAATGATACACTATCATCAAACAAACTGTTGGTATCGTGACGTGGTTTTCGAGTCCGACTATTCTTGAACGAACATTTGAATAAGAATGAACTCACCAAGAGGGAAATGGTAGATCAAAAGAAAACCGACATTCAATTATAATCCTTTTCCTTAGATATTGTTGTTTATTTTATTGTTGTTATTTTATTGTTGTTTATATGTAAAGCTCAGGTTAGATGCATCTAACTAAGCTCAAATATTTTGTGCACACAATAAATGCTATCACACATACGTAGAAATGGTATGAAATAGATATTGCTATTATAACATGAAAGCACAATCAAGATTTACCTCATTAAATGAAATGCACAGTTTTGTTTTTCCAATTGCTTGCAATCTTTCCTGAAAATCAAGCCACTTTAGAGGAATGACCTTCGTCCCTATTACATCCATGTATCTAACAACGTTTCTCTTAAGTTTCTCAATACCTTCGTGTGATATCACCGTGTTGTTGACCATATACATTTCACGATCTACATGTTCGGCATATTCCATTCTTTCCATTGTAGCAAAAATGGTCTTATACATATTCTGGACCTTCAAATAATAACAGTACATTATAACAGTAACAGTATTAATATTACAGTCTATGTTTCTAAAAAATTAATACATTTTAACTTTAATATATTGCAGTGTGTGTTTAATGTTGCCAACTATGCCTACTGCTAAAGTCTACCAAATGTATAAGATTCAATGTTTAATGTTGTTTCAGTGAAATACTATTTTTAATTAGGAAATCGTATGTACATGTACAATATATGCCTAGCGGTTCAGATGATACGAAGCTAGATAACTGATATTACGTGAGATGTCCTATGTCGATACACACTATGCCTACAACCACGGTCGTGTCAATACTAAAATAAACTCTAAATTTATCTTAATGCAACCGTTTGGTTGTGGTGCGCGAATACAGTATAATACGGTTACGGGGTATCGTGCACGATTCATTTTGAATAAGCATCTACTGGTTCATTACTACGATTGAATTGAAACACTTTGTGAGAAAGAAATATTTTCGGACACACACTATTCAAGCTAAAGGAAACATTGTCGGCTTAACTTGAATTGTATAAAGTTGATGAGTCTAAGAACATGTTGATTGCATAAGAGCAAATTCGGCAAATAAAAATAAGAATAGTGTCAGTCGAACACAATTCTATTTTGAAACTAGAGAGGGCGTAATTTCAACCTCTTCAATTTGGTCGCCACGAGGTTCAGACATCCAAATTTTGTAAGAAAGACATTCAATCTACCCTCTCGCCTACACCCTCTTACATAGTTTATATTCTATAGGGCTATTTTTTCTCGGATGTCATGTTGATTTCAATGTATATGTGATGTATGTGTATTATTGTTTCAGACGTATCTTAGTGTCAAAAAACTGTTGACATTTCATTTTGGTGCATAGCCTGCAACACAAAACATTCATTTAAACACCTATAATTATCTTATCGTTATCATTATACACGTTGTTGTTTGTTGAAGTACTAATCCCGGTACTAATCAGTACTTAATTACACTCTTTTTTGCTGATATTATTATTTCTATTGATGTGATAGATGTGTGCTGAATATTTCCATTTTCTTGGGAAACCGTTACCCAAACGCATAACAGTATATATTGATGATTTCTAAGAACTCATAAATGTATACAACATTTGTCATTCTCCCGAAAAAAAAACCCCAGGAATATTACTTTTGATAATAGTGTAATATTTATTCTATTATACATCTTATCTGTGTATCTTGTAATACTCAACGTTATGACCATTGCTCTTCATATTATATCAATTATGTTTTCACATACTGCTACTTCAGTAAAACACTGCTATAAGCTAATAGACCGAAATAATCAATATATATTCATAAATCTTTATATTTCATTATTTTATTGTGGCTATTACCTCTTTCAGCTTTTCTGATTTTGTCCCTGGCAATTTGTCTATATGAGTAGCAACCAAACAAATGGGAGGCGATTTTATCACTTTGCCATCAATTGAAATGGTGTTTCCTGAAGCATGTTGTACCACAGTATGTTCATATACTGACCTTACCCAGAACAGAATTATGTCCAAATTAGTAATTCCTAACGGACCCTAAATTGAAGTGTAAAATAGATTTTAAAAGGATATAATTATACTATATTATTTTATATGGTCAACCTAAATTATATAAACAATATTTTAATATTAGATTTTGATAAAATGAGCATAATCTAACGTACAGTACTTGGTGAACCTACCAATGCTGGATTTCGTCCTTTAGCTAGTTCGTCTAATTTATCCAACGCATTAAACGCAACGCAGTACGATGCTGTATTTGTTAGGAAAAACTGAAAACAAAACACATTGTAATTGATGTATATAACACTTTTTGGAACATCATTTTGGCGGCTGGAGCATTTTCTACCTGTATGGAGGGCAACTTGTGGTTAATACTACTAACGCTATACACATGTAGGTTGTTTTAAATTCTCTTTTAATTTGACATTTTCACTAAAACAAAATCTTTTTTATGGTATGTGCATGGTGGTCTATGAACTATTTGGCACCTATGGACGGTCCGATTATGAATACAATTAAATGAAAAATGCTCCAATCGCCAAAATAATAATTAGAATATACCTCACAAATGTATTAATGATGAATATATGAATGGTTGATTGGTAAATGTTATCTTATGTAATGTTAAAAAGATAATGCTATATTCGTTTCCTTGCAGTGCAAAAAACGCAAGTACGTTGTGAAAGATACGGACAGCGAGATTTACGTAACGCAATATTTATATAACAGCATTGTTAAATAGCTAAAAAGATGTCATAAAATGTACATGTGTTTGTCATTAAGCTTGTGTTTGCACACGATATAATATAATAATGAAGAATTATTCATACTGAAACTATAAGGGGATGGTTACGTTACCGCAGAAAATGTTAATATAGATAGCCAACACCGCACATAATTTTTCAATTGAATACGTTTGTATGGAATATACAATTACGTTAACGGTAATATTGATATTACGCCTGCCTATTAAGTTTAGGGATAATGTCAAATGCAATGTACATCCTATTTACATACTTTAATAATACTACTTTTATTAATAATTAACATATTGATAAGCATACCCTATGCGTTATATAGTAGTCCAATTGACCAGCGTAGTCCCATATGCTAGTTATTTCATTTGGAATACTCTCTGAATCATCACTTCCTATTTTACTTCTTATAAAATCTTCGAATTTGTTCCAGAGGCTCCGGTTTTCATTGCTATCTATTGCAGGATAAACAAAAACACATGTAAACAAAACGAATTTGATCGCTGTCCAGTTTTTCAGGAATGCTTGTTTTCTTTAAATGTTAATTAGATAGAAAGTTTTATTTTGGGGGAGGAATCATATGTCAAATAAATAGAATAATTTTTAAAGGTGACCAAAATAACATTTTGACTTGAAGTTTGACGTATTCACATGAAAATAAAACAATTCGTTTCAGAAGGTTTCAATCTGATTTTACGGATGGTTGTAGACCTACATACATGTTTCGTGAAGCATTACCCATTATCATTGTGAGTCTATTTTACCCTCTTTATATTATGTCAATTTTTTTTTAAATACTATCCTATGATTTACTATTGCCAGTACTTTTCATTTGTATTTTTTTTAATGTCATGTTTTTTAATTTTATTGTCACGTTTTTTTAATGTCATGTTTTTAAATTGATAATAATCATGTGATTTTTTTCACTATGGTGATCCTAAATAAAACTTTTAAAGTTCACCATTTTTATACTATTGTCTAGGGTATTGTATTATTCCTTAATATCCAATCAATAATCTACAGTTTCGTTTATCATAATTGATAAATGAAAGGTGAATACATTCAATTGTTAAACAAGCTTCCATTATTTTTGCTGTACATACCCTGTTTTAACTCTTTGTCAACTTTTTTTGCTAATGCATTTTCACGCATTTTCTTTGTTAGCTCAGAATCTGTACAAATAAACCAATTGGTAAAAAATGAAGATCGTATACAAAGATGTTGTTTGAAGTTTATCATAAAGACGGAGTTAATGTTAACATGTATCATGTCATTTAAACATTCACAAACGCGGTGTCTATTCCTGACACAGAGTTTATCAATGTTAAAGAAATATAAATAAAGATTATAAAGGAAGCAACACAAACATTTAGAGTTTGGGTAATCACATTATTATTATTTTTTTTCCAACTTTATTTATAGAGGGTAACCCTTCCAGCTGAACCCGCAGGCCAGCTGATATTCAGGGGCCCTCTTAAAAATGACAAAATATATAAAACTATACTTAACTAATACGAATCTACTATATACATTTAAATTTAAAACTATTATATAAAAAAATAATTATCCAAAACATTCAATTAGACAATTACGATAAAATGTGTTTTTTAAAATTAAATTTAAACGAGTTAATATTGGTACATTCTTTCAAAACAGAAGGTAATACATTATATAAAATACTAGCAGAATAAATAAAAGAGCGCCGGAAACATTCCCATTTAACTTTGGGTACCAGTAAGTCTCCCCTGGAAGCAGCCCTAGTCCTCATAGAGTGTATCGGAACAGTGGAAAATCGTTGGGCGATGTATCGAGGGGCAATATTGTTCATAGCTTTAAAAGCTAGGCAGCCTACCTGGTACTGCACCCTCTGTGACACATTCATGATGTGTAGAGATGTTAGAAGAATGTGAGTGCTGGTGCGAGGCGGAGCTTGAAGAACTACACGCATAGCGCGATTTTGAAGTTTTTGAATCTTATTAATGTTTGTTTTACTTCCGGTGCCCCAGAGAAGAGCACCGTAGTCAATGTGTGGTAAAATTAATGTGTTGTAAAATAAATGTGCTGTACGTTTGTCAAGATATTTTCTAATTCGTGCAAGTGTGTGGATTTTGAAAGAAAGTATAGAGCTCAACTTACTGACATGGGTATGCCAGTTAAGTTGATTGTCAATGTGCACACCTAAGTGTTTGTGGTTAGTTACTACTTTGATCGGTTGTGCAGCAATCGATACGTCTATTGTTTTGTGTTTAAGCCGCTGAGGGACGCCAATTAACATCGCCTCAGTTTTGTCAGTGTGTAATGATAATCGGTTAGAGGTGAGCCATGTGTTAATTAGTGAGAGGTCAGAGTTGATGTTTCTGTTAATTATATGTATGTTAGAGTGCGAATAAAAGAGGGTGGAATCATCAGCATAAAGAGTGCCATGTTCTGGAACAGTGGCAAAATCATTGATGTAAATTGTGAATAACAAGGGTCCAAGAGGTATACCGTGTGTTATGGTGAGAAAATTAGAATAAGTGTTTTTGAATTTAACTGTTTGAGTGCGGTTAGTTAGATATGATGTGAACCACTCGATGCCAGATGAGGATACACCACACCGAGTCAATTTTCTAAGCATGATCTTGTGGTTGACCGTGTCAAAAGCTTTTCTTGAATCTATGAAAACTGACCCGGTGAGGCGACCCCCATTCATAGCATCGAGCCAGTTGTCACATGTGTTAGTAAGTGCTGTAGTGGTAGAGAAGTGTTTCCTAAAGCCTGATTGGTTATCTGAGAGAATGTTCTGTGCTGTAAGATAGTCATAGAGTTGGATATGAGCAGCGCGTTCAATGATTTTAGAAAGGATTGGTAAAACGGATATAGGTCGATAATTGTTGAGTTCGTCCTTGGCCCCACTTTTATATATGGGAACAACTTTGGCGATTTTTAGGTCATTTGGAAAAATACCAGATGAAAGTGAAAGATTACAGATAAATGTCACAGAAGGCGCAATAACAGGGGCTGCCAACTTGAGCAATTTGATAGGGTAACAATTTACTCCAAGCGACGTTCCTTCCACAGTCCAATCGACTAAGCTGCTCCAGGATAGACTCACAAGATACCCTCTGAAAATCAAATTGAGAATCAAATAAAGGTAAGTAAGAACATGGATCAACATTATTAGCTGCAAGTGCATTGTCAAGATGAGTAGCTATATTTACAAAATAATCATTATATGCATTACTAATTTCATTTTCATTACAAGAAGCATGACCATTGATCCTAACAGGATCTTTACCGTTTTCCTCTTTAATCTTCTTCCATTTACTCTTTCCAGTTGCTTTAAACACGGTAGCTGTAACTATACCATCCGTCGATGGTTCTTTGGAGTTGAATCTATTGTAAACATGTACGTTGAAGTTGAAACAAAATTCATTAAATACTTTTAATCCATTACATCCAACATGCAAGGTTAACGAAGTGAAATTATCAAACTAGTTGATGCAAATCAATTTTAAAAAGCTTTAGATTATACAAATTCAAGAGAGGCAACCAATAGTCAACATAATACACGTATACATTTACGTTAAAAAAATTGATTAATAATGTTACCTTATGTTAACACATATTATTCGTACCAATTGTATTTTGTTTACCTCTCTCTAAGCATGGACTTTACGCAGCTTGTCTTACCAGCACCTTCCTTCCCAAGAAACATACATCTTGAATTCACAACTGCAATTTTACCATCTTTCAATTCATCTTTATATATCTTAGTAGCTTCTTTACCCATGGCAAATATTTCTGGAGGAACTAGCAGTTCTAATTATAAAAAAAAACCGCATAACATACATGTATAATTTCGGTTTTCGAATTCGTGGTTTTATGTAAATGGATATTTCTAATATCGAGAACCTTTTTCTCTTTAAAGTTAAAACAACTTCAATTTTAATATAATGTTTTTAACTTACTGTCAAAATACTCTAAAATCATGATTTGTTTTGTTTTTTCTATTTGCGTATTTTCTTCTAAAACAGATACTGCTGTTTTTCCTTCCTATAAACATAAAAGTATATTAGATATCTAGGTCATTCGCGTTCTAAACAATTTCAGCCCACTTTATTAATCATACACGTCAGATGTGTTATATGCGCGGTTCTGGTTAAATTTGGTTAGAACCAATTGATTAAATTTGATGATTCTGGAGTGATTCCGATGATGATGTAGCCAAGTGGGAAGCTATTTTTAGTATAGCCAAGAACAAGTATTTGCTTTCGAATGTTGTAAGTTACATCACACCAAAACATTACATTTTTAAATATGGGGTAAAAAACAGATAAATAAACACAATTTCGCCGTAAATTTAATATAGAATGACAATTCTTCCAATTTGTAGCTCCGCGTGGTACGTGTTTACATCAATCACGTGACCAAACTAATATTACGCCTTTCTTGCCTTAGTAAAAAGTAATAAAGGTATGATAAGCCTGATAATAATTAACTATCATTACCATACACTATGTACTATTTAATTACTAAATTAAATTTAAACATAGTAAAAATTCCGTGAATACGTTTTAAAAGCTAAATATCTTCAGATAAACTTAAAATTGAGTGCAGCCTTCCATACAAAATAAGTGTGCCCTCAATCAGGTAATAACTCAGGCAATAATAAACTACGTCTCTTCAAAGGTAACTAATTCACGCAATAAAGTTATAGTATTTATAATTAATGTTAACAAAATGATGTTGTTTTTAACTGTATTTGCAATCAAGTTTGAAGTAACATTTAATGAAAGGCATTTTCGTACTAGTATAGTGTACATGCATGGTGCATGGGCGACGTAGTCAATTTGCTAGAATTTTGATTATATGTTTTTGAGGAAACAAATAAATAAATAATACACAAAAGAAATTGAAATAAAAGGTTTTGCTGGTGCATATACTGTAAACGTAGACCGACTTATATCAATTGTCTTTGTATTCCTTTAGTTTGCAATTTTACTGAAAAAAGAAAGTATAATCGTGTAGTTTATACATACAGGTTAATGTGAACATTGCTTTCTGTCATGATTCTAAAATTTAATTCTATTTTATAATGACATGTATACATAATACATAGTTAAATTAATAATTTCATTGCTAAAATATACCAATCTCGCAAAAACTGTAGGATCTTGTTTAATTACTAAATTAAACAAATATGTTTGCGGCGCAGATCATACGTACGTTAGGTGTAATCATATCAATTATTTCTAGTCCTATATTACCTTATTTAGTGCTGTTACGGATGTACCTTGCTTCGTGAGATAGTCTACTACTTCTAAGGTAGGTTCATTCGAACGCATGTATTCATGCAGCGGGGTGTTTCCGTCCTTTAAAGAAAGTATAATCATGAAGTTTATACAAACAGTGTATTGCAGCAAATAATTATAGTTAGATATTGATAAATAATACACAAAGAAATTGAAATAAAATGTTTTTCTGGTGCATATGTTGTGAACGTAGACACACTAGTGATCTGGTGTGTGTTCGAGTTCCACCCAAGAATTACACAATGTTAGATTACGAGAATATAGGCTCACTCTTATGTACATTACCTTATTTTGTAATGTTGGAGATACACCAAGTTTAATGAGATAAGTCACTATTTCGAACGTAGGTTTAACATATATTCCACTTAGATGTACATGTAGAGCATTTGTTCCTTCCTAAAAAAAAATGTTATATTTTTAATAAATACATATTTTTCTGCATTATGCAACATGGATAACTAAATCAAATTTATCGAAAGGAGTTAAAATGTTTAAATATACCAAGATCAGTTGCATAATGTTAATAATAATTAAACAACATACAGTACATTACCATCTTACATTTGAAGGTAATAATATGATGAACAATAAAGAAGCAAAAAAAGAATCTTATTAAGCATACGTACTATTACCAGTATGCTATATTTCAATTTACATTTTTTTGTCGAATTATCTCTTTTGTTAATGCGGGTGATACACCTATGGTTATCAGACAGAACAATATCTCTAATTTAACATCATCACGCTCCAGATAAATATGTATCGGTGTGTATCCATTCTGTGAAGAAGTCATAAACATCAAATATAATGTGTCTTATAAATAACTTTTGGGTTGGGTCAACCAGCTCCGCTACAGTGATTTAGTTCACTTAGGTTGACCTTTTTTTTGTTATGTATATTGAAATAAACCGACTAAATAATAAAATGAAATACTGGTATATAGGCATAAAGTAACAACTGAAAACATAAATACTCATACTCTATTATTTGGCTTGGTGAAATGCGGTAAGAAACTCTGAAAGTTTTAGATAACTTGATAGTTTGATCATTTATATGGAAATTTGAACCGGTAACGTTGAACTGAATTTGCGGACCAGATTGAAAAATCAAAGTTTGCCGAATATAAGCGACTCTTGAACAACTACCGTACACCACCACGCTTGGAGTAAATCTAGATTATTACAACGTACTCATAAGCTCGTGGGGCATTGCATCTTACATTTGGCCCAGTTGCTTAAAATGGTTCTAGCAAATCTAAAAATGGTCCAAAAGATGATCACCAATGGTGATAAGAGATGTATTAGAAAGGGATATGGTGAGGATGATAATAAAACTACTAAAACTACTAAATGAAAAGTGGAAAAGCTAGATTGTTAGATATATTTAAAACAGAAAACATATCATCATTATATCAAAAAAATATCAAGATCAAATGTGCTGCTCATAGCGTGAGACAACAACATTACAGCCAGACCAAAAAGGTACTGTTTAATAGATGATAACAATCGTAAATTTGACATATGGTACCAAATTTAATAAGAACAGCAGTTTCACATTAAATTAAAATTGTCCGACAAACAGCTAGAGAATCCAGTGGCCGTATTCACCAATCTCACTTAGGCTAAGGAAAATACTTACCCTTAAAATTTAAGAATTCCCTTAACAAAGGGAAACACTTAAGGGGTATTCACAAATGAGTTAAGGGATCCACTTACCTAAGGGAAACCCTTACTTTTAAGTGAAACACTTAAGGGAAAAATATTTATAAATATTCATGAGTTTTCCATTGTCCAATCAAAAAGGAGACAATGTGTCCAATATCCAATCACTTTCCCTCATTCAAACCTCATTTGCATATTCAATAAAAACTTTTGCTGGCAACAAAAATGGCAGCAACAAAAAGAAAACCTAATTGGAAAGACGAAGAAAAAGAGGTCTTAGTATCCGAATACGGAAAACGAAAGAAAATTTTAAGATCTGCGTTTGATAGTAAGATTACATTCAAGCAAAAAACACAAGCCTGGGAAGAAATTACAGCTGCCGTCAAGCAAGCAAATCCAACGGCTGACAGGGACCAGCAAAATAGGAACATCTTGTGTCGCAGGCTATGGGTACAAAAAAGACTTAATGCAAACAGGTAAAATTTAGTTTAATATTATGACTGTTTGTAGTCCTATAAATACGTTTAAAGGCCAAAATATAGTTGTTGTTAGGGAAAATCACTCCAAGGCCGATATGCTTCTTACTTTGACTAACTTTAATTAGTTTTTTGGCGGAGGTAGGCCCTAGAGGGCGGGAGGCCTTTTATTTAAAAACAAAGTTGATCATGATTGATTAGTTAGGCGGACTCGTGAGTAGGTTGAGTAGTAAAAACACTGCCGAATTTAAAATAACAATGGTTTTAACAGTTTATTTAAACAAGAAAACACAAGCTAAGTTGTCTGATATTACCACAAGTTGCTTTTTATGCAACAATTAAAATTAGATAGAATACTAACGGTGATACTAGCCAAACCTAGGGCCCTAGATATGCCTATGCGGGTAGGCCTAGTAGGGATTATTCTCATAGTAGGCCTAAGTATAAAATGTAATAAATAATGTAAAAATGCCACCCTCTCCATGCCATCCAGCCTGGCCCTACTGTTATTATACTAGCCAACAGCCATAACCATGCTAGCTAGGTAGATCTTGATCTTGATTTAATAATTGATAGGCTAAACTCCAACTGGAGTATCACTCAATGTGTGAGTAGAGGTTGAGGAGGGGAGAGCTAATCATAAATTAGTTTGGAGAAGAAGAACAGAAAATAATAATAATGTAAACAGGCCTACTACTAGGCCTAGTAGTATAGTACTAAATAGTACTATTTGTATTATAATAGTAGTACTATTAGGCCTAGCCTAGTAGTACTTCACTAGGCCTGGGCTAGCAAAGCTAGGCCTAACAAACTAAAGGGCATTCATATAGGACTGTTGTCTAGAGTCTATGCTTTAATAAATACAGTATAAATAAGTAGTTAGCCTAGTATTATTATTTCTTATCAGGTGGTGGCCCTCATACAATTCCAGAACCATCCGCTCTTGACAGGGCCATAGAGGGAATTTTAGGACAAAGTTCGCCCGTCTTTGGAGGTATCCAAGGTGGATTAGATTCTGGAACAGCGACTGACTGTAGGCCTACACATTCATTACTGACTGCAGTCAGTTTTGATGACATTGATTTAAATTTTTCGTAAGTGTTAATTGATGTTTATTAAATCGCAAATAAATGTTTAAAACAATACATAAATTAATCAAATAACTGCTTAGTCTTGTGTTAGTTTATTGTCAGACTATGTAATTTTTATTTAACTGCATTTAATTAACTGCATCAGAACTGTATTTTAGACAAACTGCAATTAAGATCATTAACCATCTAGACTTAACACCATTTTCTTATAGATCTCAAGATACAGGCATTAATCCGATGCTTTCAAGTGAGTATGCCACTGTACCAGAACCAACATTCACATCAAGTAATTCCACCACTGCAATTCACAGGAAGTTGATATTGATTGAGATGGAGAAGATAAAAGAAGAGAGAGACAAAATCAAATTAGAAAAAGAAGTTTTACTTTTAAAAAAACAATTAATAATCAAACAATTAAATGAATAAGTAAGTTGTGGGTTTTCCATTTAAAAAATATTAAACTGTCTCCCTGAAAAAATAATTCTTTAAAAAATTGTTGTTGAATATTCCATTTTTATTGTAACATAATAGTTATCCACTTTGACCAAAAATTGGATCAAAAAAAAAATGTATTTACCTGAAAAAAATGTAATTTAAATAAAAAAATGGACAAATTTATTTTGTAATTTTACAAGTGAAAACATTATTTTTTTTATATGGAAGTGATTAACTTTATTAAAACTACAAAATAACATATTCAAAGTCTGATTTAATTAATCTTCATTTTTCATGTTTTTGGGGGACAATACATCTTTAAAAGAACAGTGATCCAATTTATAAAATAATAATTCAGTATAAATTGAGTATAAATTAAACATTCTGTACAATATCATATTCCACATGAAAGGCCTATTGTAAATTTTTTAAAAATAATTTTAGTATATTGTGTATTTAAATATACAATCATATAAAGTTTTGCAGTACACCATGCATTTCCAAAAACCAAGTTTAACGCAAGGTTGAGAATGTCTGAACGTTTCAGATGAACTTCAACCGACTTCTGGAGTAACTAAAACGTTGAGACATTCTAAATCTTACTGTACGTTACACTTGGTTTTTGCAAACACAAGTTGTTCCGCAAATCTAACATGCAAACCTTAATAAGTTATTATTGTATAATAAAGTTAGTACCAGATGGTAAATTAAATATAAAATGTACTGCAAATAGTTTTTATTACCTTTTACTGATTAAAAAATTGTTCAACTAAGCGCTGCCTTGCAAGTCTACCATTCATGTTTGCACCTTCTGCATCTGGGAGAGGAATATGAGGTGGTTGTTGGTAATGATTCAATGGGTCATTAAAGATGTCGGGCATCCTTCTTGCTTTTGCAAAGTTGTGTATTGCTGCTGTTGCTGCAATAATCTGAAAGCACTTGGCTGGAGTAACTCGGAGTTCTGCATGAAGAGAGTGGAATCTTCTTTTCCATACACCAATCACATTTTCCACTATGCAGCGTGTGTGTTTAAGGGCTGCATTATATCGCTCTTCCCCTCTATTTCTTGCATGTGAAATTGGCGTCATCAAGTATGGAAGGCATGGGTAACCACTATCACCAAGAATTATTCCTCTTCGGTCTCCCCTTGCAAACTGTTCGCCTAAAGCACTCTCCCGCCAAATTCTTGCATCATGTGCATTGCCAGGGTGTCTAGCGACTATGTTCGTAATATACAGTTTAGCATCACATACAACTTGCACATTAATGGAATGGAACAGCTTTCTATTTACGTAGACTTCTTCATGTTCGGAGGGAGATTGGATTTTGACATGGGTTCCATCTACTACCCCAACGATTCCAGGAAAACCCGATATCTCATAAAACTCCTGCTGAATACGAACAATGTCCGCATTGTTTGGAAATCGTACAACTCTTGGAAATACGTTTTGAATGATAGAATCAGTTACCCTCCAAATAATACGGGATACAGTTGGCTGTGAGATTTCACTTACATCTGCACAAACACTTTGAAATGATCCAGTCGCATAAAATCTTAGAGTTGTGCACACTTGCAAAATTGGTGGTACTGGCTGATTTCGTTTAGATGGTGATGTTAAATCAGCTAATAGCAAATGTGTTAACTCTCTCAAACCAGCACCGTTCATGCGAAATCTCATGTAAAGTTCGGTCTCATTCCATTTTTCTAAGGGATTCTGCCGGTCCAGTATAACCCTTTCTCTTCTTAGTGCTCTTTCTATTAAAAAGAAATGAGCAGCCATCTTCAACGAAAATAATGTCTAAAACAAAACAAAAATAATAATATTGTAGTGACATTTGATACCCCTATGTAAGACTTCGACACCCCTTTCCTAATTTATGGAACAGTCTGGGGGAGACTGCTGATTGGTGGATGTAACATTAGAAGAAACCCACATGCTAATCAGTTAGGCTCCAACCACCAAAGATTACAGACGTACGTAGTATAGGGTTATTACTGCACTAAATTAGCTACATCATCTCTATTATTAGTATTGAATCTTAGGTAGGCATTACATCGTTATCACTGTGTACACTATTGAAGTTGAAAGGATAATGAAACCATTTAGCAAGGTTAGTATATACAGTAGTGTGTGTTTCTTTATCATCTGGAATGATTATCGTCTTCGGAAAACACAGACGCCCGGACCCACTCTTGCTCACACCGCGACGAGGCAGATAAAACTTTACAATATAGTCCTAGGCTTATACTAATTTGTATGATGAAGATCAAGAAACATAGATCTAGATGCTATTAACAAACCAAACTTCGGCCCAAACTTCTGTGCAGGCCTAAACCTGTCGGTGTGCATATGATTCCTAGGCTGGTTACTGGGTAGACCAACAGGGGGCCTAGCATCTCTACCTAGCCTAACTGGGGCTATTTTCTATATACAGCCATCTTCCACGAAAATAATGACAGTCAAAACAATAACAAATAAGTGAATATAGGCCTAGGCATAGACTAATTTGTATGGTGAGGATCAAGAAAATATATCTGATATGCTACTTACAAACCAAACTTCTGTGTAGTTAGGCCAAACTGTCTGTATTGAGGAATATTATGAATCCTAGGCTGGTTAACTTAGCACTCGCACTTGCAGAATCGTCAACAAAACCAAGGTACGAATAGAGTTAAGGGAACTTCTAAGGGACCTCTGACGTCCCTTAAAAGTTAAGGGGAAAATAGACCAAGTTAAGGGTTTCCCTTAACCTTAAACCCTTTGTGAATACCACTTAAGTGAAACCCTTAATATTTTCTTGATTTAAGGGAAATTCTTAGGATTTAAGGGAAATATCTCACTTAAGTGTGATTGGTGAATACGGCCACTGAGGAAGGAATCGGGTGGTTAAAGGCTTCCAGGTTGTACATTGATGTATGGCCATATACTACTAATAATAATTATTATTGTTAATTAAAGATGTATTGTCCCCAAAATCATGAAAAGTTATAAAGTCAGACTTTGAATAGACCATTTTGCAGTTTTAATGAAATTATTCACTTCCATAAGAAAAAAAAACAACAAAATAATGATTTCACTTATTCATTGTCTGCCATTTACCATTTTTCATGTTTTGCTTTACATTACAGTTTTCTCAGGTAAATAATTTTTTTTTTCGATCTAAATTTTGGTCTAAGTAAATAACTATTACGTGGCATTATATATATTAATTATATCAACTAGATTTTTATTTTTTTGACTGCATATATTTTCAAACATTCATTTTGCAGTGAGCACTAATATTTTTTGCGATGACTCTGCAAATTTGTATTTAAAATTGCTGCTTTTAGAATTAAAACAAAATAGACACTTAACCCTTTGAAGACGTGGCCCGTATCCCATACGGGGGTAATTTACTGTCCCAACGCGAGGCCTGTATATATACGGATTACTTTCTGGGGTTACTGAATTGCATATTATTTTAACATTTGACCTTTGACCTAGGTAAAAATAATGCATTTTTTCGGAAAAAAAAATGTATTTAATCGCATGCAACGCGAATCAACAGCTCACTATGTCGGTAGGTTGGTTGGTCGGTCGGTCGGTCGGACGCGAGTACAGCCATGTATATGGCCTTGTTCCTATTAAAAATACCTTATTTAGCTTTAGTCATTTGAGATAGAAACCTAGCCTCTTCAAATGGTTAAATAAAAAAAGAATACAGCATGCATATATTATTAAATGTCTTTCTTTCTTAAACTTCCTTGTAATATAAATTCTGTATAACGTACCTCTCAGCACTATACATCCAAACCGAAGATATGCCCTTGTCGGTAACCAGGGTTCGGTAGTAAATTGAAACCTGGTGAGAACCCGATTATCCCGGACTCGAGCGCCTCAAATCCTAGCAGGCCTAAGGAAACTGAAACTCATAAAGTGAATAGGTTTACTGTACTCTTAAGTTAGGGAAGACAGATAGTTTTTTTCCCTATTCACACTTACAAATACTGTAGTTTGATGTATTGGCTGATAGAACAATTAAATGATTGAACTTTTCGGGCGAGTGGTACAATTCTACTTCTATTTTATATGCTATAGATGTTCAATTAATTCATCATATAACAGAATAACATACGATGTTAAACTGTATAACATATATGTAATGTACACACATTTTGTAAATTTATTTATAGGGACAATTTGAGGCCAATTTGCTGTTATTAGAATCGGCAATGTCAGTTTCGGACGAATCTTCTGCTGGAGCAAGTGTGCCTTTTCAAGGTGTTGCATGGGTTATAAGGAAGTCTCGCTTCATGTTTGTTCGGAATGGAACATATATTATTAATGGCGATTTTGTTATCGGTGTCGTTCCGAGTCTTCCGGTCTCGGGTGTCAATATCATTTTGGAAATTATTAGGCCGGAGAGTGACAGTAGAATCGGGTGTAAAATGTGTGTACAAAATTAATTATCACACATGCTGCCATCATGTGAGGTGGCGCAATATATAGCATAAAACCATAGATGTTATTCATGGTCTGTGATTGCTTAGGGTTTAGCCCATTTGAGTTGCTGTATGGTCAAACGGTTTGAGTCCCTCTCAAAATAGTCTGAGACTGTTTGGGTATTTAGAGGAGTCTGTATCAATACTTGATTATGTGTCTGAAATTTGTGATTAGTTAAATCGTGCACGTGAGATGATAAACAGAAATTAGGTAAATATTCAAGTTAAAATGAAGAGAATGTTCGATAGAAAAGAAGAGAATAGAGGTTTTAGTTCAGAGAATGACGTGTTGGTTATGTTGCTTCTTTCCAGTCAACTATTGTTTGCAAGAATTGCTGTTCCTTACAAACTAGGAAAAGTTGATTATGTGATAGATACTATATACTCCAGTTTGTCGTAAGAAGAAGCGACTAAACACGTTGAAACTGTACACGAGAAAAAATAAGATAATTGATACCGTCGAAGACTATTACGTGTGCTGTGGAAGATAATTCAGGGATCCTGATACATATGTTAAGTTTAATCATTCAGATTGTTTTGAAAAAACAGCATTGAACACACATTTTTTCAATTGTTTACGTGATCAGACGGTTGAAATTGTTAGTTTGATATTTGGAAATATGCAGTTTCGGATGTTCCAGGTCGAACAAATAATAGTAAAACACGTTGTTGTCGAATAAAGAAATGAAATGAAAATGACATACAAACAGCTGATAGTCATCAGTAAAACAAAATCCATATAGGGCAAATCCTAAAAAAAATTTAATGACTGATTAAATGCCGTAATAATCGAATTTAAAAATCAACAAAATATATAAATAGTCTAACATCAAAATGTATGAATTGTTTAAAAAAATGTGTATACAGAAATAAAATGTACTATCCTTAGTAGCATTATCCATTATCGATAGAGGTGAAATGTTATGTTTCTTTTTAATAATCACATTATTTATTCTCTAAAAAGTTCAACAATTCAAAAATACTTTAAATAGTTTAAGACTAACATTTTAGGCGTAATCGTTACAGTACCGTTTCGTTACAGTACCGTTTCCTGTGTGTTGTCAGTGCCATAATGTAATTCAATGTACATGCTTGTGCTCGAGAGAACGTACGAAAGAACAAACATCGAACCATGACATTAAATTGCCTGAAATTTATTTATATAATTAGCTTACTTTATAATTTAGAAATAACCACATAAATCAGTTTTTACTGGGTAAAATACTGTTCAATATTCTATAAACTATGCTCTCTTACATCGCGCGACTGAACATTAGCCATAAAGTAATGGAATGTTCCAGATACACAATAAACCAATAATATCACTTGCAATTAGTGACGAATCGCATATTCGCCGTTTATTGAGCCGCGTAAACAGTGTGCGCGATGCGCGTTTTCCTCCTACGAAGTGACGAATCGATATTCGACGGTCAGTGAGACGAATAATTATAATATCATACAATATTTGCCAAATTATAATTAAAATAATTAATTAATAAAATAAGATACGCAGTTGATATTTGCATCAATTGTTCTTTAGAATAAATACTTTCTAAATATACAAAAACAAATTTCGCGCCTAAATGACGATTCGCCGGTTCGTGTGACGGGTGACGATGACGGTATGATTAGAAATGATATCATAGAGCCTAGTTGCAGTACTTTATAATTCTCCATGTGTATTCGTATAACTTCCAACGCAAGATAAATCTTATCCTTTTTGCAATGATTATCGGAACGTTAATATCTACTACAGATTCATATCTCATACCGAGGATAGAGAACTGTAATAATCGTGCGGCTAGTGCTTTGTTTGAGAGTATTATGATGTCATAATTGTTTCTACAAACACATGTCGTTCATGACATGTCTTCATTTATTTTTTCATTCATTCAATAACTGCTTTTAGAATTCGCAATAAATAATTATAAATAAGTAATACTTAATATGAATGAGGTCATAAATGGAATAGAGATGTTTGCTGGAACCGATAATGTTTTATTAATACTGGCATGATATACCTATTATTGTATGTTACCTTATTTTGTGATGTTACTTGTGCGCCATTTCGTATGAGAGAAGCCACTATTTCTGTTGTAGGGTTGGCATATCGTAAATACGTATGTAGTGGAGTGTCTCCAAGCTAGAAAGAAATCATAACCATGTAGTAGTAAATATCAATTCCAGCTGTAATGTAATCATATATTTCGGTCATGCCACATTGATAATGGTTGTAAATTGTACATTGTTATGACAAAATCTTCTGAGTGTACAAAACAATAAAAACCAGCTAAATTCATTCGTACATTATTTACCACACATAGCTTGTTACATAGCATACCGTACTGACCAACGTCAACGCAACAGTCTACTTGTCTACGCCTTTATAAAATAGGACCCAAATAAAATAGTTCAAGAGTTGATTTTTATATTATATAAACCAACTTAAACAGACTAGACAGATAAATTAAAGTGCTACTATAATTGTAATACAATGTGTGAATTGATATTAATTGACTTTATGCAATGTAATATTGTTTCTAAAAATACATGTCGGTTATGGCATGTCTTCATTTCTTGTTTCATTCAATATCTGCTTCTAAAATTCGCAATAAATAATTCAAAATAATTAATATTAATTATAAAATACATATGAAATAGAGATGTTTGCTGGAACAGATACTGTTTTTATAATAATTACATAAAGACCACTATGATTGTGTGTACATTACTACATGTTGTGATGTTACTGATGCGCCATACTATGTGAGACAAGTCACTATTGCTGTTAGAATATCGCAAATACATATTATAGTGTAGTGTCTTCATACTAGAAAGAAGTCATATTCATGTAATGTATTCATATTGTTTTGTTATGTTAAATTAAGACCCAATGAAATTAGTTCAAGAATAATAATTATATTCTAACCAGCTTAAAAAAAAATAGACAGATAAATTGAAGAACTACTATAATTGTAATACAAATGTGTGAATGACAATCGATTATATGACGTCATAATTGGCGAGACGCACTTAGTTATACCATGGAATAATTGTTTTTACAAACACATATCGTTCATGGCATGTCTGCATAATATAGTTTTTAATTAATTTATTTTTTATTTAATAACTGTTTTTGAATTTGCAATACCTAATTCTAAATAATTCATATAATTATAAAAGAGACGTCATAAATGGAATATAGATGTTTGCTTGAACCGATAATGTTTTATTAATACTAGCATAATAGACCTCCTAAAATTGTATGTTACCTCATTTTGTGACGTTGCTGATGCGCCGTGTTGTATGAGATAATCCACTATTTCTGTTGTAGGGTTGGACCATCGTAAATACAAATGTAGTGGAGTGTTTCCATTCTAGAAAGAAATCATAATCATGTAGTTTATAAATATAGATTACAGGTGTAATGTAAACATGTTTTTTATTCATGTCAAATTGACAATTGTTGTAAATTCAACACTGTTATTATATGACTAAAATCAGTTAAATTTATACTACGTTTAATAACATGTTAATCTTACAAATCATGAAAAACAAAAGCACAAACAAACAGTTATTGTACAACCCTGAAGTAAATAGTTGTTATAACTATAATGATAAGCGAAAAAGTGAATACATAGTTGTTGTTGTCGACTGTCAAAGAAATGTTAGTCTACTGTAGTCACTATTATGAATTATCTGTATAATTATTTCGAAAAAGTCTTACTAGATTGGATGTAGATGAACTCAATTATGCTCTTGAAGTTTTTTATTCACATACACAAAATGGGCTCTTGACTTGAAACTGTCATTCTGACCGTCTACCTAATCGGCCAACCCTCTACAGTAACTGTACACACCGATCTCATTATTTAAAACAAACATTAACAATAGGCCTAAGTACTGATTAATATCGTCACTAAGTTTATTTAATTTGCAACATTCGTCAATGAAGCATGTGTTATTGATCCAGGGTATTATACAGTAATCATTACATTTGAATATAGGCATAATGAATACAGTTTTACAATTTACATACATGTAATGGTCTAGGCTAATTGACTAACTAATTGAATGAAAATAATTTGTTATTAGTAATATGGGAGTCCTATCATTATTTTGTCTTACCCAATATTTGGTTTTCAAAATATCTGGCTTTCTTTTACATATTTCTTTAATTTGTTGCAAGTCATTATTCTCGAGTGCATTTTCTAATCTGTAACTGTAAAGGTAAAGGATATAACATGAATTACATCAATACATTAACAAAATAATGATACCTTTGTTTATAGTCTCGTTCGAAAATGTATTTAATATTCGTAGGCATATAGTATTGTTTATCTTCAACTTTACAACTCACCTCCACATCTTAATTACTATACTGAGTCTTCATTTAGCTTTTTTCTTTCTTGGTTTCGTTTGATTTGTTTCTATGAAGATGATATAATTAATGTCTTTTGATGCGACAATAATATATTTTGTGCATGTTGACATAAATGTGAAATATGAAATTATCCTTAAAAAAAGTAATGTAATACTAATTAATTGGTACACAACATTTAAGGAAAATAATGAAGCCCAGCTGCATAAATGTAACACCAACACATGTGTGACTATTACTCATAATGAGAATCTGTACATTTAATAAGTATTATTTTTGACTTTTGTCATTTACCCATATTGGTAGTGTTTTACAGATCATTCAATCATACAATGATAGAACTGTTAAGTACAATAATTAATAAGACTAGCTTTGTCAGGAATACCTTATAATAATACATTATTCACTTTTGTGAATTTTACAATTAAAATGTTGTTTCTCCTATAATACTCGTTTAACTTGTTGTAGAGAATAAATGTATAGGTATTACAAAAACCTTTGAGGACTCTTAGAATTATTTTTATTTTAGTAGACAAAACTGTATATTATAATAGGCCTAAATATTTAAAAACCCGAATAGTCTGATAAATGCATTTACATTTACTTTAAATTCATAATTTCATCCAAGCAGAATACTACGAAAGATATCCTACCCATGAGGAGGCAATGTAGTCCTGAATAACATGTATTATATTTTGGCTAACATTGGCCAGTACAACGTACAATAATATAGAAACAAGATATTCCACTCTAACATAAATACGTTGCTTTCAATCAATGTATATTTTATACATACTTGCTTAACACATTGACTGCCAAGGCATTTTCCGTAATTTCTGTCCCAGTGCCAAGTCCCGTTTACATATTAAATTACAGTTTGAAAGTGTAACATCTGGTCACAGACTATCATGATGTCATTCAAAATACGATGGCGGGAAAAACCGTTGAGACGTATAAATACGTCACTGGCAATGGTCCAACAATTTTATTGACTTTGCCAGGAACGTAAATATACGTCGGGGATTTTCCGCGCTAAAATCGGTCAAACTGTTCATATACGTCATTGTCCACGCTCATACGTCATTTTCCACGTGCATGCGGTACATCATTGCCCACATTGCTGTTCACAATGGCGGAAAACATTAGTGCTGACCAAGCTATAGCTATACTTATGGCAGACGATGAAGATGATGTAGATACAGATTCTGATATGCGATCAATTGATGAATATAGTGAAGATGACATGAGTAGTGATTATGCAGATAGTGATCATAGTATCACTTCTTCGGATGACACAGACGTAGGCCCAGCAGTGGTGATGCGTGGTAGACCTGTACCCCGCGGGCGTGGCCCAAGAATGAGAGGATGGCGCGGACGAGCAGTCGGTCGCGGAAGGAATGCATCTCCAGTAGGAAGTCCAAGATGTGGTCGTGCACCTCGTCGTGTGCCGCGTGGTGCTGCTGCTCGCCGTGGTGCTGCTGCTCGCCGTGGTGGTGGGCATCATGTATGGACAGACGTTGCAGAGGACCCACCAGATTTTATATTTTCAGAGATCCCTGGATTAAAAATCCAAATGCCAGATGATGCATCACCCTTTGATTTTTTTGAATTGTTTATTACGCCACCGATAATAGATATGATGGTTACCGAAATGAACAAATATGCTATATCGGAGATCAATAAAAACAGACCGTTGAAACGTTCTTCACGTATGCATGCCTGGTACAATACGAACGCAGTTGAGATGAAGAAGTTCCTTGCTCTAATGATTCAACTTGGTCCAAATAATAAACCAACATTGGAGCACTACTGGAGCTCTAATGTCTTGTACAAGAACACATTATTCGGCGGTGTTATGTCCCGTAACCGTTTTCAACTAATGTTACGATTCTGGCACTTCGTTGATAATGAAGCACATCATGATGATAGATTATACAAGATACGACCTCTTGTGGATCATTTCAATGACACGATGAAGAACATTTATTATCCAACAAAGAAATTGTGCATTGACGAATCAATGGTACTTTGGCGCGGCAGGCTACTATTTCGACAGTACATAAAGAATAAACGCCACAAGTATGGGGTGAAATTTTATGAACTATGTGAATCGCGAGGTATGATCATAAAAATCGCTATATACACTGGAGCTGGGTTTATTGAAGATAATGAAGACCTAGGACTGACTGCAGCTATAGTTTTAGAACTTATGAAAGATTACCTTCTGTAGGGCTGACAAAACACCTAACCCAGCATTCTACATACTTATGTGGAACGCTCAGATTTGATCGCATCGAAAACCCCAAGGATGTGGTAAACAAAAAATTGAAGAAAGGAGAAATTGAATGGAAACGGTCCGAATCAGTAGTCGTTTGTAAATGGAAGGACAAACGAGACGTGCTAACAATATCGAACATGCACAGAGTTGAGATGGTCGATGTTACGAATCGAAATGGTAAAATTCAGAACAAACCAAATATTATTGGCGACTACAACATGGGAATGTCCGGTATTGACAAGTCCGACCAGATGTTGTCTTATTATTCTTCTTTACGTAAGACGCTTCGCTGGTATAAAAAGATAGGCCTACATATAATCGAGATGTGTATTATAAATTCCCATATAATGTATAAAGATAAAACCGGGAAAAATATGTCACTTTTGGAATTTCGTGACAGTCTGGCAGTTAGTTTGTTAGGAGATGCATATACTGCTCTTCAGGAGAAAGGGGACCCAGTCCCAATCCCACCTGCCCCGGCCGGGGCCGCATTTCATTACCTTGATGTGCTGCCAGCTTCGGAAAAGAAAGCCAATCGTGCCAAAAGATGCGTTGTCTGCGCAAATGCACAGGTTAGAAAAGAAACACGCTACTACTGTCCTGTCTGCCCTCAAAGACCCTCCCTCTGTGTAGTCAACTGCTTCAAAGCATATCACGAGTAAATAAAATGTGTACCGGTAATCCAAAGAGATGAGAAATGACCGGCTGTGTATTACATGCCATTTTGTGTTATTTTAAAATAAAAAATGATTATTATTATTATAGCGTAATTATAGTATTTATTTCCAATGACGTCACAAGCTGGGGTCAATATCTGACCCCCATCCTCTGACCCACCCTATCATCGAGAGATAAAAACAGTAAACCACACTGAATCATTTCATCCTTTATTATTTTTATTTACTATTAGCGCAATTTATGACATGTTTGAGATGATTATATTGAGTGTGAGGGCGCCATCGTATCAACCATATTCAATGCATGAGGGAATAAACACAAACAAACATATGACATTTATTTTTAGATTATCGTTTACGTACATCATTCATAAACTGCCATGCGATAATTCCTATTCCAATCACCACTGCCAGCGATTCTACATACAATACAAAAGTGCTACGATTTTGACGTAGTATTACGTCTTGGCAAGTAGCGACACGCAATTTTTGACGTATAAATACGCCGTGGCAGTGAACGATAATGATAGTTTTAAAATAATCAGTTGAAACAGTATGAGGATTGGATTTTGATTGAATTTTACCGTTTATTTTTTCTTTTTAAGTGAAACACTACGAAAGTGATTAACTTGATTAAAACTGCAAAATTACCTATTACCTTTTCATGTTTTAGGGGTAAAAAACATCTTTAAGTGAACATTGCTAGTCTACACATACCGAACGACAGTTTTGTATAATGTACGGTATACTAAATAGTACGGACATGGCAATAATCTAATGAGTTGAATATATAATATAAACCTTCCTAATTATTCGATCGTGTGTGATCCGATGTGGCCTACGTTATACCAGTGTTACATTGGTACTAGTAAGTTGCTACTTTTAAACAGACGGTCCAATTCATCAGTAGATTGATTTGATAATAGAGATAGAGAGGTAATAACAATAGTATTTCCAAACTGTTTCCTATCTTTTCGTGTTTGTGGCTGGCGTATATATCGAAAATAAAAACTATTATAGATTTTGATCTATTTTATCACATTTTTGTATTAAATAAAGAATGATTATGATCATAATAATAAACACATATTTGTCAGATGTTTTGCCCTACTCGGACGTTTGTACTATGTAGGCCTACATTGAGAAAATATTCGCAAGTAATTACACAATAACAATCCTGCTTAGGCTCGAATCTCACCCTTGCCAGCTTTGTGATCTAGATGTATGAACGCCATGGTAGAGATCTTGAGGTCATGGGATAAATACACCTTGACCAATTGTTGTTGTAAGTTTTCTTAATGTACTTAGTACAAATTAGGGCAAAACTGCCTGACGCAAAGCTACTCCACAGTAGTTAGCAAGTAAATTCCTGTTGGTTCAGTACCCGCTGCACTATTAATTTTGTTACGTGTGCTTTATCAATCTGATTTTACGCCTTCAAATAATACGTACCTGTACTTGGTTTACATTTTACCGCCGCTTTCATATTTTTGGACAGTACGTGCTCTCAATATGTCGTTGCCATTATGCGAATACGTTTTTATGACGTACTAGTTATCGTATTCCTAAGGTTGCGAAACCTCCCTAATAACTGTATTATGACGTATTCTAATTATAAGTTTAAATACACCGTGAATGTTTTCGTTGTCAACAACGACGTATTTTAAAGTATTTTCTCATTTTAGAATCACTTTTTTGCAAAAAAAAAAAAATATATATAAATGGAATAGAAAATAAATAATAAAAAGAAGATACAATTTCGATAATTTTCTCCAAATTAATTGTTGAAATGTCATTGCCCAGGATATAATAAATTCTTTAAAACCCGTTTTTAAAAAGGCCGCAAATACATGGTGTTCAAATAGCGTTTATTTGATTGACAACAATGCTTTAGTCAGATTACTTCCCAATATAGGCCTAATGAAAACTAAGGTGTGGCGAAATTGTTGCGCCTTTTGTAGAGTTTAAACATTGCTTCAAAAAGTATGTACGTTGTTCATATGAATGTGAACTTTTATAACTAAAACAAATATTTTAATAAATAACAGATAAATGTAAAGTGGATTGAAGGAGAGAAGCCGATTATACTGTGACCATAAAACATCGCTATTTGTGATAACAAAAAAACCAACAGGCATAACTTTATCTCCTTATGTATATTCATAACGCCCTCTGCAGTTTCTGCCTTAGCATGCTTGAAAACAAAAATGCTGCTGAATGAGGGCATGCTTATCCGAAAGCGACTTTTCAGTTTAAACTTTTTGTTAAAACAAAGTACACAAACCTGAAACGAATGTTTATTATACAACATAATCGTGGACAAAGACAAAATCGTGGGTGAAAATTGACAATTCTGGTGTGCTCAGATATCGATTGAAACGACCTATACATTACTTATAGAGCCGGGCGTCCGACCGAGGGCACTTGGCGAAATTAGATCAAAATGGGAGTGTATATGAAACTGATAAATCAGTACTTACACTTAAAGATCTAATGAAAAGAATAAAACTAATAGGCCTAGATGTGTGGAGGTTAAAGAATGAAAACAAAAACCAATTTACATGGCGACAAAAAGTTAAAAATATTTATCGTAGGTTAGATTACTGGTTTATATCAAAAGAACTAAATGGGGATGTTAAGTCTTGTGACATTCGGCCTGCGATCTTAACTGACCACCAGGCTGTATCGATTAAATTATACATGCATGAACCAAGACGAGATCCTGGTATGTGGAAATTCAATAACAGTTATTTGCATGCAAGATCCAACGTATACAAATCCAATAATTAGTATAAGTGTAAAAACAATATCAAGAAATTTAGATGTATTGGGTTTACCTAGTCAATTGGAACTTATAAAAAAAGATAGACATAAAAAACAAATTTTAAAAAAAAGAAAAAATGACAAATATATACAAAGATAATATACAAATTGAACTAAAATATGTTTAAAGATGGAATTTATTATATGGATCTTGAAAAAATAAGAACATATATATGAAATTGAAAGAAGATTAAGATCTAGGAAAAAATGGGTTGTTTGCCTTTTTTTGGGTCTTAAAAAATCAAATGGTAATAAAAAAACAAATTAGGAGAATGTTAAACAATAAAGGAACTACAGTAAAAAAGCCAGAATATATAGTTAGTATACATCAAGAAACGCACTTTAGCCAAAAGCAAATTAATTACTACCTTAAAAAAACACAAGTGAATACTCTATCCGAGAAAGAGAACGAATTTTAAAAGTTAAATGTATTATTCTGGTCCTCAAGCTTAACTGGACACTGAAGGAAATCGGAGTAGGCCCTCCACGGACACACGGCAGCCAGAGAAAATCCCCTTTTTTTTATTAGTGTACCAAACTCTTTAACGTGCACTCTTAAGTACACAGTAATATCTTTTGCTTTCTTTATAGCAGTTTCAATGTATTTCTTCTTGTAATTTATATTCCGGAGATATCCGATTAGTTTTCTGTACGATTCTGAAAATCTAAATCTGAAGAAAATATACGTCTGATACGTAATGCTTGACTGTACGGTATGTTTTGGTACAGTGTCGGGGATGACAACTGCTAGGTAGCAGGTACATATTTTTATCCGTGGGTTTACGGAATAGGTCAGTTTTGAGTGTAACATTTCCTATGGTCACTATAGTGTACAAAAAGTCAACGCTACTAGTGGATTTAGTAGCTGTAAAGTTGATAGTTAGGTGAACTGAATTAATATTCAGAAGAAATGAATCCAGATTTTCTTCACCACGGGTCCAGATCATGCAGATGTCTTCAATGTATCTCAACCAAACAAGTGGTTTATTAGCTTGGAGGAACAGAAACTTGGCCTCAAATTGTCACATCAATAAATTTATAAATGGCGCCATTTTTGTGCCCATCGATGTGCAATAAATTTGGAGGTAATATCTATAGTTTATTTTTATTGATTCATTTTCATGATTGAAAACAAAAATGCTGCCGAATGAGGGCACGCGTACCCGGAAGTCACTTAATTTAGTAAACAAACCCTGAAGTGTCAGGAAAAATTAATTTATCACAAAAAGTAACTATAATTTGTGAAAGTGACAAATTCGTTTGATTTTAGATTAGGTGTCTACAACAAACAAACAAACATGGAAACTTTTAACATAATACTCCCTATTAAAGATCAACACAAAAGCTAAACTAACTGTAACATTCCCTAAATGGATTAAACATTGGTCCAAATAACTGTAAAACTGCACATTACTTGAAAATATTAACCTTATTAATGAAATTGAAACGGCATTGTCACAATAATATAAATACACTAATGGCCAAACACATAAAATACATACCAACAAGAGGCAAGCAAATAAAAAAAAACATAGATGAACAAAATCCAATATATACTAAAAAGGTAAAGGTCACTTATTCAATTCTAAAGATAGGGTAATGAGCTGTAAAGTATGTTTTCCTGTTGACGTTATTCTACGCAATCGTTAACAATAATCGGCGATGTTCTACGTAAACATTAAGATGTTACCGATTTACAGTACTTACGTACTTTTTTAACTTACGACGATACAAAATGTCGGCAATTTACAGGAAAAGGGGTAATACTCGACAGTAATCGACTCTACAAGACACGATAGTTGACAATCGCAAGAGTTGAATCCAGTTCAACTCCATCGATATCGCAACGCTAGAACGTAAGAACTGACCAATCACCTTGGCGATATAGCACATGACGTCACATAATTGATTTCTGCTGACTACAATTATTTTGGTTGCATCGCGGTGCGGTCAAAGCTAGGCCTAGCCTAGCCAAAGTGACTATAGAATGATGTTCCGGAAAGTAGGCGTGGAGATATTAGGTAGGTCTAAGTATTCAGCCTAGTCTAAACTGCTATTTGGGCTAAGATATGCCTACTGAAAACGAAGAACCATTATATAGAGATATTAGGCCGACGTCTCATACACTGTGAGCCTACTAGTAGATGCAGCTGAGTCTTATATTCTTTTGTTCGCCTTACTGCGACGTCGAGAAAGAAGACAGGAGTTTCAACTCTAACGTTCAACGCTAGAAATCAAATGTTCGCGCTATCTTTATCATTTCAACCTAATCGTTTTTAAACGATCGTTTTTGAACTTTTAACGATGATAGAGTCGACTAACATCGACAAGAAAACAGACTTTAGGAGCTAATTCGACCTGCCCCGGCATTTTGCGTTAGGATAGCCGGTTCTTTTCCACGCCGACTTATCCTCCCTAGTATTGTCAACCAGGTACTCATACAACTGAGTAGACTGGGAGTTGTGGGGAATTGAACTCTCTGTGTGACAGTCAAGTATCCTAACTAAGTGTACTACCAAACACCATTTATATTAGCATACAACTTACATATAACTTTATGACGATACAACAGTATAATGGCTACGCTTACTAAACCCATACACAAAACGTTTGCGTTAGCGAATTTTAGTTAGCTCAATTCTTACGTCACGCATTATGGATATGACTAATGAATATTCATGTTTATTTTTTGACGTTTCATGATGGGTCCCAGCTTATATAGCTACCTGTAAGCCACTTAACTAAGTAAACCAACTTTGAAGTGTCAGGAAAATGATATGTTATCACAAGGAACAAGGAAACTTTACATTATAGACTCACTATTAAAAGTCAAAACAAAAGCTAAACTAAATGGAATATATTCCCTGAATGAATAAGCATTCGGCCGTTCCAAGGCAAAACCACGTAACTCGCATTTTTGTCAATTTTGAGATTTTTACATTTGGGGAATTATTACAAATTTATGAACAACCTGTAAAAATTTCAGGTTTCAGAGATCATTATTTTTAGAGATAGTACCACGTATCTTTAAGCAAAAAAACAAATAATTCTGGTATTTTCCAAGGCAAAACAACGTATCTACCAGATACGTTGTTCTGCCACGGAAATGCATACGATTTTCGCTTCAAATTCTCACAATCAGCTAAGTTACGTAATTTTCAGACAGAAACCGCTGATGCATGACGATATGCATAGCAACGATCTTAACTAAAAGTAAAAGATATATTAAACAATACTAGGCTTATTAGGCCAGACAACTAATTTAATGTATTAAAATTTATTTATTTACGAAAAAGTTCAGGCAAGCTTGAAACTAGGCTAGGCTATGCTATTATTTTTGACAGACCTACCTAATCTAGCCTAGGCCTAGTACCCCAGTACTGTGAATGGAACTAGGCTAGGCCTAGGCTAGTAGGACGGCCGTTTTTGCATTGTTGTACGTCGGCCTTGTAGTAGCAGGCTAGTAGGTAGGCTATAACATAATAATGTAAGTAAGTCTATATCATAAACAGTAGATCAAAATGGCTAAGTCTAGCTTCAAATGCACTCTTTGTTAAGCCAACCTAGTTCGTAGGCATTATTAGTGATCGCAGCCCTCCCTGTTGTTAAAAAAGAGTTTCAATCCATTGTTTTTAAAATCATCACAGTTACGTTGTTTTGCCATGGAATGACCACAGTTACGTTGTTTTGCCACAGAATATCGCAGTTACGTTGTTTTGCCTCAGAAATGACTTTCATTCTATGCACGTCATTTCCAAGGCAAAACAACGTATCTTTTAAAAGTGGTAATAACTTTTGATCAAATTGTTTAAATTATTTAACATTTCCTATTTAATAATAATTATTATTTATATATACTCATGCAAAATTTCACATCATTACGATAATTTGTTGTTGAAATGCAAACACTCAAACTTTAATTCAATTTTTCTCGAAAAGCAACATTTTGTAGTTACGTTGTTTTGCCTTGGAACGGCCGCATTGGTCCCGATAACTGTAAAACTGGACATTGATTGAAAATAAATAAGCTTAACTACGGCAAATAAAAAAATAGTGAACAAAATCCACAACAACAAATGTAATTTATACTAGCATACATGTAGGGTAAAACTAACCAGTAGAAACTGTAGAAGCAACTTACATATAATTCCACGACATTCCAACAGTATAATGGCTACAACCATACATATTTAGGCTTTTATCTGTATAACCGTAGCTTTTTGTTTAATTGTGATTGTGAACTCGGTCGTTATCATTCAAAATAAAGAGGTTTCGCATGACTACCAAACAGACGGAAGTGAATGAATATTTGTTAAATAATAATAGACTTTGAGTAAATATCTATATTTATAAAATTAGAGTTGAAATCATCATGTTGACGAATTATATATCATGTACTAGCAATAAAGCTCTAGACTATGGAAATACGGTTCACTTCTGCATTCCACAAAACGTTTATTTTCTGTCCGGTCTCCGATTAGTACTGAAACTAGACAACACTATAAATTTGACTATTTAGTATGCGTACATATTCAATTACATGTATGAGGTGGTGAATACTAACTAACATATACATCTTTTCTTAAAAGGTGTGAGCCAATAATTACATTTCTAGCATTTTATCACCATGTCAACTAATGTTGATTATGAATAATTAATGCTCAACGTAAAATTTACCAATATAAACTGATTTACAATAAATAGAATACAGGTAATTTGATTATTTGTCTTGTTTCAGTGTTAAAACTCTTTTTCAGTTGTTAGGGAATTTCAAAGGAAGTTATTATTATTCACTTTTCTAAAACTGTATTGTAGAGACTAGAGGCCGACACACAATGTGACCAAAAGAACATCGCTATTCACGATAATAAAAAGCAACAAGCATCACGTCATCTCCTCATGCATATTCAATTGACTCGATAACGCCCTCTATAGTTTTTTTTTTTTTGCATGATTGAAAACAAAAATGCTGCCGAATGAGGGCACGCGTACCCGGAAGCCACTAAACTAAGTAAACCAATCCTAAAGTGTCAGGAAAATTATATGATATCACAAAAAGTATCTATAATTTGTGAAAGTGACGAATTGGTTTTATTTTAAATTAGTTGTCTACAACAAACAAACAAACGAGGACACTTAACATAATACTCTCTATTAAAGGTAAACACAAAAGCTAAAATAACTGTAATATCTTCCCTGAATGAATTAAACAATGGTCCCGATAACTGTAAAACTGCACATTGATTGAAAATATTAACCTTATTAATGAAATTGAAACGGCATTGTCACAATAATAATTATAAATACACGAATGGCCAAACAGAGAAAATACATACCAACAATTCAATTCAATTGAAAATTCTTTAATCATCCCACACGGGGCAATTCAAACCAGAGGCGAGAAAATGAAAAAAAAACAACAAAAAAACATGGATAAACAAAATCCAAAACGGTTTATGTCATTTATACTAAAAAGGTAAAGGTACCGTATTCAATTCTGAACATAGAATAATGAGCTAATTCGACATGCCCCAGGCATTATGTGGTAGGGTAGCCAAATCCTTTCTACGTCGCCATATCCTCCCTAGTATTTTCAACCAGGTACTCATTTACATCTGAGTAGACTAAGCGTTGTGGGGAATTGAACCCAGGTCTCTCTTTGTGACAATCAAGTGCCCTAAGCACCTGGGTGACAGTCAAGTGTCCTAACCACCTGGGTGACAGTCAAGTATCCTAACCACCTGGGTGACAGTCAAGTGTCCTAACCGCCTAGGTGACAGTCAAGTGTCCTAACTACCTGGGTGACAGTCAAGTGTCATAACCACTCGACTACCAAACTTATTTATACTAGCATAGGGTAAAACTAATCGGTAGAAGCTAAACCAACTTACATATAACTTCACGACACCCAAATATAATGGCTACGTTTACTAAACTCATACATATTATCTGAAGTTTTCTTGTGCATAACCGTAGCGCGTTGTTTAAACAAATAAAGTGTAGGGATATTGTGATTGTAAACTCGGTCGTTATCATTTAAAATAAATAGGTTTCGCATGACTACCAAACAGAGGGAAATGAATATTTAGTTTAATAATAATAGACTTTGAGTAAATGTCTATCATTGCATTGACTACCGTGTAACAACATACGTATTATTTATAAAATTAGAGTTGAAATCATCATGTTGACGGATTATATATCATGTACTAGCAATAAAGCTCTAGACTATGCAAATGCCGTTCACTTCTTCAGTCTACAAAATAAAGTTTATTTTCTTCCGGTCCGGTTTTACTGAAACTATACAACACTTTAAAGTTGACTATAATCATGAGTACCTATTCAAATACATGCATGAGGGAGTTAATATGCCTACCAGCCAAACTAAAATATACATCTTTTCTTAAGGTGTGAGCCTATAATTAAATGTATAACATTGTATCAACATGTCAACTAATGTTGATGATGAATAAATGCTCAACGTAAAATGTACCAATATAAACTGATTTACAATAAATAGAATACAGGTACTTTGATCATTTGTCTTGTTTCAGGGTTAAAACCCTTTTTCAGTTGTTAGGGAATTTCTATGGAATTCATTATAATTCATTTTTCTAAAACTGTATTTAACAAATAACATATAAACGAAAAGAGAATTGGAGGATAGAGTCCGACATACACTGTGACCAAAACAACATCGCAATAACGATAACAGGCATATTCAATTGACTCGATAACACCCTCTAAAGTTTTCTGTTTTAGCACGATTGAAAACATAAATATTGCAGAATGAGGTCACGCGTACCCGGAAACCAACCAACAAATCATATTTATCACAAAAAAGTATCTCTAATTTGTGAATGTTACGAATTAGTTTTATTTTATTATGTGCGCACGAAAAACAAACAATAAAACGTATTTATTATATTATAGATTCTCTATTAAAAGCCAAAACACAAGTTAAGATAAATGTAATATATTCATTCGCTGAATTAATTAAACATTCGTCACGATAACTGTAAAACTGCACATTGATTGAAAATATTAACCTTATTAATAAATTTGAAATCAAAACATAAGTAAACTTGACTACTGCATTGTCACATTAATATAAATACACTGTTAGCCAAACAGAGAAAATACCTACCAACGAGAGGCAAGAAATGAAAACAGTATAGTGAACAAAATCCAAAACAACAATGACGTATGCTGTATTAAATTCAGAATATAATTTATACTAACATAAATGTAGGGTAAAACTAACCAGTAGAAACAGTAGAAGCTAAACAACTTACATATAATTCCACGGCACTCCAACAGTATAATGGCTACATTACTAAACCCATACATATTTAGGCTTTTATCTGTATAACCGTAGCTTTTTGTTCAAACAATAAACTGTAGGACTATTGTGATTGTGAACTCGGTTTCGCATGACTATCAAACAGACGGAAATGAATAAATATTTAGTTGAATATAGACTTTGAGTTAATATCTATCATTGCATTGACTACTATCATACATATATTTATAGAACTAGAGTTGAAATCATCATGTTGACGAACAACAATGACGTATGCTGTATTAAATTCAGAATATAATTTATACTAGCATAAATGTAGGGTAAAACTAACCAGTAGAAACAGTAGAAGCTAAACAACAACTACATATAATTATACGAAACTCAAACAGTATAATGGCTACATTTACTAAACCCATACATATGTGTTCTTTCTTCTGTACAACCGTAGCTTTTTGCCTATAAACAATAAAGTGTATGGCTATTGTGATTATGAACTCGGCCATTATCATTGAAAAAATAGGTTTCGCATGACTACCAAACAGACGGAAATGAAATCATCTTTAGTTTAATAAAATAGACTTTTAGTAAGTATATCATTGCATTGACTATTTTGCAGCATCATACATAAAACTAGTGTTGAAATCATAATTTTTACTACTTATACCAATAAAGCTCTTTTCCCTGACGTTTTTTGGATCCAGAAGCTTGGACCTATATATTAGTCGAGTTTACAAAATACCAAAAATGTCGGCCATAGATAAAAAGCTTTCCGCTTGATATAGCTTCTGAATGAGTAGTCCTCTGGTGATATAGCTGGCTAAAGCAGCGGCGCGAAAGGCAACAAGCATAACTTCATCTTCTCATGTATGTTCTATATTTAATTTTTTAGCATGATTGAAAACAAAAATGCTGCCGCATGAGGGCACGCATACGCGGAAGCAATGTTTGTTCGTACATAAGTGAAAGATAGTTACTTCCGCAATATAACTAAACCTAACTCTCTATTTATTATCTCTCTCTCTCTCTCTCTCCGTCATTATAACGTAAACACAAATTACCCATGGGATTCGAACCCCATAATCTAATCCACCCGACTATAAAGACGGCCCCAAAGTTTATATTATGGATATGACTAATGAATATTCAATAAATAAATCATTTTGTTTGACAAATCCAAAAGAAATTACTCACATTCTTTAGCTTTCGCCATCTTGGCTGATGGCTTGATCACAAGTGATCCGGTCCGGTCACGATTTTTTTTTCCGTACGAGAGTTCCTCCATCGGTTCGTTTCGACCTCAATCGACTCTCTTCGGTATTCGGTAAGTCAGCTCACTGATGCGTGACAACATAATACTGTAGAATTTCCAAACCGCGAGTTACTTTCACAGGCTCTCAGTCTCACAACAGTAAAAAGAATTTACACTAAATACGAACTTTGATTGACATTAATTAATAAATACTAGGCCTAGGCCTACTAAGTAATTACATTAAGAACCCAATAGCATTTTAAAGATATTTAGGCCTAGGTCTACGACCCAATAGTAGATATTTAGGCCTAGGTCTAGGTATTGTAGTTATATGGCTAGCCTAGCCACGCTTGTGTAGGCCTATGCCATGTATTACTTTTGAATTTAAAATGATTATGTACAGTAGGAATTCCTATGCACAGTGTATGTTTTTTATACTTTTTAAAATAATATTATTAAATTAATATTTATATTGTAGGCTGATGGAAATTTTACGTTAAAGATGTATTATCCCCAATCATGAAAAATAAAGATTTCAGACTTTTAATAATAGGCCATTTTGGGAGTTTTAATTCAATAGAAAAAAAAATGATTTCAATTATAAAAAAAAACAAAATATACAGTTAAATCTAACCAAAAACCCATTGCCTGACAGACAATTTGACACTTTAAATTATAGTTTTTTCCGGTAAATAGTTATTTTGCCAATCCAATTTTTGGTCAAAGTGAATAACTATTATGTGACATTAAAATAACATATTCAACAATAAAATGTTTACAAAAATTGTATTCTTCAGGGGGATAGTATATCGTTAAAATTAAAAACTTATATTTTCCAAGAGTCTAGATTCAAGAAATTGTATTGGCCCACTTAAAATGGAAATTTATTATATTTTTAAGAATAAAACAAATACATAAAAAATAATATAGCCTAAATCCTATTATTATTACAGTATATCATATTAAAAAATCAAAATATGAATATCATTAAAATAAATTAGGTCAATTAAAATCCTAAAAATACATTACAAAAATAACTGATACGTACTAACATCTTGTCATAATTTTATTTGAATCAAATTTCTTGTATGAGTAAACATTTCTTTCAATTACGGTAAGTACTTCTCTACGTTGAAAAAAAAAATAACAGAGAGTTTGCGAAATGTACTAATATTTTATTTGGACTTATTTATAAATAAATGCTGATGCTGTGTGTGTGTGTGTTTACTGTTTGTGAATCTGATTCAATTCTAATTCAATTCAATTCAAAATTCTTTAATCATCCCACACGGGGCAATTCAAATAAAAAGGTCTGGATTAAAATGATCTTACAAAATATACAAGATATCACAATACACAGTACAAAATAGAAAAAAAAAAAAAAGAGTCAAGGTTCAAGGATTTAAGAGTCGAATAGCCACTGGCAAAAACGAATTCCTTTTCCGGTTTGTTCTACATGCCGGGCATCGAAAGCGACGCCCATGAGGCATGAGCTCGAAATCACTGAACAAGGCATGGTTAATATTTTTTAGAATAGCTCTACTTTTTTCTAGAGTTTGCATGTCACAGAAAGAAGATAAGCTAAGAAGTTGACAACCTATTAATTTAGAACTTAAGTTAACAATTCTTTGTAGAGTTTTTCTCTTTGACCCTAAGACTAAAAAACCAGCATATAAAGGAAAAAGTTAAAACGTTCTCAATAAAGGAATTATAAAAAACCCTAAGAATTACTTTATCGACATTAAAATGGTTCAGCTTCCTTAACAGATAAAGTCTCTGGTGTCCTTTCTTTACTATTGCCTCTGTGTTTAATTCCCAGCCGAGATTGTCCTCAAATATAGTACCTAGGTATTTAAAGGAATGGACAATATCGACTGGTTCGTCATTTATAATGGATACCCAAGGGTTGCGTCCTTTCTCCTTCCTAAAATCTACAATCATCTCCTTGGTTTTGGTCACATTGAGTTCCAAGTAGGAGTTTCCACAAAATTGAATAAAATCATCTAAAGCGGAACCATGGCCGTCCTGTGAATTTTGAAGGAGAGACAGCAAGACAGTGTCGTCAGCAAATTTAACAAGATTACTATTGTCCTGTTTGCTGCGACAGTCATCCGTGTATATAATATACAGGAGATGAGAGAGGACGCAACCCTGGGGGGATCCAATACTTGTCATACGTACATTCGAGTGTCTTTGGTTAACTAAGATCCTCTGACATCTGTTCGTAAGAAAACTTATAATCCATAATACAAAATCACGTTGAAAACCAAAATTCGAAATTAATTTGTTTCCTAAAATATAAGGGTGCATGGTATTGAAGGCAGAAGAGAAGTCGGCGAATAACATTCTGGCGTGAGATCGAGGCAGTTCAAGGTGCTTGTACAATGTGTTTAATAAAAAAAGCTTGGCATCCTCAACACCTCTTCCAGACCTGTATGCAAACTGCAGTGGATCGAGTTTAGACTCTACAACAGACGTGATGTAGGTTTTAACTATCTTTTCAAAGATTTTCATAACAAGATGTCAGCGCAATAGGGCGCAGATCATTCAGTTGTTTTATGACAGTCTGTTTAGGAATAGGTTTTATAATCGATTCTTTCCAAAGATTAGGAACTACACACTGGTTTATAGAGGTCTGGAAGAGGTACCGAAGGACACCACTGAGCTGATCCGCACACGACTTCAATGTTCTGCCCTCAATACCATCGGGACCAGAACTATTAGGCGCTAATGCAGTTTCGTACCCACCCCTTAAAATTACTCAAAATTGTTTCAATACTTCATCTAACCTACTCACGAGTTGTCTACAGCATTCTGCAAGCATAAAATTGTAAAATATCGATAACTTTTTATTTATAAATATTTTTAATCAATTGATAATTGAGCACCCTTCAGAAATCCATCGCAAGCTTAGCTTCGCGAAAATCATCGCTAGGCCTGCCGATAAAAGTACGGAGGCCTCATAGGGCATCGATCAATAGAGGACGCTGTTATGGTCATATTATAATGTCTTTAAAAAATATTCCTCGTGAAACGAACTTTTAAGTTTTTTCATAAAGAAATATTTTGTGTTTAATTATGTTGTTAATTTTTAGAAATTCTTTTTAATTTGAGTGTTATTGTCTTGTCAAATTATATTTTTGTGAGGGTCTTTAATGATCAGCTTCGGCTGGATGGACCACCCTCGTAAAATATTGTTGAAATAAATAAAGGAACAGTTGCTTCATTATTAAATGTTATATTTTTATTTTATTTTAATAAACACAACAGGAAAGAAGATAAAAAGGAAGAAATGAAAGACATGAAATGATGTTTTCAGTAATTGATGGAAAACATTTTTATTATAATTATCATTTTATTACTGTACATTACATTTCAATAAATTATATCTTTCTGTTTTTGTTGCATTTCTTATTTCCATGTATTTGAAGAGGTCTTTCATGGGTGAATAACAAATGTTAATTTATATACTTCTATAAAATCTTAAAACAAGGAAACCATTAGTGTTTCTAATATAGTGATAACATTACTAAAACAATTAATTTGTCATAAGCTCCTTGTTTATTGTGTTATAACAATGTAGCTCAGGACTGAATGAAGTACTGTAATTCTTTTTATTTCATTTTATTTATTTATTTGACCTACAAATCATAATGTAAAATAAACTAAAACAGAGGAAAATTGGTCTGTAGTACTTAAATCTTCAAGTCAGCAGTCCCATACAATTTATCTTCTTTCCTGTGTGAAATTCTACTATTAAAAATGAAAAACAAATTAAAAACATAACATATGATGATACCCACAATGATGAATAAAATAATTGTATATTATTTCTTTATTAAAAATACGAAATTCATGTCGGAAATAATGCAAATTATTATTTAGTGCGTGCTTTAAACATTAGTAAATTACGCCCTCTATAGAACGTAACTGTTTACTCTATCAAGAGTTAATGTCCTGTGAGGCCTCCGTACTTTTATCGGCAGGCCTAGCGACGATTTTCGCGAAGCTAAGCTGGCGATGTATTTCTGAAGGGTGCTCAGTATTAATTGATTAAAAATAGTTACAAATAAAAAAAATATCGAATTTTTACAATTTTATGATTGCAGGATTTTGTAGACAACTCGTGAGTAGGTTGGATGAAGATTTTGAGTAATTTTAAGGGGTGGGTACGAAACTGCATTAGCGCCAACTATTATTTACATTGGTTTGTGGCTGCCTATACAGTATTATATTATTAACATTCTAGGCCTAGGCCTAGGCCTATTATTATTATTACACCCAATAATAATAATGCTCTTACCGTTACTAAAACTATGAGGTTCAGTACTACTATTAATATTTATTATTATATTTACAGTGCGCCAGTAAGGCAAAAGGCACACCACAATAAAGACGACCGGACACGTAAGACTCAAGTAGAACAAGATCTTTATTCGTCAAAACCAAATATCACAATAACATAACAACCAGCGGCCATGATATATATGAGTCAACCCAGATAGGGGGCGCTAGACTGGCGTAATCATTTTTTTTTCTCTTCTCATAAAACACAAAAACAAAACAAAGCAAGCAAAGGCACTCAAAATCTAAATTGAATGGTCGAAACTTAACTATATAATACGTATGAAACATTATAAATCAAGAACGTAGTCAGAGAGATGACTAGGAAATCTGCGTGAACGTGTGGATGTGCGATGAGACAACTGTGCTGGAACTTCCATTGGTGATTCTTCCGGGGTCTGTATGGATGATGACTTGTCGTTCACCTCATTAGGAGAGGCTGAAAGAGTTGACGGTACCTCAGGTGGAGGAAATGGAGACGGATCAACTGTGAAATCAGGTTCTTCATCACAGGTGTCGCAGTGGCGTTGTGAGGTTGGTGTGGGAGAATGATGAACGTCAGTCGGTACAGTAAAACACTCTGATTTCTTTACACGATAAGTAGCGCTTCTCAATTGTGAGTGCGTAAACTTTCGGACGTTGTACCACTTGCCATCTACAGAAACAACGAGATAGCGAGCGATATCGTGCACAGGTCTTGCGACGATCTGTCCACAGGTAGACTAAATCACCAACCGCAATAGAAACGTCAGGTGCTGCACACGCGACGGGTGCCTTAGACTTTTCGCTGTGCGCGTGATTAGAGGCTCTGAGGTGCTGTTGGCTGATAATCAACTTGCGGTCAGAAATAGGGATTTGGTCATGAGTGAACTGATCTCGCTGTGTCCACATTTCGCGAGACGACAATCCTCGTGTTCGGATACGGGAGTTAAGACGAGATGTGGCGACAGCAAGCACTGTCGGTGAGATGGGACCACCACCAGGCTCTTGCCGAAGTAACTCTTCTGACAATTCGCGTACAGCTTTCTCTCCAACCGGGTTTTTGTTGATGTTCTTAACTCTGCCAATTTCGATCGAAATCCTATGTTTTTGTAAGACGGGATCGTGGACGAGTGCCATGAAGCCCGGGGCAGGGTCTGTGCGGATGGTTGCTGAGGGACCCTCCACGGGGCACCCTCCACGGGGCACCCTCCACGGGGCACATGCCAATGCATAAGCGAATTAAGGTATCACGGAGAGTATCGTGCTTCTCATCGGTGATTAAACACGAAAGGGTGTAAGACGTCACCGTCTCTCTGACAACAAGAATAAGTTGACGCTCGCGTTTTAGGACATCGGCGGCAAAGGTGACTCCGAGCTTCGACGGAGGATCATCAGTGGACTGTTCAATTGCAGTGGTGGGTACAGTACGGATCGAGGCACAGTGATGACACGATTCTGACACCTGTTCGATGGTTTTGTCCAAGTCAAGCGCAAAGAAGTGGCGGCGAACGGATAACTTAAGTTGGTGACTAGTTGGGTGATCTAGCCGGACGTGAAGTGATGTCAGCAGTCCGTTTAATACGGGGCGAGGGACAATGATACATTCATGCTTAAGTGAGAGTGGTTCAGTGCGGTTGACTACAAGGAGACCATCTCTTCCAATGGAACAACAGTTAAGGTACCGTTTAATGTCCCTGACACAGGGACATTGGTTAACTTTTTAGATTGACGCGTTCCTTGAATAAGATGAGCTTTTACACGCCGAAGGTCTGGACACTCGGATTGGATGGCTAGCCAAGCTGGCCGACTGGTGAACGGGAGTTTGGCGTCTCCAGTAATGAAATCACGTATCGATGAACGTAGTACCGTTGACTCTATCGCGCCGTTGACAAATGAGCAAACCTGACAGTTGTCAACTGAGCATGGTGGAGCGTTGCGACTAGCAAAGTCGGATGGGACGTTGGCTGAGCCTGCCAGGTGCCGAATAGAAATCTGGTACCTGCTAGCGGTGGACAGGAATGTGGACACACGGGGACTGACTGAGAATTCTCCCCTGCATAGCTTTTCAAGCGCTTGGACGCATGGCTTACTGTCAGTTAGGACAAATGTGTTATGTCGAGACTGGATAATAAAAGGACTAAAATGTTTAACGGCTGCCGCGATAGCCAAAGCTTCGATCTCGCAGGGTAGCCATGTGACCTGACGTGCACGGAGTTTGGCATCGCACCAATGTATTGTTTCTTTGGACTGTAAGCCGGCTATGGCTTCTTCCAGTGGAGCGATGAGAGATGCGCACTGAGGTAAAACGCGTGCTAACACCTTATATGCCCCGATAAAAGAGCGTAAACCTCTTACCGTCGGTGGTGGAGTGCATGCCTTTAACGTTGAAATACGATGAGTATTTGCGCGAATAGAACCTAGGGACCAGGTCCACCCAAGAATGGTTGTAGTTTGTGGACAAATCACCGTTTTGCTAGCAGACAATAGCAGACCACACTTGTAAATGCATTGGAGTAGACGCCGCCAATTGTAAATTAACTCCTCTAAACTGTCCCCTCCACAATAAAGGTCATCCGCAAGCTTTGCTACTACTCCCTCCTTAATCAAATCCCCCAGTACCCGACAAGTCAGCTCTTCGAGGGCGGTCTCTGAACCAGGCATACCCATGGCACACCGGGCATAAACTCTCACACCTCGAAATGGTGTGGCAACGCCACAGTACTTCATAGAAGCTTGAGACAAAGGAATCTGGTAAAAGGCCTTTGTGAGGTCAGTAGTGATTAAGTGCTTCCATTTTGCGATGTTACGTAGAACGGAGTTGACATCCGGCATAAGGGAGGGTTGGGGTTTCGCATATCGTCCGACCTCGGCGAATGCTGTAACCAGACGGTAACCACCACTCTCTTTTTTTGACAAGGAAAGATGGGTTAAGATATTCGACTTGGACACCGACGTCCTCGGGGCGAACAAATACTCCCACTTCCTCAAGCTCATCAAATTTGTCCTGTAGCTCAACCAGTTTATCTCTGGAGTACTGAGGAACTCGACCTTTCCTCTGAGGAGGCTGTACAGGTCCCATGTTAACAACAGCCTGGAATGGGCCAACAGAGCCGTTGTAGGCTTTAATCATAGGATCGAAAACAACATCGTATTCAGTAAGAATGGATTGGAATTGGGATTTCACATTCTGTGGGAGGATATGGTCTGGATCTAGCTTGACATAATCAGAAAACGCGAAAAAGGAAGGAGGCTTACAGGGCTTAGATGGCGACTTTTGGGGAATAGCATTTTCGGTTGACAATGGCACAAAGGTGGGTCGGACTTGGCAAAAATGTTCGTGTCGTTTGATGACCTGAGGTGTGTCGGTGGAGTTTGGGATACGTACCCTTCCCGCAACACTAGAGACCAAGTCAAACTTTGGCCAGGTTCGAGGAAACGTACCCTTACTATGTGGTTCGAGAGCAAACACGTCATCTTGTTGGATGAAGTCAGACGGAATGGCTACCTCGATAAATTTTCCCGGCCATATAGTGGTCTCCCCTTTAGGAGCACGAAGCACACAAGCACGGCGAACCGTGTTATGGTGAAGGCCCTGTACCTGGGAACCATAGATGTACGTGGTACCGTCACCCAATTTAATTTCCCGCTTCGCGGGTCGGAGGGCGATATCATTTAGCTCCATAAAAGGAGTTCCGGCAAGAATGTCGACATCGAGACCCTCAAATTTGAATTCCCTGTCGTCCCTTGTGAGAATAATTGTGGTTTCGCCTACGACCGAAAGTGGGGAAGATCCGTCAGCCTGATGGGCAGACTGAGAGCTACTTTTAATGGTGGCGCCAAGGGCAGTGGCAGCAGTAAAGGCTATCATGTTTCCCGTAGCCCCACTGTCGAGTGTGATTCTGGCTGTGTGGTGTTGGTGAAATGTGTCAAGGTATGGGGACTGGCGAACTTGGACTCGTAAAGCTGTCGACGGTGCACTATTATCACCAGGCTCATCCGAGGTGTTATCATCATCGATGATGCCAACGATTTGTCGGGCTTTAGCCATGTATTTCCTGTCTGACTCGGTCAAATGAGGGCATTCACTGAGGAAATGCTTGTCGTCCGATCGGCCGCTCTGTTTACAGATAGGACAGGACTTGTGTTGGGAAAACTGTGGTCGGGAGAATGACTGCCAAGGATTGGAATTTCGGCGTGAATCAGTGGAGCGGGGTGTGAAAGCTGAAGGAGAGCGAAATGTGGATGACCGAAAAACACGCGCATCATCCGCAGTTCGTAACTCTTCTAAGAGAGAGTCTAAAGCCTAAGAAATCTCCGGTTTCACTGACGCTAGAGTTCGAGTGCGGAGCTCAGTACCATACCTTTGCTTAACTAACTTAGGAAGGCCTTTGTGGATGAGAGAGAGCCAAGTAAGAACTACCAAATTTTCCAATGAGGGTGAAAGTTCTTCGTCCTCCTGTATTTGGGCATCATGGTGGGAAATGCCCCCGTCTTGACGTAGTAAATTATCATGGACGAAAGCAACTAAGCGCTGATAGAGATCTTCCGGCCTTTCATTATCTTGTAAATGTATATCAGCAAAATCTACCTCCTCATTGTCGTCAGTTAAGCCGCGAAGGGGGGATGCCCTGGTTTTGGGACGCCAAACAGAACCATCTAGGAGAAATGGGGCAAAATTTGCATCAAGTGAGAGTGTGTAGATAAGGTTTTGCTTCCAGTTTTCGAATGTATTTATAGTTTCATTCTTGGTTAAGCACCATTGCTTGGGTGCTCTAGTACCGGCCATGGTAAGAAATATATACAGAAGTCTAGGTGTTGTCAGTTGCACGTGTGAAGCAACAGCCGATCGGCGCCTGTGAAAGCGTAGAGTATGTGATGATATGCTAGCTCGATTTGTTGGGCTAGGCCTACAAGATTGGGTAGGCTACTCACCAGTACTAGTCGAATAATGGTGGGTGGGCTCGTAATCGTATAGCTGCCACCACGTCAGTAAGGCAAAAGGCACACCACAATAAAGACGACCGGACACGTAAGACTCAAGTAGAATAAGATCTTTATTCGTCAAAACCAAATATCACAATAACATAACAACCAGCCGCCATGATATATGAGTCAACCCAGATAGGGGGCGCTAGACTGGCGGTGAGTATAGTATAGTAATGTATAAATCACTCGTGAAAAAAAGCTGCTCACGTTTTGTCTTGTGGTTGTTGTCACGCATCGGTGGCTTACCGAAGAGTCGATTGAGTCCGAAACGAACCGATGGAGGAACTCTCGTACGGAAAAAAAATCGCGATCCGGTCCACTGCTACTTCCTGGAAATCTGTTGTTATTGTTTCTAGGTGACGTCATACTTTTTCGTAGCAATGATGTGTATACGTGATCGAGATATACAGCCCCTTCGTCGCGGTTGATTGCGTTAGCCCTCTCTTTCTGATTTGGATTGCCTCTATGATTCTACGCTTGAATGGGTTAGATTTATTTATTACCTACAACAATCCTACAAAATGCGCTTATTCACGGATAATGAATATTCATGTTTCTTTTGTGACGTTTCATGATGGGTCTCCAGCTTATGCACTGTTGGCCATACAGAGAAAATACATACTAGAAAGAGGCGAAAAAATGAAAAGAAAAACACATGGTTGGTTGGACAAAATAAAAAAAAAACTTAACAATAATGTATTCTGCATTGCATTCAAAATATCATTTATACACTAGCATAGATTAAAAAAAATCGGTAGAAGCTAAAACAACTTACATATAATTTCGAGACACTCCAACAGTATAATCATGGCTACGTTGACTAAACCCATACATATCTTAGGCTTTCTTCTTCATAACCGTAGCTTTTATTAAAGTGTATAACTAATTGTGTTTGTGAACTTGGAGGTTTCATTTGAAATAAAGAGGTTTCGCATGACTACCACACAAACGGAAATGAATTGATTTTTAGTTGAATATATACTTATACTTATACTTAAATATATATCACTGTACCAGCCAAACTAAAATATACATCTTTTCTTAAAGGTGTGAGCCAATAATTATATTTCTTACATTGTATCACCATGTCAACTAATGTTGATGATAAATAAATGCTCAACGTAAAATGTAGCAATATAAACTGATTTACAATAAATAGAATACAGGTACTTTGATCATTTGTCTTGTTTCAGTGTTAGGGAATTTCTCTGCAATCATTATATTATTCACTTTTCTGTATTTAACAAATAAGCAATAACATATAAACGTAAAGAGGATTGGAGGATAGAGGCCGATATACACTGTGACCATAACAACATCGTTATTCGCGATTATAAAAAAAGCAACAAGCATCACGTCATCTCCGCATGTATGTTAAATTGACTCGATAACACCCTCTATAGTTTATTTTTTAGCATGATTGAAAACAAAAAATGCTGCCGAATGAGAGCACGCGTACCCGGTAGTGTTGCTAATGGAATTCGAACCCCATAGTCGGCTCAACAGAAAACGTTTGCTTAGCGAATTTTAGTTAGCTCAATTCTTACGTCACGCATTATGGATATGACTAATGAATATTCATGTTTATTTTGTGACGTTTCATGATGGGTCCCTAGCTTATATAGCTGCCTGGAAGCCACTAAGTAAACCAACCCTGAAGTGTCAGGAAAATTATATGTTATCACAAAAAGTACCTATAATTTGTGAAAGTAACGAATTAGTTTTATTTTAGATGGTGTGCACGAAAAACAAACAAGCAAACTTTACATTATAGACTCTATTAAAAGTAAACCCAAAAGCTAAAATAAATGGAATATATTATTCCCTGAATGAATTAAGTATTGGTCCCGATAACTGTAGAACTTCACATTGATTGAAAATAAATAAGCTTGACTACGGCATTGTCACAATGATATAAATACACTGTTGGCCAAACAGAGGAAATACATACCAACAAGAGGCGAGAAATGAATACAAAATAGTGAACAAAATCCAATACAACAAATGTAATTTATACTATAGCATACATGTAGGGTAAAACTAACCAGTAGAAACAGTAGAAGCTAAACAACTTACATATAATTCCACGACACTCCAACAGTATAATGGCTACATTACTAAACCCATACATATTTAGGCTTTTATCTGTATAACCGTAGCTTGTTGTTCAAACAATAAAGTGTAGGACTATTGTGATTGAAACTCGGTTTCGCATGACTACCAAACAGACGGAAATGAATAAATAATTAGTTGAATACAGACTTTGAGTTAATATCTATCATTGCATTGACTACTATCATACATATATTTATAGAACTAGAGTTGAAATTATCATGTTGACGAATTATATATCATGTACTACCAATAAAGATCTAGACTATGTGAAAACGACCATCGCTCACAAATTTGATAACGCCCACAAAGGTAAACAAAATAGAGAATTTTTCGCCCACAAATTTAGAAAAAAAAAACAAATTTAGTGCTATGACTTAAGCAATTTTGATCGAGTTAATCATGATTGTATTGAGTTGTTGTGTGTTCACGATACGTCTGTTAGGGTCGTCGTCAACGCGTTGGATTATTACCATTTCTGTTCGTACGCGCGATATGTGCATGCTAACTTGTTGGTTTAATATACGTAATAGTTCAAGACGATATTTGTTAATTGCTAACATGCAAATATCGCGCGCACAAGCAGCAAAAGTAATAATCCAACGCGTTAACGACGACCCTAACAGACGTATCATGAAAACACAAGTATTGAAACAAGTCAATACAATGTATATAAATACATTAATATTAACTCGATCAAAATGGTTTGGGCCTAGCACTAAATTTTATTTGTATTTTTTTTTACATTTGTGGGAGAAAATGTCTCTCTTTTTTTTCACATTTGTGGGCGCTGTTTCACATTTGTGGGTGATGCGTTTTTACATTTGTGCTTGTTTTTACATTTGTGGGTGATGCGTTTTCACATTTGTGGTTGTTTTCACATTTGTGGGTGATGCGTTTACACATTTGTGGTTGTTTTCACATTTGTGGGTGATAAGTTTTCACATTTGTGGTTGTTTTCACATTTGTGGTTGTTTTCACATTTGTGGGTGATACGTTTTCACATTTGTGGTTGTTTTCACATTTGTGGTTGTTTTCACATTTGTGGATTCAACAAGGCACCTGAAAATCAGGGTAAATATGAAAGAAGCCCAACATTAAAGTTCCACGCAATAGGCCTATTGTTTGACGTTTAGTGCGGCATACACTTCAAACTTTAAATGTAAGCGTCGTCCTCAATAAACATAATTTTGTCGTCCTAAAATTGGCCTAAACATAACTGTTATTTATGTCACTGGAAGGCAGCGCAAAAAGTCGAGACAAAAAGAAAGCACACAACTCCAAACTGGATGGCATATGTCATAATATTGAATGACGGAAACAATATGAATAAAACAAATTGGGCAGCCTCATCATAATATTTACATTACAAATCAAGACACAGTACTTGTATTACAAACTAAATTGAGATGCCCAAAAATCATATAATTAGATAATCGTATAACATAGACCTAATAAAAGAAAAACATATAATATCAAAGGTATGTTAAATGAAAAATACACATTTAGCAAAAGTATATTACAAGCTTTTGCACTACAAAGCAAAAGCTATATATCTGGAAATTAAAAGATAACAAACATTGTAAATATTGTGGCATCACTGAAGGCGAAGTACACATGTTCTTCAAATGTAAACAGATTAAAAATGTTTGGAAAAAAGTAGGAAATATTCTTAAATCTGAATGATAACTATATGTTATATTGTACACCGTTTCTAATTTGTACTTATTTCCTTTCAAAGAAAATACAAAACTGTATTTTTCTGCAGTTAAAGTGCCAAATGTTTCTTAGTTGCTGCTAAATCACGAATAGGCTACTCGCGCATTAAATCACAGCACTGAAGAAAATGGAACATTTTCACCTGCATACCTGTATCAGTAAAATGAAAAAACATAGCCAGTAATTTATTGTCTTCCATATTTACATAATTTGTTCTATACAAAATAATATTGTAGGCATACATGCACTGTACAGTTAAAAACATACAAATTAAATTTAAGATTTAAAATACAAAAACACAGTATAATATTGATGAAAACGTTAAAATATTTAACATAATAAAAGTTAGGAACATAAGATCACTAGAGCAACGATTATATTTTATTAAAAAAAACATCCGAAGTCGTAAAATTACCGATAGTCAATGTAACCCTTTGAACTTTAACCGTTTACGGTTGTTTAATTTGATGCTGGTAAGTCTTGCAGCAGCATTTATAATTAATCTGTTAAGTAGCTTGTTCGGTAGGCCTTACAGTAGGGCTTGAACTATAATATAGTTTGTTCGTTTGTTGTTCATTATGTATTTTCAACACATTCGACAAAATATATAGACATTTTTTAATTACAAAAATACAAAGCATTGAACACCCGGGCATACACACATCCTTAAAACATAGTGGTTATGATGGTACACTCCATGTTCAAACTATAATAACAAATCGTAACTCTTTTAAAGGAGTTAAAGTATAGTAAACTAAATGACGTCTACTAAATTTGACAAAGAGGTAGCAGAACAGCAGAAAGAAAACGAAACAAAATCAAGCAAAGATGACACCATAAACGAATCAAATAAAGTAGATACAGACACTGAAAGTCCTGTAGAGAAAAGAAAAAAAAAGAGACGACGAATGAGAAGCAAGTCAACTTAGATACGATAAGTACTTGTTGCTTAAATACATCAGTAACACCCTATCGTAAATTATTAGCTGATAAGTAACGCTACCTTATTCATGTCTTCCATACATTGTATTTCACTAAATGTGAGAGGTTTAAGAAATAAGAATAAGCGAAGCAATATTATAAATTGGTGCAATGTCCAGAAAGCCAATGTGGTTCTACTCCAAGAAACACATTTCACATCTGGCGCTATTATTAACCATTTTAATAAAGTATGGGGTGGTGCATGTTACCACAGTTGTGGAACATCAAACAGTGCAGGTGTTTCAATTTTAATTAAAGATGAATGTGGCTTTCATGACATAGTTGAATATATAGACAAAAATGGAAGGTTTGTAATTGTAAAAGTAAACTTGAATAGCAAGTCATTGGTTTTCGTTAATGTTTATGCTCCGAATAACAGTAAAATCAGAAGTGCTTTCTTTAGAGAGTTAGACAAAACATTAATGAAATACGTTGATTTGGATAATGACAAAATTATTATGGGTGGAGATTTTAACTGTATTTTAGACTATAAACTTGATCAAAAAAATAGCGCTGACAGAAGCGATAAATCTGTTTATACATTAAAACACTTCATAAAAAAATTGAAGTTAAAAGATGCATGGAGAAATAAAAATCCAAATAAAATTCAATTTACATGGCGAAGAAAATGCCACCAAGTATATAGACGACTTGATTTCTGGCTAATCTCAAACAATATTTTTGATCATGATGGAATAAAATCTTGTGACATAAGACCTGCAATATTTACAGACCATCAGGCAATCTCAATTAAGATTGAGTTTATTGATTTAAGAAAAGGCCCTAGCTATTGGAAAATGAACAATGAACTATTACAGAATATTGAATATCGAAATTCTATTCGAAAAATAATTTTAAAAACACAAATAAATGAAAATAATCTTGACCCTGAAATATTATGGGAATTAATCAAAATCAGAGTTAAGAATATATCAATTCTATATGGAAAGAAAATAAATAAAAATAAAAATAAACAAAAAGAGAAACTACAAAAAGAAATAAAGCAATTAAATGATGCATTATTATATAGTTGCTCCAAAGAAACCATAGAAACAAACATTGAAACAAAAACTAAAGAGTTAGAAAACATTTATGATAATGAAACAAAAGGTGCATACGTACGTTCAAGGGTAAAGTGGATAGAAGAAGGTGAACGTAGCACAAAATACTTTTTAAATTTAGAAAAAAGAAATGGTAATAAAAAGGTTATAAAAAGTCTTAAAAAATTGAACGGCGAAATTATAACAAGCTCAAAAGATATTCTTCGAGAAGAGGTTAGGTTTTATAAACAGCTTTATGCAAAGAAAGAAATTCCTCTTAATGAAATAGAATCATATCTTAACAAAACAGATATACCATGTTTAACAGAAAAAGAAAAGAGTTTATGTGAGGGTATTGTTACCTTATATGAATGTGAAATGGCAATACAAAGTATGAAATCAAATAAAGCACCAGGGTGCGATGGTTTGACAGTAGAATTTTATAAATGTTTTTGGGAAGAAATTAAAGAAAGCGTCTGTAGTGCTTTAAATTACTGTTATTGTAAAAAAGAAATGAGCACTACTCAAAAACGGGGTGTCATTAAACTATTGTACAAAAAAGGTGACAAAGAATTGTTAGACAACTGGCGTCCTATTACATTGCTTAACACAGACTATAAAATTCTGACTCACATACTATGTTCAAGACTTCAAAACGTAATTAAGACGCTAGTTAATGAGGACCAAAAAGGCTATATTAAGGGTCCATTCTCTGGCGAGAATATTCGAATGATTAATGACATTCTTCATTACACTGAAGAAACAGAAACAGAAGGTGCTATAATATCACTTGATTTTAAAAAAGCTTTCGATTCTGTTAGCAGGGAGTTTATGTTCTGTGTATTAAGAAAATGTAATTTTGGCGAATCTTTTAGTAAATGGGTAAAAACATTATATAGTAACACAGAGTGTATAATTATAAATAATGGATGGACATCGAATAATTTTAAAATGGAAGGTGGAATAAGACAAGGTTGTCCGTTGTCAGCTTTGCTATTTATCCTTACAACAGAAGTAATGGCTTGTAATATAAGGAATGATTTAATCTATAAAGGAATACCAGTTCCTAAAAAAGATTGTGACTTTGAAGAGGTGCGTATTGCGCAGCTTGCTGACGATACGGTGTTGTTTGTCGGAAATGACAAAAGTATAAGTAGGAGTGTAAAAATTGTAAAAGAATTTTGTAAAGTGTCTGGTATGTGTTTAAATGAGCATAAAACCAACGCTATGTGGATAGGTAAAAATAGAAATAGAATTGAGAAGCCTGGTAAGCTGAATTGGGTAGATAAACCAATTAAGATATTAGGGATCTATATTGGATACAATACCAGATTGTGCAAAGAGTTAAACTGGGATTCTAAAATGATAATCTTTGAAAGATTACTTAATACTTGGAAAATGAGAGATCTAACATATTATGGTAAGGTGACAATTCTAAAAAGTCTCGCATTGTCAAAATTGATATACAATGCTTCAATTATAGATGTACCTAACCATGTTATCGCGAAAGTAAATAAATTGTCATATGAATTCTTGTGGAATGGAACAAAAGAAAAAATAAAAAGAAAAACATTAATTGGAAAACCGTTAGAAGGAGGCATTGGAATGCCTGATTTCTCACTACAAGTAAAATCACTTAAAATTAAATGGGCGAGAAATCTCCTATCGAGAAAACATGTAAGGTGGAAATTGTTGCCTTTGCATTACATCAATAGAATAGGTAATAAGAATATTTTATTCAGTATGTCATGCATAAATCTCACTAATCAGAAGATCTTTCAAGGTATACCATTATTTTATTTAAAAGTTATTGAGAGCTGCGTCGATTTTAACAAGGTTGACGTTGAAACTATCAGTAATTATGAACAGATTGTTGAACAATATTTATGGGGAAACAAGAATATTAAAATAAATAACAAGGCTTTATTTTATAAAAATTGGGTTTCATCAGGGATTACAAAAGTGAAACACGTTGTTTCCTTTAATCGTTTATTAAACCCAAGAGAAATAAAGAATAATTTGGGTATAAAAAGAAATTGGATTAGTGAATACACTACACTTGTTGAGGCAATTCCAAAAATGTGGATAAATGTAATTAAGAAAAACAATAAACAGGTAAATAATATGGTTACAAAATGTGACGTAATCGATACAATTTTAGGAACGACCACAAAAGATGCATATTTATACTTTGTCGACAGCATTTTTATTCCTCCTCAATGTATATGTAAATGGGAGAATGTCTTTAAAATTACAATAAAATGGCCAGAAGTTTGGAAACAAAAAGTATTAAATGAAAAAAACAAAAAATATGCACAATTTAATTATAAATTGTTGAATCGAACTATTCCTACCAATAATCGATTATATATGTGGAATATTAAGAGTACTAGTAAATGCAATAATTGTGATGCCTTTGACGATGAAAAACACATGTTCTTTGAATGTCCAGGTAACAAGAATTTATGGAGAAATATAGATAAAATTTTTAAAAATATTGATGGTAGTAAAAGCTCTTTTAAAGAGCTCATTCTTGGCAGTGGAAATTGTACAAAAAAACAATTATATACCATCGCTACCTATTCTATTTATAAAATAAAAATATATAATGAATTAAAAAAACCGTTTTGTCAAAATCCATGGGTGGTCTTTAAATCTAATGTAGTTGATATGACTGCCGTAGGTTTGATTTAAATGTGTTTTATTATATCTATTTTACCATACAATGTAGTTATATATATTATAAGTTATATATGATATTGCATGAATTAATTATAAATATATTCATTTTATGTTACACAACAAAAGTGAAAAAAAAATCTGCAATGCAAATAGTGCTAGTTTTTTTTTAAACAAACAAATGAAAATGTGTAAACTATTTTAAAACGGGATAGATGATAATGATGATCCTGTCAAGTCTATAGCAAAATAATAAGAAAATTAATGAAAAAGGGAGTAATATACAGAATTCATATATGTAAATATGTTACTTATGAAATGTAACGACATTTACAAGTTAAATAATACGATTTTATGTAACATGAGATAATATGAATGTGAATAAAAGTGGTGTTTGCGCCACAAAAGAGAAAAAAAAAGAGGTAGCCTATAGGCATAGTATGGTAATTAAACGTGACGTGTGGACCATTTTTTTACGACTAATAACCTCCGGATCTTTCCAGTTTGCTGAAATGCATGAATGTTGATTTGTGAAGAGTTTTGTATTTGTACTGAATGGATACCAGCACTGTAAAGCATAACACCAAAGACACAGACGGATGTCGCGGGTTAAACTGTGGAGTTACCAATGTCCCATTGCCACTTTTAAGACAATAATGTACCAACTGTATTAAAGTTTAGTATTATAAAATCAATTTATAATATCATACCGACATTTAAAATCTATAAAGCTACTAAATTATACTATACTACTGAATATTAATAATACAACTGTATTACGGTATTGCATAAGTATATGACACTTTCGCATTGCATAAAAAAAATAATGCACAAGTAACACACATATTAAGACCAACAGTGCAAAAGGAAATATATGTACTGTAAATTCGTTTGTATAATAATGCATAGTTATATTGATTGCAGTAGTGGTGAAATATAGACCACCGCAAGTCAGCATAATTTCCTTTCATCTTTTCAACACGTCCTTCTCAACCGATTCAAGTTTATCTTCACTCAGTAACCCGCGTGATTCCAAATCCAAAATCAAACTCCACCTGTCTTCATACTTCTTAAGAACAGGGAAGTTGTAACGTCCATCAAGAGTTTTCATATCTGAGTCACTGAGACTTTTTCCCAGATTAAACAGATTTATGGTATGTTGTGAAAATGACAATGTAGATTGGGTCTCAAAACCTTGAAAAAAGGGAAGCTTATTTTTAACCATGTCCTCAAAGCCATTTTGTTTAGTTATCTGTATTGTGTCATACAGCACAGACAGATTTTGTCGACTCAACAGCCCAGAATCAGTTAACAGTGCTAACAGGTCGAATGTACTGGTAACTCTATTCATCGCATCAAAGTCGCCTAGCATTTCTTTGAACAGAATTTTCAGTCTGTTAAGGAGTTCACGTTCATCATACCATTGTGCAAACTCTGTAATTAACTGTTTAAACTCATCGTCCAAAAGATCTACATAGTTAAGTAAAAAAAAAATTACAATATTATGTAATCAATACAGTGGAATGGTTAACATGAATATAATCACTGTTGTCACTTGCTTTAAGATTATGATTATATCACTAAGTAATTAAACACCACGTTGTATAGCATACTGTACACTTTATAGTAAACATTATATTATTTTGCATACATTTATAGGACTCTAACTTTATGAGTAACAGTATCATGGTAATTAACAATTATTTGTCATTATCGTGTTATTCATTATCATGACCATAGGTATTGCATTGTAATCTTTATTTAGGTCTACTAGTAAGTTACCTTCACCTGGATGAAATCGGTGACTCGATGATGCGCCTTCAATTTCGTCACTATTGCCTAAAAAGTAACAAAATGATATGTTAATTTATATGAATTTATTAAACATGGCACAGAATGTTATCAATTGTTATATGTAAACAAAACACTCATATTTACAGTTATATGTTCTGTCCATAGGCATAATATCCACTTAATCTAAAAAGTTACCACAAATGTAACATACCTGGATAAGAACTTGATGCTCCAACAACATCTGCAACAAATACAATTCATATTGTCAAAAATCAATATTACAAAAACAATACATATTATAAATCATAAAATCAATGCAAAGGAAAAAAATATGAAAAAAAAACCCTTAACATAATAACTCAATTCGTAAAACATATTCTTTTTTCTAAAATAAGTTTTAAAACATGTAGAGCCCCGTTAATAAAACAATATTTATGTTTATAAGGTGAGAGTGTGTAGGGCCGCAACGCAACTCGTAAAATAAACACGCGCAAAACGTAAAAATTAACACAAAAAAGTCTTAAAAATTAACGCTTTTTTAAAACGAAATATGCTTTAAAACGTATAGAGCCCCAATAGTAAAATTAACTCAAACGTAAACATGAAAAAAACACTTAGAAAATGATATTATGAAACATATGATCACTACAAACAGCTAGATTGTAGGTCTGTTGTAATTACTAGCAGACAAAGCCAACTACTATGCTTTGGGTAGTATTGTTATCTTAGTTATTGAATTGTAGAAAAAAATAGGTTATGTTATTATAAATTTAAACAAACAATCTTTAATTAGAAATGTAAAACACTAATGTGAAAAAAAATGTGATTGTTAACAAAATGCATACTGGAACAAAAAAGAAAGAGATTGAAATAAATAACATATTGGATTACAGACTATAAAGGTGTGTTATTAAAAGACTATTTAAAACTTCTGCTAGTCATAAATAGTACTATTATAGTTACATGCATGTCCTGGAGATGGCGTAATTGTTCACATCCCCACCCACCCCATTATCTTTTAATGGACGATGCACAGAATTGGTTTGCATGAAGTTGATAAATAATTAAAAATCACTGTTCGGTTGAAAAAATTTGCATTGTCATCGTCATCATCATCATCATCATCATGACAATAACTATATCATTATCTTTATCTACTGGTAATTTACCTTCACTTGGATGCCTTTTGCGACACAGTGGTGCACCTTCGCTTTCGTCACAATTGCCTAAAATTGATCAAGTGCGATGTTACTTTCAACATTATTGTAATTATCTAAACGTGTTCTATATTTGCACGCAATTATTTATACGTATCACAAAATGCTTCATTACAGTTCCCTGTTATGTTCTGTTGATGTTTGAAAGTGAGTTCTTATTGAAGAAAGTTGTACATTTTAATTAATAATCACTTTATCTAAACCAATACCATAATGAATAACATACCTGAAGTTGAACTGAATGCTGCAACAACACCTGCAACAAATAAAAAATACAATAACCATTTCCAGAAATTGCAGATTATTTGTGTTACATTATAATGATTAGGCATATACTGATCTGAAACCACAATTTTAGGTATTCTTAGTTACCTGCTAAATAATACTGCTAAATAATAATTATACTCAGTGTCTTATCAGAAGAACAAAGACATATGTGAAGGAATTCTAAACACTGATGAATGTAAGAACACGTTATTTTAAATGAAATCTAATAAGGCAGTGATGATTTATGAAACGTTTTGGAATTCCATTGACACCCTATGTAATGCTTTTAATTTTTATTTAAATGTCAATTATCAGTTTTCGCAACAACAAAGGAACAACAGAGGAATAATCTCTTGATTGTGCAAATATGGTAAAACAAGCTTTCAAAAGCAGGAGACCGATAATGCTATTGCTAATAAATTAGAATTAATAGTTGGTGACGTAATAGATACTGATCAGAAATGTTATATTAAAGGAAGCTTCGCTGGTGAAAACAAGACTTGTTGAAATTTTACTAGAATACATAGATAGTTTTAATAAATAAATTGACATTTGGTTTAGTTCAGGAACCAATACAATGGGTTGAGACTATCGATTACAACGAATGATGGATCATTAGAAAGGATTTTGTAAGAATATTGGTATTATACAAGGAAATGGCTATAAATGTACTAAGAAGCAACTGTAGGTTAACATTGCTCATACCTTTGGCTGTAGATAAAAACAAGTAGGCCTATTGAAACTTATTTAAATTAAGTTTGCAGGTTATATATAATATAATACATTTTCAACCAAAAATGAAAATCAAAGGAATGTTTATCTTCAAAACGTTATGTTTGTAAACCATTTGGAATACAGTTTGTTGATGACCCTGTACATTCTTTTGTATTTTTTATGGTTATGATAACAAGAAATGCCACAAAAATAATTGGGTTGAAAAGATCGAAAAAAATGGGGAAAAAGAAATGTTAGTATTTTGGTAAAGTAGTGGAAATTTTAACTTTCGAAGCTAGTTTACACTACTGTAGTATATTAGATGTGCCCACAAAGATAAAATGTATAGTATTATTTGTAACAGAATGAGAAAAAATAATAATAGGAATTACTGTATGTTTCAAAAAATTAAAAACGGGGGAATAAAATTAACATGAATTATTGTAGTAAAATGGTTTTACCCGTATCATGTCATGTTCAGAGACATGAATGGGATTTACATTTTGCGACGACCCAGGATACTTAAAAAGTAACCTATGTAATGGAAAGGTAGTAGCAGACAAGTAAAATGCAGGTGCTGTTTATTGTCTCTAGACATAATAGGCCTACTGGACGATATAGTATTCAACAGGAGCAGCTACACTATATTTAATGTCAAGAGCCAGATTGGATGGCAGAGGATTTGTTCATCTCTTGAGTTATGTTAATCAGTGATTTTACCCAAAAATAAGCAAATTAGAAGCAATGTGTCTTTTATTTGCTTAAAAATATAAGAGGTTGATATGATGTATTGTGTGCCTTCACAAAATATTCTCAACAGTCCACACAACCTTTGTTTTGTAGAAATCGTAGAGATTTTACATATTTTATATGAGAAAATTTACCAATATTATTGTATCCTGTGTGTATAACTATTGTATAGTAATTAATGGTAATATCTGTATTGTATATTGAATTTAAATATTGATAGTACTATTATTTCAATTACCTAACAGCTTACAAATGTTTAGTGACAGATTAGCTCTCACGGACACAGTATCTGAGTGACAAAGTTGTAAGAGATATATACTCTTTTGCTAAAAGAACAAACATCTTAGTTTTTGAAATGAAATACAGGGGAACGATACCTGTATTATTGTTAAACTCTCAATGAAATAATATAGCAGCTCTTTAAAAGATTAAAATGTAAACCGATAACGTCAATGGTATGTGATGCATAACTGAAACACTTCTGCTAGGCGCCTGTCATTAGACTCATAATTTTTCAAACGAGGTTAAGTTAATTTTGTAGTGTGTTGTTGATGTATTTATCAATGGTAATGACGAATAAAGATGATAAAAAAGATTGAGATTTAATTAAGATGAGGTAATTAAATTGACGAAGGAACATAAACAGAAAACAAATTTACCTTTAGAAAAATATCGCTTGATATGAGCTGTATTCATAGTCGTATCTTCTCCACATGGAACTACATCATTCTTCAAACACTTTTCAAGGTCAACTAAGTGATGTTCCTTTGGATTACAAGCATCGCATACCACACGTAGCTTGTAACCACTACCTTCGTATATGGTGCATACGGTTTCTAGTTGGTCCCTCAAATAACTTAGTACCTGAACACATGGAAGTGGTGTAAAATATTACATTTAATTTACAATTATATTACACTTTGTTTGGAAGTGTTAATATCATGCATTATAATGATTACCTCCATGCAAACACTCGGTTGCAGTTGTCGTTTCTTTGGTTTGGTGCCACCAACTTCTGAGTTATAACTCTGTTCTGTCCTACGATATATTTGAAGCTATTAAGTAATAATAAAAAAGTAAATGTTTGTTGATGAAGCCTTTCTTTCTTTATTAAAGATGTGTAAACCTCATTTGATAATTCGGTTGGTTGATTTGTGTTATTGTAAACGTTATTTTAATAGATATGTTAAGTTGGTAGTTATAGGTGCGTAGTGCAAGATGCGCTATGCAATCATATACTATAAGTAATAAATAGACCATAGATTCTAATTGATCTTGTATTTATGTATATGCTACAAAAATAATACCTTAATTGCGTGTGGCTTTTCATTTTGACGCTTAATGTGTACGGCACCTAAACTGACTTTGTGATCTTTAAATTCAAAATCACTACGATTCCGGAACACCTGTGAATCATGACTATCTGTACCCGTCATCAATTCAAAAAATGCAACAACTAAAGTGTGGTACACAGCCTCAGGAAGAAAGTCTGTTGGAGTCAGGTAAATGGATACCATCTGCATGTCATCTTTTGTCACTTCTAGACTAGTATTTGTATAAACTTTCATTCGACATGGAACCAAGAATTCACGGTTACCTTCTTGTACCTGTTATTGTAAACATTGATGTTTGCATTTAAATGATTACACATTATTGATGAGTGCTTATAATTATTTATTTAATCAATTGATACACATAATACGTACCCCCTTCTTCTCATAAAGCAACCGAAACACCCTCATCACTTCAATGAATATGTCGAAATGATCTCGGTTTTGAGTTTTCCATAAATAACGTAGTAACTTTTCTTCAAGAATACCTTCTTTGTCAAGTCTTTTCAATAGCGTCTTCATTTCCCTCTAAGTAAGTAAGTAAGTATACACAATAATTACTACAAATCACTTCACAATTGAATACTCCAGTTGCCAACAAACTAGAATTTACATTTTATCTGTTTTGTTTACTATGATACTATGATTACTATGATAATTATTATGATTTGTCTACTTACATCTTCAATATCTGGTGGAAATACTGTGATCACAGTTGTCAACATCTGGATCATCGTGTGAAGATTAGTTATTACTGTGTTTCTTAATTTCTTGTCTTTATTGGAATACATAATCTTTCCAATGTCATTCATATACCTTATGGCAACGATGATCGCTTCTTCGGCAATTCCACATTCAGTGCAAATTCGAGAAGCCTAATAAAAATGAACATTTTATTAAAACGATTTTTTACCAATATATTGACGAATAAGTAAATATAAACATTGTGATAACAAACTACAATTGTATTCATTATAAATGTAATTAGGTCTACACTTCTAATTACTACAATGCATAGTTTCCTATTAAATGTTATAATGCAAATAGGGGAAAAATAAAAACAAAATTAAACAATTAGTAATATTATAATAATAACCACAAGGCTTATTTAACATTAGATTATATTGATTTAAGCATTAGTTAGTTCATTAGTTTATAGTTTTTGATACGGCTCATATTGTATCAATTTCTGTATTTGAATGTATGATGATGATTCGTTGATATTTGGTTGTCACGCGTAAGTTGGTTAAGGTAACAGCATTGTGTTTTGATGTATTATTTATATATTTTTAATTTTTTTCGCAAAAACAATGGATAGTTTATTGTGTTATTAGGAGGGCGTAAATGTTTCACTTTAATACAATTATTGTCTGGTATATTAAAGCTCGGGAGCTAACGAAGTACTACTAAAGCTTAACTAGACTTAATTCGTCACTATGACGAATTATAGGTTATATGCATTGATTAAAATAAAGATAATTGATTTGTAAAAGATATATTGATTGATTGATTTTCTCAGAATGAAGAAATAACTACAAGGGAGACTGAATAAGTAGACGTACTGTAGGTTGTGAAATAAGAAATAGTATGATAAATACTTATGCTGCACTGTGAAGTGGACTAGAATAGTGAAATTATTGTGGATTGTCTGCGGAAAATATAGTTATGCAACAAAAGTATAAGATTGTATATTATGTCTGAGACAACAATATCCAAAGAGATTGAAAACTACCGTGATCGGCATCGGCAATGAGCTTAATTTTTAGTTAAGATCAGTGATCCGTGAAGAAGGTTTCACCGATGAATGCACATGAATCCTTGTGATCAACGGCTGGTAATTAAGGTAATGCGACGAAATTGGGCATAAACTATCGGAAAATATATTGATTAAAATTAATACGTAGTGTATATTTTTTTACAAATTTACACACAACATAAATAAGTTAAGCTTCCCCAGTTTATTCAGAGTATACATATTTAACAATACATAATATTTATTTCTACTGATACTGTACAAGCAATGTTAAATACTACTAAAGCTTAATAATAAACTACATTTTGGCCTCTTGGGGGCTACCACTCATATGACATCGCTGTATTAAAGGTCCAGTGTGTGGTCACAGGAGCCAGTAAATCAAATGGTTGTTATTAAGTATTTATCGGTAAAGATTTAAGTAAATTGTGGAATTTAAAGGCAAAATAATTCCCCAGAATTATACCAGCCAAATAAGCGAATAAAATGAGTAACATATGAGTTGCGCCTGTGTTGAAGTTAGGTGTTGGATGATGCCGGGGGATGGCTGGGTGGGTAGATTGAAAGTTTGTACAACTATTGAACGGCTAATTTAACAATGAAGTGTGCTAGTATGCATCTTAGTAAACAACTAAAAACACCCTGAATTGGTTGCCAATTAGAAACTAGTCTATCCTTCATTTTTGTGGTTCTACTATTAGATATACCCGTTGGTCTACAGAAATAAAGTGTCAATAATAACTGTGGTTGGAACTTTGATAAAGTGTCTCCCTTGACTAACATTCACTTCTTTAATTACCATTTAAAAACAATATACCATTCATCCTTCTATTACTCTGAAATCTACCCACATTTATATACCACATCCTTAGTTAAAAGAAAGTACTTGTGCTGTGTATAAACTATAATTTATTACTTTAAATTTCCTTTAAAACAATCGAATTAAAAATTAATACATGCAGACGAAAATCGACATATTTAGCTATTAATTTGATACGTGGTACAATAATATAATTAATGCGGTAGAGATTTTCTTTTAAATGTGATACAATTAAGGAGTGTATTTGGCAAAGCCTATAAAATAAGTAAAACAATCACGTATTCAAAATTAGGTTTTTTAAATAAATAATAAGAACCGAGAAAAATAGTTCTACTATCATACTAAAAAACTACACTGTTTTTTCTACAGTGTCTTTTAGAGGAATTGCGAATCTCTCAAATACTTGTGTTTTTAGTTAGCCGTTATAAAATGATACACTATCATCTAACAAACTGTTGGTATCTTGACGTGGTCTTCGAGTCCGACTATTCTTGAACGGACACGTGATTTGAATAAGAATGAACTCACCAAGAGGGAAATGGTAGATCAAAAGAAAACCGACATTTAATTATAATCCTTTTCCTTGGATATTGTTGTTTATTTTATTGTTGTTATTTTATTGTTGTTTATATGTAAAGCTCATGTTAGGTGCATCTAACTAAGCTTAAATATTTGTGCACACAATAATTGCCATCACATATACGTAGGAATGGTATGACATTGATATTGATATTATACCATGGAAGCACAATCAAGATTTACCTCATTAAAGGAAATGCACAGTCTTGTTTTTCCAATTGCTTGCAATCTTTCCTGAAAATCAAGCCACTTTAGAGGAATGACCTTCGTCCCTATTACATTCATGTATCTAACAACGTTTCTCTTAAGTTTCTCAATACCTTCGTGCGATTTCACCGTGTTGTTGACCATGTACATTTCACGATCTACATGTTCGGCATATTCCATTCTTTCCATTGTAGCAAAAATGGTCTTATACATATTTTGAACCTTCAAAATAATAACGGTACAGGTATTAATATTATTACAGTTTACGTTTATAAAAAAATTAATACGTTTTAACTTTAATATATTGCAGTGTGTGTTTAATGTTGCCAACTATGCGTACTGCTAAAGTCTGTCAAATTTATAAGATTCAATGTTTAATGTTGTTTCAGTGGAATACTATTTTTAATTAGGAAATCGTATGTACATGTACAATATATGCCTAGCGGTCCAGATGATACGAAGCTAGATAACTGATATTACGTGAGATGTCCTATGTCGATACACACTATGCCTACAACCACGGTCGTGTCAATACTAAAATAAACTCTACATTTATCTTAATGCAACCGTTTGGTTGTGATGCGCGAATACAGTATTATTATACAGTTACGGGGTATCGTGATTCATTTTAAATAAGCATCTACTGGTTCATTACTACGATTGAATTGAAACACTTTGTGAGAAAGAGATATTTTCGGACACACACTATTCAAGCTAAAGGAAACGTTGTTGGCTTAACTTGAATTAGTCAAGTCAAATGGCCGAGCGGTTAAGGCAGGGGCGCCGTTTACCGTACCTAAAGACATAAAAAAAAAATTGTGTAAAGATAATGAGTCTAATAACATGTTGATAAGTGCATAAGAGCAAATTCGGCAAATAAAAATAAGAATAGTGTCAGTCGAACACAATTCTATTTTAAAAATTAGAGAGGGCGTAATTTCAACCTCTTCAATTTGGTCGCCACGAGGTTCAGACCTCCACATTTTGTAAGTAAGACATTTAATCTACCCTCCGGCCTACACCCTCTTACATAGTTTATATTCTATAGGGCTATTTTTTCTCGGATGCGATGTTGATTTCAATGTATATGTGATGTATGTGTATTATTGTTTCAGACGTATCTTAGTATCAAAAAACTGTTGACATTTCATTTTAGTGCATTAGCCTGCAACACAAAACATTCATTGAAACACCTATCATTTTCTTATCGTTATCATTATACACGTTGTTGTTTGAAGAAGCACTAATATAATCCCGGCACTAATCAGTACTTAATTACACTCTTTTTTTCTGATATTATTATTTCTATTGATGTGATAGATGTGTGCTGATTATTTCCATTTTCTTGGAAAACCGTTACCCAAACGCATAACAGTATATATTGATGATTTCTAAGAACTCATATATGTATACAACATTTGTCATTCTCCCGAAAAAAAAACCCCCAGGAATATTATTTTTGATAATAGTGTAATATTTATTCTATTATACATCGTATCTGTGTATCTTGTAATACTCAACGTTATGACCATTGCTCTTCATATTATATTAATTATGTTTTTACATACTGCTACTTCAGTAAAACACTGCTATAAAACTAATAGACCGAAATAATCAATATATATTCATAAATCTTTATATTTCATTATTTTATTGTGGCTATTACCTCTTTTAGCTTTTCTGATTTTGTCCCTGGCAATTTGTCTATATGAGTAGCAACCAAACTGATGGGAGGCGATTTTATCACTTTGCCTTCAATTGAAATGGTGTTTCCTGAAGCATGTTGTACCACAGTATGTTCATATACTGACCTTACCCAGAACAGAATGATGTCCAAATTAGTCATTCCTAACGGACCCTAAATTGAAATGTAAAATAGATTTTAAAAGGATATAATTATACTGTATTATTTTATATAATCAACGTAAATTATATAAACAATATTCTAATATTAGATTTTGATAAAATGAGCATAATATAACGTACAGTACTTGGTGAACCTACCAATGCTGGGTTTCGTGCTTTAGCTAGTTCGTCTAATTTATCCATCGCACTAAACGCAACGCAGTACGATGCTGTATTTGTGAGGAAAAACTGAAAACAAAAAACATTGTAATTGATGTATATAACACTTTTGGAACATCATTTTGGCGGCTGGAGCATTCTCTACCTGTATGGAGGGCAACTTGTGGTTAATACTACTAACGCTATACACATGTAGGTTGTTTTAAATTCACTTTTAATTTGACATTTTCACTAATACAAAATCTTTTTTATGGTATGTGCATGGTGGTCTATTCGGCACCTATGGACGGTCCGATTATGAATACAATTAAATGAAAAATGCTCCAAACGCCAAAATAATAATGTATTAATGATGAATATATGAATGGTTGATTGGTAAATGTTATCTTATGTAATGTTAAAAAGATAATGATGATAATGCTATATTCGTTTCATTGCAGTGCAAAAAACGCAAGTACGTTGTGAAAGATACGGACAGCGAGATTTACGTAATGCAATATTTATATAACAGCATTGTTAAATAGTTAAAAAGATGTCATAAAATGTACATGTGTTTGTCATTAAGCTTGTGTTGGCACACGATATAATTATAATAATGAAGAATTATTCATACTGAAACTATAAGGGGATGGTTACGTTACCGCAGAAAATGTTAATATAGATAGCCATCACCGCACATAATTTTTCAATTTAATACGTTTGTATGGAATATACAATTACGGTAACGGTAATATCGATATTACGCCTGCCTATTAATTTTAGGGATAATGTCAAATGCAATGTACATCCTATTTACATACTTTAATAATACTACTTATATTAATAATTAACATATTGATAAGCATACCCTATGCGTTATGTAGTAGTCCAATTGACCAGCGTAGTCCCATATGCTAGTTATTTCATTTGGAATATTCTCTGAATCATCACTTCCTATTTTACTTCTTATAAAATCTTCGAATTTGTTCCAGAGGCTCCGGTTTTCATTGCTATCTATTGCAGGAAAAACAAAAACACATGTAAACAAAAGAATTTGATCACTTTCCAGTTTTTCAGGAATGCTTGTTTTCTTTAAATGTTAATTAGATATACATTTTTTTTTGGGAGGGGGGGGGGAGGAGGAATCATATTTGGTTGTAGACACCTACATACATGTTTCGAGAAGCATTACCCATCAGTGTGAATCTATTTTACCCTCTTTATATTATGTCAAGTTTTTTTTAAATACTATCCTATGATTTACTATTGCCAGTACTTTTCATTTGTATTTTTTTTTAATGTCATGTTTTTTAATTTTAATGTCACGTTTTTTTAATGTCATGATTTTAAATTGATATTAATCATGTGATTTTTTTTTATCTTTTGGTGATCCTAAATAAAACTTTTAAAGTTCACCATTTTTATACTACCGTCTAGGTTTTATTCCTTAATATCCAATCATTAATCTACAGTTTCGTTTATCATAATTGATAAATGAAAGGTGAATACATTCAAATGTTAACAAGCTTCCATTATTTTTGCTGTACATACCCTGTTTTAACTCTTTGTCAACTTTTTTTGCTAATGCATTTTCACGCATTTTCTTGGTTAGCTCAGAATCTGTACAAATAAACCAATTGGTAAAAAATGAAGATCGTATACAAAGATGTTGTTTAAAGTTTATCAGAAAGACGGAGTTAATGTTAACATGTATCATGCCTATTACTACGTGATGTCAGTCATTTAAGCATTCACACAACGCGGTGTCTATTTCTGACACAGAGTTTATCAATGTTAAAGAAGTATAACTAAGGATGATAAAGGAAGCAACACAAATATTTACAGTTCGGTTAATCACATTATCTTTACCGTTTTCCTCTTTAATCTTCTTCCATTTACTCTCTCCAGTTGCTTTAAACACGGTAGCTGTAACTATACCATCCGTCGATGGTTCTTCGGGGTTGAATCTATTGTAAACATGTACGTTGAAGTTGAAATACTTTTAATCCATTACATTCAACATGCAAGTTTGACGAGGTGAAATTATCAAACTAGTTGATACAAATCAATTTTAAAAAGCTAAAGAGGGAACCATTAGTCAACATAATATACGTATAAATTTACGTTGAAATAATTGATTAATCATATTAGCTTATGTTAACACATATTTGTATAAATTGTATTTGTTTTACCTCTCTCTAAGCATGGACTTTACGCAGCTTGTCTTACCAGCACCTTCCTTCCCAAGAAACATACATCTTGAATTCACAACTGCAATTTTACCATCTTTCAATTCATCTTTATATATCTTAATAGCCTCTTTACCCATGGCAAATATTTCTGGAGGAACTAGCAGTTCTGATTATAAATAATTAAAAATACGCATAACATACATGTATCATTTCGGTTTTCGCATTCATGGTTGTATGTAAAATGTAATGTATGAATAAAATTTGTTTTTAAAATTCAAATGTGTATTGCTAACATCGAGAACATTTCGCTTTATAGTTTAATCAACTTTAATTTAGTTTACTTGGTTAAAAATGGCATGTTTCACAAAAAGTTACGAGCGCACACGCGTTTAAAAATTTGAAATGCAAAAAATCTATTTCTAATCATATTTCTACGCGTTTCATGTCATTTTAGGCATGTTTAAAATTCCCACGTGCGCCCAAATCGCGTGATTTATGTTTTTCCAGCCTTTTCTAGTAATTTTACCAACCTAAAAAAAAATTCGACTTAAAATCACGTCATACGAGCACGTCGAATTGGACAATTTGCGCGCGTTTTTGATGAAAAAGTTCAAAAATTTGTCAAAATTATGCCTTTTTTAAATAGTCATAGATTCTGAACTAATTACATATTCTGGAAGTTGATAAGTTGTAGATATCGAATAATGAATCAATATGGCGAACAGGACATTGTGACGTCGTCGTATGGCCACTCGAATATAAAAATAATATAGAATTGTTGTCTCTTTCGTCATAGCTCATCACATTTAATAGAGCGCATCTCCACATATCCGTATTCCATTTCCCCCCATATTTTTATATAATGTAGGTCAATCAATTATCTTTCGCATCTTTTACCATTTTAAAAATTGTGATGACGTCAGCATGTGCAAAAGCGGGAATAACTCTGGTCATTTATTTTCAACATTCCAATAAATTGCAATATGTTATAGCTCCTCAGAATGAAAAGTGATACTCATGATCAAAAGTTTTTCTGGAAGCAGTTGAATTGTAGATACGAATTCATGTACAAATTATGCGCATCGGATAGTGTGACGTCATCATATGGCCAGTTGAATTATAAAAGTTGTATTTTCATATTTTGCGTCATAGTTCATGACATTTAAAAGTGCGCGCTTCCATATTCTACGTATCCAAATTTCTTCAACACGTTGATATGCTTTTTTGCTCAGATAATTTCCTTCCAAAGTTGCTATCTACGTGTTTCATTTTGATGACGCAATCATGTTAAACATTTCATCTATACTACACTGTATATAACATAGTGTATTTTGTAAATAATGCTATAATACCGTAATGATTTAGGTACAATTCAGCACTGTAAACATATAACATAATTCATGTAATAGGATAGCATAATATTTGTCGACGTTTATATTGTTTAACGTATGTGGATGTTGCGTGTCCGCGAATAACCCGAACTCGTCAAAGTGACGAGTTCTAATCTAGTTTTAATATAATATTTTTAACTTACTGTCAAAATACTCTAAAATCATCATTTGTTTTGTTTGTTCTATCTGCGTATTTTCTTCTAAAAGAGATACTGCTGAATTTCCTTCCTATAAACATAAAAGTAAATTAAATATGTAGGTCATTCGCGTACGAAAACAATTTCAGCCCACTTTATTAATCATACACGTCAAATGTGGTATTTGCGCGATTTTGGTTATGGAGTGATTCCCATGATGATGTAGCCATCTGGGAAGCTATTTTTAGTATAGCCATATAGTATGTGCGTTCGAATGTTTTCAAATTGTTTGATAATGATCGAATTGGTAAGTTTACTTACCTTTGTTTCTAAATAAGATGGAATTATAAACATTTGAGGCCAGTGTATTATGAAAGGATTATTAAACGTAAAAAACATCAGTACCATATTATTGGAATCTATTCAAAAATTAGTATTGTGTTAAGGAGATGTTGAGTGTTATGCAAGATGAAATAATATGAGATAGTTAGGTTGTAATTTACCTCCGCTTAGGAGGTATATGTAATCGATCACGTGTGTTTGTTTGTTTGTTTGTTAACAGGACTACTCAAAAAGTAACAAGATCTTTACCAAAATAAATGTACAGATAGATATGTGGTCAAGGACCATTCCATTATATTGGAACCATTTGGGACATTGGTCGTAATTTTGGACCACTTTTTAATATACTTTTCAGATTTTAATATAAATAAAGTAACAAGTAAACTGAAATTGTACAAACTTCATTTTTGTACAAGACGCAAGAGTTTTTTTTTGTGATTTGTAATTTTAAAACATAATTTGATTTAAGGTACACCTGTTGATGCGAGTAGTTTAAAAAACCAATTTCTTTTCAAATTCACTTGTTTGATTTTCGCGTTGCTGTTCTATTGTTAGTCAACTGAAGCTATTGTTAATTGAAAGGCTTGTTACATAACCATTACACCAAACGCGCATACACATGCTTTTAGTGAAATTAGCCTAAATCACAAACAGCATTAAGACACACACAAATATAAAAATATTTTTTTTTTTCCCGGAGAAATCTTGTGTAGGAGAATTTTACAGTAGGCGAAAGTATGCACTTTCGGAGTGGCTTTCTAGTTATAAGTAGTATTCGTACTGGAATAGAAACGTTTGACAATTCCGCGGCGTGTTTGCTGGTCATAATTCATTCGTATCCTTATTGAATATTTTGATGCCATTGTAGTAAGTTACATCACACCAAAACATTACATTTTTAAATGGGGTAAAATAGATAAATAAACATAACTTCGCCGTAAATTTAATATAGAATGACAATCCTTCCAATTTGTAGCTCCGCGGGTGACATAATTACATCAATCACGTGACCAAACTAATTTTAGGCCTACGCCTTTTTTGACTTAAAAAAAGTAAAAAAGATATGATAAGCCCGATAATAATTAACTATCATTACCATACACTGTATACTATTTAATTACTAAATTAAATTTAAACATAGTAAAAAATCCATTCCATACAAAATAACTGCTTCCTCAATCTGGTAATAACTCAGACAATAATAAACTACGTCTCTTCAAAGGGAACTAATTCACGCAATAAAGTTATAGTATTTATAATTAATGTTAACAAAATGATTTTGTTTTTAACTGTATTTGCAATTAAGTTTAAACTAACATTTAATGAAATGCATTTTTGTACTAGTATTGTGTACATGCATGGCGCATGGGCGACGTAGTCAATTTGCTAGAATTTGGATTATATGTTTTTGAAGAAACAAAACAACTATCATTCAAATGACTAATTATTCATGCTGTGTGGTGTTTCAGTCCTATAAAGAAAATATGATCATGGAGTTTATACATACAGGTCATTGTAGCAAATAGTTATAGTTAGATTATGATAAACAATACACAAATAAAATAAAAGGTTTTGATGGTGCATATGTTGTGGACGAAGACTGAATTATATCAATTGTCTGTGCATTCCTTTATTTTGAAATGTTAATGAAAGGTAAAGAAAAATACAAGAAAAGAAAAAAGAAATCATAATTGTGTAGTTTATGTGAACATTGTTTTTTGTCATTATTCTAAATTCAACAAATTTATAATGACATGTCCACATAAAACTATTTAAAAAATTAATAATTTCATTGCTCAATATACCAATCTCACAATAATTGTAGGATCTTGTTAATTACTACTAAATAATTATTGCAGTAAGTAATTCTAAATAGCTCAATCAATTTTAAAATGATATGAAATCAAGTTGATAAGATGATATGTTGCGGTGCAGATCATACGTACGTTAGTTGAAATCATATAAATTATTTCTAGACCTATATTACCTTATTAAGTGCTGTTATCGATGCACCTTGTTTCCGGAGATAGTCTACTACTTCTAATGTAGGTTTAATTGAACGCATGTATTCATGCAGCGGGGTGTTTCCGTCCTATAGAGAAAAAAAATATTATACAAACAGTGTACTGCAGCAAATAAGTATAATTAGACGTTAGGTGTATTCACAAAGAAGTTGAAATAAAATGTTTTGCTTGTAAATATGATGTGAACGTAGACCGAATTATATCAATATTATCTGCGCATTCCCTTATTTTGCAATGATCTTTAGCCCATTATTACCTTATTTAGTGCTGTTACGGATGCACCTTGCTTCGTGAAATAGTCTACTACTTCTAAGTTAGGTTCATTTGCACGCATGTATTCATGCAGCGGGGTGTTTCCGTCCTATCAAGAAATTATAATCATGAAGCTTATACAAACAGTGTATTGCAGCAAATGATTATAGTTAGATGATGATAAACATTACACAAAGAAATTGAAATAAAACGTTTTTCTTGTGCATATCCTGTGAACGTACACCGATTTTTATCAATTGTCTCTTATATTGTAGTTTTACAGAATCATAAAAGAAATCATAATCGTGTAGTTTATGCATACAGGTTAACGTGAACATTGCTTTCTGTCATGATTCTAAATTCAGCTCTTTTATAATGACATGTCCACATAAAACATAGTCAATATACCAATCTCACAATAACTGTAGGATCTTGTTTAATTACTACTAAATAATTATTGCAGCAAGTAATTCTAAATAGCTCAATCAATTGTAATTTGATATGAAATAAAGTGGATAAAATATATTTGCGGTGCAGATCATACGTACGTTATAGGTTTAATCATATAACTTATTTCTAGACTTATATCACCTTATTTTGTGCTGTTATTGAAGCACCTTGTTTCCTGAGATAGTTTACTACTTCTAAGGAAGGTTTATTTGAACTCATGTATTCATGCAGCGGGGTGTTTCCGTCCTATAGAGAACAAAAAAATATTATGACGAAGTTTATTATTAAACGTAAAAAATAACAGTAGCACATACCATGAATATATTGGAATCTATTCGAAAATTAGTATTGTGACATGTCCACATAAAACATAGTCAATATACCAATCTCACAATAACATTTTATAATGACATGTCCACATAAAACATAGTTAAATTGATAATTCATTCAATAAATTATCGCTATCCCTATTACCTTATGCTATGTGATATGAAGATGTAATATTACATAATAATGAAGACGTACGTAAGGCAGCACTTAGTGGAACACTGTGGCGCAGTGGATAGAGCATTGGACTTGCAATCAAAAGGTTGCCGGTTCAAGCCTGCCCAGGTCACTGCGGTGTTAAGTCCTTGAGCAAGATTCTTTATCCACATTGTTCCTCCCCACCCAGGTGATAGAAATGGGTACCGGTATGTTAAAAGTACTGGGAAGGTAAATCAGACTCGTTTGTGTGGGAGGAGTGGCGTACCCCCGCAAACATACACACTTAGTAGAGCCTGGCCCAAACGCTAAGGAAATGGAGATGGGCACCGAGGCCGTTAGCATTAGCTTAGGTTTCGACTTTACTACTTTACTTACGTAGGGCACCTTTCTCTCAGGTTCATTATAAATCATACGTACTTATTTTATACAATAAAACAATAAATTAAACAAACGATGCGGATAATTAAAAAAATATATATTTTCATTTCTTATTTAGAGATTTAATCTCGGTACCACGAACGTTAGTGGTGTCCAACTGTATTTGCTTGCTGTAACCACTCTTGTGCAGGTATAGAGTTATGAACAACACTAGTGATCTTGGGTGTGTTTGAGTCCCACCCGATAATTACACAATGTTAGATCAAGGGAATGTATGCCCACTCTTATGTACTTTACCTTATTCTGTAATGTTGGAGATACACCAATTTTAATGAGATTAGTCACTATTCCTAACGTAGGTTTAACATATCTACCACTTAGATGTATATGTAGAGCATTGCTTCCATCCTAAAAAAAATAAAAAATGTTATATTTTTAATTAATAGATATTTTTAAATCAAATTAATCGAAAGTCGCTAAAATGTATTATTTATACCAAGAGAAGTTGCATCATGTTAATAATAATCAACATAATATAGTACAATACCTTCTTACATTTGAAGGTAAAAAACGAAGAAAAAATAATAATTATCATTAAGCATACTATTACCAGTATGCCATACTATTGCAATTTAAAATTGTTTTCAAATTACCTCTTTTGGTAATGTTGGTGATTCTCCATTGGTTATCAGACAGTACAATATCTCTAATTTAACATCATCACGCTCCAGGTAAATATTTATCGGTGTGTATCCATTCTGTGAATAAATCATCCAAAAAACATCAAATATAATGATTCTTATTCTTATTGTTAGACACAACTGATAACATGATTCGTTGTTGTTGTTTTGTGGCTGATGCAACATGAATAATATTATAAGACATATTGTGTTCACAAACACTTCAGATACAGGAATACTCATACTTTTTACTTATACAATTATAAGGAATGGCAGAACGTATGTTTGTTTAATATTTGTTGCTCATTCATCAATACTGTATTACAAATACATATAATAAAATGACAGGATGAGAGCAAGATGATAACTCTATAAGCTCTAGAGCTTGTTTTCATAAGGACTCCCGACATAAAAAAACAACATACACCAACAATCTTAATTAACTAGCAAATCCTAATTAAATCATAAGTTGCAAAGCAGAAGATGTGTTTAAGTGTATATTTGAATTGATTATGGTTTCCAATGTCCTTTAAACTGTTATGTGACACATATTTCGTAAGGAACCAACTTTCTCACGTGTGTTGATCATTTAAAAAAGATGGACGCTTACAAGAGGTGGTGGTTCTGTGGTGGTCACTAAATTAATTAAAGGGGTAGTGGTCGCTTAAGAGAGGTGATGGTCCTTTAAAAAGATGATATCTAACAAGAAGTAAAGTCAATATATCTTAATTGATCAGTGTTATTTCCATCTTATTTATTTTTTTTTATCTAGTATTAAATTATCTCTATCCCTATTACCTCATGCTATGTGATATGAAGATATATTATTACATAATATTGAAGACGTACGTAAGGCACTTTTCTCTCAAGTTCATTATAAATCACACGTACTTATTTTATACAGTAACAAATTAAATTAAACAAACGATGCGGATAATTTAAAAAATATATATTTTCATTTCCTATTTAGAGATTTAATCTCGGTACCACGAACGTTAGAGGTGTCCAACTGTATTTGCTTGCTGTAACCACTCTTGTGCAGGTATAGAGTTATGAACAACACCACACTGTTTTGCTATGTCGAAACCGCCTTTATAAAGATATATTATTGTATAAAAATGAAGACGTACGTAAACCACTTTTTTCTCAAGTTCATTACAAATCACTAGTATTTATTTTATACAATAAAAATAAAACGATGCCGATAATTAAAAAAATATATTTTTTTATTTCCCATTTAGAGATTTAATATCGGTACCACGAATGTTAGAGGTGTCCAACTGTATTTGCTTGTTGTAACCACTCCGATGCAGGTATAGAGTTATGAACACAACACTCGTGATCTGAGGTGTATTTGAGTCCCACCCGATAATTACACAATGTTAGATCACGGGAATATAATTCCCACTCTTATGTACTTTACCTTATTCTGTAATGTTGGAGATACACCAAGATTAATGAGATTAGTCACTATTTCTAACGTAGGTTTAACATATCTACCACTTAGATGTATATGTAGAGCATTGCTTCCTTCCTAAAAAAATAAAAAATGTTATGTTTATAATAAATAAATATTTTTAAATCAAATTAATCGAAAGTCGCTAAATGTATTATTTATACCAAGAGAAGTTGCATCATGTTAATAATAATTAACATATGGGTATAGTATACCTTCTTACATTTGAAGGTAAAAAACGAAGCAAAAATAATAATTATCATTAAGCATACTATTACCAGTATGCTATACTATTGCAGTTTACATTTTTTGTCAAATTACCTCTTTTGGTAATGTGGGTGATACACCATTGGTTATCAGACAGAACAATATCTCTAATTTAACATCATCACGCTCCAGATAAATAGTTATCGGTGTGTATCCATTCTGTGAAGAAATCATACACATCAAATATAAAGATTCTTATAAATGATACTGTTAGACACAACTGATAACATGATTGGTTGTTGTTGTTTTGTGGCTGATGCAACATGAATATTATAAGACATTATTGTGTTTACAAAACACTTCAGATACAGGAATACTCATACTTTTTACTTATACAATTATAAGGAATGGCAGAACGTTTGCTTGTTTTATATTTGTTGCTCATTCACCAATACTGTATTACAAATACATATAATAAAATGGCAGGATGAGAGCAAGATGATAACTCTATAATCTCTAGAGCTTGTTTCAATAAGTACTCCCGATATAAAAAAAAACAATATACATCAACAGTCTTAATTAACAAGCAAATCCTAATTAAATCAATCAATCAATCAATCAATCAAAAAGACATTTATTTTCCTCCATAGCAATACAATACAAAATAATAAACAGAAATGGTAAGGTATATTAAAAATGAAATAGATGATTGTAGGATATACAAAAGAAAAGTGCAATGCAGAAGATGTATTTAAGTGTATATTTGAATTGATTATGGTTTCCAATGTCCTTTAAACTATTATGTGACACATAATAAATATCGTAAGAAACCACCTTTATTACGTGTGGTGATTCTTTAAAAGAGATGGACGCTTGCAAGTGGTGGTCACTAAATTAAATAAAGGGGTAGTGGTCGCTTAAGAGAGGTGATGGTCCTTTAAAAAGATGATATCTAACAAGAAGTAAAGTCAATATATTTTAATTGATCTGTGTTATTTCCATCATATTTATTTTTTTTATCTAATATATAAAATATTTACAAAAGCCAGAAAAAGTCTGATGAAATGATTGTTTTACAAAGACGTATTAAAGTATAAAAATGGATATTGAATTATATCTGGTAATTTTTCTAACTAATACCTTAAGAAACACAATTCAGAACAAAATCTTCTTGTATTAAAAATGACTGTAAATACACCAGGATATTTAAGAACCACATGCTTTAAGTACCTTGGATTGTATACTATCAGGAGTTGGTGCCTTGGAATGTTTTAACTTTCGGAATAATTCAAAGACGTCTTGTTCATTAGTTTTACCTAATGAACAGGAAATATTTGATTATGAAGTTGACCTATTAGAATAGGTCAAATTCACTATCAAAATCCTACGAGCTAACTAATAGCTAACTTACCGTAATTTTTTTTTTTAAATCAATATTGTCAAATCTATTAAGAAGTTTAATTCATTTACATAACCTATTGATGGTTATCAAATTTATAGTTTTTGTTCTTCATATTCGATCCTTTATAACCAATCATTATCCGCATTCCTGTCCAAACCTTTTTCATGTCATTACTGACAAAATTATTTTCAATTTTTTTTTTGTATTAGCTTATAACAAGCTTCAGCTCTCTTTCTGAACACGTTTCAGTTCTTCTCGATTCCCTTTTGAAAAATACCATGTGCTTATAATATAATAATAATAATAATAATAATAATAATAATAATAATAATAATACTAACAATACTGTAATAATAATAATGTATATATTGAAATAGACCCAATAAATAATGAAATGAAATACTGTTATATAATGTAACAACTGAAAACATGAATACCCATACTCCATTATTAGGCTTGGTGAAATGCTGTAAGAAACTCTGAAAGATAACTTGATAGTTTGATCATTTATAAGGAAATGGGAACCGGTAACGTTGAATTAAATTTGCGGACCAGATTGCAAAATCAAAGGTTGCCGAATATAAGCCACTCTTGAACAACTACAACACCAGACTTGAAATAAAGCTGGCTTATTACAACGAATTCATAAGCTCGCGAGGCATTGCATCTTACATTGGCTAAGCTGATTAAAATGGTTCCAGAAAATCGGAAAATGATCCAAAAGATGATCATCAATGGTGATAAGAGATGTATTAGAAAGGGAGATGGTGAGGATGATGATACAACTACAAAATGAAAAGTGGAAAAGCTAGATTGTTACAGACATTTAAAACAGAAAACATATCATCATATATCAAAAAACATCAGATCAACTTGCTGAGACAACCACATTACAGCCAGACCAAAAAACTACTGTTTAATAGATGATAACAAATGTGTAATTGACATATGGTACCAAATTTAATTAGAACAGCAGGTTCACATTAAAGTCAGACTTTGAATAGACCATTTTAATGAAATTATTCACTTCCATAAGGAAAAAAACACGAAAGAAATTAATGATTTCACTTATTCATTGTCTTTTTTTGCTCTACATTACAGTTTTCTCAGGTAAATAATTTATTTTCGATCCAAATTTTAGTCAAAGTGAATAACTATTACGTGACATTAAAATGGCATATTCAACAACAAAGGTAAACTAATTATTTATTATTAGCCAGAGGGACAATACTTCAACTACTTTATGCATGTTTTAATGGATATCCATTGGTCAAATAGATAACAAAGTCGTATAAATAAACCTAATATTTGTGTCAGTGTCTTAGATGGTGAGAATAACATTTTAAATTGTCTTTTGTTCGGATTTTATTAATTTTTATTTATTACCATATTTAATGAGGGTGGCCTATCCAGTTCTAGTGAAGGAAGAGCCATTTGTTTGTTATGAGTACACCGGGGTAACCTCATACTTGTATAGAAAGATGCACTACTTTCTTTGTGCACATGAGCTAGATGTGTACACTGGACCTACGGTTTATAGTCCTTATCCGAGAAGACTCGTTCTACCACCAGGAACATGGAGCCCTTTCCGACGTTATGGCTACGGTTCCACTGTCTTAACCGATCGGCCACTCATTCACTATATTGGGGTGGGGTTATAATAAAGGAAACATGTAACATTAATCAAATTGCTTATCTGAGAGGGAATTTATTCAAAGCAGGGCGTTGATTCAATAAATTAGGCCCTAGAGATATGTATATGACAGTGGGGTTTTTCCATCCTATAATGAATTCATAATCATGATGTTTATATACATACATGTTTTTACAGCAAATAATTGTAGTTAAGTATAATAATAAACAAATTAAAATAAAACGTGTATAGGTGTATAATTATGCTGTGAACGTATTCTCAATATATAACAGCACTAAGCTAAAATGTGTCTATCTCCTCCCAAACTGTAAGTCCGATACTAGCGCCGTTCGAGATGGTGCACCTTTTAACTCTCCTCTATCCATTAGTTTATATTATAACTAACAATTTGTACGAAAAGTGTGTTTTTAGGCCCATTTCTTTGCAACTGCCGAATGCCAATTATCGGCCATTTTCCTTCGTCACAATTAGACAGAGGACAGGAGACGGTTTCAGAATGCTGTTAGAGAAGCCACAATCTGATCAGAGTTTGCTTTGACGACTACGAGGATGAGAATTTTACAGTAGGCGGAGGTATGCACTTTAGGAGTGACTTTCTAGTTATAAGTAGTATTCGTACTGGAATAGAAACGTTTGAAAATTCTGCGGCGTGTTCTTCCTGTCATAATTCATTCGTATCATTATTAAATATTTTGATGCCATTGTTGTAAGTTACATCACACCAAAACATTACATTTTTAAATGGGGTAAAAACAGATAAATAAACATAATTTCGCCGTAAATTTAATATAGAATGACAATCTTTCCAATTTATAGCTCCGCGGGTGACGTATTTACATCAATCAAGTGACCAAACTAATTTTACGCCTTTTTTGACTTAAAAAAAGAAAAAAAAGATATGATAAGCCCGATAATAATTAACTATCATTACCATACACTATATACTATTTAATTACTAAATTAAATTTAAAAATAGTAAAAAATCCATTCCATACAAAATAACTGCTTCCTCAATCTGGTAATAACTCAGGCAATAATAAACTACGTCTCTTCAAAGGGAACTAATTCCCCCAATAAATGTATAGTATTTATAATTAATGTTAACAAAATGATTTTGTTTTTAACTGTATTTGCAATTAAGTTTAAAGTAACATTTAATGAAAGGCATTTTTGTACTAGTATTAGTGTACATGCATGGCGCATGGGCGACGAAGTCAATTTGCTAGAATTTGGATTATATGTTTTTGAAAAATCAAAACAACTATAATTCAAATGACTAATTATTCATGTGGTGGGGTGTTTCAGTCCTATAAAGAAATTATGATTTTGGAGTTTATACAAACAGGTTATTGTAGCAAATAGTTATAGTTAGATTATGATACATAATAAACAAATATATTGAAATAAAAGGTTTTGCTGGTGCATATGTTGTGGACGAAGACTGAAATATATCAATATTGTCTGTGCATTCCTTTATTTTGAAATGTTAATGAAAGGTAAAGAAAAATCCAAGAAAAGAAAAAGAAATCATAATTGTGTAGTTTATGTGAACATTGTTTTTTGTCATTATTCTAAATTCAACAAATGTATAATGACATGTCCACATAAAACTATTTAAAAAATTAATAATTTCATTGCTCAATATGAAATCAAGTGGATAAGATGATATGTTGCGGTGCAGATCATACGTACGTTAGTTGAAATCATATAAATTATTTCTAGACCTATTATTATTACCTTATTAAGTGCTGTTATGGATGCACCTTGCTTCGTGAGATAGTTTACTACTTCTAATGTAGGTTCAATTGAACACATGTATTCATGCAGCGGGGTGTTTCCGTCCTATCAAGAAATTATAATCATGAAGCTTTTACAAACAGTGTATTGCAGCAAATGATTATAGTTAGATGATGATAAACATTACACAAAGAAATTGAAATAAAACGTTTTTCTTGTGCATATCCTGTGAACGTACACCGATTTTTATCAATTGTCTCTTATATTGTAGTTTTACAGAATCATAAAAGAAATCATAATCGTGTAGTTTATGCATACAGGTTAACGTGAACATTGCTTTTTGTCATGATTCTAAATTCAGCTCTTTTATAATGACATGTCCACATAAAACATAGTAAATATACCAATCTCACAATAACTGTAGGATCTTGTTTAATTACTACTAAATAATTATTGCAGCAAGTAATTCTAAGTAACTTAATCAATTGTAATATGATATAAAATAAGTGGATAAGATATTGTTGCGGTGCAGATCATACGTACGTTATAGGTGTAATCATAATAACTTATCTGTAACCCTATATTACCTTATTTAGTGCTGTTATTGAAGCACCTTGTTTCCTAAGATAGTTTACTACTTCTAAGGTAGGTTTATTTGAACGCAAGTATTCATGCAGCGGGGTGTTTCCGTCTTATAAAGAAATTATACATACAGGTTATTGCAGAAAATCATTTTAGTTATGCAATGATAAATAATACACAAATAAATTAAAATAAAGGTTTTGCTGGCAGGTGCTTATGCTCTGAACGTAGACCGAATTATATCAATTGTCTGTGGATTCCCTAATTTTGCAATTTTACTGACAAAAGAAATCATAATCGTGTAGTTTATACATACAGATTAATGTGAACATTGCTTCCATTCATTATTCTAAATTCAACCATTCTATAATGACATGTCCACATAAAACATAGTTAAATTGATAATTCATTCAATAAATTATCTCTATCCCTATTACCTTATGTTATGTGATATGAAGATGTAATATTACATAATAATGAAGACGTACGTAAGGCACTGTGGCGCAGTGGTTAGAGCATTGGACTTGCAATCAAGAGGTTGCCGGTTCAAGCCCGGCCGGTCACTGCGGTGTTGAGTCCTTGAGCAAGATTCTTTATCCACATTGTTTCTCCCCACCCAGGTGGTATGTTAAAAGTACTGGGAAGGTAAATCAGATTCGTTTGTGCGGGAGGAGTGGCGTACCCCCGCAAACATACACACTTAGTGAAGCCTGGCCCAAACGCTAAGGAAATGGAGATGGGCACCAAGGCCGTTAGCATTAGCTTAGGTTTCGACTTTACTACTTTACTTACGTAGGACACTTTTCTCTCAAGTTCATTATAATTCATACGTACTTATTTTAATTTCGTATACAATACAAAATTAAATTAAACAAAGGATGCGGATAATTAAAAAAATATATATTTTCATTTCCTATTTAGAGATTTAATCTCGGTACCACAAACGTTAGTGGTGTCCAACTGTATTTGCTTGCTGTAACCACACTTGTGCAGGTATAGAGTTATGAACAACACTAGTGATCTTGGGTGTGTTTGAGTCCCACCCGATAATTACACAATGTTAGATCACGGGAATATATGCCCACACTTATGTACTTTACCTTATTCTGTAATGTTGGAGATACACCAAGTTTAATAAGATTAGTCACTATTCCTAACGTAGGTTTAACATATCTACCACTCAGATGTATATGTAGAGCATTGCTTCCTTCCTAAAAAAAAATAAAATGTTATATTTTTAATAAATAAATATTTTTAAATCAAATTAATCGAAAGTCGCTAAAATGTATTATTTATACCAAGAGAAGTTGCATCATGTTAATAATAATTAACATACAGTACATTACCTTCCTACGTTTGAAGGTAAAAAACGAAGCAAAACATAATAATTATCATTAAGCATACTATTACCAGTTTGTCATACTATTGCAATTTAACATTTTTGTCAAATTACCTCTTTTGGTAATGTTGATGATTCACCATTGGTTATCAGACAGTACAATATCTTTAATTTAACATCATCACGCTCCATATAAATATTTATCGGTGTGTATCCATTCTGTGAATAAATCATAAACAAAAAATATAAGGATTTTTATTCTTATTGTTAGACACAACTGATAACATGATTGATTGTTGTTGTTTTGTGGCTGATGCAATATGAATATTATAAGACATATTGTGTTTACAAAACACTTCAGATACAGGAATACTCATACTTTTTACTCATACAATTATAAGGAATGGCAGGTCGTTTGTTTGTTTTATATTTGTTGCTCATTCATCAATACTGTATTACAAATACATATAATAAAATGACAGGAGGAGGGCAAGATGATAACGCTATAAGCTCTAGAGCTTGTTGCCATAAGGACTCCCGACATAAAAAAAAACAACATACACCAACAATCTTAATTAACAATCAAATCCTAATAAAATCATAAGTTGCAATGCAGAAGATGTGTTTAAGTGTATATTTGAATTGATTATGGTTTCCAATGTCCTTTAAGCTATTATGTGACACATATATCGTAAGCAACCACCTTCCTTACGTGTGATGATCCTTTAAAAGAGATGGACGCTTACAAGAGGTGGTGGTTCTTTAAAAGTGGTGGTAAATTATCTCTATCCCTATTACCTCATGCTATGTGATATGAAGATATATTATTACATAATATTGAAGACGTACGTAAGGCACTTTTCTCTCAAGTTCATTATAAATCACACTTACTTATTTTATACAATAACAAATTAAATTAAACAAAGGATGAGGATAATTACAAAAATATATATTTTCATTTCCTATTTAGAGATTTAATCTCGGTACCACGAACGTTAGTGGTGTCCAACTGTATTTGATTGCTGTAACCACTCTTGTTCAGGTATAGAGTTATGAACAACACCATACTCGTGATCTGAGGTGTGTTTGAGTCCATCCCATAATTACACAATGTTAGATCACGGGAATATATGCCCACTCTTATGTACATTACCTTATTCTGTAATGTTGGAGATACACCAAGTTTAATGAGATTAGTCACTATTCCTAACGTAGGTTTAACATATCTACCACTTAGATGTATATGTAGAGCATTGTTTCCTTCCTAAAAAATAAAAAATGTTATATTTTTAATAAATAAATATTTTTAAAGTCGCTAAAATGTATTATTTATACCAACAGAAGTTGCATCATGTTTATAATAATTAACATATAGTACAATACCTTCTTACGTTTGAAGGTAAAACATAATAATTATCATTAAGCATACTATTACCAGTATGATATACTATTGCAATTTAACATTTTTGTCAAATTACCCCTTTTGGTAATGTTGGTGATTCACCATTGGTTATCAGACAGTACAATATCTCTAATTTGAGATCATCACGCTCCAGATAAATATTTATCGGTGTGTATCCATTCTGTGAATAAATCATAAACATAAAATATAAAGATTCTTATTCTTATTGTTAGACACAACTGATAACATGATTGATTGTTGTTGTTTTGTGGCTGATGCAACATGAATATTATAAGACATCATTGTGTTTACAAAACACTTCAGATACAGGAATACTCATACTTTTTACTCATACGATTATAAGGAATGGCAGAACGTTTGTTTGTTTTATATTTGTTGCTCATTCATCAATACTGTATTACAAATACAAATAATAGAATTACAGGATGAGAGCAAGATTATAACTATATAAGCTCTAGAGCTTGTTTCCATAAGGACTCCCGACATAAAAAAACAACATACACCAACAATCTTAATTAACAAGCAAATACACCAAGCTTAATGAGATAAGTCACTATTTCTAACGTAGGTTTAACATATCTACCACTTAGATGTATATGTAGAGCATTGCTTCCCTTCTAAAAAAAATGTTATATTTTTAATAAATAAATATTTTTAAATCAAATTAATCGAAAGTCGCTAAAATGTATTATTTATACCAAGAGAATTAATAATAATTAACATACAGTACAATACCTTCCTACGTTTAAAGGTAAAAAATGATTAAAAAATATATTTGCGGTGTAGATCATACGTACGCTATATATGTAATCATATACATTATCTCTAGACCTATATAACCTTATTTTGTGCTGTTACGGATGCACATTGCTTTGTGAGATAGTCTACTACTTCTAAGGTAGGTTTATTTGAATGCATTTATTTATGCAGCGTGGTGTTTCCGTCCTATCAAGAAATTATAATCATGAAGTTTATACATACAGTGTATTGAAGCAAATAATTATAGTTAGGTAATGATAAATAATACACAAAGAAATTGAAATGAAAGGTTTTGCTGGTGCATATGATGTGAACATAGACCGAATTATATCAATATTGTCTGTGCATTTCCTTATTTTGCAATGTTACTGATAAAAGAAATCATAATCGTGTAGTTTATACATACAGGTTTATGTCAACATTGCTTTCTGTCATGATTCTAAATTCAACATTATAATACTATGTCTACATAAAACATAGTTCAATTAATAATTTTATTGCAAAATATACCAATCTAACAATAACAGTAGGATCTTGTTTAATTACTACTAAATAATTATTGCAGCAAGTAATTCTAAATAACTCAATCAATTGTAATACGATATCAAATAAAGTGAATAATAATATTATTAAATTTCTTTCATTCTTAAACTTCCTTCTAATATATATGCTGTATAACGTACCTCGCAGCACTATACATCCAAACCGAAGATATGCCCCTGTCGGTAACCAAGGTTCGGTAGTAAATTGAAACCTGGTGAGGCACCCGATTCTGTAGCTGTTAGTACACTCAGTGTGGAAGACTGTCGACAGTCTGCCAGAGACCTGTCTGACTGTATTAAGTACTTTTAATACACGATATCGCTGTCATTAGGTTCCTATCTAGAGACAATTTGTAACGTTATAATAATGTATTCAATATAAAATCCACTCGGCAACCAGAATAGTAGCAGGTTTATCGTATTGCCATGCAAGAATGGATAGGCGTTTTCCTCTGCTTTTTGGCCTTCTAGTCAGTTATTGTTATTGATTATACGAATTACGTAATTAGTTTAGTAGCTCATCTACCTTTTTAGCAGGGCATACTCAATCGTAGAGGCTAGGCCTACTACACTCAAGTTAAGTATGAGTTGGCATGGTACGAGTCGACCAGGGTACAACCACTAGCCTTACTAGAAGAACATAGGCTATAGGTCTGCGGGAATGGGAAATCTGGCCTAGAAGGCATAGGCCTACAGGAATCCAGTCAAGTCGCCCCATCGCAAAGTCGCCCCATACAAAGTCGCCCAATACAAAGTCGCCCCATCGCATTGGGTACGCCCAAAAAAAAGCCATCATATGAGCATTAAAAGGTCTCGTAGAGCCAGAGCGGTGTTAACCTAACCTGTAAGTAGTATTCTAGCCCATCCATGATGGGTACGCCCGGGTTGGAATTGGTACATGTTGACCCGTATCCGTATTCTTCTAGCTAGGGTGCTGGTAAACCCGTACCCATGCCATCCAACTTAGCTAACTCGTACCCAAATAATTGGTCAACTCGTACCCTGGGCTAACCCATACCTAAACCAACCCGTATGTAATATAAATATAAAATATAATAGTTAATTATATCTCAACCGTAATAGTAATATTAGTAAATAACGATTATTTTATTTACCATTACTATTACTGTTACGGTTGAGATATAATTAGGTGATCATTTAGAATAAAATGATCACCTATTGTTATTGTATGAAATCTTTATTCTTCTCCTTCTTATTATTTATTTCTCTCTGTACAAATTTGTGTAACAATTATCTCAAAAAGTTAAATGTCAATGATCACAAATTTTTGACAATGTCTTTTAAATACTTTAACTTAGCCATAATAAGCTTTTCAGTGTGATCACTCAACCGTGACGTCATTAATACGCGATTTTGTGAAATCACTCTATCAATCATATCTCCAAAACTCTTTATTACATATCAATGAAATTCACTACATGTAAACTTCAGGTCAAGGGTAAAAATATTAGCAAATAAAAACTTGCGCGTTTCAAGGTCATGCGCGTAAAATTGCGCATTAAAAAATTAAAATGCTCCAAATTAAGTTTTGATCAATTTAGAGCATGAATTAGGCCATTTGCGTGTTTTAAAAAATTACTGCGCAAAAACACGTTTTTGCGCGTGCATACATAGAAAGCGTAAAAAAATACCATTTTTTGTACAAATTGCATTCTACTCATCTTCCTTAGTACATTCACCAAATTTGAGTCCATTCCGACTTAAAATAACGCTATACGAGCACGTTAAAAATGACAAAATGCGCACAATAATTGTACAAAAGTGCTAAAAATGGTAAAAAGTATGGCCTTTTTAAAATGAATATAACTCTTCAGAATGGAAGATGACCCCCAATTTTTTTAACCTAATATGGAAGCCAATAAGTTGTAGATATAAATGTATATACACATTAGACGTACAAAATGGTATGACGTCATCAAATGGCCACTTGAATTAAAAAATTAGTAATTTTTATCTTTTTGTGTGGGTTTTCACATTCAATAGAGCGCATCTCCGTTATTTGGACCCGATTTTCGCACAAATTTTAGTATGTGCTTGCTCAATTAATTATCTTTCTCATGAGTTGTCAACATTTTCAATTTGATGCTGTCATCACGCGTAAAAACTTGAATAACCTAGGTCATGTAATTTCAGCTACAACATACATTTGAATATCTTACAGCTCTTCAGAATTAAAGGTGACTTTGAAGATTATAACTTATTATGAAAGCTGATGAAATGTAGATATGAATTCATATAAAAATTAAGCCTATCGGATGATGTGATGTTATCATATGGCCAGTTGAAGTTAAAAAGTAGTTTATAAATTTCTTTAGTCAAAGTTATACAAATTTCAAAGAGCGCGCATTGCGCTTCTACGTGTCAAATTCTCTTCCAATCCTTATATTTATTTGCTCAATTCATTATCTTTCGAAATTGTCATCTTCGAGTTTATTTTGATAATTCCATCATACCAAAAAATTAGAACATGATGTGGGTCCCGTAATTTCACCTATGCTACACTGTATATAGATATACGGTATATACTGTACATATTGTATTATGACACATAATAGGTACAACTCAGCACTATAAGTGTATATGCATCATGTCATAGGATGGCGTACATCAGCTTTTTACGATCGTATGTTAACACGTTCACTGCCACGGCGTATTTATACGTCAAAAATTGCGTGTCGCTACTTGCCAAGACGTAATACTACGTCAAAATCGTAGCACTTTTGTATTGTATGTAGAATCGCTGGCAGTGGTGATTGGAACAGGAATTATCGCATGGCAGTTTATGAATGATGTACGTAAACGATAATCTAAAAATAAATGTCATATGTTTGTTTGTGTTTATTCCCTCATGCATTGAATATGGTTGATACGATGGCGCCCTCACACTCAATATAATCATCTCAAACATGTCATAAATTGCGCTAATAGTAAATAAAAATAATAATGCACGTGGACAATGACGTATGAGCGTGGACAATGACGTATATGAACAGTTTGACCGATTTTAGCGCGGAAAATCCCCGACGTATATTTACGTTCCTGGCAAAGTCAATAAAATTGTTGGACCATTGCCAGTGACGTATTTATACGTCTCAACGGTTTTTCCCGCCATCGTATTTTGAATGACATCATGATAGTCTGTGACCAGATGTTACACTTTCAAACTGTAATTTAATATGTAAACGGGACTTGGCACTGGGACAGAAATTACGGAAAATGCCTTGGCAGTCAATGTGTTAACGTACGTGCATGTTTAAAAAATGTTAATTTCATTAAAATGATAAAAATGATCACCTATAATTCGTCAAAGTGACGAATTAAATTCTAGTTAACTATTATATTTTATTTGGAATACCAACCGAATGAATCTTTTTAATGAATATAAATATACTTTTAATAGCATTAAACATAGGTACGGGCCAGCCCATGATGAGTACGAGCCAGCCCATGAGGGTATGAGTGAGCCAAAATGTTGGGTACGAGTTGGCATGGGTACGGGTTGACCTGTATCCTTCTAGCTAATCTTACTAGGCCTAGTAGAGTAGGTCTACGCTACCAAGTCCGGCTACAATAATGGTATTCTGTGGAGATAGCTTTATTGATAGCTTGGTTCAAATCTGGGTTGGGACGGCTTTTTGTCATTCTAAAACAGATTTCCTTATCATAATAAAATAATATATGAATTTAACTGTAATATTGTATACATAATATTAGTAATTGCCATTGCATTTATTATTATTATTATATATTATACGGTTACCCCTTAATTATACTATAGTATAAAACTATAATTTCCTTGTTATATTTTACAATATTTTCTTCACAATTCAACAATTTTGTCTTTCACAGCACAAATTATCATACTGAATCATCACACACCAAGTCTCGTAAATCTCTACTGTATTTCTCCAAACTACTCCAACTACTACATGGTATTTTCTTGAGGCTAAACTACAGTACACGGTATACTGGTACTACCATCATTCCTGGCCCGTCAACCTGGACCACATTACAGTATGGTCCAACACATAAGTACAGTCATACTACTGATTTAAAATAGTGAATTACACCCTGTGGTCAAGACTTTATTTGCTCTTATGCTTATTTCCTCCAAATACAGAGTACGTAGGGCTTTCAATTTGCTTTTATACATGTTAATTTAAAAATCGTTTATGCCTATTGTTGTATCAAATTTAGACTTTAAATACTGGGATGATCACCCTAAATTTTCTTTTTCAATTAACAATTTTATATTTCACAGCTTTTTATTCATAACTGTTAAATTGCATCCCAATACATGGTACCTATTGGTATTATATCTAAAAATACAAAGGTGGCCAACACAGATAGTTTGATATATACAGTACTCTCTTATAAATAGATGTATCTCTCCAAACTACTCCAACTACCTAATTAGCATACTACTGTACACTTTGTAGACAAGAAATAAATTGTATCCACCTAGAGGACTTATGGTAGTACAGTCGATCGTCCTGTCACTGGCCCGGTCAACATAATCTACGCCTAGATTATTACAGTAATTAAAGTAATTATTACAGAGATTTTTTTTTTTTGCAGAAATGTTATGTGTAGAGAAAGCAGTACTCGTATTAAAAACTAAGCAGGTTGTACTCTTGAACGCAAACTGGCAGGATATTTTAAATATTTTTTATTGTTGAAATGATGGAATCCTAACTTCATTTTCCACGAATTGGAGACAAAGACATATTACGATCCTTTTATTTAAATTTATTTGGATAGACCTCCATGTAAATTCATTAAAGGCTATATGATTGTTTTATATTTTAATATGTGATAGTAGAAAATCATTGTCCATAATGAGGACTAAGAATCTAATATTTACTTGCATTCTCATCTTTTTAAAATTGTATTTATAATGCTGGTAATGAGTTTACTATTGAAAAAGTCATGTTTCCACTTATCTCAAATTGTGGCACACCTCTAACCTTGTTAGAACTGACTGTGTTCTACATTATTCTGCTATATAATAGTGCTTCCACCATACTTCAACCTGGTAATTGAATAAATTTCACCGGGGTAAAATTTAAACTAATTATCATCCTTTAACATAAAGTATCCTCCTGAAACATGTATTTGTACTGTACTTCATCTAATATCCATTACTTAATACTAATTTGGGTGATTTATGTCTAACTTCAGGAATGATCTGAGGCTAGAAAAACGAATTTCTGTACATATAATTTATATAAAAAATAAACCAATGTTTTCCTAATAACTTAACCCCTAGGTTGATAACTAACAAAGAAATTATTGAAATTGTGTTCTTACAATATATGTGTACTGTATCTACATAGTTGAAAAGAAGAATGTTTTATAGTTATTATAGGTTATTTCCAAATATTAAAGGTCTGATATCTAACAGAAACTAAATGTTACCAAACTATGTTTTTGAAAATCTTAATGATATAATAATTATAATAATATGAACATAATATTAAATTATATTGACTATTTTTGATAATCATCATGTCCTTATAAATTCATTTATATTTATTTTGTGGTAATATAGTTCATATATTATGTATTAAATAAATTGGTAAGGCCCTATACTGTTTATATTTAAGGAAAGTTTATATACACTATTATTTTATGCCTACCAATATTAGTATTAATTGTTTATGTAACTATTTTGTCTAATTCCATTGGATTTTTGTATCGGCCAATGGCATTAATGTTTTTCTCAAAGCAAATTAGCCTAATAATGCCATATTTAGACACATAATTCATTGATTTCTGATATTCTGTACTTGTGTATGCATTACTAAAATAGTAGTTATTTTATTACTTTTATAATGTATGTATAAACATTTATTCATTTTTTTTTTTACATTTTTTAATTTAAAAATTATTAAAATACCTATCTACCTTTCTGTTATTGTTACTATTATAATATTTTTTGAGGCAGATTGATTTCAATAAAAAAAATTTAAAACAATTAATTTGACTTATACTGTACTATGTTAGTTCAGAAGATGAAGTGTGTGTGGGCAGAATCTGGTGTGTTGGAGGTTGGTGATGTGAGGTGTATTTTTGTCACTTTAAGTCCTAAATTAGATGTTTTCTGAAGAAAAGAAGTAAGAGGATAGGCTTTCAAACAACTTCAAGAAGATTCACACATAAATAATTACTTCCAAATAAAATAGTATGTAACAGTGTATATTACAGTACATTGAATAAACTCGAGCGGAAAAATAACACACATAAAAAAACATTCATTTTCTTGTCGAAAAGCGCCCTCTCTAGTTTTCTATTAATTTATTAATAATTATTATTAATTAATGAGTAATATAAACATATTTTTAACATTTAATGCTTGAAGCTGATTCTACTCCTAACAAAGTTTCATACCTCCAAATTTCATCAACGTATTCAAAGCACTTCAATAAATATCACATTGAACATTAAAAATTAGGGTTATGATAGAATTTTGCTTAAAAACATATACAAAAAACATCGATAAAAAATATTTTTCGTATTCAAAAACATTTGATACTTGGTAGAAATGTTCAATATAGGTTGCTCCATCCATATTGCAAAAAATAAATAAATATCGAGCCATATCACTGATTTTTTAAATTTACGTTTTTACAAAATGTACACTTATGAAAGATCATACAACTCCAACGCATTTTTTAAACCTAATAACGATTTTGAAAAAACAACGAAAAAAAAACGTTCATGAATGAAATTTTGTTTCTGTGAATAGAGCAACCTATATTGAACATATTAAAAAAGTTTCAAATGTTTTTAAATTCGAAAAGTATTTTTTATCGATGTTTTTTGCATAGTACAGTATAAGTCAAATTAATTGTTTTGAATTTTTTTTATTGAAATCAATCTGCCTCAAAAAATATTATAATAGTAACAATAACAGAAAGGTAGATAGGTATTTTAATAATTTTTAAATTAAAAAATGTAAAAAAAAAATGAATAAATGTTTATACATACATTATAAAAGTAATAAAAATAACTACTATTTTAGTAATGCATACACAAGTACAGAATATCAAAAATCAATGAATTATGTGTCTAAATATGGCATTATTAGGCTAATTTGCTTTGAGAAAAACATTAATGCCATTGGCCGATACAAAAATCCAATGGAATTAGACAAAATAGTTACATAAACAATTAATACTAATATTGGTAGGCATAAAATAATAGTGTATATAAACTTTCCTTAAATGTAAACAGTATAGGGCCTTACCAATTTATTTAATACATAATATATGAACTATATTACCACAAAATAAATATAAATGAATTTATAAGGACATGATGATTATCAAAAATAGTCAATATAATTTAATATTATGTTCATATTATTATAATTATTATATCATAAAGATTTTCAAAAACATAGTTTGGTAACATTTAGTTTCTGTTAGATATCAGACCTTTAATATTTGGAAATAACCTATAATAACTATAAAACATTCTTCTTTTCAACTATGTAGATACAGTACACCTATATTGTAAGAACACAATTTCAATAATTTCTTTGTTAGTTATCAACCTAGGGGTTAAGTTATTAGGAAAACATTGGTTTATTTTTTATATAAATTATATGTACAGAAATTCGTTTTTCTAGCCTCAGATCATTCCTGAAGTTAGACATAAATCACCCAAATTAGTATTAAGTAATGGATATTAGATGAAGTACAGTACAAATACATGTTTCAGGAGGATACTTTATGTTAAAGGATGATAATTAGTTTAAATTTTACCCCGGTGAAATTTATTCAATTACCAGGTTGAAGTATGGTGGAAGCACTATTATATAGCAGAATAATGTAGAACACAGTCAGTTCTAACAAGGTTAGAGGTGTGCCACAATTTGAGATAAGTGAAAACATGACTTTTTCAATAGTAAACTCATTACCAGCATTATAAATACAATTTTAAAAAGATGAGAATGCAAGTAAATATTAGATTCTTAGTCCTCATTATGCACAATGATTTTCTATCACATATTAAAATATAAAACAATAATATAGCCTTTAATGAATTTACATGGAGGTCTATCCAAATAAATTTAAATAAAAGGATCGTAATATGTCTTTGTCTCCAATTCGTGGAAAATGAAGTTAGGATTCCATCATTTCAACAATAAAAAATATTTAAAATATCCTGCCAGTTTGCGTTCAAGAGTACAACCTGCTTAGTTTTTAATACGAGTACTGCTTTCTCTACACATAACTTTTCTGCAAAAAAAAAAATCTCTGTAAATATGTATTTTAATTACTGTAATAATCTAGGCGTAGATTATGTTGACCGGGCCAGTGAGAGGACGATCGACTGTACAGTACTACCATAAGTCCTCTAGGTGGATACAACTTATTTATTGTCTACAAAGTGTACAGTAGTATGCTAATAGTACTATTATTAGATTAGGTAGTTGGAGTAGTTTGGATATCTATTTATAAGAGAGTACTTTATATTTATAGATATAATACCAATAGGTACCATGTATTGGGATGCAATTCAACAGTTATGAATAAAAAAAACTCTGTATGCTTTTTTCTAGCTGTGAAATATAAAATTGTTAATTGAAAAAGAAAATTTAGGGTGATCATCCCAGTATTTACAGTCTAAATTTGAACGTTATGCAACAATAGGCATAAACAATTTCTAAATTAACAGGTATAAAAGCAAATTGGAAGCCCTACGTACTCTGTACGTTGGAGGAGATAAGCATAAGAGCAAATAAAGCCTAACCGTATAATATATAATAATAATATATGCAATGGCAATTACTATGTATACAATATTACAGTTAAATTCATATATTATTTTATTATGATAAGGAAATCGTGAAAGTACGTTGTTTGTTTTACTTTTGTATTTTTGGCGGCGATTGCCTTCCATAAATCTGTTTTAGAATGAGGAAAAGCCGTCCCAATCCAGATTTGAACCCAGCTATCAATAAAGCTATAAACAGAATAGACTATTATTGTAGCCGGACTTTAGCGTAGACCTACTCGAGGCCTAGTACGATTAGCTAGAAGGGTACAGGTCAACCCGTACCCAAATTTTGGTTTACTCGTACCCAACACTTTGGCTCACTCGTACCCATCATGGGCTGGCTCGTACTAATCATGGGCTGGCCCGTACCTATGTTTAATGGCGAATGCTATTAAAAGTATATTTATATTACATACGAATTGGTTTGGGTACGGGTTAGCCCAAGTGGGTACGAGTTGACCAATGATTTGGGTACGAGTTAGCCAAGTTGGGTTGGCATGGGTACGGGTTGACCAGCACCCTAGCTAGAATACAGATACGGGTCAACCCGTACAAATGCCAACCCGTACCCATCATGGATGGGCTAGAATACTACTTACAGGTTAGGTTAGCCTAGCTGGGCTAACCCACCTCACCTCTCACATTTCCTGAAAAATAGGCCGAAAACGCGACCGAAATTACTGGAGCCTAGGCCTACCTACTTAATTTAAAATTAACTCTAGGCCTAGGCTAGCTAGGCCTAAATAATAGTGATCCATAGTAGGCTAACACTTCTGGCTCTACGAGGCCTTTTTATGCTCATAGGATATGATAGGATAGCTTTTTTTGGGCATACCCAATGTAGGCCTATGCCTATCTAGGCCAGATTTCCCATTCTCGCAGGACTAGCCTATGCTCTAGGCGTACCCTGTCGATTCACCCCCTGGTCGACTCGTACATGCCAACTCGTACTTAACTCCCTAAACTCGTACCACCCAAATAATTGGTTGATTTGACGCTAGTAGGCCTAGCCTAGCTACGATATTCATTATGCCCTGCTAAAAAGGTAGATGAGCTACTAAACTAATTACGTAATTCGTATAATCAATAACAATAATTGACTAGCCTAGGCCTAGAAGACCTAAAAGCGGCGGAAAACACCTATCCATGCATGGCAATACGATAAACCTGCTACTAATACTATTCTGGTTGCCGAGTGGATTTTATATTGAATACATTATTATAACGTTACAAATTGCAATAGGGTTGGTGAAATTCAGTCCAAAATACGCAGAATTTTTTCCAAAATACGTCAAGTTGAGGGCGCTATACTAATCCAAAATACGTGAGTCTTTCCAAAATACGTCGACTTGAGGGCGCTATTCATTTTCCAAAATACGCGAATTGTCCAAAATACGTCAACTTGAGGGCGCTATTCATTTTCCAAAATACGCGATTTGTCCAAAATACGTCAACTTGAGGTCACTATTAATTTTCTAAACTTGGAAAATTATATTATCCGCTATCAGTCCAAAATACACAGAATTTTTCCAAAATACATCAACTTGAGGGCGCTATACTAAATACAAAATACGCGAGTCTTTCCAAAATACGTCAACTTGAGGGCGCTAATCATTTTCCTAAATACGCAATTTCTCCAAAATAATTTTTGGGGCACTTGTTCCAAAACACTTCAACTTGAGGCTACTATTAATTTTCTAAAAATAGGAAAATTATCCAACTTAAAACAACTTTTGTAGCGCTACTAATTTCTACAATAAGAAAGTTATCCGACATACCCTCCAACTTGAAGGCACAGTTTTCCAAAATACGCAAATTTTCCAAAAAAATATTCGAACCTTCAAAACGCGAGGCTGTTTTAAAAAATACTATAAAGAATTGTATCTTCAACATTGAAAAGGTGAACCATTTCGGTAAGTTTTAAGTTCAGTTTGTATCATATTAGATAATAGTTCTTGTAGTAGTCTCATTGGCAATATATCAATATTTGTTGTATGTTAGGATCTTCTGCTTGATATGCAGATGTCCTAACCATTAGACCACTGGCGCTTCCATGGTATAGTTCAAACCCGATCTGATAGCGACTCTTTATATTCTCGGCGTGGTACGGCGGAAAAGCACTAGTCCCTTAATTGTATGCACAGACAGAGATCAAATTGATACGCCCCATCTTATATATATATATATTTATTGTGAAAAATTAAGGTGCAGTTGTGACTCAAAACTAGTCACCTCTTTTTTTCCTTCTCGTATTCTTCATTTCATTTCAGGTACTTTCAAACAATAAAACACCCTAAAGTAAATGTAATCATATGTATGTATATAATATAATATAAAAATATTTTTATTTTGCCGTTTTCGCGTAAAAAACAATTACTTACTACTTATATAACCAAATATTAATATTATTTTAAACATTTTAACAATAATGGTTTTTAATTATTATTACTTACTTTTCATAAAGATTGAAGATGATATTATAGGATCATAATAATGTTACATTTAGATCTCTCTCGCTTAGCCGAACCATTTTGAACTTTAACTAACTGTAACTATTGGTATTTTGCCGTTTTCGTGTAAGGGCAAAAACATCTAATTACTCAACTCCCTGACGCAAAAACTACAATTACAATCCTGTTGGTGCAGTACCCGCTGCTTACTTGGGCTCGAATCTAGCCACTAGCCATCAGCGCAAGCTCGGTGGTCTAGAGGTATGAACGCCAGGCTAGTGATCTGGAGGTCGTGGGTTCGAGTCCCACCCGAGAACTACTTGCGAATTTTTTCGCAAGTATTCTCAAATGTACTTAGTATAAAGTACAAATTACGTCAGAGTAGGGCAAAAACATCTAATTACTCAACTCCCTGACGCAAAAACTACAATTACAATCCTGTTGGTGCAGTACCCGCTGCTTACTTGGGCTCGAATCTAGCCACTAGCCATCAGCGCAAGCTCGGTGGTCTAGAGGTATGAACGCCAGGCTAGTGATCTGGAGGTCGTGGGTTCGAGTCCCACCCGAGAACTACTTGCGAATTTTTTCGCAAGTATTCTCAAATGTACTTAGTATAAAGTACAAATTACGTCAGAGTAGGGCAAAAACATCTAATTAATAACTAAAATGTACTTGTTTGTTTTACTCTAAGAAACTTGTTTCCATTAAATTGTAATTTTACCTTACACTCTCAATATGACACATTTGGAAAGGCTCTCGTATTTTTGAAAAAAGTTTGCCGCCTTCAAGTTGACGTATTTTGGAAAATTACAAGCGGTTCCAAATTGACGTATTTTGGACAAATCGCGTATTTTGGAAAATGAATAGCGCCCTCAAGTTGACGTATTTTGGACAATTCGCGTATTTTGGAAATGAATAGCGCCCTCAAGTCGACGTATTTTGGAAAGACTCGCGTATTTTGGATTAGTATAGCGCCCTCAACTTGACGTATTTTGGAAAAAATTCTGCGTATTTTGGACTGATGTTCACCAACCCGACTCACAAATTGTCTATAGATATGAACCTAATGACAGCGATATCGTGTATTAAAAGTACTTAATACAGTCAGACAGGTCTCTGGCAGACTGTCGACAGTCTTCCACACTGAGTGTACTAACAGCTACAGAATCGGGTGGGTGAGAACCCGATTATCCCGGACTCGAGCGCTTCAAATGATAGCAGGCATAAGGAAACTGAAACTCATAAAGTGAATAGGTTTACTGTATTCTTAAGTTATGGAAGACAGCAAGTTTGTTTCCCTTTTCACACTGATAGAACAAGGAAATGAATGAACGTTTCGGGCGAGTGGTAAAATTCGACTTCTATTTTTATATGCTATAGATGTTCAATTAATTCATCATATAACAGAATAATATACAATGTTAAACTGTATAACATATATGTAATGTACACAAAAATGTTGTAAATTATTTATAGTGGCAATTTGAGGCCAATTTGCTGTTATTAGAATTGGCAATGTCATTTTCGAACGAATCTTCTGCTGGAGCAAGTGTGCTTTTTCAAGTTGTTGCATGGGTTATAAAGAAGTCTAACTTTATGTTTTTTCGGAATGGAACATAATTAGTGGCGATTATGTTATCGGTGTCGTTCCGAGTCTTCCGGTCTGGGGTGTCAATATCATTTTGGAAATTATTTGGCCGGAGAGTGACAGTAGAATCGGGTGTAAAATGTGTGTAAAAAATTAATTATCACACATGCTGCCATCATGTGAGGTTGCGCAATATATAGCTTAAAACCATATATGTTATTCATGGTCTGTGATGCTTGGGGTTTAGCCCATTTAAGTTGCTTTATGGTGAAACGGTTTGACTCCCTCTCAAAATAGTCTAAGACTGTTTGGGTATTTAGAGGAGTCTGTATTAATACTTGATTATGTGTCTGAAATTTGTGATTAGTTAAATCGTGCACGTGAGATGATAAACAGAAATTAGGTAAATATTCAAGTTAAAATGAAGAGAATGTTCGATAGAAAAGAAGAGAATAGAGGTTTTAGTTCGGAGAATGACGTGTTGGTTATGTTGCTTCTTTCCAGTCAACTAATGTTTGCAAGAATTGCTGTTCCTTACAAACTAGGAGAAGTTGATTATGTGATAGATACTAGATACTCCAGTTTGTCGTAAGAAGAAGCGACTAAACACGTTGAAACTGTACACGAGAAAAATTAAGATAATTGTATACCGTCGAAGACTATTACGTGTGCTGTGGAAGATAATTCAGGGATCCTGATACATATGTTAAGTTCAATCATTCAGATTTTCTTGAACAAACAACATTGAACACACATTTTGTCAATTGTTTACGTGATCAGAAGGTTGAAATTGTTAGTTTGATATTTGGAAATATGCAGTTTCGGATGTTCCAGGTCGAACAAATAATAGTAAAACACGAAATACAAACAGATGATAGTCATCAGTAAAACCAAATCCATATAGGGCAAATCCGTTTAAGATAAGGATTGTAAAATGAAATTGATTTTATCGTTGCTCATCACACGAACCGGCGAATCATTCGTGTGAAGATTATTGATGACGTAATTTTCAGCCGCTAAACGATATTCGACGCATATTCGTCACTTCGTGTAAACAATAATCTTACGCAATGACTATAAAATACGCGGTATTCGCCGCGATTGCGTAGTGGTAATGAATAGGCAGTCCCACATAAACATCTTGGATAGGGCCCTATCGATAATAATATAAACGTAAACAAATTATTCTGTTAAAATGCAAAAGAAGAATCACAAATAAGTTGAAAAATATAATTTATAGTAGCCTAAACTGATGTAAAAACATAATTTTTAATTAAAAGACGTAACCTTGGTTTATTTAATTAAATTTAATTATTAATTTATACATGATTTGATCTCTACATAAAGCAAGGCACTTTTAATTGTTAGAATAAACGTTTTTAATTCAATTTTCCCTTAGTAGGGAAAAAATCCATTGCACAACTGGGATTTTCAGCATATTAGACCTACAATCATTTAGCAATAATGTCCAATATATTATTTATTAAATAACATTATGTTATATCTACCTTTTCTAATCCATATTTGAGGGCTATTTTAAATTATTTACTAATTCAATGACATTCAGGTCTAGCGTAGGACCTTTCACAGTATAATTTACAGACCACCCTATACAGTATAATATTTAGTATAGCCAAAGATAATTAATTTTCCCTTAGTAGGGAAAAAATCCATTGCACAACTGGGATTTTCAGCATATTAGACCTACAATCATTTAGCAATAATGTCCAATATATTATTTATTAAATAACATTATGTTATATCTACCTTTTCTAATCCATATTTGAGGGCTATTTTAAATTATTTACTAATTCAATGACATTCAGGTCTAGCGTAGGACCTTTCACAGTATAATTTACAGACCACCCTATACAGTATAATATTTAGTATAGCCAAAGATATTTAATGACTGATTAAATGCCGTAATAATCGAATTTAAAAATCAAGAACAAAATATATAAATAGTCTAACGTACATCAAAATGTATGAATTGTTTAAAAAAATGTGTATACAGAAATGAAAGTTATTATCCTTAGTAGCATTATCCATTATCGATAGAGGTGAAATTTTTTTTTTTTTTTTTTTTATAATAATAACATTATTTATTCTCTAAAAAGTTAAAAAATTCAAAAATACTTTAAATAGTTTAAGACTATAACATTTTAGTCGTACTCGTTACAGTACCGTTTCGTGTGTGTTGTCAATGCCATAATGTAATGTAATTCAATGTACATGCTTGTGCTCGAGAGAACGTACGAAAGAACAAACATCGAAGCATGACATTAAATTGCCTGAAATTTATTTATATAATTAGCTTACTATATAATTTAGCAATAACCACATAAATCAGTTTTTACTGGGTAAAATACTGTTCAATATTCCATAAACTATGCTCACTCTTACATCGCGCGACTGAACATTAGCCATAAAGTAATGGAATGTTCCAGATACACAATAAACCAATAATACCACTTGCAATTAGTGACGAATCGTATATTCGCCGTTTATTGAGCCGCGTAAACAGTGTGCGCGATGCGCGTTTTCCTCCTACGAAGTGACGAATCGATATTCGACGGTCAGTGAGAGGAATAATTATAATAACATACAATATTCGCCAAATTATAATTAAAATAATTAATTAATGAAATAAGATACGCAGTTGATATTTGCATCAATTGTTCTTTAGAATAAATACTTTCAAAATATACACAAAACAAATTTCGCGCCTACATGACGATTCGCCGGTTCGTGTGACGGGTGACGAGTGACGGTATGATTAGAAATGATATCATAGAGCCTAGTTGCAGTGCTTGGTATGATTAGATATTGTATTAGTATAACTTCCAACGCAAGATAAATCTTATCCTTTTTGCACTGATTACCGGAACGTTAATATCTACTACAGATTCGTATCTCATACCGAGGATAGAGAACTGTAATGATCGTGTGGCTAGTGCTTTGTTTGACAGTAAGTTTGACCTCCTGAAGTGTTACTGACTAATTACTTTAATATAACGTGTGAAAGAAGAGTCAGCAATCGATTATTATGATGTCATAATTGTTTCTACAAACACATGTCGTTCATGACATGTCTTCATTTATTTTTTCATTCATTCAATAACTGCTTTTAGAATTCGCAATAAATAATTATAAATAAGTAATACTTAATATGAATGAGAGGTCATAAATGGAATAGAGATGTTTGCTGAAACCGATAATGTTTTATTAATACTGGCATAATATACCAGCCACTATTTCTGTTGTAGGGTTGGCATATCGGAAATACGTATGTAGTGGAGTGTCTCCAAGCTAGAAAGAAATCATAATCATATAGTTTATAAATATAAATTCCAGCTGTAATGCAATCATATTTTTCGGTCATGTCATATTGATAATGGTTGGACATTCTACATTGTTATGACAAAAGTGTACAAAACAATCAAAATCAGCTACATTCATTCGTACTTTATGTACAACACATCTGGCTTGTTACATATAGCATGCCATACTGACCAACGTCAACGCAACTAACAATCAGTACTTGAAAACCGGTACGCTTGCAAAACGTTTTTTTCGCGTACTTATCTATCGTATTTGATTGAATAAAAAAAAAGAAATTTACGCCTTTATAAAATAGGACCCAAATACAATTATTCCAAGAGTTGAATATTATATTATTTAAACTAGACAGATAACTTGAAGTGCTACTATAATTGTAATATAATCTGTGAATTAATATTTATTGACTTTACTAGAGGGTGAGCTTGCTTCGCTCGCTCCCCTTCTAGGAAGTGTAGTAATGATAATGACTCTGGTAAAAAGAACATTCTGGCCTGGACGATTTCGGTCGGTTACCATCATTAAAATGCTTTTGATATTCGTTTAACCTGTTTCACAGTGTCTTAGATGATTAATAGCGTTTTACGTATAGTGTTTATTGTAGATATGAAAAGTGGTAAAAAAGAATAACAAATGCTTGGGAAATTGTAGACTACAGTCCGATGAAATCTACTAAAAATAGTATAATTGTGTTTATAAATATAATACAATATTGTGTGTATAAATGTGGATGGGCGTTTATTCGATGGTATTTGGATGGGGGGTGGGGAGGAAAGGCGGTAATTATTTTAGTTTTAGTTTATTGGGAAGGTGTTCCGGGCGTTTATTCAAATAAATACCATCCTAATTGGTATAATTAATAAATTATTCCGCGACACAGTGAGCCATTTTTGCCTAAGAACGAAGACGTTTTAGACGGCTTGCAACACTGGCCAGAAGTATCACAGTGCCCTAACGGGACACAGATAGTGCACAGTATACATAAAGTCCTGGCAGCTTATACTCAACAACTCGGCTATCGGAGTTTCATTCGATTTCAAACAAAAGCTGTTATCATCAGTTCTCTCGGTGTAATGTTATATAAATATTTCCCACAATTTACTCCTATGTTTTATGAATATATTTAATTTGATCTTTATGTAGGCCTACTACTATATACCTTCACACGCGCGGTCCGAAAATATAAAAAACAAAATGGCTATCGCCACCAAGCACCAACGGCCAACTTAGTTGAAACAGGGAGTTGTTTTAAAACTCCCTGGTAGAAACCATGACGACCTTGCATGGAATAGTAGCAAGGTGATTGACACACCTTACCGTGAACCCGGAAATTACTTCTACTTCTACCGCACATAGAGTTAAAATTTACCGATTGAAATTGAAATTTTGTTATAAAACCCTTTATAATATCCTCCTAAGATAGAAATATGGAACAATATCGTAATAGTGGAAACTAATGTTATCAAATCTACGTTTCGCGGTACATCTGAGATAGATAAGGTAGGTATCCAAGGCAGAGATTTATACCGAAGTTTTTGCATTGTGCTCGCCTATGTCGGAATTAACCATAATTTATATATAGATGCAATGTAATATTGTTTCTAAAAATACATGTCGGTTATGGCATGTCTTCATTTCTTGTTTCATACAATAACTGCTTCTAAAATTCGCATTAAATAATTCAAAATAATTAATATTAATTATAAATTACATGTTATAAATGAAATAGAGATGTTCGCTGGAACAGATACTGTTTTCATAATAATGACATAAAGACCACGATGATTGTGTGTACATAACTACATGTTGTGATGTTACTGATGCGCCATACTATGTGAGACAAGTCACTATTGCTGTTAGAATATCGCAAATAGTGGTAGTGTAGTGTCTCCATACTAGAAAGAAGTCATATTCATATAATGTATTCATATTTGTTTGTTATGTTAAATTAAGACCCAATGAAATTAGTTCAAGAATAGTAACTATATTCTAACCAGCTTAAAAAAAATAGACAGATAAATTGAAGAACTACTATAATTGTAATACAATGTGTAAATGACAATCGATTATATGACGTCATAATTGGCGAGACACACTTAGTTATACTATGGAATAATTGTTTTTACAAACACATATCGATCATGGCATGTCTGCATATTATAATTTTTATTTAATTTATTTTTTATTTAATAACTGTTTTTAAATTTGCAATACCTACTTCTAAATAATTCATATAATTATAAAAGAGACGTCGAAAATGGAATAGAGATGTTTGCTTGAACCGATAATGTTTCATTAATACTGGCATAATAGACCTCCTAAAATTGTATGTTACCTTATTTCGTGACGTTACTACTGCCCCGTGTTGTATGAGATAATCCACTATTTCTGTTGTAGGGTTGGCAAATAGTAAATACACATGTAGTGGAGTGCTTCCAAACTAGAAAGAAATCATAACCATGTAGTAGCAAATATCAATTCCAGCTGTAATGCAATCGTATATTTTGGTCATGCCACATTGATAATGGTTGTCAATTCTACATTGTTATGACAAAATCTTCTGAATGTACAAAACAATAAAAATCAGCTAAATTCATTTGTAAATTATTTACCACACATAGCTTGTTACATAGCATACCGTACTGACCAACATCAACGCAATAAAATTATTTCAAGAGTTGATTATTATATTATATAAACCAACTTAAACAAACTAGACAGATAAATTAAAAAATAAATAAATTAATGTGCTACTATAATTGTAATACAATGTGTGAATTAATATTAATTGACTTTATGCAATGTAATATTGTTTCTAAAAATATATGTCGGTTATGGCATGTCTTCATTTCTTGCTTCATTCAATAACTGCTTCTAAAATTCGCAATAAATAATTCAAAATAATTAATATTAATTATAAATTACATATTATAAATGAAATAGAGATATTTGCTGGAACAGATACTGTTTTCATAATAATGACATAAAGACCACTATGATTGTGTGTACATTACTACATGTTGTGGTGTTATTGATGCGCCATACTATGTGAGACAAGTCACAATTGCTGTTAGAATATCGCAAATACCTATGTAGTTTAGTGTCTCCATACTAGAAAGAAGTCATATTCATGTAATGTATTCATATTTTTTATGTTAAATTAAGACCCAATGAAATTAGTTCAAGAATAATAAATATGTTCTAACCAGCTTAAAAAATAGACAGATAAATTGAAGAACTACTATAATTGTAATACAAATGTGTGAATGACAATCGATTATATGACGTCATAATTGGCGAGAAACACTTAGTTATACTATGGAATAATTGTTTGTACAAACACATATCGATCATGGCATGTCTGCATAATATAGTTTTTAATTAATTTATTTTGTATTTAATAACTGTTTTTGAATTTGCAATACCTACTGCTAAATAATTCATATAATTATAAAAGAGACGTCATGAATGGAATAGAGACGTTTGCTTGAACCGATAATGTTTTATTAATACTGGCATAATAGACCTCCTAAAATTGTATGTTACCTCATTTTGTGACGTTGCTGATGCGCCGTGTTGTATGAGATAATCCACTATGTCTGTTGTAGGGTTGGCATATCGTAAATACACATGTAGTGGAGTGTATCCAAGCTAGAAAGAAATCATAACCATGTAGTAGTAAATGTCAATTCGAGCTGTAGTGTAATCACATTTTGGTCATGCCACATTGATAATGGTTGTAAATTGTACATTGTTATGACAAAATCTCCTGAGTGTAAAAAACAATAAAAACCAGCTAAACTCATTTGTACATTATTTACCACACATAGCTTGTTAAATAGCATACCGTACTGACCAACGTCAACGCAACAGTCTACTTGTCTACGTCTTTATAAAATAGGACCCAAATAAAATAATTTCAAGAGTTGATAATTATATTATATAAACCAACTTAAACAACCTAGACAGATAAATTAAAGTGCTACTAAAATTGTAATACAATTTATGAATTAGTATTAATTGACTTTATGCAATGTAATATTGTTTCTAAAAATACATGTCGGTTATGGCATTCATTTCTTGTTTCATTCAATAACTGCTTCTAAAATTCGCAATAAATAATTCAAAATAATTAATATTAATTATAAATGACATATTATAAATGAAATAGAGATGTTTGCTGGAACAGATACTGTTTTCATAATAATGACATAAAGACCACTATGATTGTGTGTACATTACTACATGTTGTGGTGTTACTGATGCGCCATACTATGTGATACAAGTCACAATTGCTGTTAGAATATCGCAAATACCTATGTAGTGTAGTGTCTCCATACTAGAAAGAAGTCATATTCATGTAATGTATTCATATTTTTTTATGTTAAATTAAGACCCAATGAAATTAGTTCAAGAAAAATAAATATGTTCTAACCAGCTTAAAAAAAATAGACAGATAAATTGAAGAACTACTATAATTGTAATACAAATGTGTGAATGACAATCGATTATATGACGTCATAATTGGCGATAAACACTTAGTTATACTATGGAATAATTGTTTGTACAAACACATATCGATCATGGCATGTCTGCATAATATAGTTTTTAATTAATTTATTTTGTATTTAATAACTGTTTTTGAATTTGCAATACCTACTGCTAAATAATTCATATAATTATAAAAGAGACGTCATGAATGGAATAGAGACGTTTGCTTGAACCGATAATGTTTTATTAATACTGGCATAATAGACCTCCTAAAATTGTATGTTACCTCATTTTGTGACGTTGCTGATGCGCCGTGTTGTATGAGATAATCCACTATGTCTGTTGTAGGGTTGGCATATCGTAAATACACATGTAGTGGAGTGTATCCAAGCTAGAAAGAAATCATAACCATGTAGTAGTAAATGTCAATTCGAGCTGTAGTGTAATCACATTTTGGTCATGCCACATTGATAATGGTTGTAAATTGTACATTGTTATGACAAAATCTCCTGAGTGTAAAAAACAATAAAAACCAGCTAAACTCATTTGTACATTATTTACCACACATAGCTTGTTAAATAGCATACCGTACTGACCAACGTCAACGCAACAGTCTACTTGTCTACGCCTTTATAAAATAGGACCCAAATAAAATAATTTCAAGAGTTGATAATTATATTATATAAACCAACTTAAACAACCTAGACAGATAAATTAAAGTGCTACTAAAATTGTAATACAATTTATGAATTAGTATTAATTGACTTTATGCAATGTAATATTGTTTCTAAAAATACATGTCGGTTATGGCATTCATTTCTTGTTTCATTCAATAACTGCTTCTAAAATTCGCAATAAATAATTCAAAATAATTAATATTAATTATAAATGACATATTATAAATGAAATAGAGATGTTTGCTGGAACAGATACTGTTTTCATAATAATGACATAAAGACCACTATGATTGTGTATACATTACTACATGTTGTGGTGTTACTGATGCGCCATACTATGTGATACAAGTCACAATTGCTGTTAGAATATCGCAAATACCTATGTAGTGTAGTGTCTCCATACTAGAAAGAAGTCATATTCATGTAATGTATTCATATTTTTTTATGTTAAATTAAGACCCAATGAAATTAGTTCAAGAAAAATAAATATGTTCTAACCAGCTTAAAAAAAATAGACAGATAAATTGAAGAACTACTATAATTGTAATACAAATGTGTGAATGACAATCGATTATATGACGTCATAATTGGCGAGAAACACTTAGTTATACTATGGAATAATTGTTTGTACAAACACATATCGATCATGGCATGTCTGCATAATATAGTTTTTAATTAATTTATTTTTTATTTAATAACTGTTTTTGAATTTGCAATACCTATTGCTAAATAATTCATATAATTATAAAAGAGACGTCATGAATGGAATAGAGACGTTTGCTTGAACCGATAATGTTTTATTAATACTGGCATAATAGACCTCCTAAAATTGTATGTTACCTTATTTTGTGACGTTGCTGATGCGCCGTGTTGTATGAGATAATCCACTATGTCTGTTGTAGGGTTGGCATATCGTAAATACACATGTAGTGGAGTGCTTCCAGACTATAAAGAAATCATAACCATGTAGTAGTAAATGTCAATTCGAGCTGTAGTGTAATCATATTTTGGTCATGCCACATTGATAATGGTTGTAAATTGTACATTGTTATGACAAAATCTTCTGAGTGTAAAAAACAATAAAAACCAGCTAAACTCATTTGTACATTATTTACCACACATAGCTTGTTAAATAGCATACCGTACTGACCAACGTCAACGCAACAGTCTACTTGTCTACGCCTTTATAAAATAGGACCCAAATAAAATAATTTCAAGAGTTGATAATTATATTATATAAACCAACTTAAACAACCTAGACAGATAAATTAAAGTGCTACTAAAATTGTAATACAATTTATGAATTAGTATTAATTGACTTTATGCAATGTAATATTGTTTCTAAAAATACACGATCGGTTATGGCATTCATTTCTTGTTTCATTCAATAACTGCTTCTAAAATTCGCAATAAATAATTCAAAATAATTAATATTAATTATAAATTACAAATTATAAATGAAATAGAGATGTTTGCTGGAACAGATACTGTTTTCATAATAATGACATAAAGACCACTATGATTGTGTGTACATTACTACATGTTGTGATGTTACTGATGCGACATACTATGTGAGACAAGTCACTATTGCTATTAGCATATCGCAAATACCTATGTAGTGTAGTGTCTCCATACTAGAAAGAAGTCATATTCATGTAATGTATTCATTTTTTTATGTTAAATTAAGACCCAATGAAATTAGTTCAAGAATAGTAACTATATTCTAACCAGCTTAAAAAAATAGACAGATAAATTGAAGAACTACTATAATTGTAATACAAATGTGTGAATGACAATCGATTATATGACGTCATAATTGGCGAGACGCACTTAGTTATACTATGGAATAATTGTTTGTACAAACACATATCGTTCATGGCATGTCTGCATAATATAGTTTTTAATTAATTTATTTTTCATTTAAAACCTGTTTTTGAATGTGTAATACCTACTTCTAAATAATTCATATAATTATAAAAGAGACGTCATAAATGGAATAGAGATGTTTGCTTGAACCGATAATGTTTTATTAATACTGGCATAATAGATATACTATAATTGTATGTTACCTTATTTTGTGACGTTACTGATGCGCCGTGTTGTATGTCTGTTATATGGTTGTTGGCACATCGTAAATACACATGTAGTGGAGTGTTTCCAAACTAGAAAGAAATCATAACCATGTAGTAGTAAATATCAATTCCAGCTGTAATGCAATCATATATTTCGGTCATGCCACATTGATAATGGTTGTAAATTCTACATTGTTATGACAAAATCTTCTGAGTGTACACAACAATAAAAACCAGCTAAATTCATTTGTACATTATTTACCACACATAGCTTGTTACATACCGTACAGACCAACGTCAACGCAACAGTCTACTTGTCTACGCCTTTTTAAAAGAGGTCCCAAATAAAATTATTTCAAGAGTTGATTATTATATTATATAAACAAACTTAAACAAACTAGAGAGATAAATTAAAGTGCTACTATAATTGTAATACAATGTTTGAATTAATATTAATTGACTTTATGCAATGTAATATTGTTTCTAAAAATACATGTCGGTTATGGCATGTCTTCATTTCTTGTTTCATTCAATAACTGCTTCTAAAATTCGCAATAAATAAATCAAAATATATAATATTAATTATAAATTACATGTTATAAATGAAATAGAGATGTTTGCTGGAACAGATACTGTTTTCATAATAATGACATAAAGACCACTATGATTGTGTGTACATTACTACATGTTGTGATGTTACTGATGCGCCATACTATGTGAGACAAGTCACTATTGCTGTTAGAATATCGCAAACAACTATGTAGTGTAGTGTCTCCATACTAGGAAGAAGTCATATTCATGTAATTTATTCTTTTTTTTTTGTTATGTTAAATTAAGACCCAATGAAATTAGTTCAAGAATTATAATTATATTCTAACCAGCTTTTAAAAAAATAGACAGATAAATTGAAGAACTACTATAATTGTAATACAAATGTGTGAATGACAATCGATTATATGACGTCATAATTGGCGAGACGCACTTAGTTATACTATGGAATAATTGTTTGTACAAACACATATCGATCATGGCATGTCTGCATAATATAGTTTTTAATTAATTTATTTTTTATTTAATAACTGTTTTTGAATTTGCTATACCTATTTCTAAATAATTCATATAATTATAAAAGAGACGCCATAAATGGAATAGAGATGTTTGCTGGAACCGATAATGTTTATTTATACTGGCATAATATACCTACTATTGTATGTTACCTTATTTTGTGATGTAATTGCTGCGCCATGCCGTATGAGACAAGCCACTATTTCTATTTTAGGATTGTCATTGAAAAAATACACATGTAGTGGATTGTTTCCATTCTAGAAAGAAATCAAAAACATGCAGTTTATAAATATCAATTCCAGCTGTAATGCAATCATATATTTCGGTCATGCCACATTGATAATGTTGTAAATTCTACATTGTTATGACAAAATCTTCTGAGTGTACTAAACAATAAAAACCAGCTAAATTCATTTGTACATTATTTACCACACATAGCTTGTTACATAGCACACCGTACAGACCAACGTCAACGCAACAGTCTACTTGTCTACGCCTTTTTAAAATAGGACCCAAATAAAATTATTTCAAGAGTTGATTATTGTATTACATAAACCAACTTAAACAAACTAGACAGATAAATTAAAGTGCTACTATAATTGTAATATAATGTGTGAATTAATATTAATTGACTTAATGCAATGTAATATTGTTTATAAAATACATGTCGGTTATTGCATGCCTTCGTTTATTGTTTCATTCAATAACTGCTTCTAAAATTCGCAATGAATAATTCTAAATAATTAATTTTAATTATAAATGACAAATTATAAATGAAAGAGAGATGTTTGCTGGATCAGATAGGCCTACTGTTTTCATAATAACAATCAGTATGATTGTGTGTACATTACCATAGTATCTAGTGACGTTACTGATGCGCCGTGTTGTATGACATAATCCACAATTTCTGTTGTAGGGTTGGCACATTGTAAATACGTATGTAGTGGAGTGTATCCATACTAGAAAGAAATCATAATCATGTAGTTTATAATTATCAATTCCAGCTGTAATTCTAACATGTTTTTTATTCAAGGCACATTGACAATTGTTGTAAATTCAACACTGTTATGATTATGACTAAAATCAGTTAAATTTACACTACGTTTAATAACATGCTAATCTCACAAATCATGAAAAAGTGAATACATAGTTGCTGTTGTCGATTGTCAAAGAAATGTGAGTCTAGTCACCGTTATAAATTATCTGTATAATTATTTCGAAAAAGTCTTACTAGATTGGATTTAGATGAACTCAAATATGCTTTTGAAGCTTTTTTTTACATACAAAAATTGGCTCTTGACTTTAAACTGTCATTCTGAAGTCGGCCAACCCTCTACAGTAACTGTACACATCGATCTCATAATTTAAGACAAATATTAATAGTAAGTACTGATTAATATTGTCACTAAGTGTATTTGTTTAATTTGCAGCATTCGTCACTGACGCATGTGTTATTGATCCAGGATATTATACAGTAATCATTATATTTGAATATAGGTATAATGATTACATTTTACAATTTACTTAATGTATGGTCTTCTTGGAACTAATTGAATGACTATACTGTCTTATTAGTAATATGGAAAGCCCATCCTTTGTTTTACCTTATCTTTGTTTTTCAAAAGATCAGGATTTTTCTGACATATTTCTTTAATTTGTTGCAAGTCATTCATCTTAAAAGCATCTTGTAATCTGTAACGGTCAAATATGAAATATAGAATGAGTTAGGCCTACATCAATAATTAAAAAAAAAAACAATGATAGCATTTATGTTTTTCGTAGCCGTGTTCGTATAGTATTGTTCTTCAACTTTACAACTCACCCCGACATCTTAAGTACTATACTGAGTTTTCATAAAGCTTTTCTTTGCTGGTTTAGTTTAGATTTGTTTCTCTGAAGAAAATATCATTAATCGAATTTAAATATTATTATTACAATACTAGTTTTTGATACAACAATAAAATGTATTTATACAGCAATACTATAGTGAACAATAGTATTTAATAGTCAGATGTCAAAAACATTAAGTACAATATATTGCTCAATAAGAGCACGTGACATTCTGTTAGATACAGGACAAGAACCCTACGTGTGCAAAAATATACTATCGTGTTAATATGATTTATGAACATTATTACAGAAAGTTTCTTCAGATGAAGACTTTTAATAATTAATTTTTTTCATTTTTCAAAAATAGAGATTGCCTTAATAATAATAGACAATTAATAATTAGGGTTTTTGCGGAATATTCCGTTAAAAAGCATGTAAATGTTGTTTCTATGATTGTGCACTTTCCTAAACTATATTTAACAAAATACAAATATTTTTTTAAATAAAATTAAACGTAAAGAGGATCGGGTGAGAGAGGGCGATATACACTGTGACCACAACATCGATAATCCGATAACAAACAGCAACAAGTATAACTTTATCTCCTCGTGCATATTCAATTTACTCGATAACGTCCTCTGTAGTTTCTGCCTTAACCTAATTGAAAAAAATAAAAATAATGAAGCCACTTAACTAAGTAAATCAACCCTAAAACGAGTTTTTACGGCCATCCTGTGGAAATCTAACGAGGAAATTGTCTGATCGCGTTAGAAAACACTTTCTAAGAGACAACAGTTTCTATTATCATTATTATTATATAACACAATAATAGACACAATTCAGCAGTATAAGCAAATTATGTTTCAGGTCATAGCATGGCAACAATTTACTCTCATACTAACGTACGTGCTTGGTTGCGTTTGCAAGGATTTTCTTTTTATTAAATGTCAGGAAATTTATTTTTATCACAAATATTACCTGTAATTTGTGAAAGTGACAAAATCAAACAAGGACATAGTAGACGCTTTATTAAAAGTAAAAACACAAGCTAAAATAAATCGTATAATTTCCCTGAATAAATTAAACATGTAGTGGTTACCGAAAAATGTACATTGGTTGAACCTTAATACATTTAAATAAAAACAGAAATAAGCCAAAGCCAAACAGAGAAAATACATACCAACAAGAACGTGCCTAAACAAAATTAAAAAAACAACAATTATCTTTGGAATGTCATTTATACCATGGAGGTATCCATGTTTATACTATAGCATAACAGTAGTGTAAAACCATGGAGGTATAAAAAAGAAGGAGATACAACTAGCTAATAGAGATTAAAATGCAGTGTGCTATGGTAAAACTAATCGGTAGCAGCTAAAATAACGTCAATATAATTCCACGACACTCCAACAGTATAATGGCTACGTTTACAAACCCATACATAGTTTAGGCTTTCTTCTGCATAACCGTAGCTTTTTGTATAAACAACTAAAGTGTAGAACTATTGTGTTTGTGAACTCGGTGGTTTTCATTCAAAATAAAGAGGTTTCGCATGACTACCAAACAGACGGAAATGAATTCATATTTAGTTAAATATAGACTTTTAGTAAATGTCTATCATTGCATTAACAACTGTGTAGCATCATAAATTATATTTACTAGATGGTACGCTCGCTTCGCTCGCGTACCATCTAGGTCGTGTCCACAGATGGTTCTCGAATACACAGTAATTTCAGCGTAAAAAAACTGGCGATTTCAAATGTACGTACCACAGGGCTATAAATACATTGTCGTTTTCAGAAACGAATAAATAGACATGATGATTAATGTAGTCAACTAAAATTAGCACACTGGGAATTAGGCCTACTTCCGAAGGAGAAACTTGTCTTAAAAAGAGTCCAAAAAACTAAAACTGTCCCTGTTATAGTCGATTGAAATAGTAAAGTACATGTAACGATATACACCACTACGACGTTTATATTTTTTATAATTACTAATTAATACAATAAACAGTAACCACATTCACAGTAAGAACATTTCGATTTCAAATGGCGACCAAAATGGTTATTACGTACAGTATTTACAATATTGTCAAAGTATTGCAATGCTATATCTCAGTTTTAAGTTTATTCTCAAAGGGCCCATAAATTTACCTACTTGTGTTAAACCAGGTAATTTTACCTACAAACTAAGAGTCTGAGAGATTGGAATGTTCCATTCATCGCAAATCAATACATTTCTATAAACGTATATTAAATCTATCAAAATAGTATTTTTTAAATAAAATCGGCCAGTCTTCAACATTATGATACTGTACTCGAGCTGTTCAACCGGTTTTCAGCTATTAAAAACAATTATCGTAGGAGGAGATAGAAAAATGTGCGAAGCATCCTCGTATTATTGTGTGCAGGTATTTTTATAAGAGGACATCCATTAGACAGTGTATACTACGGTCGGAAAACATCCCTATTTGGGGCAAATCGTTCAACCTAAATTCGTTTTAATTGTCAATAACTAATTATCTAACTGAATTTAATTTGTAAACAGGGTTACATCTGGTGGTTAAAATTAGTACCAAGATTCTAACCAACTTTATATACCATCGAGTAAACATTCTAGAAATAACGCGCGATTTACCGAATTTTGCCCTTACGTAAATTTATATATAGATAAAACTAGAGTTGAAATCATCATGTCCTAGCAATAAAACTCTAGACTATGCAAATGCCATTCACTTCTTCATTCCATTAATTAATGTTTTTTGTGCGGTCTGTCTGAAACTATACAACACTATTAAGTTGACTAAAAGCATGAGTACATATTCAAATACATGCATGAAGGAGTGAATAGGCCTACCAACCAAACCAAAATATACATCTGTTCTAAAATAATTAAATTTCTAACATTGTATCACCATGTCAAGTACTGGTGATGATGGAAAAATAAATGTTCAACGTAAAATTTACCATTATAACCTGATTTATAAAAAATAAAATACTTTGATAATTCGTCTTGTTTCATGGTTTAACCCCTTTTCAGTTGTTAGGGTATTTCTATAGAATAATTATTATTCATAAGCTTCTTGGCATTTCCTGTTTGGCAATGATACCTCTACTGCTGATGCAAAACATGCATTGGCTAGGCTAGGCTTAACTTGGCTAAAACTAAGGTGATGATAATTGTTGCGCTTTTTGTTTTAGACTTCGCCTTAATACATTTGCAAAGAAAATAAATAGGCTTTTGGGGAACATTGCATACAATAGCATGTAAATGTAATATGATTTTGCACTTTTCTAAAACTGTATTTAACAAATAAAACATAATAATTTTAACAATTAACAGATAAAAGTAAAGAGGAGTGGAGGAGAGAGGCTGATATGCACTTTGGCCACAACAACATCGCTATTTGCGATATGGTCCCGATAACTGTAAAACTGCACATTGATTGAAAATATTAACCATATTAATGAAATTGAAACGGTATTGTCACAATGATATAAATACACTAATGGCCAAACAGAGAATATACATACCAATAAGAGGCGAGGAAATAAAAAAGAACAAAATCCAAAACAGTTTATGTGATTTATACTAAAAAGGTAAAGGTCCCGTATTCAATTCTGAACATAGGGTAATGAGCTAATTCGACATGCCCGGCATTATGTGGTAGGGTAGCCAATTCCTTATCCTCTCTAGTATTTTCAACCAAGTACTCATTTACAGCTGAGTAGACTGAGAGTGTTGGGGAATTGAACACAGGTCTCTGTGTTTGACAGTCAATTGTCCTAACCACTCGACTACCAAACTCCATTTATACTAGCATCGGGTAAAACTAATCGGTAGAAGCTAAAACAACTTACATATAACTTCACGACACTCAAACAGTATAATGGCTACGTTTACTAAACCCATACATATTTGAGGCTTTCTTGTGCATAAGCGTAGCGTTTTGTTTAAACAAATAAAGTGTAGGACTATTGTGATTGTGAACTCGGTCGTTATCATTTAAAATAAAGATAAATGATGAAAAAAAGAGAGGTCCAGGATTCTGGAAACTAAACAATAAGGTCTTGAATGATGAAATATATGCGTTAAATGTTATACACATAATTGAAAAGACAAAAAAAAACGAATATAACTTGAAACCTGACAGTTTATGGGAATACTTAAAAGTTAAAATAAAAGAGTTCTCGTGTAAATATTGTTCAAGAAAGAAAATTAAAAAAAATTATACTAAAGAAAAGTTGATAAAAGAAGTTAGCGAACTTACAAAAAAACTTGATTCAACCTACAGCCAAGAAACTGACTGTCAATTAAAAAATAAAATAGAACAACTTGATGAAATATACACATCTGAGGCCCAAGGAGCCCAAATCCGTTCGAGAATAGAATGGTTTGAAAAGGGAGAAAAAAATACTAAGTTTTTTCTCGGCCTTGAAAAAAATAATGGAAAAAGAAAACAAATTACTACCCTATTAAAAACTAATGGAAAGTATACTACCGACACTAATGAAATTTTAGGAGAACAGGTCAACTTTTACAAAAACTTATATTCCAAAAAAAATATTTCTGTTAATAATATAAATAGCTATCTTGATAAATCAAAATCCAAAACACTTTCATTAAATGACAGTATGCAATGTGAAGGTTTACTAACTATAGATGAATTAACAAGTGCTCTTCATAAAATGCACTTGAATAAAAGTCCGGGGTGTGATGGACTAAGTGTAACATTTTACAAGTTTTTTTGGAATCATATAAAAGAAATGTTATGTGCATCCTTAAATTATAGCTACAATAAAAGTAAACTACCTAAAACACAAAAAAAGGGAATAATAAAATTATTATTTAAAAATGGAAAAAGAGAATTACTAACAAACTGGAGACCAATTACATTGTTAAATGTTGATTATAAAATTATGGCCCATGCCCTATCGAGTAGAATATAAAAAATAATTGCCCCAATTATTGATTCCGACCAAAAAGGTTATATCAACGGACGATTTGGAGGAGAAAACATACGCTTAGTAGAAGACGTTCTTTTCCAGACCAATACATGTAACTTACCCGGAGCAATAGTTTTTCTAGACTTTGCAAAGGCCTTCGATTCATTAGATAGAAACTTTATTTTTAAATGCCTCCAAAAGTTTGGCTTTGGAATGTCATTTACAAAATGGATTACATTGTTATATACAGAAACAGAATGTATTATAGAAAATAATGGTTGGCTATCTGAAAGTTTTCAGATGGAAAGTGGAGTAAGACAAGGATGTCCACTGTCTGCTCTTTTATTCACACTTGCTGTTGAAATAATGGCTAATAACATAAGAGATAATCCTCTATGTAAAGGCATTATGTTACCATGTAATATAGATAATGTAAATGAAAGTACTGTTAAAATTTGTCAATTAGCAGATGACACCGTCTTATTTACACAAGACGAGACTAGTTTAAAACACTTTTTGAAAGAAATAGAGGTTTTTTGTAATATATCTGGATTAAAATTAAATAAAGAAAAAACTAAAGGAATGTGGATTGGTTCCAGCAAAAATAATGAAACAGCACCTTTTAATCTAACATGGACGAAGAATCCAGTTAAATTCTTAGGGATATATGTCGGCTACAATAAAAAAGTGTGCGAAGAAAAGAACTGGAATTAAAAAATCACTAAACTTGATCAGATATTGCAATTATGGCAAAAAAGAAACCTCTCTTTTTTTGGAAAAATAATTATTATAAAAACATTTGCACTTTCCAAACTTGTATATAATGCTAGTGTCATAAATGTGCCTAAATATGTATTCCCAAAAGTAGAAAAGGTATTATATAGATTTTTGTGGGGTAAAAAAAGAGAAAAAATAAAAAGAAAAACCCTTATAAATTCAATACTAGAAGGTGGTCTAAATATGGTACATCTTAGCACAATGGTTAGTTCGTTAAAACTTAGTTGGGTTAAGAGATTGTTAAGCCATGACCCAGGTAAATGGAAATATTTACCAAAACATTATATGTATCCATTTAATTATACTGTCAATATTAGTGAGCCCAATTTTGAAAGTCATGTAGAACTGAAATGTATGCCTGGATTTTATAAAGAAATGTTAAAAGTGTTAGTGTATTTTAACAATATAAGTAATACATACCCGCAAAATGTAAACGAAGTTGAAAAACAACATTTGTGGGAAAACACTTTTATAAAATGCAGTGGAAAACATTATATTTTAAAAGTTGGATACAAGCAGGGTATAAAACAATAAAAGATATAATAGTTAATCACAGATTAATGACTCCGACAGAATTGATACCTACCCTTTCAGAGCAAAAAAATGGAATAATTGAATATTTTAAGATTGTAAATGCAATTCCCTCAAATTGGAAGAAAATATTTATAAACAATGAAAGAGAGAGAGACAAACAAGAAATACAAACAATATATTGTAAACAGTATAAAAATTCTTTTTATTATAAACACATTATAAACAATATATCTATTACTCCATTTTGTCAATCGAAATGGGAACGGAATTTAGAAATGTGAACTTTAAGTGGAATAAAATATGGTTAAAAAAAGTCTATAGCATGAAACATGTAACAAAAGTAGCACAATTTAATTTTAAACTGCTACATCGGATTCTGGCATGTAAACAACGAATGAAGATATGGAAAATATCTCCTGAAGAAATGTGCGAACACTGCCAAAACGAAATTGAGACAGACAACACATGCTTCTGAAATGTAAAAGTATCCAAAAAGTATGGACAAAATTTAACAACATGATTATAAAATGCTATACACTTGAAGAAACCGTACATGATTGGCTAGACATTGTTATTGGAACAAAAAGTGAAAATGTCAATGAATTATTATCATTGTTTACTTTTTGTATTTATAAAACAAATTTTATTAAATCATTAGAAAAGCATTCAAAAATGAGATCAAAAGTCGTCTGGAACTTGTTCCGATTTGAGCTAAAAAATCTTATACAGAATCAATATGCTTGTAACATAAACAAGGCAAAAAAGAAATGGGGTAACGTAAAAAGAAAATTATTAACTTGTATTTCTTAAAATTACATGTATTAATTTTTAATTGTTTCATTATTATTTTAATTTTTTATTTATATATATATATATATTTAAAACTTTATTTTAATGACATTTTATACAATTTCTATATATAACTACAATGTGTAATATGAAGAATGAAATAAAAGTGGGTTGCCCCCACGAAAGAGAAAAAAAAAATAAAGAGGTTTCGCATGACTACCACAGAGGGAAATGAGTGAATATTTTAGTTAAATAATAATAGACTTTGAGTAAATATCTATATTGCATTTACTACTGTGTAACAACCTACGTATTATTTATAAAAATAGAGTTAAAATCATCATGTTGACGAATTATATATCATGTACTATCAATAAAGCTGTAGACAATGGAAATACGGCTAACTTCTGCATTCCACAAACAGTTTATTTTCTGTCCGGTTTCCGATTAGTACTGAAACTATACAACACTATAAATTTGACTATAAGTATGCGTATATATTCAAATACATGTATGAGGGGGTGAATATGCCTACCAGTCAAACTAACATATACATCTTAAATTTTTAACATTTTATCACCATGTCAACTAATGTTGATGATGGGAAAACATTCTCAACGTAAAATAAACCCATATAACCTGATTTACAAGGAATAGAGTACTGATAATTTGTATTGTTTCAGTGTTAAATCCCTTTTCCAGTTGTTAGGGAATTTCTATAGAAGTCATTATTATTCATGAGCTTCTTGGCATCTCCTGTCTGGCATATAATACCTCTACTGCTGATGCAAAACGTACATTGGCTAGGCTATTAGGCTTAACTTGGCTAAAACCTAGATGGCAATAATTGTTGCGACTTTGTCTTAATATATTTGCAATGAAAACAATTAGGCTTTTGGGGAATATTGCATACAAAAGCATATGTAAACGTTGATATGATTGTGCACATTCCAAAACTGTATTTAACAAATAAAACATATTTTAACAAATAACAGATAAACGTAAAGAGGATCGGATGAGAGAGGCCGATATGCACAGTGAACACAACAACATCGCTATTCGCGATTATAAAAAAAGCAACAAGCATAACTTCAGCTCCTCTTGTATGATAAATTGACTCGATAACGCCCTCTATAGTTTATTTTTTAAGAATGATTGAAAACAAAAATGCTGCCGCATAACGGCACGCGTACATAAGTTGGGGACTTCTTATGTGAAAGATAGCCGAACTACTTCCTCAATATAACTAAACCTAACCCTATATTTTTTTATCTCTCTCTCACTATTTTTTATCTCTCTCGTAAAAAGAAGTGTACTCATAGGATTCGAACCCCATAATCTAAGCCACTCGACTATAAAGACGGCTCAGTAAAAAGCGTTTGCGTTAGCGAATTGTAGTTAGCTCAATTCTTACGTCACACCTTATGGATATGACTAATGGATATTCATGTTTATTTTGTGACGTTTTATGATGGTTCCCCAGCTTATGTACGAAAATTGTATTTATATAAACTATAATTTGTGACAGTGACGAATTAGTTTTATTTTAGATGTGGTGTGTACTAAAACTTGACATTACTCTATTAAAAGTCAAAACACAAGCTAAAATAAATGGAATATTCTCCCTGAATAAATTAAACATGTAGTGGTTCCCGAAAACTGTACATTGATTGAAAATAAACTTATTAATTAAATTGAAATCAAAACATAAATAGACTACGGCATCGTCACACTAATACACTGTTGGCCAAACAGAGAAAATACATACTAACAATTCCAAGAGGCGAGAAAATGGAAAAAAAAACAACATGGTTGCGCAAATTTTTACATTCAAATGTCATTTAAACTAGCGGAGAGTAAAATTAATCAGTATAAAACAACTTACATATAAGTTCGAGACACTACAACAGTATAATGGCTACATTTAAACATATTTTAGGCTTTCTTCTGCACAACCGTAGCTTTTTGTTTAGACAAATAAAGTATAGGACTATTGTGTTTGTGAACTCGGTGGTTTTCATTCAAAATAAAGAGTTTCGCATTACTACCAAACAGACGGAAATGAATGAATATTTAGTTGAATATAGACCTTGAGTAAATATCTATCATTGTATTGACTACTGTGTAGCATTATACATATAATATTTATAAAATTAGAGTTGAAATCATCATGTTGACGAATTATATATCATGTACTAGCAAGAAAGCTGTGCATAATGCGTTTCACTCCTTTATTCCACACATTTTCATTTTCTACCTGGTTTGTTCCGGGTTCAGATTTACTGAAACTCTACAGTATAAACAAAATATAAAGTTGACTATCAGCAAGAGTTCAAATAGGCACTACATGCATGAGGGAGTCAATACCACAGTCAAACTAAATATAAGTCTTTTATAAACTCAAGCTTCTAAACATTAGTTAGGCTAGTAATCATAGCCATAGCTTATTGTGCATTTACCACAATTCTAATAAAAAAACAAGTAAAACAATTTCATCATATTCAAACAATTAAATAAACGTGAGTGGTGTAAAATAAAAACTAACCGTCAACTAAACCGTTTACAATGTCAATACAGTCAACTGTTGACGCTTGTTGAACGGTTTTGATCGATGCTATGCTGTTTGTAAAATTGCTGTGGTACAGCCTGCTGTAGACTAGGCCTAATAAATAGCATGTGCATGTTACGATGCGTTGTGCGAAAGTCTAACTCGTCACGGTCCGTGACGAGTTCAAATCTAGTTGTAACTGTGAATTGTGAATAAACGTCTTTTGGCCTACGGATACGGTATTGTTAACGTGATTGGAAGAATAAAACTATTAGGTCAACAAAAATAAATAAATAGGTGCCGTTGCGCCTTTTGTAGACTTTGCAAAGAAAATAATTAGTCTTTTGGGAAACATTGCATAAAAAAGCAAGTAAACGTAATAATGATTGCGAACTTTTCTAAAACTGTATTTAACAAACAACAAAATTGTTTAACAAATAACAGATAAACGTAAAGAGGATTGGATGAGAGAGGCCGATATACACTGTGACCACAACAACATCGCTATTTACGATTTAAAAAACTTCATCTTCTCATGTATGTTCAATTGACTCGATAACGCCCTCTACAGTTTATTTTTTAGCATGATTGAAAACAAAAATGCTGCCGCATGAGGGCACGCGTACCCGGAAGCATTTTTTGTTCGTACATAAGTTGGGAACTTATGTGAAAGATAGCCGAACTACTTCCTAAATATAACTAAACCTAACTCTCTATTTATCTATCTCTCTCATTATAACGTAAACAAAAATTGCCCATGTGATTCGAACCCCATAATCTAATCCACTTGACTATAAAGACGGCAGAAAGCGTTTGCGTTAGCGAAATGTAGTTAGCTCAATTCTTACGTCACACCTTATGGAAATGACTAATGAATATCTTGTTTCTTTTGTGACGTTTCATGATGGGTCTCCAACTTTTGTACGAAAAGAAATATCGCTACTTGGAAGCCCCTTAACTAAGTAAACCAACCTGAAGTGTCAGGAAAATTATATTTTATGACAAAAAGTATCTATAATTTGTGAAAGTGACGAATTAGTTTTATTTTAGACATGGTGTGTACGAAAACAGGACATTATATAATCTATTAAAAGTCAAAACGCAAGCTAAAATAAATGGAATATTTTCCGTGAATAAATTAAACATGTAGTTGTTGCCGACAACTGTAAAACTGTACATTGATTAAAAATAAACTTATTAATGAAATTGAAATCAAAACATAAATAAGCCAGACTACGGCATCGTCAAACTCATGCACTGTTGGCCAAACAGAGAAAATACATACCAGAAAGAGCAGACCGACATAGTGAACTATAGAGTCGCGTCTACGCGACTAAAAAACCACATGTTTGAACAAAATCCGAAACAACTTAACAATAACGAATTGCTGTATTACATTCAGAATGTCATTTACACACTAGCATAGATTAAAACTAATCAGTATAAGCTAAAACAACTTACATATAACTTCACGACACTCCAACAGTATAATGGATACGTTACCCATACACATTTTAGGCTTTCTTCTTTATAACCGTAGCTTTTAATAAAGTGTATGACTATTGTGTTTGTGAACTTGGTGGTTTTCATTCAAAATGAAGTGGTTTCGCATGACTTCCACACAAACGGAAATGAATGGATCTTTAGTTGAATATATACTTTGAGTAAATATATATCACTGTACCAACCAAACTAAAATATACATCTTTTCTTAAAGGTGTGAGGTGTTATATTTCTAACATTGTATCACCATGTCAACTAATGTTGATGATGAAAAAATGCTCAACGCAAAATTTACCAATATAAACTGATTTAAAATAAAGGTACTTTGATCATTTGTCTTGTTTCAGTGTTAGGGAATTTCTATGTAAGTCATTATGTTATTCACTTTTCTAAAACTGTATTTAACAAATAATAATCAATAACATATAAACGTAAAGAGAATTGGAGGAGAGAGGCCGACATACAATGTGACCAAAACAACATCGCTATTGACGATAATAAAAAAAAGCAACAAACATGACGTCATCTCTTCATACATATTCAATTTACTCGATAAAGCTACTTTGATCATTTGTCTTGTTTCAGTGTTAGGGAATTTCTATGTAAGTCATTATATTATTCACTTTTCTAAAACTGTATTTAACAAAATAATAATCAATAACATATAAACGTAAAGAGAATTGGAGGAGAGAGGCCGACATACAATGTGACCAAAACAACATCACTATTGACGATAATAAAAAAGCAACAAACATGACGTCATCTCTTCATACATATTCAATTTACTCGATAAAGCCCTCTATAGTTTCTTTTTTTAGCATGATTGAAAACAAACTGCCGAATGAGGGCACGCGTACCCGGAAGCCAATCCTAAAGTGTCAGGAAAATTATATGTATCACAAAAAGTATCTATAATTTGTGAAAGTGACGAATTAATTTCATTTTAGATGGTGTGCACGAAAAACAAAAAAGAACACTTGACATTATAGAATCAAAAATTAAAAGCCAAAACACAAGCTAAATCAACTGGAATATATTCATTCCCTGAATGAATTAAACATTGGTCCCGATAACTGTAAAACTTTACATTGTTTGAACATATTAAATTTATTAATGAAATTGAAATCAAAACATAAAATAAGCTTGACTACGGCATTTTTTTTCAAAAATATAAATACACTGTTGGCGAAACAGAAAATACATACCAAAAACAGGCGAGAAATATATAAAAAAAGTTAAAACAAGTAAAAACAACAATAACGTATGCTGCATTACATTCAGAATGCTAGAACACATGCTAGAATACTAGCATAAATGTAGGGTAAAACTAACCATTAGGAACACTAGAAGCTAAACAACTTACATTATATAATTCCACGACACTCCAACAGCATAATGGCTACATATACTAAACCCACATACATATTTAGGCTTTTATCTGTATAACCGTTGCTTTTTGTTTAAACAAATAAAGTGTAGGACTATTGTGATTGTGATATCGGTCGTTATCATTCAAAATAAAGAGGTTTCGCATGACTAACAAACAGACGGAAATGAATGAATATTTAGTTGAATATAGACTTTTAGTAAATATCTATCATTGCATTGACTACTATCATACATATATTTATAAAATTAGAGTTTAAATCATCATGTTGACGAATTATATATCATGCACTACCAAGAAAGCTCTAGACTATAATGCATAATGCGTTTCACTCCTTTATTCCACACATTTTCATTTTCTACCTAGTTTGTGCCGAGTTCCGATTTACTGAAACTATACAGTATAAACAAAATATAAAGTTGACTATCAGCAAGTGTTCAAATAGGCACTACATGCATGAGGGAGTCAATACCAGTCAAACTAAATATAAGTCTTTTATAAACTCAAGCTTGTAAACATTAGTTAAGCTAGTAATCATAGCCATGCTTATTATATATAATAATACTTTCAGGAATCGCATCGACACAATGTAGTTGATATGGGGTTTAAAAAGGCACATCGCCTAAACTTTCCCATTATAACTAAACTAAACTATGCATTTACCAAAATTCTAATAAACAAGTAAAACAATTTCATCATATTCAAACAATTAAATAAACGTGAGTGGTGTAAAATGAAACTAACCGTCAACTAAACTAAACTGTTGACGCTTGTTGAATGGTTTTGATAGATGCTAAGCTGTTTGTACAATGGTTGTGATGCAGCCTGCTGTAGACTAAGCCTAATAAATAGCATGTGCGTTGCGTGATAGCCTAACTCGTAACCGTGACGAGTTCAAATCTAGTTGAAATTGCAATTGTGAACTGTGAATTGTGAATAAACGTCTTTTAACTTTAACTTTAACTTTATTTCGTCCACATGGGAAAATATTTTGAGTGCTTTTCACAAAATTGTACAAAAATATATAAAAACGTTTCATATAAAAAATAATTAATTACAATAGTTAATAAAAAATAAAAAGCTGCAATACATCAAAAATTTCAAAAATTATGCAAAATCATTTAACAGTCTAATAGAATACGGAACAAAAGAATTAAAATATCGCATAACCCTGCTATTGCACGATCTCAGCACATTTAGTCTTTTTGATCTCATTTTAACATAATGTTTATTTAAAGGGTGGTTTGAGTCGTCGCATATTTTCATAGCCTTATTTCTTATGATTTTGTTGCAAAGGTCATCCAAATTATGTCTAGATCCTGTGATCCTACCTACTTTATTTAATATTCGTTGTAATCTGGTTTTTTCTTCTGTTCTACATCCACAGAACCAGGCAACACAACAGAAAGTGAGCACACTCTCAACAATCGAAGAGTAAAATAAATTTAATACAGTTCTATCTACCCCATAATTTCTCAGTTTTCTGAGAAAGAACAGTCGTGTATTTCCTTTTTTTATAGTATTTTTACAATGTTTCTCCCAGCTAAATTTGTTATCAACAGTCACACCTAGGTATTTGTAGCTTTCAACAGATTCAATTTCCTGATTATTAATTTTTAGGGGAGCCAGAGCAGTACATTTTTTTCGAAAATCAATTATTACTTCTTTGGTTTTCTTTTCGTTTAGTAAGAGGCAATTTGCCTTACACCAATTCGAAAAAGCAACGATTTCATCATGATATTCAGTTTCACTAGCTCTGTTTTTTAATAGGCCAACGATGGCGGTATCATCCGCGTATTTTAAATAATGTATGCTACTAGAAGTTGACTTACAGTCATTGGTATATAAAATAAATAGGAGGGGGCTTAACACACAACCTTGGGGTGATCCTATATTTGTGTTGATCACACTCGACTTATAGTTACCAAGAGATACCTTCTGTGTTCGATTGCATAAGAAACTTTCAATCCATTTGATTATGGATGGGTTCACCTCTAGCTTAATCAACTTATCTATTAAGATGGCAGGATTAAGGGTATTAAATGCTGAGGAGAAGTCAGCAAAGGTAACTCTCGCATAACAACTTAAGTTATTTGTATGCTGGTTTAGCAGTTGGGTAAGAGTTAGTATCGCATCATCGACAGATCTGCATGATTGGTATGCAAACTGATATGGATCAATTAAATGGGATAAGGGAGTAATAATTGAGTTACACATAAATTTTTCAAAACATTTCATCACTATCGAGGTTAAGGCTATTGGGCGGTAGTCATTCAAAATCTTAGGGTTTGGAATTTTGGGTACTGGAATAATAGATGCATCTTTCCAGACCGATGGTACAATATGATTATCTAACGACAGTTGAAACAGTTTGGTAAAAGGAATAGACAGTTCATGGGCACATGTCCTCAGAATACAGCCACTAATGTTATCAGGACCACTTGCTTTATTTCGTTTCACTTTTTTGAACAACTTTTCAATTTTCCAAGGCTGAATCTTAACTTGTTCGCTAGTAATAATATTATTTGAAGTCAGATTGGTACAATTGGTATGACTGGCATTCTCAAATCGCGCAAAGTGCTTGTTTAGGTCATTTACAAATTTATCACCGTCATTGTATAGCAGAAGGTCCGTCTTCTTTTTTGCATTAACACCAGACATAATATTCATACAATTCCAGGCCGCCTTGGCATCTCCAGATTCCATGGAATTTTCAAGCTTTCCTTTAAATAAATATTTTGCTCTTTTTATCTCATTCTTTATTTCTGCTTTTATAGATTTAATGCGAGCTGTATCACCACTTTTAAAGGCATTTGATCGTTCGCGAATGAGTGCTTTGACTTTATGCGTAAACCAAGGCTTCTGATTTGGATAAAAGGTGACACGTTTAGTTTCAACACATAATTCCTCGCAAAATGAGATATAATCATTCACAACTTGTACTGCTGAATTAAGATCATTTGCTGTATCAATAAGTGTTGACCAATCAGTAGACTGGAAACATTCCTGTAGCTTTTCTATTGCCTCACTATTTCGAACTTTAATTATTTTCCTGGTAGGCTTTTCCGCTCTAATTTTTTGTCTATATGTTGGTAATAGGGTAATGACGTTATGATCAGAACTTGCAATAGGAGCGTTGATCATACATCTATAGGCTTTGTTTAAATTACAGAAGCACTGGTCCAGGATATTCCCGTCTCGAGTAGGTTTATCAACGTACTTTTTGAAAGTAGGCAACGCTTTCTTTATTTCTTTGCCGCTGTGGTTTATATCTCCAAGTACGAATTTAGGGGAATCAGGGGATGCCTCTGATATATTACTCACAGTATCTCCGACAATACGAGCGGCTTCATCCGCATTTGCGTCGGGTGGAACATAGATCAGGATCACATGGATTTGATTAAACTCCCTAGGAAGGTAGTACGGTCTGAGCGATATGCATAAAAGCTCGATATTTCTCTCACAGATTGATTTTTTTATGGTAATATTTGTGCACCAATTTCTGTTTATATATAGGCCTAGACCTCCTCCGCATTTCTTGCCACATAGCTCTGGAATCCGGTCATTTCTAAATAATAGGAAACCATTTAAATCTACAGCACTGTCAGGGGTTTCCGTCTTTAGCCAGGTCTCGGTAAGACCAATTATACATGAGTTTCTAAAATATGTATCATATTTGACTAGGCTCTGGAATTCTTCGATTTTATTCAGTACTGACCTCGTATTTGTAAAAGTAATCTGCGGTAATGCTAGAGTGTTTCTTCGCTTTTGTAATCTGTGTCGTATTCCTCCTCGATGGCCTTTGCGTTTACGGGTAGGATCATTTCGCTTAGGCACCCAGTCCGGCAGACCAAGAACAATATCTTCCGAGCTTGGCGCGCTTTCAATGGATTTCTTCCCGAGCGTGAACAGTAGACAGCGAGAATAGACAACGGTTGTAGGCTTAGCTTCAACCAATTTGATAGTCGACGAAACAATCAAATAACACATAAATATCACCAAACTGTAGTTCCACAACATGTTCACAACACAAGTACGCCACAAATTTGAAACGATTATATGTAAAACTTGTTAAAATATAAGGATTAAAAACTATTTCACAGAGCAGTGAAAAAGACACTCTTGACGCAAGCAGTGCAGCGCCACCTATCTCTAATAGGCCACAGTATTGCTAACGAGATTGGAATAATAAATTATTAAGTCAAAACAAAAATAGGTGCCGTTGCGCCTTTTGTAGACTTTGCAAAGAAAATAATTAGGCTTTTGGGGAACATTGCATACAAAAGAACTTTTCTAAAACTGTTTGACAACATTTTTTGACAAATAACAGATAAACGTAAAAAGAGGATTGGAGGATAGAGGCCGATATACACTCATAATGGGTCCCCAGCTTATATAGCTACCTGGAAGCCACTTAACTAAGTAAACCAACCCTGAAGTGTCAGGAAAATGATATTTTATCACAAGGAACAAGGAAACTTTACATTATAGACTCTCTATTAAATAAACTCAGGGGAGGAAAATGTAGTATCCTCCCTTTTCACCAAGATAAGATAGATGGAATGAAAAAAGAGGAATGCAATAGATTGAAAGTTAGTTATTTAGAATGATAGCATGAAATGGTATATTTAATGAAAACCGTAAGGTTAGAGTCCATACACTGTGCAAGTCCAAGATGTGATTTTGGCTCTGTGTGTATGTGAGACGCTTCTCTACTCGAACACAAATAAGACCACAAATAAGATAGTTTAACAAGAAAATTTTAATCATGTATTTTACCGCCATTTTTTTTTCCTACATTTTAATTAACATCGTATCTAAAATTTTAAATGAGAAAAATATGGTTAATACTGAATTCTGGCATCTTATTATGTAAATATACCTGTATTTTAACTACTTTAAACACTTACTTTTAATTATCACAAATGTATTTATATGTATAATATATTCATCAATGAGAATTTAAATAAACGTGAGAAGAACTCACACAAGACAAAAAAAAAATAGACTCTCTATTAAAAGTCAAAACAAAAGCTAAATTAAATGGAATATAATTATTCCGTAAATGAATTAAGTATTGGTCTCGATAACTGTAGAACTTCACATTGATTGAAAATAAATAAGCTTGACTACGGCTAATAACAAATAGTGAACAAAATCCAAAACAACAAATGTAATTTATACAAGCATACATGTAGGGTAAAACTAACCAGTAGAAACTGTAGAAGCAACTTACATATAATTTACTGTGTAACAACAAACGTATTATTTATAACACTAGAGTTGAAATCATCATGTTGACGAATTATATATCATGTACTAGCAATAAAGCTCTAGACTATGCAAATGCCGTTCACTTCTGCATTCCACAAAACGTTTATTTTCTGTCCGGTCTCCGATTAGTACTGAAACTAGACAACACTATAAATTTGACTATTAGCATGCGTACATATTCAAATACATGTATGAGGTGGTGAATACTAACATATACATCTTTTCTTAAAAGGTGTGAGCCAATAATTACATTTCTAACATTTTTTCACCATGTCAACTAATGTTGATTATGAATAATTAATGCTCAACGTAAAATTTACCAATATAAACTGATTTACAATAAATAGAATACAGTTAATTTGATTATTTGTCTTGTTTTAAAGGAAGTCATTATTATTCACTTTTCTAAAACTGTATTGTAGAGACTAGAGGCCGACACACAATGTGACCAAAAGAACATCGTTATTCGCGATTATAAAAAAAACATCAAGCATCACATCATCTCCGCATGTATGTTCAATTGACTCGATAACGTCCTCTATAGTTAATTTTTTAGCATGATTTAAAACAAAAATGCTGTCGAATGAGGGCACGCGTACCCGGAAGCCACTAAACTAAGTAAACCAATCCTAAAGTGTCAGGAAAAATTATATGATATCACAAAAAGTATCTATAATTTGTGAAAGTGACGAATTGGTTTTACTTTAAATTAGTTGTCTACAACAAACAAATAAGGACACTATTAAAGGTAAACACAAAAGCTAAAATAACTGTAATATCTTCCCTGAATGAATTAAACAATGGTCCCGATAACTGTAAAACTGCACATTGATTGAAAATATTAACCTTATTAATGAAATGGAAACGGCATTGTCACAATAATATAAATACACGAATGGCCAAACAGAGAAAATACATACCAACAATTCAATTCCATTCAAAATTCTTTAATCAACCCACACGGGGCAATTCAAACCAGAGGCGAGCAAATGAAAAAAAAAACAACAAAAAAACATGGATAAACAAAATCCAAAACGGTTTATGACATTTATACTAAAAGGTAAAGGTACCGTATTCAATTCTGAACATAGGATAATGAGCTAATTCGATATGCCCCAGGCATTATGTGGTAGGGTAGCCAAATACTTTTCCCGTCGTCATATCCTCCCTAGTATTTTCAACCAGGTACTCATTTACATCTGAGTAGACTAAGAGTTGTGGGGAATTGAACCCAGGTCTCTCTTTGTGACAGTCAAGTGCCCTAAGCACCTGGGTGACAGCCAAGTGTCCTAACCATCTGGGTGACAGTCAAGTTTTCTAACAGCCTGGGTGACAGTCAAGTGCCCTAACCACCTGGGTGACAGTCAAGTGTCCTAACCACCTGGGTGACAGTCAAGTGTCCTAACCATCTGGGTGACAGTCAAGTTTCCTAACAGCCTGGGTGACAGTCAAGTGCCCTAACCACCTGGGTAACAGTCAAGTGCCCTAACCACTTTGGTGACAGTCAAGTGCCCTAACCACCTGGGTGACAGTCAAGTGTCCTAACCATCTGGGTGACAGTCAAGTTTCCTAACAGCCTGTGTGACAGTCAAGTGCCCTAACCACCTGGGTGACAGTCAAGTGCCCTAACCACCTGGGTGACAGTCAAGTGCCCTAACCACCTGGGTGACAGTCAAGTGTCCTAACCACCTGGGTGACAGTCAAGTGCCCTAACCACCTGGGTGACAGTCAAGCGTCCTAACTACCTGGGTGACAGTCAAGTGTCCTAACCACCTGGGTGACAGTCAAGTGTCCTAACCACCTGGGTGACAGTCAAGTGTCCTAACCACCTGGGTGACAGTCAAGTGCCCTAACCACCTGGGTGACAGTCAAGTGTCCTAACCACCTGGGTGACAGTCAAGTGCCCTAACCACCTGGGTGACAGTCAAGTGCCCTAACCACCTGGGTGACAGTCAAGTGCCCTAACCACCTGGGTGACAGTCAAGTGTCCTAACCACCTGGGTGACAGTCAAGTGTCCTAACCACCTGGGTGACAGTCAAGTGTCCTAACCACCTGGGTGACAGTCAAGTGCCCTAACCACCTGGGTGACAGTCAAGTGTCCTAACTACCTGGGTGACAGTCAAGTTTTCTAACAGCCTGGGTGACAGTCAAGTGCCCTAACCACCTGGGTGACAGTCAAGTGTCCTAACCACCTGGGTGACAGTCAAGTGTCCTAACCATCTGGGTGACAGTCAAGTTTCCTAACAGCCTGGGTGACAGTCAAGTGCCCTAACCACCTGGGTAACAGTCAAGTGCCCTAACCACCTTGGTGACAGTCAAGTGCCCTAACCACCTGGGTGACAGTCAAGTGTCCTAACCATCTGGGTGACAGTCAAGTTTCCTAACAGCCTGTGTGACAGTCAAGTGCCCTAACCACCTGGGTGACAGTCAAGTGCCCTAACCACCTGGGTGACAGTCAAGTGCCCTAACCACCTGGGTGACAGTCAAGTGTCCTAACCACCTGGGTGACAGTCAAGTGCCCTAACTACCTGGGTGACAGTCAAGCGTCCTAACTACCTGGGTGACAGTCAAGTGTCCTAACCACCTGGGTGACAGTCAAGTGTCCTAACCACCTGGGTGACAGTCAAGTGTCCTAACCGCTTAGGTGACAGTCAAGTGTCCTAACCGCCTAGGTGACAGTCAAGTGTCCTAACCACCTGGGTGACAGTCAAGTGTCCTAACCGCCTAGGTGACAGTCAAGTGTCCTAACTACCTGGGTGACAGTCAAGTGTCATAACCACTCGACTACCAAACTTATTTATACTACCGTAGGGTAAAACTAATCGGTAGAAGCTAAACCAACTTACATATAACTTCACGAAACCCAAATATAATGGCTACGTTTACTAAACTCATACATATTATCTGAAGTTGTCTTGTTGCATAACCGTAGCGTGTTGTTTAAAAAAATAAAGTGTAGGAATATTGTGATTGTAAACTCGGTCGTTATCATTTAAAATAAATAGGTTTCGCATGACTACCAAACAGACGGAAATGAATATTTAGTTTAATAATAATAGACTTTGAGTAAATATCTATCATTGCATTGACTACCGTGTAACAACATAGGAAATAATTAATAAAATTAGAGTTGAAATCATCATGTTGACTGATTATATATCAGTACTAGCAATAAAGCTCTAGACTATGCAAATGCCGTTCACTTCTTCATTCTACAAAATGTTTATTTTCTGTCCGGTCCGGTTTTACTGAAACTATACAACACTTTTACGTTGACTATAATCATGAGTACCTATTCAAATACATGCATGAGGGAGTGAATATGCCTACCAGCCAAACTAAAATATACATCTTTTCTTAAAGGTGTGATCCAATAATTATATTCCTAACATTGTATCAACATGTCAACTAATGTTGATGATGAATAAATGCTCAACGTAAAATGTACCAATATAAACTGATTTACAATAAATAGAATACAGGTACTTTGATCATTTGTCTTGTTTCAGGGTTAAAACCCTTTTTCAGTTGTTAGGGAATTTCTATGGAATTCATTATTATTCATTTTTCTAAAACTGTATTTAACAAATAACATATAAACGAAAAGAGAATTGGAGGAGAGAGTCCGACATACACTGTGACCAAAACAACATCACAACAACGATAACAGGCATATTCAATTGACTCGATAACACCCTCTAAAGTTTCCTTTTTTAGCACGATTGAAAACAAAAATGCTGCCGAATGAGGTCACGCGTACCCGGAAACCAACCCTGAAGTGTCAGAAAAATCATATTTATCACAAAAAAGTATCTCTAATTTGTGAATGTTACGAATTAGTTTTATTTTATTATGTGTGCACGAAAAACAAACAATAAAACTTATTTATTATATTATAGATTCTCTATTAAAAGCCAAAACACAAGTTAACATAAATGTAATATATTCATTCGCTGAATTAATTAAACATTGGTCCTGATAATTGTAAAACTGCACATTGATTGAAAATATTAACCTTAATAATAAATTTGAAATCAAAACATAAATAAACTTGACTACTGCATTGTCACAATAATATAAATACACAGTTAGCCAAACAGAGAAAATACCTACCAACGAGAGGCAAGAAATGAAAACAATATAGTGAACAAAATCCAAAACAACAATGACGTATGCTGTATTAAATTCAGAATATAACTTATAGTAGCATAAATGTAGGGTAAAACTAACCAGTAGAAACAGTAGAAGCTAAACAACTTACATATAATTATACGAAACTCAAACAGTATAATGGCTACATTTACTAAACCCATACATATTTGTTCTTTCTTCTGTACAACCGTAGCTTTTTGCCTATAAACAATAAAGTGTATGGCTATTGTGATTATGAACTCGGACATTATCATTGAAAAAATAGGTTTCGCATGACTACCAAACAGACGGAAATGAATTCATCTTTAGTTTAATAAAATAGAATTTTAGTAAGTATATCATTGCATTGACTATTTTGCAGCATCATACATATATTTATAAAACTAGTGTTGAAATCATCATTTTCAATACTTATACCAATAAAGCTCTTTTCCCAGACGTTTTTTGGATCCAGAAGCTTGGACCTATCAATTAGTCGAGTTTACAAAATACCAAAAATGTCGGCCGTAGATAAAAAGCTTTCCGCTTGATATAGCTTCTGAATGAGTAGTCCTCTGGTGATATAGCTGGCTAAAGCAGCGGCGCGAAAGGCAACAAGCATAACTCATCTCCTCATGTATGTTCTATAGTTTATTTTTTAGCATGATTGAAAACAAAAATGCTGCCGGAAGAGGGCACGCGTACGCGGAAGCAATGTTTGTTAGTACATAAGTGAAAGATAGTTATTTCCTAAAACTAACTCTCTATTTATTATCTCTCTCTCTCATTATAACGTAATAACATAACATAACATAACGATTCGAACCCCATAATCTAATCCACCCGACTATAAAGACGGCCCCAAAGTTTATATTATGGATATGACTAATGAATATTCATGTCTCTTTTGTGACGTTTCATGATGGGTCTCCAGCTTATGCACGAAATGAAATATCGCTACCGGAAGCACCTTAACTATGTAAACCAACCTGAAGTTTCAGGAAAATTATATTTTATCACAAAAGTATCTATAATTTGTTAAAGTGACGAATTATTTTTATTTTAGATGTGGTGTGTACGAAAACTTGATATTATATACTCTATTAAAAGTCAAAACACAAGCTAAACTAAATGGAATATTTTCTCTGAATAAACTAAACATGTAGTTGTTGCCGATAACTGTAAAACTGTACATTGATTGAAAATAGACTTATTAATGAAATTGAAATCAAAGCATAAATAAGCCAGACTACCGCATCGTCACACTAATACACTGTTGGCCATACAGAGAAAATACATACCAGAAAGTGGCGAAAAAATGAAAAGAAAAACACATGGTTGAACAAAATCCAAAACAACTTAACAATAATGTATTCTGCATTGCATTCAAAATATCATTTATACACTAGCATAGATTAAAACAAATCGGTAGAAGCTAAAACAACTTACATATAATTTCGAGACACTCCAACAGTATAATGGCTACGTTGACTAAACCCATACATATATTAGGCTTTCTTCTTTATAACCGTAGCTTTTAATAAAGTGTATGACTATTGTGTTTGTGAACTTGGTGGTTTTCATTCAATATGAAGAGGTTTCGCACGACTTCCACACAAACGGAAATGAATTGATTTTTAGTTGAATATATACTTTGAGTAAATATATATCACTGTACCAGCCAAACTAAAATATACATCTTTTCTTAAACGTGTGAGCCAATAATTATATTTCTAACATTGTATCACCATGTCAACTAATGTTGATGATAAATAAATGCTCAACGTAAAATGTAGCAATATAAACTGATTTACAATAAATAGAATACAGGTACTTTGATCATTTGTCTTGTTTCAGTGTTAGGGAATTTCTCTGTAATCATTATATTATTCACTTTTCTGTATTTAACAACTAAGCAATAACAGATAAACGTAAAGAGAATTGGAGGATAGAGGCCGATATACACTGTGACCATAACAACATCGTTATTCGCGATTATAAAAAAAGCAACAAGCATAACTTCATCTCCTCATGTATGTTAAATTGACTCGATAACACCCTCTATAGTTTATTTTTTAGCATGATTGAAAACAAAAATGCTGCCGAATGAGGGCACGCGTAGCCGGTAGTGTTGCTAATGGAAGTCAAACCCCATAGTCGGCTCAACAGAAAACGTTTGCGTTAGCGAATTGTAGTTAGCTCAATTCTTACGTCACGCATTATGGATATGACTAATGAATATTCATGTTTATTTTGTGACGTTTCATGATGGGTCCCCAACTTATATAGCTACCTGGAAGCCACTTAACTAAGTAAACCAACCCTGAAGTGTCAGGAAAATTATATGTTATCACAAAAGTTTCAATGGAAGTCATTATTATTCACTTTTCTAAAACTGTATTGTAGAGACTAGAGGCCGATATACACTGTGACCAAAAGAACATCGCTATTCACGATAATATAGCAACAACCATAACGTTATCTCCTCATGCATATTCAATTTACTCGATAACGCCCTCTATAGTTTCTTTTTTTTGCATGATTGAAAACAAAAATGCAGCCGAATGAAGGCACGCGTACCCGGAAGCCACTTAACTAAGTAAACCAACCCTGAAGTGTCAGGAAAATTATATGATATCACAAAAAGTATCTATGATTTGTGAAAGTGACGAATTGGTTTTATTTTAAATTAGGTGTCAACAACAAACAAACAAACAAGGACACTTAACATAATACTCTCTATTAAAGGTAAATACAAAAGCTAAAATAACTGTAATATCTTTCCTAAATGAATTAATCATTGGTCCCGATAACTGTAAAATTGCACATTGATTGAAAATATTCTTATTAATGAAATTGAAACGGCATTGTCACAATAATATAAATACACTGATGGCCAAACAGAGAAAATACATACCAACAAGAGGCGAGCAAATGAAAAAAAAACATGGATGAATAAAATCCAAAACAGTTTATGTCATTTATACTACAAAGGTAAAGGTCCCGTATTCAATTCTGAACATAGGATAATGAGCCGTAAAAGCCTGTTTTCCTGTCGACGTTATTCGACGCTATCGTTAACAGTAATCGGCGATATTTTATGTAAACATTGAGATGTTAGCGATTTACAGGAAAACGTACTTTGTTAAATGACGATAATACAAAACGTCGAAAATTTACAGGAAAAGGGGTAATAATCGACTCTACAAGACACGATAGTTGACAATCGCAAGAGTTGAATCTAGTTCAACTCCATCGATATCGCAACGCTACGTAAGATCTAACCAATCACCTTGGTGATATAGCACATGACGTCACATAATTGATTTTCTGCTGACAACATTTATTTTTGTTGCATCGCGGCGCGGTCAAAGCTAGGCGTAGCCTAGCCAAAGTGACTATAAAATGATGTTCCGGTATGCGTGGGGATATTATGTAGGTCTAAGTATTCAGCCTAGTCCAAACTGTGATTTAAGCTAGGATAGGCCTACTGAAAACGAAAAAGCATCAGTATAGAGATATTAGTATGCCTAGGCACACGTCTCGTACACTGTGAGCCTACTAGTAGATGCAGCTGAGTTCTATATTCATTTTTTCGCGTTACGACGACGTCGACAAAAAAGGCAGGAGTTTCAACTCTAACGTTCAACGCTAGAAATCAAATGTTCGCGCTATCGTTATCATTTCAACTTGATCATTTTTGAACGATCGTCGTTGAACTTTTAACGATTAACGATGATAGAGTCGACTAACGTCGACAAGAAAACAGGCTTTAGGAGCTAATCCGACATGCCCCGGCATTATGTGGTAGGATAGTCAGTTCCTTTCCACGCCGCCTTATCCTCCCTAGTATTGTCAACCAGGTACTCATTTACAGGTGAGTAGACTGGGAGTTGTGGGGAATTGAACCTAGGTCTATCTGTGTGACAGTCAAGTGTCTAACCACCTGGGTGACAGTCACAAGTGTCCTAATTACCAAATGCACTACCAAACTCCATTTATATTAGCATATGGCAAAACTAATCGGTAGAAGCTAAAACAACTTACATATAACTTCACGACACTGCAACAGTATAATGGCTACGCTTACTAAACCCATACATATTTGAGGCTTTTTTGTGCATAACCGTAGCGTTTTGTTTAAACAAATAAAGTGTAGGACTATTGTGTTTGTGAACTCGGTCATTCAAAATAAAGAGGTTTCGCATAACTCTAAACAGACGGAAATGAATGAATATTTAGTTGAATATAGACTTTGATTAAAATGTAATATCTATCATTGCATTGACTACTATGCAGCATTATACATATATGAAATAATCATGTTGACGAATTATATATCATGTGCTACCAATAAGGCTCTAGACTATATGCTTAATGCGTTTCACTCCTTTATTCCACACATTTTCATTTTCTACCTGTGTAGTGTGTTCAAATAGGCACTACATGCATGAGGGAGTCAATACCAGTCAAACTAATACGTCTTTTATAAACTCAAGTTTGTAAACATTAGTTAAGCTAGTAATCATAGCAATACTTATTATGCATTTACCACAATATACAACAAGTAAAACAGTTTCATCATATTCAAACAATTAAATAAACGTGAGTGGTGTAAAATAAAACTAACCGTCAACTAAACCGTTTACAATGTCAATACTCATTAGGCGCAGGAGCCCCGGATAGCGTTACGTTTGAAAACCCCAAAAAGTGAGGTTTTCAACCATTAGCGGCATGACTGATGTGAGTGATTAATGTGTTTTACGGACGATTTCAAGGACTATCCTACCAGTGGGCTGTTCACTGGTCAAATGATTGACACTTTGTATCACCGTTTGTAACTGGAGCTGTGACGACCTTTGTAACTGGAGCTGTGACGACCTTGCAAGAATACTAGGCCAGAATTTTTAATTGAAAAGTGCCTTGGTATTAACATGGAGATGGAAACAAATTTTTCTATCTTTCTTTCTAAAATAAATGGTTACTATAGTTTCAAACTAGGCTTAGTCCACCACCGTAGTAATTACGAATCGAATTAAAATTGTTGGTATTCTTTGGCCGTTGTTTGATTAATTACATCTTCATGCCATGTTTTCTTTCTAATGATTTGGCGATACGCTCCTATATTAATTAGGCCTACTAGCAGAGGGTTCGATGAGTTTTGAAAAGTTATGGAAATGTGGTCTAACATATAGAAATTCAGTTTTTTAAGGCCCTTCTTCCATGTCCGAGCCTTTGGAAATATTAAAAAATTATATTAATATAATATATTCTGTGTTTTCATGTTTTAAGAAATTATATATCATTTCAGATGTTTCGCGCTGCGTTTTATTTGTTTCGCGCTTCGTCTTGTTGGCAAAAGTAACCCTCGACTTCCGCTCGAGCTTTCTCCGTACATACCGATAATTAATATGATTATTCATTTCATTTTTTGTACATTATTAAAAAATAGCATACAGAACCCCATACGGAACATACCCTGCTCTGAGAAAACACTTGTGGGCGATTCCCCGAATACGGCATGATGGAATAGCTTTGGAGACTTTGACTTTAGAGTAAATCGAAACGTCGAGCAACTCAACAGTTCTTTTCAGAACTAATATACGTGGTGTACCCATGGAGTAAAGAATAATATAAATATTCTTTACTCCATGGGTGTACCGCAAACTTCTATTAACAAATATGTAACTTGTTTAGCACGTTTAAAATGGATAGCAAAACATATTCAAAACAAAAAAACTTGAATTATTTCAAACAGACAGCACATTAGTTTAAATGGATAGCACAATAGGTAGCACAATCAAATGGATATAACTGTACTGTACATTCTATACGGATTATCGGGTAGCACATTCTTTCAAATGGATAGCACATTCTTTCAAATGGATAGCACATTCTTTCAAATGGATAGCACATTCTTTCAAATGGATAGCACATTGGGTAGCACAATCAAATGGATATAGTACTGTACATTATTCTATAAGGATTATCGGGTAGCACATTCTTTCAAATGGATAGCACATTGGGCAGCACAATCAAATGGATATAGTACTGTACATTATTCTATAAGGATTATCGGGTAGCACATTATTTCAAATGGATAGTCACATTATTTCAAATGGATAGCACATTATTAGGTAGCACAATCAAATGGATATAGTACTGTACATTATTCTATAAGGATTATCGGGTAGCACATTATTTCAAATGGATAGTCACATTATTTCAAATGGATAGCACATTATTAGGTAGCACAATCAAATGGATATAGTACTGTACATTATTCTATAAGGATTATCGGGTAGCACATTCTTTCAAATGGATAGCACATTATTTCAAAGGGATAGCACATTAGGTAACACAATCAAATGGATATAATTGTACTGTACATTATTCTATAAGGATTATCGGGTAGTACATTCTTTCAAATGGATAGCACATTATTTCAAAGGGATAGCACATTAGGTAACACAATCAAATGGATATAATTGTACTGTACATTATTCTATATGGATTATCGGGTAGCACATTCTTTGAAATGGGTAGCACATTATTTCAAATGGATAGCATGGATTGGGTAGCACAATCAAATTGAGCACATTGGGTAACACATTGTATCAAATGGGAGCCTAGTTATTCTATTGAATTGAATTGAAATATATATTTATACTGGGTAACCTCTTCAATCAAAGACTGGTCTCCCAGAGGGCCCAGCTGGTGATCAGTGGCTGTGATGTACTAATACACCGGGGTAACCCCCTACTCGTCTCGAAAGATGTACTAGGTTCTTTAAAGTGCACACGAGCTAGATGTGTATTCTATTATCGGGTGTAGCACATTAAAATTGAGAGGAAATAAGATGGACACCATCATTTATTATTAAGGGGCGAAACAGCCAATCCTTACTGAGGGGACACTCCTATAAAGGGGACATTAAGGGGACGGGGAACATTTAAGCTCAGTGCCAATGTTCACTCAATATTTTTTCCATCACAAAATAACAAAAAAGACGAAATATTTATATCCATTTATCGCTATTAAATAAAAATGGATATCATAATAATTATGATACTTTGTCTGTCTTGAAAGTTTTCATTGGTGAAAAGTTGCCTGCTACATTTTTAATTTCCGAGTCCAGATCAGTATTGGTATTGGTTTTTTTCTGCGAAACCTCTATGAAGAGGACATTTTTTTTAGGAATTGTTCCAGGGGCAGTAGAACCCCTATTAAGGGGACACTTTCTACTGTATTTTTAACGGAGGATATCACAAATCAAGTACGTGTTTCCAAGTACAGTACAGTGTTTAAAAAGAATTATTTCATTTAAATCTTTTTTAAAACAGAAATAGGTCTGTTTTGAATGGTTTTTGTTTTTTATTTGTTCTTTTCCCATGTGTTACTTGGCAATACAGAGATATATTAGAAGGACAATTTTGGCGGGATGTTTGCATTGTCGCCCCTGATACTTGTGACCTGAACTGAAGAATATGGTATGTTGTTAGTGCTGAATTCTGTAAATTTTGTGTCATATCAACTGAGAATTTGTATCATTTCTGTAGGCCCAACAGTAAACATCATCGTTTTGGGCCGCCAATATAATTGACTATTTTTTCAATCACATTGTCAGAAAATGAAAATGTGATGTGAATATAACAATGGAGAAACTTTCATGGAGAAATAACTTACTTATTTATAACTAACTTATTTTTTCGTGATATAACTAATGAAACAATGTTTAGAAAATGATATATCTGATAGATATCATCTAAGTGATGTTTTACATATAACGTTTAACAATTCTTTTAATATAGTTCTTGTATAACACCATATCAAGTAGGCCTAGTAGTAAATATTATTGTAGGGTTTTCTTATTATTTAGTCAATTCAGTGTTTCTATACAGAAAAGAGTAGTCAGTGGCCTTAACATCAATTAATTGTATAATTTGCACCCAAGGTCGAATAGCAAGAAACTCAGGTCCAGTTACATTGGTGTTCATTGGTCAATAGAAAATGAACAGCACACTTATGGGTGGTGACAAAGTTTAGTTATTGATAAATTGTCCTTGGGAAAAACACATTAGTTGGGCTGACCATGGGCTGACAGAGTTAACGACTTCGTAACGCTATCCGGGGCTCCTGCGCCTAATGTGCCAACTGTTGACGCTTGTTGAACTGTTTTGATAGATGCTAAGCTGTTTGTACAATTTTTGTGGTGCAGCCTGCTGTAGACTAAGCCTAATAAATAGCATGTGCGTTGCGTGATAGCCTAACTCGTCAACGTGATGAGTTCAAATATAGTTGAAATTGCAATTGTGAACTGTGAATTGTGAATAAACGTCTTTTGGCCTATAATAGGCTACAGTATTGCTAACGAGATTGGAAGAATAAATTATTAAGTCAAAACAAAAATAGGTGCCGTTGCGCCTTTTGTAGACTTTGCAAAGAAAATAATTAGGCTTTTGGGGAACATTGCATACAAAAGCATTTAGAACATTTTTTGACAAATAACAGATAAACGTAAAAAGAGGATTGGAGGATAGAGGCCGATATACACTGTGACCATAACAACATCGTTATTCGCGACTATAAAAAAAGCAACAAGCATCACGTCATCTCCGCATGTATGTTAAATTGACTCGATAACGCCATCTATAGTTTATTTTTTAGCATGATTGAAAACAAAAAATGCTGCCGAATGAGGGCACGCGTACCCGGTAGTGTTGCTAATGGAATTCGAACCCCATAGTCGGCTCAACAGAAAACGTTTGCGTTAGCGAATTGTAGTTAGCTCAATTCTTACATTATGGATATGACTAATGAATATTTATGTTTATTTTGTGACGTTTCATGATGGGTCCCCAACTTATATAGCTACCTGGAAGCCACTTAACTAAGTAAACCAACCCTGAAGTGTCAGAAAAATTATATGTTATCACAAAAAGTACCTATAATTTGTGAAAGTGACGAATTAGTTTTATTTTAGATGGTGTGCACGAAAAACAAACAAGCAAACTTTACAATATAGACTCTCTATTAAAAGTGAAACCAAAAGCTAAAATAAATGGAATATATTCCCTGAATGAATTAAGTATTGGTCCCGATAACTGTAGAACTTCACATTGATTGAAAATAAATAAGCTTGACTACGTCATTGTCACAATGATATAAATACACTGTTGGCCAAACAGAGAAAATACATACCAACAAGAGGCGAGAAATGAATGAATGTAATTGATACTAGCATACATGTAGGGTAAAACTTACCAGTAGAAACAGTAGAAGCTAAACAACTTACATATAATTCCACGACACTCCAACAGTATAATGGCTACATTTACTAAACCCATACATAATTAGGCTTTTATCTGTATAACCGTAGCTTTTTGTTCAAACAATAAAGTGTAGGATTATTGTGATTGTGAACTCGGTTTCGCATGACTACCAAACAGACGGAAATGAATAAATATTTAGTTGAATACAGACTTTGAGTTAATATCTATCATTGCATTGACTACTATCATACATATATTTATGGAACTATAGTTAAAATCATCATGTTGACGAATTATATATCATATACTACCAATAAAGCTCTAGACTATGTGAAAACGACCATCGCTCACAAATTTGATAACGCCCACAAAGGTAAAAAAAATAGAGAATTTTTCGCCCACAAATGTAAAAAAAAAAATCAAATCAAATTTAGTGCTAGACTCAAACAATTTTGATTGAGTTAATACATTAACTTGAGACTTAACATGCACATATCGCGCGCACAAGCAGTAAATGGTAATAATCCAACGCGTTAACGACGACCCTAACAGACGTATCGTGAAAACACAAGTATTGAAAAAACTCAATACAATGTTTATAAATACATTAATATTAACTCGATAAAAAATGTTTGGGCCTAGCACTAAATTTGATTTGATTTGTATTTTTTTTTACATTTGTGGGCGAAAAATTCTCATTTTTTTTACATTTAGGCCTATGGGTGCTGTTTTCACATTTTTGTGGGTGATGCGTTTTTACATTTGTGGTAGTTTTCACATTTGTGGTAGTTTTCACATTTGTGGGTGATACGTTTTCACATTTGTGGTTGTTTTTACATTTGTGGGTGATACGTTTTCACATTTGTGGTTGTTTTCACATTTGTGGTTGTTTTCACATTTGTGGGTTCAACAAGGCACCTGAAAATTAGGGTCAATATGAAAGAAACCCAACATTAAATAAAACTTTCTCTATAGGCTATTACATTAAGAAGAAAATAAATAATGGACATTACAGATGATCTTCGTGTTAAAGAAGATAAAATCAGAGATAATAATACATACAATCCAGGCAAATGCAACAGTATTAGTATGCCATCATAATAAATGGTATCCTAAAAATGTAATTAATGATTCCGATCATCCACTCAATAAATTCGTTAAGCTTAGCCAAACTGGTAGACTGATCACTCTAAATCAAAACACTAAAGGTTGCCGACAAGCATTCGTTTATTCAACCAGGTCTTTAATAGCAAGTTTGTAGGATCTCTTTAGAATCACTGGTTACGACACATTGTTTTGTATTCGTTTGTCTAATTACATGTAATCAACCAACCACGTTTCATTTGTACCTTGTTTTTAAACATGACAATAAATAATATCGTATCGTTTAATGCAGTTCCACGCAATAGGCCTATTGTTTTGTAACTTAATTTGACGTTTAGTGCGGCATACACATCACACTTTAAATGTAAACGTCGTCCTCAATAGACATAATTTTGTCGTCCTGAAATTGGCCTAAACATAACTGTTATTTATGTCACTGGAAGGCAGCGCAAAACGTCGAGACAAAAAGAAAGCACAAAACTCCAAACTGGGTGGAATATGTCATATATTGAATGACGGAAACGATTATGAATAAACCAAATTGGGCAGCCACATCGTAATATTTACATTACAAATCAAGACGCAATTTGTATTAGCAGCTAAATTGAGCTGCCCTAAATCACATAATTAGATAATCGTATAATATAATACAAGAAACCAACAAATATAATATCAAAGGTATGTTAAATGAAAAATACACAATTAGCAAAACTAAATTACAAGGTTTTGCACTACAAAGTAAAAGCTATACATCTGGAAATTAAAAGATAACAAACATTGCAATCATTGTGGCATCACTGAAGGTGAAGAACACATGTTCTTCAAATATAAACAGATTAAAGATGTTTGAAAAAAGTAGGAAATATTCTTAAATCTGAACGATAACTATATGTATAGTATACAGTTTTTAATTTGTACTTATTTTCTTTCAAAGAAGATACCAAACTGTATTTTTCTGCAATGAAAGTGCCAAATGTTTCTTAGTTGCTGCGAAATTCACGAATAGACTACTCACGCATTAAATCAAATCACTGAAGAAAAATGATAAATTTTTACCTACATATCTGTTTCAGTAAAATGACACAAAAAAGCGCCAGTAGTTTATTGTCTTCCATATTTTCATTATTTGTTAGATACAACAATATATTGTAGGCCTACATTAGTTAGTAAACAATTCAATGCACTGTACAGTAAACAAAAATACAAATCAAATTTAAAATAAGATTTAAAATACAAAAACACAGTATAATATTTATGAAAAAAAATGTTAAACATCATAAAAGTTAAGAACATGGTCACTACAGCAACGATTATATTTTAGAAAAAGACATCCGAATTCCTAAAATTTCCGAGAGCCAGTTAACGTTTTAAACTCTAACCGTTTATAATTGTTTATTTTCAGTCTTACAGAAGCATTTATAACTAATTTGTTAAGTAGCTTGTTCGGTAGGCCTTACAGTAAACTATAATATAGTTTGCTTGTTTATTATGTATTTTCCACACATCCGACAAAATATACAGAAATATATTTACATAACACCCGGGCAGTTGTCATGAAAAGCAAAAGGCTAAAGGCTAAATACCTATTAACTTAAACGAAAAACGAATTTCTTTTCCGGTTTTTTCTACATGCCGGGCATCGAAAGCGACACCTAAGATGCATGAGCTCGAAATCACTGAACAACGCATGGTTAACATTGTTTAGAATAGCTCTACTTTTTTCTAGAGTTTGCATGTCACAGAAAGAAGATAAGATACGAAGTTGACAACCTATTAATTTAGAACTTAAGTTAACAATTCTTTGTAGTGAGTTTCTCTCTTTGACCCTAAGACTAAAAATCCGCATATAAAGAAAAAGTTAAAACGTTCTCAATAAAGAAATTATAAAAAACCCTAAGAATTACTTTATCGACATTTTAATGTCGATAAAGTAATTCTTAGGTTTTTTTTATAATTAATGGTTCAGCTTCCTCAACAGATAAAGTCTCTGGTGTCCTTTCTTTACTAATAATGCATAGTTACATTGATTTCACTAAGGTGTTTAGGCGTAATGAAAATGGTGGAAGTCATGAGAAAGATAATTAATTGAACAAGCACATCGGGCACAAATAAACACTATGCGTTCTGTTGAATGTGATAATATATGACGAAAGAGAAATAAAAAGTTAAATTGACTTGTGGCCATTTGATGACGTCACACCATTTTGTACGTCAAATGTGTACATGAATTTATATCTACAACTCAATGGCTTCCAGAATAAAATAAAAAAGTGAGGGTCATCGTTTATTCTGAAGAATTATTTTCATTTTAAAATTGCCTTTTTCTCTTTTACTATTTCAGCACTTCAGCATTTTGTCATTTTAACCTGCTCGTATAGCGTTATTTTAATTCGTAATGGACTCAAATTTAGTGAATGTACTAAGAAAGGGATTGCAAACAAATGAGGCACCTGACAAATTAGGGTCAATATGAAAGAAGCATTAAATCAAACTTTCTCTATAGACTATGACATTCACTCTGAATCAAAACACTAAAGGCTGTTGACAAGCATTCGTTTATTCAACCATGTCTTTAATAGCAAATCTGTAAAATCTCTTTAATTTAAAATCACCGGTTACGACGCATTATTTTGTATTCGTTTGTCTAGTAGTAAATGTAATCAACCAACCAAATTTCATTTGTACCTAGTTGACATGACAATAAATAATATCGGATCGTATAATGCAGTTCCATGCAGTATGCCTTTGTTTTAATTTGACGTTTAGTACGGCATACACATCAAACTTTAAACGTCGTCCTCAATAGACATAAATTTGTCGTCCAAAAATTGGCCTAAAAATAACTGTTATCTATGTCACCGGAAAAAAAGAAAGCACACAACTCCAAACTGGAGGGAATATGTCATATATTAAATGTCGGAAACGATTATGAAACAATAAAAAAGCTAACAGAAAGATTTTGGGGGTGGGGGTGGGGTTTGATAGAGGGCGAGCCCACTAATAGTAAAAACACTTTAGTAATACAGAGGGGTAAAGTATAGTGGGAGGAATTGAGGTCACCCTTACAAAATTAAAAATTATTGTATGAAAATTCTTTTAAACAGCATCAATCTGTGTTCAGTCAGCCGGCTCCAACCATGATTGGGGCTGAGGTGGATGGAGATGTAGGTTTTAAAAAAAACATTTGTACACAAAACGTTATAGTGTCTAAAGGCGATTTCCGGGCAGCTAGCTATTCCTACAAATTTACACACTTTTTTAGCACTGATTTAGACCAGGGTGTGAACGTTCTGCCTTTTTTTTTGCTGTTAATTAGGTCAATTTGTCTAGATATGCAAGTTGTCTGAATGCGTACAGCAAAGCTTCTGTGTGCACAATTATCATAGTACGTGCAATGGTTTCAGAGTGTGCATGTAACAGTTTGTCTTTAGTGTCAGGAGAGTGAATGTATGATTAGTAGATTAATTGCAACAAATGCTATTTATACACCTTCTGCCTTCATCAAGTTATTATGTAAAGTTATTTTCAACAGCGCCACCAATGATTTGTAAGATATAGTAACTTTGTGATGTATCTTCTAGTTGTGTTCCCTTTCAATGTTTGTTTATTTGTATTTTACATCCTTCATGCTTGATAAATAAATGTTGTACAGCTAGCTTCTGTGTGCACAATTATCATAGTGCAATGGTTTATACGAAAAAAACAAAAAAATAATATTGCTTTCACAAATTCGAAATAACGAATTATTAATTAGTTATTTCGAATTTATTTAAGTAATTTGAAATTTCGAATTATTAATTCGAAATTTCGAATTATTTATTTCGTTATTTCAAATTATTAATTCGAAATTTCTAATTATTAATTCGTTATTTCAAATTAATAATTCGAAATTTCGAATTAGTAATTCGAAATTTCGAATTAGTAATTCGTTAATTCAAATTATTCGATATGCCAGATATAGTTTGGGCCAGGTACATGATAAATTCTTCTGTGTAGTCATCGTCGTCTCCTTGCTTCGACACCCTCTGGGTCAGGAAGGTTTAAAATTATTTGACCGTCTCTTTATCTATGTTTAACCCATTTTGTGTACAACGAATGTGCATCCACCTGTACCCATGTGGCATCCCTGACGTCTGTAATTGGCTTTCAATGAACGCAGCGACTTCCAGTTCGTCAGAATGCCGTTTTCTTCGACTAAGGCAAACTTTTTCAGCCTTCGCTTTAATGTCCGTTTACTTATCAAAATATTATGATCTTCTGCTAACATTTCAATAATCTCTTGATAATTTAAGCTACGAGTGAAATATAATCTAATCCAATGGTTTTCAGAACGCATGATGACCAGATTGCATTAGCACCCTATGAGCTAATGTAATCCGGGATGGTTGGGATGTCATTAGAAAGGGCAGACGTCGAATTATTTAATTCGAAATAACGAATTACTACTTTGAAATTTCGAATTTATAATTCGAAATTTCAAATTACTTAAATAAATTCGAAATAATGAATTAATAATTCGAGAAAACGAATTAATAATTCGTTATTTCGAATTTGTGAAAGCAATATTATTTTGTTGTTGGCCCTAATAGGCTTTCGTAGGTTTAAGAGTGTACATGTAAAAGTTTGCTTAGTGTCAGGAGAGTGAATGCATCAATGATTATTAGATTAATTGCAAAGTAATTGCAAATAATTATAACTTTATAAAGTTATTTTCAACAGCGCCACCAATGATTTGAAATATATTAATAGTAGCTTCAATAAGATGATGTATCTTCTAGTTGTGTTCCCTTTCAATGTTTGTTTATCTGTTATGTATTTTGCATCCTTCTATGCTTGATAAATAAATGTCAACTCGCATAAATAGATGTAAAAGTTGATAAGCAGAGAATTCAAGCATATCTATTAAATTATGAAATATATTAGATATAGAAGAATTATTGACAACTAAAAAAAAACACTGTAAATATACATTATTTCAACCAATTATTGTCAATATTGTCATAAGTTATCAGATGTGATTATTTGTGAGTTTTCATAATGATAACAAGTGGCCTCAATATTTGCATAATATATCTTGTAAATGAGTTTATACAATCGATGTAATATATATATATATAATCAGTGTAGTTTTCTCATCTCATCTAAAAACCACAGGAATGTTCTTCACGGAAATGTTTTTAAAACCGCTTTAAAATAAAGCACAATAAGTATCAAAAGTGTATTTTGGTTGTCAAAATTCAATACAAATTTGTTGGGTGTCCGTTTAGTGGAGGTAATTTACCATACAAAAAAATCAAATTTTTAGTAAAAATAAGTGGCCGTGGCCATTTACGAGAGGTTCAACTGTATTTAATTAATATTTAATAATTAATTTTTTATAACTGTAAAACTATCAATTAATTTCTTAGCTTCCATTGTTGCATACAATTTATTGTGTTTTAGTTATATAATGATATGTCATACAAAACCGTGATAAAACATAAGCAAAATGTATTAATTTTTTCACTTTTATTTACAAAAATATAACTTTGTTATCCTCATTTATTTATAGCCAATCAAATTTACAAATATACAAAAAAAACCCATTAAATTAACAAAAATGTAAATACAAAAATAAGACTTGAGATAATAGGAGGAAAGTAACCTGTGTTACATAATAAACAAAATCAAATATGTAAAATACAAATATATATATATTGTAACATGTAGAGCAGTTGAGTGTACTTTGGTTCAAAACCATAAACTATGACCCAAGATAAACATACTGACAAGTAAAAATTGATGCATACATCTACAATATAAATAAGTAGGCAACCAATGTATATTTCTTTTTATATTATGAATCAAACATTTAAACACACCTACTGTTCTAAAGTAAATTTGTATTCAATTTATTCGTCACTTTCACCTTGAATCGAATGTCAAAATAAGGCTCTAGTTTAAGAATGTGGTGCTCGGATTTTTGCAGCTAAGCAAAACAAATGGCGCACTCTACTGGTTGGTTTTCAATTACAAAAAATGCTGAATGTGCATTAGTAGTCATGTGACGTCATTTATATAATAGTATTTACTATTTGTTGAACAATAATCTAAAATATATTTAATCATGTGAAACTTTCAACCAATCAGTAAAGCCCTTACAAAAAAGTTCTATAGAATTCTATAGAGTTCTATAGAACATTTTATAGAGCTCTCCTCAAAACCCACCTTTTTAATTTGTAATTTTTCAAAATTTTCTGTCTTTGTAAAGCGCATTGAGGCTTTCAGCATAATGCGCTATATCAAGTACCAGTTATTATTATTATTATTATTATTCTATAGAAGTACAACATTTCTATAGAAACATATTTCAATTTCTATAGAATTTATTTTGTGTCTATAGAATGTTTCTTTTTTTCTATAGAACCTATAATTTTATAGAATTTCTATAGAATTTATTTATGAATTTATATATGTGATTAATACATTGTCTCACCATTATTGAAATATCATGGAATGAAGTGGATTGATAATTACATTTTTATTTTGCCAATAACAACCTTTTTTTTTTCATTGCTTACAAAAAATTATATGATAAGCAATTTTGCATGTAAAAGAATAGGATTTTTCTTTACCAGTTTATAGATTGTTGAAAATCAAATTAAAACCTGGACAAAATACAGACAAACAATATAACACTTTTCTGTAGAAACTCTATGAAATCTCTATAGAATTTTGATAGAGATTTTATTCAATCATTCTATAGAAAATCTATAAACGAATTCTATAGAATATTTGATATAAATTCTATAAAATTATATTTATTTGATTCTAGAACAAATTTGTAAGGGATATTAACATGAAACGATTATCATTGTGTACTTGAATTATATAAACTTTTGCTTACTGTATCATCAATTATTATAATTTGTATTGTTTAATGGGGGTTACATTTTGATTTTGCCAATAGCATTACAATAATACCTTTTACAATTTTGCATGTAAAGGAATATGATTTTTCTTTATAGACTGTTGAAAATCTAATTAACTTGGACAAAACATAGAAAAACAATACAACGCTTTTCTATATAAACTCTATGAAATCTTTATAGAATTTTAATAGAGATTTTATAGAATCATTCTATAGAAATTCTATAGAATAGTTGATATAAATTCTATAAAAATATTTTTATTTAATTCTATAGAACAGATTTGTAATATTAACAAGAACTAATTATCAATACTGTGTATTTGAATTATATCAACTTTTGCTTACTGTATATCATCAATTATTATCATTTTTCATTGTTTAATTAATGGGAGTCGTTAATTAACACCTCCCTATAGTTTTAACACTACTCCACCAAGCCATAATGGATTGGTCCATGCATGCAGTGCCTCATGGGATAGCTTGGTGCAACTGCAAGAAGAAAATCGGCGGGAGGATTTTAATTGTGTAGCAGCCAAGCAAGCTAGCCTCTAATTTTATTTGAAGAAAGATGATACTTTGAATCATGCACAGTCTTAGCCAAATGTTGGTTAATTAGTATTGTATTATTAACCTAGCTTACACATACCATATATGAGTTACATAATATAAGAATATATGCTTTTTGGCCTAAATAGTAGTAGGCCTATGAGAATCAGGCCAACAAGCCAGCCAAAGTAAGGCCTACTACTACTAGGCCTACATATGGTGACTTGGGATTTGTTAGAGAAGCTAGGCCTAGCTAATTAAGAATTTAATTCGTTTTGTGCCTTTAAAAGAAAAGACCTACTTCATTGCCTAAATAAAAACAACAAGTTTTAAGCCTATATCATGATATAAACAATTCTGTCCTTATTCTATTGTTTTATAGATCTCGCCATCTCGTTACCAGATTATACTGTAAAGCTGTTTTTTTGTGCGACACTCATTGGCCAACAAAGTAAAAGAGATGAACAAAACACAGAAGGTTAGCGCACCGTGAGCCACAGCAGGAATAAGATACTGAATAGTTTTTATGTTTTGTATATTTTGTTGCACCTTGTTATTAATTCTTTTATTCATTACTCCAACTCATAACTGACCGGTAAAGTGTATGCTGATGTGTAATTATTAGTTTTATATTTTTAATTCAAAATTAGTTATTTAATTTATCCAAAACCTTGATCTTTTTACAGTGATATTATCCCTATTTCCCACAAGGTACAACCAAAACAATCCAGAATATATATATATAAAAGACACCGAACCAACTACTAGTTATTCAACTGCAAAAACAATATTTAATAGTGTATAATAGTATATTTTTATGTGTATGTATATCTGTAATTTCGTTTTTATATTGTTATCCTAAATATTTTATTGATATTTCAATAAATTGCAGATGAAAAATTGACTTTAGATTTTATTACAGTACTCTTTTCGCCTAGGCCTAACAAACGATTTGCTGTCGCATGAAAGAAGGTCTAATAGCGGACTTATTTCAAGCTGAAGATCTCAACCACCCATAGAAAATAAACATTGTTTGGCTACTCATTTTCTATAGAAAGTTGTTAGGTTTCTATAGAAAAGTGATAGAGTTTCCGTAGAATTTTTATAGAGTTTCCATAGAAATTCTATAGAATTTTTATAGAGTTTCCATAGAATTTTTATAGAGTTTCCATAGAATTTTTATAGAGTTTCCATAGAGTTTTCATAGAATTTTCATAGAGTTTCCATAGAAATATCTATAGCATTTCCATAGAGTTTTCATAGAGTTTCCATAGAATTTCTATAGATTGTTTCTATAAAAAACTTTATAGAAAATCTATAGAAAATTCTATAGATCTTCTATAGAATTTTTTTTTATAGAATTCTATAGCAAATTTTTGTAAGGGAGTGTAAATGTTTGATTCATAATGTAATCTATAATATGCAATTTGCCTTATTATAACTTAATATAAATGATTCAGCGATGTTTTCTCACAAAATAATCACATACCAATGGTTAAACCAATTCTAAAAAATACCACACCACCCCCCCCCCTCCACCCCGCCATGATAGGGCATTATATTTCAACTGGCTCTCTTTATAAAAAAAAAAAAACAGAGACAACTTTCCTTATAAATAACTTTATACAAATAAGTGGACAGATCCCGCCATAAGATAATTCAATACTGAAGTTGATCCAGCATATTCACGAAACCACAAATCCTTGATAGCAAAGCCTGTACTAATTCACGTATTTCACTAGCGTGATAACAGAGTACGACACTTTGTTTTCTTAGTAGTTCCACTCAGGAGTTCTAGAAACGTATCGGTTTCTATTCTAGTTAGTCGTCTTCTAGCCTAGAATAACGGCTTGAAACGTATCTTTTATTTTCTGTTTTAGGGAACATCCTAGAATATCGATTTTCAACGAATCACTGATAGCAAAGCCTATACTGATTCCCGTATTTCACTAGCGTGATAACAGAGTTTGACGCTTTGTTGTCTTTGTTTTCTTAGTAGTTCCACTCAGGAGTTCTAGAAACGTATCGGTTTCTATTCTAGTCTTTTTCTAGCCTAGAATAACGGCTTGAAACGTATCTTTTTCTTTCTATTTTAGGGAACAACCAAAAATATCGCTTTTCAACGAATCACTGATAGCAAAGCCTGTACTAATTCACGTATTTCAGTAGCGTGATAACAGAGTACGACACTTAGCTTTATTATCTTTGTTTTCTTAGTAGTTTAACTTAGGAATTCTTAGAATGTATCGGTTTCTATTCTAGTTAGTCTTCTCCTAGCCTAGAATAACGGTTTAAAACGTATCTCTTATTTTCTATTTTAGGGAACACCCTAAAATATCGATTTTCAACGAATCACTGATAGCAAAGCCTGTACTAATTCACATATTTCACTAGTGTGATAACAGAGTATGACACTTCGCTTCGTTATCTTTGTTTTTTCCACTTTTTCAGTTCGTTTCTTGTTGACGTACACACACAACAGTGTTAAAACAAATGAAGACAACCTGATGTAGGTGTGTCTCATTAGTGTGCGATGTTGAATGGACTATACCATTATCGGGCGGGGGTGGGGGTGTTGATATGGTTATGTATGTTAAACTTCTCTTCGGAGAGAGGGGCTATCCAGCTAAGCAGTAGCAAAGCCTGGTAAGCAGTAGCAAAGTATAACGCAGATGGCCCCTGGTTTAGGGAACCTAATTGGCCCTCCAACGCTGTAGGCCTTGGACATTTTTAGCCTTTTTCGACATATTATTTGAATGCCCGTTTCCCTCTAGGCACTGCTAAGGAGCCCCTATAAGCTCTGGGGCCCCTGGGTTTAGCCAGTGAGCGCTCATAGCCGTTATGCCACTTTTTTTTAAAACCATATTTAATGATGATGATCCATCTGGCAATTGCTGATCATAAGAGACCCTCAGAGTTTCATAAGACAATCATGTACACAAGATGCTTTACATAAACAAAGTCTTATTAAAAGTCTTTGAGAGTGGAGTAGTAAAAAAATGGAATGGAAATATCAATTATCTAAACTCGTCAATTCATTAACTTCATTAATTATTTTCATCAAGTTTCTTAATGAATTCATTCATCTTGTCTTCCTACTCTTGAACTTGAGCTCGCTGATTGCCATTTTCATTTTTTTTAGATTTCTTTGGGAATGTTCATCACACCATTCAGATACTGTTGTTGTTGCTGGCTGATAATTCTACAACAAAGTAAATACAAATTTCTATGTTTTTGGTTTTATATATATATAAATCTATGATAAATTTGAAAAATATAAGAAATAGAAAATTGTTTTTTATTAAATTACTATAACAATAATTCAATTTATAAATTCGCCATGATATTTATTGCTGGCCTAGGTACTTTAACTTGTGCGCTCGCATCGTGCGGCTGTATGCTCGCATCGCGCCGCTAGGCACGCCTGGAGGCATATAATCTAAAACCACATCGTTGATAGTCTTAGGCTTAGACTTCATATTGCAATGGTCTTTAATCTAAGACCATCGTTGCTAAGGGTTTCATCTTGGGCTTAAGTCTAAGACCAGGCTTAAGACCTTACTGCAATCCACCCCTGGTATTTTCGCCCATGAGTTACATATATACCATACTGTAAACAGTCTAGAAAATGCCTCAATACTATCAAATAAGAACTGTAACTCACAATTAATAAATATTAATGTAAACAAGGAATTATACAATTCTGCAATAAAAGTCTAAATAAGTAGAATATAAGGACTCTAACTCTATTGAAATAAAACATACTTTCTGCATTGCTTGATGGTCCAGCTTCACTTCTTGATCATTTACCTATAAAAAAAAAGTATTTTAGAAAAGTAATTACAATATCCATGATGATGAATACTATTACTATAACATTTTATTTAAACTTTGAACTAATCAACAACTAAAAATATTAAGATTTAACTTGTTATTTTATATATTTTTCACATTTTTTGTTACTTTTTGGTAACTTTATAGAACCAAACTGTAATACAATTTGCAAAATGGCATTGAAATCATTCACTAAAGTACCACATCAGAACATAAATCTTAACTGCACCTTATTAAACTTCAGTTCCAAACATAATTATTTGACTGCTATACAGTAAATGCTTTAAAATTATAGATTAGGTTAAACAATATCAATTTGCGTGCGATGCATGCTGGTATGCATGGCAGGCCACTTAAATTATTAGAAACAACTTATTTTTCTCATCTATACCGTTTAAAGACGAAAACATTATAGGCCAATATAGTATTTAATTTTACATAAAATTCAGTTTGTGACCCTATTAGTCCATGGGCTGGAGGGGGTTACCGTGCACCCCCCCCACAGTTAAACTTCTTTGGTATCATTTTCTTCCCACGGACATATAGAGTGAAAAAATCGATGTTAACAAGAAAAATATAGGGATGCATTGTATGTACTTGCGTCATTTGTAATGATCATCAGTGTTTTATCTTCAAATATTTTTTGGGGTAGGGGGTAACATTTATCCTAATAACCCAAGAATCCAACATCTAATTAGTATTATCTTAGTAACATTGTGTAGCATACATCTTTTAAAATCTTTTAAAATTTAAATAAAATTAATCGGAAGATTATTAAGGTCAGTAGAGGTCAAAAGGTCATTGACCTTTTGCAAAATGCAAATTTTTCCCAAAATATAGATAAATTTCAATATCGTATCTACAATTTTCAATATTTTTTATCTTAATTGTGTTTTACTTGTGCTTACTGACATATTGAATAAGAAAATATATGTTAACAAGATAAAAATTGCAGTTCATTATATACAAATTGTTATTTTTTATTGTTAAAAATTGCAATAAAAATACATTTTTTGGGGTAGGGGGTAACAATAATAGCAATAACCCAAGAATCAAACATCTAATTAGTATGATCTTGGTGTCGTTGTGTAGCATTCATGTTTTTTAATCATATAAAATTTGAATAAAATTAATCGAACCATTTTTAAGGTCAGTAGAGGTCAAAAGGTCACTGACCTTTTGCAAAATTGCAAATATTTGCCATAAAGAGATACATTTCAATATCAAATCTCCAATTTTCAATATTTTTTATTTTAATTGTGTTTTACTTGTGTTTACTGACATATTGAATAACAAAATATGTGTTAACATGAAAAAAATTGCACTGCATTAATACCATTGACATGTAATGTTGTTATTCTTCAAAATTACAATAAAAAGACATTTTTGGGGTAGGGGGTAACATTTATCCTAATAACCCAAGAATCCAACACCTAATTAGTATTATCTTGGTACCATTGTGTAGCATACATCTTTTAAAATCTTATAAAATTTAAATAAAATTAATCGGACGATTAGTAGGGTCAGTAGAGGTCAAAAGGTCATTGACCTTTTACAAAAATGCACATTTTTGCCAAAATATAGATAAATTTCAACATAGTATCTACAATTTTCAATATGTTTTATCTTAATTGTGTTTTACTTGTGCTTACTGACATATTGAATAAGAAATTATATGTTAACAAGATTAAAATTGCAGTTCATTGTACATAAATTATCATTTTTTATTGTTAAAAATTGCAATAAAAATACATTTTTTGGGGTAGGGTGGAACATTAATAGCAATAACCCAAGAATCAAACATCTAATTAGTATGATCTTGGTGTCGTTGAGTAGCATTCGTGTTTTTTAATCATATAGAATTTTAATAAAATTAATTGAACCATGTTTAAGGTCAGTAGAGGTCAAAAAGGTCACTGACCTTTTGCAAAATTGCAAATATTTGCCATAATGAGATACATTTCAATATCAAATCTCCAATTTTTTCAATACTTTTTATTTTAATTGTGTTTTACTTGTGTTTACTGACATTGAATAACAAAATGTAAAAAAAATTGCAGTGCATTAATACCACTGTCATGTAATTTTATTATTCTTTAAAATTGCAATAAAAAGACATTTTTGGGGTAGGGGGTAGCATTAATACCAATAACTCAAGAATCTAACATCTAATTAGTACGATCTTGGTATTGATGTGTACCATATATGTTTTTGTAATCATGTAGAAAAATTAAATGAAATTAATCGACCGATTACTAAGGTCAGTAGAGGTCAAAAGGTCACTGACCTTTTGCAAAAATGTAATTTTTTGGCAAAATGAGATATATTTCAAAATCAGATCTCCAATTCTCGATATTTTTTTATTTGAATTGTCTTTTACTTGTGCTTACCAACATATTGAATAAGAAAATGTGTGTTAAGATAAAAAATTGCAGTACATTGTATAAAAATTGTCAATTATTAATTAATAATAATAAATTGCAATATAAAGACATTTTTGGGGTAGCGGGTAACATTTATAAGAATAACCCAAGTATCAAACATCTAATTTGTATGTTCTTGGTATCGTTGTGTAGAATTTCAAATAAAAATTATGCATTATTATAAATAAAATTAAACAAAATGCTACACAACGATACCAAGAACATACAAATTAGATGTTTGATTCTTGGGTTATTCTTATAAATGTTACCCGCTACCCCAAAAATGTCTTTTTATTGCAATTTTTAACAATTAATAATTGACAATTTTTATACAATGTACTGCAATTTTTTATCTTAACACACATTTTCTTATTCAATATGTTAGTAAGCACAAGTAAAAGACAATTCAAATAAAAAAATATCGAGAACTGGAGATCTGATTTTGAAATATATCTCATTTTGCCAAAAAATTACATTTTTGCAAAAGGTCAGTGACCTTTTGACCTCTACTGACCTTAGTAATCGGTCGATTAATTTCATTTAATTTCTACATGATTACAAAAACATATATGGTACACATCAATACCAAGATCGTACTAATTAGATGTTAGATTCTTGAGTTATTGGTATTAATGCTACCCCCTACCCCAAAAATGTCTTTTTATTGCAATTTTGAAGAATAATAAAATTACATGACAATGGTATTAATGCACTGCAATTTTTTTCATGTTAACACACATTTTGTTATTCAATGTCAGTAAACACAAGTAAAACACAATTAAAATAAAAAGTATTGAAAAAATTGGAGATTTGATATTGAAATGTATCTCATTATGGCAAATATTTGCAATTTTGAAAAAGGTCAGTGACCTTTTTGACCTCTACTGACCTTAAACATGGTTCAATTAATTTTATTAAAATTCTATATGATTAAAAAACATGAATGCTACTCAACGACACCAAGATCATACTAATTAGATGTTTGATTCTTGGGTTATTGCTATTAATGTTCCACCCTACCCCAAAAAATGTATTTTTATTGCAATTTTTAACAATAAAAAATGATAATTTATGTACAATGAACTGCAATTTTAATCTTGTTAACATATAATTTCTTATTCAATATGTCAGTAAGCACAAGTAAAACACAATTAAGATAAAACATATTGAAAATTGTAGATACTATGTTGAAATTTATCTATATTTTGGCAAAAATGTGCATTTTTGTAAAAGGTCAATGACCTTTTGACCTCTACTGACCCTACTAATCGTCCGATTAATTTTATTTAAATTTTATAAGATTTTAAAAGATGTATGCTACACAATGGTACCAAGATAATACTAATTAGGTGTTGGATTCTTGGGTTATTAGGATAAATGTTACCCCCTACCCCAAAAATGTCTTTTTATTGTAATTTTGAAGAATAACAACATTACATGTCAATGGTATTAATGCAGTGCAATTTTTTTCATGTTAACACATATTTTGTTATTCAATATGTCAGTAAACACAAGTAAAACACAATTAAAATAAAAAATATTGAAAATTGGAGATTTGATATTGAAATGTATCTCTTTATGGCAAATATTTGCAATTTTGCAAAAGGTCAGTGACCTTTTGACCTCTACTGACCTTAAAAATGGTTCGATTAATTTTATTCAAATTTTATATGATTAAAAAACATGAATGCTACACAACGACACCAAGATCATACTAATTAGATGTTTGATTCTTGGGTTATTGCTATTATTGTTACCCCCTACCCCAAAAAATGTATTTTTATTGCAATTTTTAACAATAAAAAATAACAATTTGTATATAATGAACTGCAATTTTTATCTTGTTAACATATATTTTCTTATTCAATATGTCAGTAAGCACAAGTAAAACACAATTAAGATAAAAAATATTGAAAATTGTAGATACGATATTGAAATTTATCTATATTTTGGGAAAAATTTGCATTTTGCAAAAGGTCAATGACCTTTTGACCTCTACTGACCTTAATAATCTTCCGATTAATTTTATTTAAATTTTAAAAGATTTTAAAAGATGTATGCTACACAATGTTACTAAGATAATACTAATTAGATGTTGGATTCTTGGGTTATTAGGATAAATGTTACCCCCTACCCCAAAAAATATTTGAAGATAAAACACTGATGATCATTACAAATGACGCAAGTACATACAATGCATCCCTATATTTTTCTTGTTAACATCGATTTTTTCACTCTATATGTCCGTGGGAAGAAAATGATACCAAAGAAGTTTAACTGTGGGGGGGGTGCACGGTAACCCCCTCCAGCCCATGGACTATATTAGATCGATAAAACGTATACAAATGCTATTAAATAAGTACAATACTCAAAGTGAATTTGTAACACAATTTTCACTTATTGTTAAAGTGAAAAAAAAATAAAAAACATACTTTCTGTATTACTTGATGGTCCAGCTTCACTCCTTGATTGTTCACCTATAAAGAAAGTATTTTAGTACTAGTTACAATATCCATGCTGATAAATATAACATCATAAAAACCTTTTATCATAATTGTTTTTCCTCAAATCATTCTACTACAAACACATGTTATTTCTGCTGAATTTGTGAATGAGCTTATACTGCATTGTTTCACCTTTTAGTGTTGTTAATGCATCCACTTCTTTCATCATCTTTCTATCTGTAAGCAGTTTAATGAATTTCACCATCTTTTCTCCTTCTGCAAGTGTGCCTTTCATTTCCAGTTTCAAGATTAACCAAAACGGATCTGTGTCTTTGTTGACCTCCTTAATGCCTTTAAGGCGGCCAATAGTTACCATGTTCTCTGTATCCAATTGCTGACCAAACGCTATCAATTTTCTTCGATGCTCAGAAAAATGTTTGAATGGAATGCATTTGAAGTTCGGTAATTTTACAATGTTTGCAATCACGTCTTGAACTCCCTGAAGTCCGCATATATTAGTAGCTTCAATGAGGATACCAATGTCTGTCGGTTTGAGAAGTCCAGGACCCTCAAGTAGACCAAGCGGATGATATGGTGTACTTTCACTCTCAATTTTTGTCAAAGTAATGGTTGTATCACGATTCGTGAACTCGCTAAGTAACACTCTCAGCATGTGAATGTTTCCACGTTCCTTCCACCAAGTAGATACATCGGTGAGCAGTTCATTGTAATCTTCATCATTCAATTCTAATAATAGTAATAATACGATTTATTAATAATAATATCATTATGTGTTAAAGAGTCGAAACTGTGGATAATAAATAAAAAATAATAAATGTGGATTTATTGATTTTATATTCTAATATTCTTTTTTGTTATGTATATAGTATGTCCTTATGTCCTGAGGATTGATATTTGACATTTATTTATTTGTTCTTTCTTTAAACTGAAATATACTTTCAATTCCATTCCAATATACTTTTAATTCCAATGACTACCAATTTGCATTTAAAGCGAAACACTCGACTGATACGTGTATCTTTGTTTTAAAACATGTAATTGACTACTACAATAGAAATGGTAGTCCAGTTTTTGCCTGCTTTCTGGATGCCAGTAAGGCTTTTGATCGAGTCAATCACTGGACTCTTTATAATAAGCTCATTAACAATGGTAATAATCTTTGTATTGTTAAATTGCTCAAATGTTGGTATGAGAAACAGAGTTTTGTGATACGTTGGGGAAACTCTGTTTCAAATCCATTTACAGTATCCAATGGAGTTAGACAGGGTGGGGTTATGTCCCCTCTCCTTTATAACATATATATTAGTACTCTAAATTGTAGACTAAGTGGTTTGTGTCAGGGTTGCCAATGTAGAAACATTATCTTGAATCATCTTAGTTAATATGCGGATGATCTTGTTCTACTTGCTCCTTCTGTTGCTGGTCTCCAGCTATTGATACATGTTTGTGAAGAGTTTTCGCAAGAGAATGATGTTTTATTTAATGATAAGAAATCTTTTTGTATGCGTTTCTGTCCTCGTACTTGCAAACTTGAAGGTAATTCTATTACTAAACTTTTTGGTAAAAAACTTGCTTATGTTGAGAAAGGTACCTATCTTGGTCATATTCTTATGTGTGATTGCAGTGATGAGGCCGACATTCAAAGTCAGTACAGGTCTTTGTGTATTAGAAGCAACTCACTCAATCGTAAATTTATGAAATGCTCTACCAATGTTAAATGTTGTCTCTTTAGATCTTACTGTATTAATATGTATTGTGCAGCCCTTTGGTGTAACTATCGTATGAAGAATATTAGATCTCTTAATGTATGCTACAATAATGCTCTGCGCCGTATACTTAATGTCTCTAGAAGTAGTAGTGCCAGTGCAATGTTTATTGAACATGGTGTTCCTTCCTTTAACGAGTACATGCGAAAATCTACCTATAGTTTCATGCAACGTATGTTGAATAGTGGTAACATCCTTGTTGCTTGTGTTTGCAAACATATGCTCCATAACTCCAAAATGTATTGTAGATGGAGAAGCATTCTATATACTTAAGTTTAGTTTTATGGTTTATAAGTTTATTTATATGGATGATATTTCCGAAATAAAATGAAATTGAATTGAATTGAATTCAAATTTACTGATTTACAAAGTGGTTCAGTGAATACAACATAGTAACACATATAAAAATTAAAAAGAAAAAGGCGGATAAAGGTAAGAAAAAGTTAGGTATATATAATATAAATAATAATATAATATATTATATATATATATATAATATATATAATATAAATGATACTTGACTTGACTCGAATCCGACTTCTGACCAATATCATCAATAACATCAGTGCAAAAATCACCAAAAGTATTATTTGTGAAATGCTATTTAATCTAAACTAATTTGTTATGTGAAAGGTGTGTCCGAAGGGTGGTGTCCCCAGGGGAAATGGGTTGGACCTGTTCTCTTTATCATCTTTATCAATGACTTATATATGGACGACACTACAGTATCTGAACAGTTATCTAGCAAATGCAAAAGTACAATTAAGTCTATATGTAAAGACATATGTACTGTATTCTATTCTATACAGGTTTGTATATGAGGTGCCGAATTGTTCTGTAACTGGTCTTCCATAAATAAAATGAACGTTAATGAAAAGAAAATGCTTATCAGTTGCAAACGTACACAATCTCAACCCCCTTCAGCTAACTGGTGTGGATATTAAACGTGTTAAACAAGCAAAACTGCTTATTCAAGATGACCTATGATGGAATAGTCTTGATTTTTGCTTCTAAATGTTTTTAGGCCTATAAAACTTTCTGGAGACATTTATATTTTGTTTATATTTCAAAATATAATATGTCCAACCCCCCAGGACCTAGCAACTCTATTTTTCAAAATGTTCTTAGCTTCACTCCAAAAACATTTAACCATGATCACAGGCCAATCACAGGAAAGCTCAGCTTACGATGACATCATACCACAAAGCGTGGTTTTGTAGTCGAGTCTAGAATATTTACAAAATGTGTTCAAAATAAAGATAAATGGACTTTTCTCTTAAAGATTCGAATAATAAAGGCCTGATATCAATGGAAAAAAAACATTTTTTTTAGCACTTTAGCGTATTTCTCTGACAAAAAAAAGCATATGGCACTTGGAACTGTAGGCCTATTATCCTGGCGTAGGAGGACCACGACCGTATTACGCTGTATGTATGCGCCAGATGATTATGATTGGTTTGATGTAGACCCAATGGAAATATTTGATCCAAAGGAATGGTAGAAGCACGTTTGAAGTTAATTAATGATGAGTTAATCAACTTTTGTTCTCTTAATTTGATAATAAATCATACATATGATACATACACTTCAAGAAAATGAAATAAAAAATAGGTGTTCCCCTGCATTCTGACGATATATATTAATTTTAAAATTTAGCATATTTTCACCATTTTGTTAACTTACACGTACGTAGCCTGTCACTTTTGACGTGCTCGTATAACGCAATTTCGAGTTGAAACGTGAATCAAATATGATGATATTATTAAAGAAAGAGTGTAAAACAGAAATCGGGCAAAAAGAGTGCGCATTAACGTTTAAAGCGCAGTGCGCGTGCAAAAATCTGCGCAGTCATGGCAATTTTTTAAAGGCTTAAAATTGCCTGAAACGTACTCTAATTTCATCGAAAATAAATTTTGACAATTTTTAACATTTTAAGCGCGCGTACGCAAGCAAATTCCTGGCCAAAAGGAATATACTCTGAAAAATGTGATTGTTAACAAAATGCATACTGGAACAAAACAGAAAGAGATTAAATTAAATAACATATTAGATAATAGACTATAAAGGTGTGTTATCAAAAGAATATTTAAAACTTCTGCTAGTCATTAATATTACTATAATAGTTACATTGTCCTGGAGATGGCATAATTGTTGACACTACCACCCACACCACTTTGGGATTTATTTTTTATTAAATAACTGTAATAGTAGCATTATGATTTTATATCATTCTAATATTTGAGATACAATTGTTGAGTATAACTATTAACTATTTTATCTTAATAACCTATGTTTGATTACTAGCTCGCTCGCTACCATTTATTATTTGGGTGAGATGGCCATGTTTTATGTTTCTGTGCATTTGTCTTGAATTGATCAAACTTGGTTTGCATGAAGTAGATAAAACAACTCATTAAGTACATACTTAAAGATCATTGTTTCATCATGACAATAACTATATCATTGTTATCTTTATCTACTGGTAATTTACCTTCACTTGGATGACTTTGGCGACTCAGTGATGGGTCTTCGTTTTTGTCATAATTGCCTAAACGTAATCAAAGTGCGATATTACTATTATTGTAATTATCAAATCGTGTTGTATATTTGCACGCCATGTTGTAAAATTGTTTATACGTATCAACAAATTCCTTTATTGCAGTTCCATGTTATGTTCTGTTGATGTGTGACAGTGAGTTTTTAATGAAGAAAGTTGTACATTTTAATTATTATTTACTTAATCTAAACCAATACAATAATATATACAACATACCTGTAGTTGAACTGGATGCCCCAGCAACACCTGCAACAAATAAACAATACAATAACTATTTCCAAACAAAATATAAATTCCAGATTTCTTGTGTTACATTATAATGATCATAATGATCTGAAAACATAATTTTAGGTATCCTAACTTAACTAAATAATACTAATGTCAGCGCCTTATCAAACGAGCTTTGATGGTGAAAACAAGACTTGTTGAAATTGTACTAGAATACACATTTTAGCATAATGTTTATACCAATTATTGAAAATTATCGGTACTTGTAAGTGAAAGAATATAATAATTATATTACCTCTATCAAGTAGTAGCTTCTTTGCACGTTCGTTAAGACGACTTGCAAATTTCTCTAGTTTGCCTGGTTCATCTTTCAATTCTTCGTTACTCTCTAATTTGAAAACTACATCCCAGATATTTGTTAATCCAAAATGTTCAAGGTTGTAGTAAGCAATAACATTTGATAAACTGTCTCCTTCAACTTGTTGTAAAGCAGCAAACAACCGTTTTCGATATGGCGACATTGGTTTTATATTATTTTGAGTTTGTTTAATATTGTTATCCTTAATATACTCAAGTACAAGATGTTCAGCATCATTAACTTCTGTCAGTTTTGCGACCTCCAGGAGTAACTTGACATTAGAAGGTTCGATATAACCTTTTGTCTGGAGTTTATTAAACAAATTGTGTGCTGTTAAGCCACGCCGTTCAAAGTCTCCTAAGGGCAAGTGATCGTATAGGCATAGTTTTACCAAACGACAGTGATCACCAGCATAATGTTTACTAAGATTAGCTTTTAAGTCCTTGAATTTCTTATTCAAGTCTGCCATTTTATTTACTTTTTGGTTTGCTGCAAAAACAAAGTTTTAGATGACAGTAATAATTGTACCATCTTATTACCAGAAATTCAATTTGAATTGTTATCTCAGTTATCATCAATCAAAAGAATAATAGTTTGGCTTACTGCCATAATAAAATCATAAACATCCATTTACAAATATTTCTGCTTTCATCATTAGAATGGTACATAGTATATCTAAATAAAAAATGGCTACATTAATGTATGTCAGAGGTAATGAGCCTGGCTCTGATTCTGGCTTTGTCTCTGTAACTGGCACTAGCTGCTTTGCCTCGTTAGCTTCTGACTCGGATTCATAAACAAAAATATTTTATTTGGTGTTTATTCATTCGCATTTGTGAACATTATGATATTGAAATGAATGATGAAAATGATCATCTGTGATAGCCATTGCCTTTTTTAGAAGACGATCAGAAAATATGTTCTCCAAAGGCAATTGGGTAGATGCGATGCGGTCTTGACTATTCTATTTAGGTCACGCCTTTTATTTTCGGTAGCGCTACCGAACCATACCATTAAAAAATACGTTATGACACTCTGAATAACTGACCTATAGAAGGATGACATTATAGCAGAGTTTATGCCAAATGACATAAGTCTACATAGGAAGTAGATTCTTCTCTGGGCCTTTCTAATAATGTGTTAATATACCACTTCAGATCATTTGAAATATAAATGTGAAGTATGTGTGACGTCTTTTTACCTATTGTCTAACTAAGGACCAAAGTCATTACATTTTGTAATTTATGACCACTTGTTGGTTATCAAACATTATTGAATAGTTTCTTAAAAGAGTGCTAAATATTCATAGATTATTTACATACATTTCTGTTAGCATTGGTTTAAAATAGACTGTGTCAAAATAACAAAATATATTCAAACACATCGTGACAATACCCAATATCATTATTATCTTTATCTACTGGTAATTTACCTTCACTTGGATGACTTTGGCGACTCAGTGGTGTGCCTTCGTTTTCGTCACAATTACCTAAAAGTAATCAAAGTGTGATGTTACTTTCAACATTATTGCAATTATCTAAACGCGTTCTATATTTGCACGCAATGTTGTAACATTGTTTATATACGTATCAACAAATTCCTTTATTACAGTTCCCTGTTATGTTCTGTTGATGTGTGACAGTGAGTTCTTAATGAAGAAAGTTGTACATTTTAATTAATATTCACTTAATCTAAACCAATACCATAAAAAATATGACATACCTGTAGTTGAACTGGATGTCCCAACAACACCTGCAACAAATAAACAATACAATAATTATTTCCATAAAAAATAAAAATTCCAGATTATTTGTGTTACATTATAAAGATTAGGCATATAATGATCTGAAACCACAATTTTAGGTATTTTAAGTTACCTACTAAATAATACTAATGTCAGATGTCTAATGTCTTATCAGAAAAACAAAGCAATATATGAAGGGATTCTAAACATTGATGAATGTAAGAACACGTTTGAAATGAAATCTAATAAGGATTTAGGCAGTGATGGTTTATCAAACGTTTTAGAATTCCATTGACACCCTATGTAATGCTTTTAATTGTTATTTTAATAAATGCCAATGGTCAGTTATCGCAACAACAAAGGAACAACAGAGGAATAATCTCTTGATGTGCAAACATGGTATTAAATCAAGTTTTAAAAAGCAGGAGATTGATAATGCTATTACTAATATATTACAATTGATAGTTTGTGACGTAATAGATACTGATCAGAAATGTTATAATAAAGGAAGCTTCGCTGGTGAAAACATTACTTGTTGAAATTGTACTAGAATACAAAGATAGTTTTAATAAATAAATTGTCATTTGGTTTAGGTCAGGACTCAATACAATGGGTTGAGACTATCGATTACAACGAGTAATGGATCATTAGAAAGGATTTTGGAAGAATATTGGTATTATACAAGGAAATGGCTATAAATGTAAGAAGTAACAGGAGGTAAAATTGCTTAGTTAGCTGACAATACAATACTTTTGGCTAGACTGAAAAAAAGTATTTAAACTTTAGACTTAAATGAAGTAGACTTGTTTTATAAGCTAATAGCAGCATGTTGTAACAATGTATAGAATATCAATAATGATTCTGCTACAGTAGTACAGTACTTACTACTAGTAAGAGGAATGAAGATATCACAGCTAATAGCAGCATGTTTTTGTTTTTCAGTTTCCTGTGCTGTAGGGATGAGTGAGAGTCCTTCATGAAGAAAGTAGTGTATTAATGAAAATGTACTTAAAAAAAGAGAATACATTTAAAGATTCTTACATCCAAACAGCCGCTTGTAACATGTGACATCCATTGTAACAGACTTTCCAGTTTCTGTGCACGTTAACTTCCTGCATTGGAAATCTTTAAGAATTTGAAAATGCTTTTTGTCTAATTGATCACTACACCGACAAGGAATGCATCTCTTGAATGGAATCCCCCTTCTACCACCATCTTTAGTTTGCTCGAATGACTTCTCAACTGTTGACAAAACCTAAAGATATAAATTTAATGTTGATTTGAATTTAATTGAATTTAAGATATCATATCAACAAATATGAAAGCATCAATGATGCAGTAGCTCAAAATGTAAGACATTTTATGTAATGTGAGGATTTATGGTGTAAATCTGAGAACTTGATTCGGAATAAATCTTTTAATAGGCAGTACACATTAAAATTACTTATAATTCAATTCAAAAACATGGATGTAATTTGTTTACGCTGTTTACTGTTCTACTCTGTGTCCAAAGTTGGATCACCGCCTTTTTTAATGACTTAGCTTCCCGGGCCTAACATTAGTCAATGATTTACGATGGATAAATTTAATAAACAATAGGTGTGTTATAAAACAAATAATGAATGTTTTATATTCATTGAATGGAGAGAATATGTTATTCTTTGATTGCTCTATTTTCAACTTGGCTCTCTGCTTCGTTAAAAATAGTGCAGATAATTGTTCAACTCATGAAATATTCTTACCATCGAACTCATAAACATTCATTATTATACTATACATTGCAATGTTGGAAAATAATTTGTAATTGATTTGTAAAATCAGTATACATTGTATATATGCAGACATTTTCAGACATCAAGCAAACCTGAGAGAAATTTTCTACGTGTATTTTCATAAACTACCTCCAAATAGATAGATAACATAACTGGTATAGAAACATACCAATTTACATGCTTCAGCTGAAGGTTCCTCCTTACTCGTTTTGTCAAAAGAATCTGTTCTTTTAATAGCCATCTAGAAAGTGAAAATAGATGTGATGTTTTGTTATCAGAATTTAGTTTTATATGCATTTAAAGTAAATTCTGACATGACAGATCAGGGAAAGACTAAGCAACAATATTTAACTTTCATAATTTAGTGATATTTATTGAACATTAGAGATTATATATTACCTTTAACAAGAACATTCGCTCATCCTTCTTAGTAATATATTTGTCAAGAGACAAAATCACATGATGATTTTCGTTGAGGTAAAGTTCTGCATAATTACATGACAGTATTGGGTCAACTCCTTCCTTTTGAAATTTATTAAGGAATTCAATAATTAAATATGGAAACAACACGTCTGGCAGATATCCCTCAAAGTCGTAATAGATAGGCCTACTGATAGATTGTGAATCATCAGGTACTTGTCTCACTTGACTTTTCTTGATAGCAAGTCGCAGTGGCACAAAAAAGGACCGTTTTCCATTTCCAGATTTCTGAAATTGTTAATTCATAACAATGCCATTTAGATTACTTTAAGCATAGTAAGCAAACTAGAGATACTCTATCATTTAGACATTTTCAGTAGAAAATGTATTCAAACAATGTCTGAGCATTAAAAATCCAAACTATTGAAATTGATTAAACCATAATACGTTTTACCCCAAATCTTACATGCATAAAATGACAGATTAAAGAAACAAAACCCACTGTAGATGTACTTACCACATCTTGGCTGCTGGTTGTCTCCTTCTCACAAATGAAACCTAATTGAATCATCAGTGCTACAAGAAACTCAAAATTCTTTCCGCTGTCAACTTTACTATCTTTCCATAATTTACGCAACAAGTCTTCTTCTAGTATGCCTTTGTCAAGCTTATCAAAAGATGTTCTAAATTTAGCGGACTAAAAAAAACACCAACTATCAACCGTGTATCGTATTTTGTGTTTATAACAGTTGTGAGGATGACGGAAATAGATACAGTAAGCATTTAGAATATAGATGAACCATGTGTTGGTATAATACAGTATTGTGGTTTAATCATTTCACTGTGCGTAACAGGTGATTTTTAATAAATTGCAAAAACCTACTGAGATAATTTTGTAAATATTTTTGTGGTGGGTAAAAGGTTGGTCTACGGTTTGGAGTAAAAAAAATGGTAATTTGCATACTAATGACATCATTACAGAAGACAATATTAAAAAATAAGGTCGCATGTAGTGCAGGAAAAATAGTTTTAATACATTGCAAATATATTTAAGTTTATCAAAAATATAGTGTGTGCTATAAATTATAGGCAAATATGATTACTGTAAATAATTGTTTTTACCATACCCATAACCATAATGATGGTTATATGCAGTTCATATGTTTATACCCGGTAATACCGGGTACACGCAGTGAAATGATGCCTTACAGCATACTTTTATTTTATCTATAGAAAATGTTAAGCATCTTTATAAAATATTATCAATGACAAATTCTTTGCTAAGGAATAATAAATTACACAGAACAGGAGTAATTATACTACTGTAACACGTTTTTACAATGCAAGACATTTATGAGTCTACTCACTGGATTTTTTGGGGGAACCACAGTTACAAATTTGGTGACAATTTCAACCAGCCTCATCGGATCTAGCACGACTTGATCCCTTAATAATTTGTTGTCAGGCATGTAAACAATTTCCCCAAGATCGTACAAGAAGTTAAGCAGGACTGATTTCTCTTTTTCGTCAACAATACCATTGGTTCTTGTCAGATGTTTGATCTAAAAGAAATAATAATTACTATTATGTAGAATTAAATGAAA